>NC_137465.1:224599557-225322641 GCF_964235325.1 Thermobia domestica
GAGAGTTAATCAATCAAACACCACAAACTAGAATAGTGTATGTCACTTTATACAGATTCTAGGACACTTTAAAACTAGGGAGTTCTTTTTCAAACACACTGTATATTATTGATATGCTCTTATTTATAGTATTATACTTGTTTCTATTGGGCCCCTAAGCTTTGTTGTACCGAAAATTAAGTGTGTTATATATTTACAAATTGTATGAAACTTGTACCGATTATGGCCCGGGTTTCTAATATGGCCCACCCACCATATCTCTGCAGATTTACGTTCGTGCTACTAGGTGACAATATAAACTATGTCCTCATGACAAGCGTAAACATATTTGTGCGGCTCAGAGGACATAGTTTATATTGTCATCTAGTAGCACCAACGTAAATATGCAGAGATATGGTGGTTGGGCCATATTAGAGACCCGGGCCATAATCGGTACAAGTTCCATATATTTTTTTTTTCGAATTTCCATAACTTCAGTGGGAAGAGGCGTTACACAACATTCTCGTCTTTAATGTTACCGACAATATCTTGTGTTGTGTATATACAGGGCGTTACAAAAAATGTATCACAATATTTTGGATAAAGATTGCTCACATCAAAATAAGAAAAAAATGTTCATGTGGACCTGTGCTCAAAAGTAGATAGTTTCGCGGAGTTATAAGGTGCCAAAAACATGAAATAAGTGTATTTTAAAAGTTCATAGCTCAACTACTATGGGATCTATCATAGTCGGGTCAAGACACTTAGGAACTGGTATGTGAAATGTTCAAATATCCATGTTTAAGAATGTTCTAGTACATGCACACTAATTTTTCGAGAGGTAGGTGGAGACTGATCAAATACACCCAAACTCTTTCTGAACATCATTGTTCAAGTATCGGAGGTTCTGAAAGATGGATATTTGGATAGTTCACATACTAGTTCCTCAATGATGTCTTGATCCGGCTACGATTAGTTCTATAGTAGTGGAACTATGGACCTTTACAGTTTATTTTTTTTTACTTTTTTTTAGCACCCTATATCTACAAAAGTATGCACTTCCGACTACAGCTCCATATGAACTTTTTCTTCTTATTTTAATATGAGGAATCTATTTTAATATGAGGAATCTATTTTAATATGAGGAATCTATTTTAATATGAGGAATCTATTTTAATATGAGGAATCTATTTTAATATAGGGAATCTATTTTAATATGAGGAATCTATTTTAATATGAGGAATCTATTTTAATATGAGGAATGTATTTTAATATGGGGAATCTATTTTAATATGACAATTTTTTTGTAACACACTGTAGACGAAAACTATTTTTGTCTTTCTTTTCACAAACAATACTTTATTTGCTGTCTAGAAAATAAAAAAAAAGCCGAAAAGAATGGTGAATCTATTAAAAGTGAATCACATTTTGAGAATCACGTAAGTCATCATTTTGGAAGAGCAATGAAATTATTGAGGTGAGCCATAAAGATCTGGCTGAAGCGCTACGCGAATTCGGATACTAAAAAATGGAAATCCGAGATTAGTTCGATCGTCTTTCACCAGGCGGCAGGGCTGTAATTTTTTTTTTTTCGCTATGAGACATAAACGATTCAACGCTGCCTTGCACACGAAGATGAAATAGTCGCTCGAAAACATAAACAACTCGTTTTTTATGCGAGAACGAACTTCAGAAAATATGACAGAGAACGAATGAAAACAACAACAAAAAAAGGATTTTATTAATAGGAAATTGCGTTCCCAAACGTTGCTGAGATTTAGAAGGAAAAAAAAATACGAGCATGAATTTCTCGATAAATGCCTTATTTCTTGACCGCGACGCTCATAGTACATATTAAAAGTGATCATTCGTTTTTGGTAATAAAAAAACCTTATTGTCTGTTAACCCCTCGAAAATCTACAGTATAAAAGCAAAAAGAAAAGCTTGGATTCGTGTTTCGAAACATGTATTTGTAGTATTAGCTAAGAATAGTATTATTACTCCAGTTATGAGTATAGTCTGTTCGGTTTAAACATTCATCTCTTGTGACAAATATGAACACGCCTGGCGTACTGAAATGTACTTGGGAGCGAGAACTCGCTACATTCTATAGACAATGTAGAAATCATGCTTGCAACCATATATATGAAAAACATAAAGGGAATGTTCAAGTAGCAACTATCATATCAATTGTGCACTACCATGGCGATAACTGCAGGGGCCAAATCCCCCAGGACTTCTCCCTGGATAGACACTTTTGAATACTATTGTAAATCTCTCGCCTGTACAAAAGAGGCGAAATAAGGAACGCCTCAGAGATTGTGTTGAAACTTCCACCATTTGGCCTTATTACATAGGTGACACATAAGTGGTGCCGTCAAACACCTGACATTTGTGAGATCCTGCGCCAGATGCAAAGACACGGGATTCAAACAGGTTTTTATCTGCTATGATAAGGGCTTCATTTCAGAATCCTCAGCCAATACTATACTATGCGAATATGTGCTTCAGGTAGATTTTAACATCCACGTAAAACTGTGGTGGTGCGCCGTCGTGTTTGAACCTCAGTCTCTGTCTTATTGCAACCTGTACATTCTTTAAAAGTTCCGAGAAAATGTGACGAAAACAGGTAAGATCAGCACAGTGATACAAGGGAGAGGAGGTATTCATTTTACATATTTGATCTTTTCATCTTTGGACGGTCCATTTTATGTTCTTTTGTGAACAGCCTGCTATCACAGCGTTATCGTTTTCCTACTAATCGCCCCCATAATTCAGTGCATCCCAAAGAATCTACTCTTCAATACAGTCGTTTTTGGCTTTTGGTTATGCAGCCCTTTTTGTTTCTTTTGTATGTGTAATCCCCTGCTACACAATATCAACGATGGGGCCGCGGTGGCTCAGTGGTAGAGCGTTCACCTCTGGTGCTTGGGGTCCCGGGTTCGATCCCAGCCCCAGCCAAGTGAACTTTGTGGTGGACAAACACCGCTGTGTGCGCGGTTTTCTCGGGATTCTCCCGTTTCTTCCCACTTTCTTCATTCCACCATTTCATTCATTACTCATCAACACCGTCTCCTTTAGCCCAACCGACATAACCGTGGGACGTAAAACTCAAAGATTTCATTTCATTTTTACAATATCAACGATACTTTTTTTTCGATACGAAGGAAACATGATGGGTTTCCAGCATGGCACTGTACTCGTGCGAAGACCGCAGTTTTGATCCACTGCAGTGAACTGTTAATCGGGCAGACACTATTGGTAGGATTTTGTTCGTGCTCTTGTTTTCCCCCATCTTACCAGAAATTAATAGTTTTCATCATTATATTAATTTACTTTCATCTATCCCTTGTTTCTTTTAGCCCACATTGCATAACCGTTGTCATTAAAGCAGATTCCATTTATTTGCATTTCGTCTGATACCCTCGTTCAATTTTTTAGCTATGCAAGTATAAACAATCGTCGCCATCTTGATTCTGTTCAAGATATCATTGGCCTGCCAACAAATATTTGTTAATTGGTTAGACATGGTTTCGTACGTAATCACATACACTTTTTTTTCTTTTTTTTAACGGAGTATACGTTGCGCTCCCACTTTAAGATTCTGAATCATGAATTTCTGGATAAACAGGTTACAACTTTGAAATGATAACATTCCACCTCAGTTTTGTGAGTAGTAGTTTAGTAGATATTCCGCTCAAAATGTTGTTTCTTCCCACGCTCTTGGTAGCTTGTGTTTCTGGAACAAAGAAATTCTCATGAAATGTTAACTGGGTTTTGGTTTCATCTCTATGAGTAGATTGACATCCCAAGCTTTATCTTTAAGAGTAATATATATATACATACCATAATATTTTGAGTTATGAAAGACGTCTCAGTAAGCAACAAATTACTCGCTTTCTAGGATTTGAAAAAGGACCAATTTTTTCTCATCTCTTCTCTTTTAATTAATAATTTTTTAATGCACTTTACTATAAGTCGCATGCTGCGTTCCTAATATATATATGCAAACAATGGGCGGTAAAAGAAATTCACGTCCAATCCTTACAAGTCGAAACAAATATCCCCAATATATTTATACGTTATTTCTTTTACTATATAAAAACTCCTGGAGATTCTTTGTTGGAATGTTTTATTAACTGCTAAAGGATAAGTTAAACGTAGGTGGCGCTTTCATTATATATGAATGCATTTTTAAATTACGTTTCTTGGAGCTGGGTGAATATGATTAATGCATGTTTCCTCTGGCTGTCATAACTGTTAATGTAAAATCGCTGGAAAAGTCTTAAAGAGATCCGAGGCGAACCTTGAAACACAGAACCCGGCGGTGATTAATGATTTCTCGTAGCATTCGCTGCTATAGAAGTGCCTTCAAGCATGATCACATGTTTTTACTCCCGTTTGTTTTTGGAAGCTGTAGATAAAAAGGAAACGTAAGAATATTTACTTACAGTATTTTATCTTACTTATATAATAGATCTATGCTACTTATATAGTGTGTCCGTGTAATGAATGATAGAAATGCAATGAAATGAAATATTTTATTTAGCTACTTCTTTTTTGTTCCGAAGAATAATCTCTTTTAGGTGAAAGAAATGGATCAAAACCTAAACTGAATGAATAACGAAGGATTTGTTTGAAAGAGATTTTCCTTTAGTTTAGGGTTTAGCTTCCTGTTTCAGCATCGAGGTCAAATGAGACGTGGATCTACAGCATAACGCCAAATCCAAAACACATGAACTCTCATACGGGAATCGAATCATCTTCTCCAAACTGAAGATGCGTAAGCTAGTCACATACCTACGAGAGAGATCTTTAAAATACAGAAATACTACCATAATACCCGTTCTTCGCACGGGGAGAATATATATATTCCATTTTCGACATAAAGGGTTGAATTTGAATTTAAACTGCTTCGGAAATGTTACTTTTTGTCTCAGCGACCCCAACAACTATGGATTCGGCACTAATATTGGTAATTTTCGATCACTTTTTTTTAAATATTCTCCCTCTCGCTTCCCTAAGTTGCACCGTCAAAGTGAAATGATAAAAACCATCCCAATCCTAAACCTTATTAACTAACTACCTCTATGGCCTATGGAACCCGGAGGTTCAATGCCGCGTTCACAAAGCTCTCCACTGACTTCTATCCTTAGCTAACTGCATCCAGTTTCTACTTTGTATTTCAATCTCTGCGAGATCCATCATAATATTGTCCTCCCATCTTCGCCTAGGTCTTCCTAATGGTCGTTTTCCGATTGGTCTTTTAGTCAAGACTTTGAAAGCGTTTCTACTTTCTTCCATTCTAGCTACATGACCCGCCCACCTAAGCCTCCCAGACTTGACGACCCTAACAATGTTGGGTAAACCATATAAATTATGTAGTTCCTCGTTATGAAGTTTCCGCCAGTCCCCATTCCCGTTCCTCTTGGGTCCGAATATTCGCCCCAAACCTTATTAATGTGGCAAATTTGATCGAGATCGATCTCGTAGTTCTAGAGTTATTGAGTTCTATTTATCTTTTATTTATTTTTTATATATCTCCCCTCCCTCCCCCAAGTCGCGGAGCTGAATTTGGATTTAAACAGGATTAGAAGCATTACTGTCCGTCTGAGCTACCCTGAAAACTATGATTTCGACACTAACATCGGTCATTTTCGATCACTTTTAATATCTCTCTCCTTTCCGCCCCCTAACTGCACCGTCAAAGTGAAATAATAAAAGCCATCCCCAGTAGCGTACGCAGGAGTTTATTTCGGGGGTTCCAAACTCAATATGAGGGTATTTTATATTAAAATTCCCAAAATTGCCCCTAAAATTATGCTAAATTTACACAAAAGTCGAAATTTCCGGAAGGGGGTCCGGACCCCGAGGATCCACTCCCTGGGTATGTCACTGGCCATCCCAGTCCCGAACCTTAACTATGTTGAAAATTTTATCGGGATCGTTAGGGTGGTTTAAGAAGCATGAGGTCACAAATTTAGTCAGTTTCATTTTCTATATATAGGCCTATAGATTGATGACATAAAGAGGGAATTCTCACATGCCCTGAAACCAAACCAGGAGCCCTTCCTGCCAAATGTCTGAAATCCAGCAAGGAACCTCTTTCGCCTCAAGCAACCTATCACTGAAACGCTTCCAGCAATGATGACATTTCAGAACTTCTTATATAATTTTATTACTTTATTTAGCCTGTGGTATTCGCATGGGGGTATTTCGAAGTTTAATCTCCCTATGAGGAAAATATAGAATAATAGGGTCTATACATTTACTATATACTATAAAAAAAAATCAAGTTTGCCCTGATAGGATAAGAAATTGAATGTGTGAAACCACCTTAATGAATTTCTGCACTGGATATGCACTGGATTTAGGTACGTAAAGATTGTGGTTCTAGACTCCAACAAGAGTACGGGCGAACTAATGACACTTGTTCGACTGGGTCTGACATTTATGAAGCAGATTAGATTTATTTTAATTTGAGTCCGGCCTTTGCAGGACCGGGGCTTTATGAGACAGAACCTATAGTTTGCAATTTGATTTAATTAGGCTGTAGTGTATTTGAAGTTAAGTACACCCATGTGAAATCGATCGTGGGACCAAGTGTGATGTCTATTTCGGTACAGAGGAGACCCTACTTTCTGGACCGTAATACGATACCCATCCCACTTGATTTCTCACCTGGCTTGTAATATAGTTGCTTCCTCGTGCTGCGTTGATACCCACTTAAGCTGTAGGTAAAGTATCACACAGCCACAGTACTGCAACGAAATGCTAGGTTTAAAATGAACCAATCATTTTCCTAATAAACGAGGACATGGTGCCTCGCTGGTAGAGTCCTTACCTCTGGTGCGTGGGGCTCTCAGTCAATTAAATTTGACACCATCATCTCCGCGTTTTTTTAGGGGTACTCTCGTTTCCTCTCACATCGTCATTCCACCAATTCTTCTATCATCATTCTCTCGCCTTAATCACCCGTCTCCTTTGCCTAAAGGGCATAACCGTGGGCCGTTAAACTGAAAGATTCCATTGGATATTTATTCAGTTAGTAGCAATAAATAAATAAATAAATAACATGTGAAGGTTTCTAAGATCGACTGAATACGTCGTGTGAATTGGTTATTATGTGCATCGTAATACACTATAAGTGTTCTTTTTTTTCTTTTCGGAAAACTATAAAGAGAAGCTGGCAAAATTTTATTGTTTTACTGTCACTTCATATGTGTAACCTGAAGACTACGGTTCTTATACTATTTGCTATGGTAAGTCGTAGGACAGCTTTGACCATCTGCTTGTCTGTTGACAGGTGGCAGAGGAAAGGTGGTATATATATATATATACAGGTGCGGATCCAAGGGGGACTATAGGGGCTATAGCCCCACTTGACGCTCAGGTGTACACTGTAAAAAATGGGCTTCAATTCTGCTTTAACTGGATAAAGCGTCAAACTATGGTTCAGCCCATCCCTTGATCATATCCTGGATCCCCCATTATACATATATATATACAGTGGCGTATTTACGATTTTGTTTCGGGGAGGGCTTTGTTAACTTTCGGGGGGGATTTGCCTGAAAAATGTGAAAATTCTGCAAGTTATTTCATATACGTTACTATAGTAAGATTTCGGGGGGTACTTAAGCCTGGAAGCCCCCTAAATACGCCACTGAATATATATATATATATATATATATATATATATATATATATATATATATATATAAGAGAGAGAGAGAGAAAGAGATCCCATCGATTGAAAGGGATTCCAGTGTAACTATTCGGTTAAACGGGATTCAAGTGTATCTATTTCGTTAACGGTACTCAAGGTATCTTTTACCATTTTTGATCTATGACAATCGAAGTTTAAACGGGACTCAAGTATACCAAATTCCATTAAGAGTTTTCTTTTAAATGCAGAATCATCGGTTAAACTGGACTCAAATGTATGTATTCGTTAAACGATACTCAAGTTTATCTATAACCGTGTTTCATCTCTGACAATTAATGCGTAGAAACCGGAAATGGTTAATTTTTAACATTTTTGTTTTTTTACGTAGGCTTAGTGGAAGAGATGTAACCTGTTCTTGGAACGTTCTCGCTTTTTGATCCTTTTTAGCACAGATACCTTTCGAAAGTCAGACGGATGGACAAAGATTTCCGTTCAATAAGTCCTCCCATACTGAATCACATAGCATAATTTGGATTCGGAAATACACTGAGAAAAAAAATGTAGGTGGTGTACTTAAAAAGATAGGTTATATGCGTAATTCGTGTAGTTTTTGGACTTAACATACAGCAGACGTATAACTGAAAACGCATGTTTTATAATACTTTCTGTATAAGTGTTCCACCTATAAGTACTTTCCGTATGAAACAGTATAGGCGGTGAAGATCTCACATACAAATGGACGTATATAACATATAGCTGACGAAGGTAACATAAGTATATGCATATGATATACGGAAAACTGTTAGATGTCAGACATCCTGCATCGGCATGATGTAACATCTAAGGGCAGTGCGTATGTAGCATATGAATAACGTATGCTCCATACTGATTTCTATAGTAAGCAAGATGATTCCGTATATTTGTACAACATATCGCTGTCCGGAGAATGGATTTTTCTCTGTGTATGACAAAGATAATTCAAAGTGACTAATTCGAAGTAACGGAAATAACAACAGCACTGGACATCCATTTCTTGAAATCCCAAAATTCGTTAACCATTTGTCAGTCTAACATAGTTAAATCACATACTTAAAGGAAACACTTTTAACGGAAAACTAATTTTTATTTTTAAAACCTTTTATTAAAAAAGTAACGTTGCACGTGTTTCCAGTTTGAAGTTGGTATTATCTGTCGTGTCAGTGTTAATCCATGAAATATACTGACTTTAACTATTCATAAAATCTCGAGAAGGGTTGGACAGTTGATGTGTGAAAGATTGTCAACGAGCGATCACGTCAAACGGCAGATTCTCCTGTTACGTACGCCACAAGTGTCCATTGCTTGTAGAGATAAAGCACGAATTCCGAAGATGTCGCTCCGTATAGTTACATATAGTTTATATTACTTTCCTCTAACAGTTTGTGTTATAATCTGTTTGAAAATTGTATATTACGGTTGTAAACAGTAACACATTTTTGTACACTGTCTGAAAGAGCTACTTTACGTAACGTAAAATTTATATAATTGGGTTAATAAACTCTCTCAAATATCTATTTAAAGATATCAAATTTACATTAGCAACTTCCTTCATGAGCGATTATCATGCTAAATATTATTATGCAAAATGAGTGATCAGATTTCAAGGGTCGAGAAAAAATATTCTAAATGAATTTAGCACTAGAAATAATTTTTATCATTAAGGCATGTAATTTATACAGGTATGGAAATTTTAATCAAGTTTACTGTAGCTCACTTACATTTTAAGGTATTTGGTTGATTAACATTCCTTTATACTAGTGCTTGCAGAATACTCGTTCTTCGCACGGGGAGAATACGTTTCATTTTGGACATAAAGGATTCAAAATTGGATTTAAACTGCATCAGAAGTGTCACTGTTTGTCTCAACGACCCTGAAAACTATGGATTCGTCAGTAATATAGGACATTTTCAATCATTTGCATATATATATAAGGCTGAACTTGGATTTAAAGATAATGAAATGTGTCACTGTTCGCCTCAGCGACTCCGAAAACTATGGATTCGGCACTAATATCGGTCATTTTGACAATTTTTAAATATATCTTCCTCCCCCTCCCATAAGTTGCACCGTGAAAGTGAACTGACAAAAAACATCCCGAAATTTATCCATGTTGAAAATTTGATCGAGATCGGTCGGTTGGTTCAAGAGTTATTGAGTCACAAACTAGTTTTTATTTTACATATATAGATATCTCCTGTCTGTCCGTGTGTCTACCCGGGAGAAAAAAAAAACTACTTAATCAATTCCCATCAATTTCTGCCTTAATATAGAAGGTCAAAACATAGGAATCAAATTTGATATAGCATATCTATCCACCGGAACTGGTAGAGCTCAACCATATCTGGTTTTTACATTAGTCACTAAAGAGCTAAACGGTAATAAATGGCTAAAAGCGGTTTGCAGGAATCGATTAAGCGTCTCAAGATTACATTTCATGTGAATCCTTCACTCTTATAAAACCGGATGTAATAGAAATTCCCTACAACGTCCGGTTTCAATATTTATCCATATAATATCCAAAACGTTAAGAGGCAGCGAGAAGTTGCTTTTATGGAATCGATTTTAGTGTCCTAAGAATTGATACCCTCTTCTCTCTTAAGACTCTAATAAAGAAATTATCACACTATCGAAACTAAATTGCTTACGTACTGTGCACATGGCACCCCTACTTGTTCGAAACTCCAACTGAAAAAGTTATTTATAGTATGTCGAATTAATACTTAAATAAGTCGCAGCAGTTTCAGCAAAAGGTAATGAAATATGAAGTACTCTACAAACAGAACTATTCATTCGGGGCCGCGGTGGCTCAGTGGTAGAGTGTTCACCTCTGGTGCTTGGGGTCCCGGGTTCGATCCCAGCCCCCGCCAAGTTAGCCTTTGTGGTGGACTAACACCGTGTGCGTGGGTTTTCTCGGGATTCTCCCGTTTCTTCCCACTTTCTTCATTCCACCATTTCATTCATTCCTCATCATCACCGTCTCCTTTAGCCTAACCGGCATAACCGTGGGACGTAAAACTCAAAGATTTCATTTCATTTCATTTTAGAACTATTCATTCACAAGAACTTGATGCTCAAACATCAGTACTCCTTTTCTTCTGCTAACCATAGTCAAGAGGCATTCCCTTTATTTTCACTGTCTAACCTTTCCCTTCTGATCTAGTAACTACCAGATGTGGTTTTGATAAATGAGGGTTCCAGTTTCGATTCCCGACGGGACAGCGTTGAAATTTTAACACAGTACGGTGGTTTGTATTTTACCATTAACTCTTAGTCAATCTCTCATATAGCCTATATGATGAAAGATATGCTAACTCCAACTGTGGTCATGTTCAATTTTCGAGTTCATAGTTCTGTCGCTTTCCAAGACATTTCTTGTCCACTTCTACGCACAGTTGCAATCTTTGTATTCTACTACCAAAAGGATTTAGGGCTCGCTCTGTAACGTGTGTTTTAGACTGGCAAATGACACTTTCTAGGGCACTTCTGAGCTGAAAGTGTATGCCTTGAAATTAATCCTTCAGTTTAGAAAATAGACAGAGGTCTCTACTTGAAAATTTTTGAAAGAATAATGAATAAGGGATCATTTCGATGTACTTGTCATGTCAAAATCTTCTTCTTATCCAGGAAATAATTTCATCCGAGTTTATCTGTTGAGCTACCCAACGTAAACTGACCTTGACACTTCAAGTGGTCTAGAAAAATGTTTCCATGATACAATGAGACATCACTGTAAGGTTACAGATATTCTCAGAGTTTAGTCTTCGGTTATCCATAATGATATCCCTAATAGGAGCAATATTTTTTGAGGTGATTGCACGAATTGGGCTGCCGAACTTTGGCTCGTTTTCAATTGAACCTCGAATCCACTCCCCCCTAAATTCACGCACTCACTTCCACACAGTATGGTTAACAACTGAAGTGTCCCCACAAACATCCTTCAACTGGTGATCAATTTCGATGTTTTTTTTTTTTTTTTTTTCACAGAATGTAGACCAAGGCACCATATTAGGCACCTCTTCGGCGAAATTCATTATTTAAGGTCTGTATCAAAAGTTTTCTTTTACAAGTATTAAAAACAAACCAAGACGTTTGAGATTTTGCACAGTTAAGCCTTCAAGTCTGAAGTTAATACAAATGTAAGCAGGCCCGTAGCCAGCCCAAAAATTTAGGGAGGGCCCGGTCGAAGTTTGGGGGACCCGATCCAACCTCATTATAGTTCATCGCCATATTATAGTTCACTTTTAAGCCTACCGTGAAAATTTTAGGAGGGGCCAGTAAAAACTTAGGGATGGGGCGGTCCCTTAGACCCCCCTGGATACGGGTCTGAATGTAAGTATGTTAATTTCCTCTTATCAGTTTTTGAGCTATGGCAAAATAGCATGAACATTTTGTGTGTACCTCGTATAATGTGCATTTAGGGATGTTTATGTCTCAAGAAGGACAGACACTCTTACACTCATATTCGTAGTACTCTGCTTTTGAAATTGGTACCAACACAGCTAATACACCCAGTGTTGTACATCCTGTGGAACTAACACAAAAATCGATAGGATTTAATTAAGTAATGCAACTTTTAAACAAGTTTCTTTTTTCTTTAAAAAAATCTAAATAAGAAAGAAAAATCCAGCACTTACATTTCATGAATAAGGATAAAACCTATTGTGTGTTATTTAAGGCTGTCTTTTTGTATTATATTTTTGGTTTTCTGATGTTGGATAAAGCTTAATGTAACAAAAGCGATTTACGTAAGAATAACACACAGGTTGACATAAATGGTGATCTAATGCTTGAAATGGTCACGCAATTATATCGTTATTCTCTCACTGAACAAATACTTTCAGATTTATTCATTCATGCTAAGGTTATGTTAACTTATATATATATATATATATATATATATATATATATATATATATATATATATATATATATATAAACTGTTAGCTTTTAACATAATTACGAGTTTCCTTTTTTGTTATGAACTCTTGATTGTGTATCGCGCTTTATTTTCTCATCCTTAAATTAATTAAATTTCGTATTGCTCTTAAATCTTAATGGGTTTTTCAGTTAATCCATACATTTTACAGGGTGTCCATGAATTATGTGTATATTTCTGGTTTTATTTAAAATGGAACTGCAACATAGAAGAAAAAACATATACGAACATTTTGAAAATGGAAAATATTTTAGACTTTAGATTTGTCAAGGGAAGAGTCATTTGGATTTAATTTAGGGTTGTATTAATATTTTCAATTCTGTAATTGTTCATTTAGACAATATACATGGTGTTTACACATTATTTGCTCAGAATATGTTTTTGTATACAATTTATGCATGTATACATTATTTGTACTAACTTTTTAAACATTAACAGAAATTTCAGTTGCAGTTCAGGTCCTTTTCAGGCAAAATCCAGTTTTTAGCTGTGATTTTCTTTTACAAATATTTGGTAGCTTAAAAAGTAAAATCTAAACTTAATAATACCGAAAAGTTGATCGCGAGAATTTCAGGGAAATAAACAATTAATTTTTGAAGTAGTAAAATTTAATTATCTCAGTGAATTAAAGTGCTGCACGCTAGAGGGTCGTGATCCAGATAAATTAAAATGTCATTAATTTTAACAAAACATTTGACAAAGTTAAATAGTTTCCGCTTTCCCTTAATTTACTTATTTTCCAGCTCACAAGGATTAGTGTTTCAGTTTGTGTGGTTGAACCCGGTACTTCAAAATTACATAAAGCAGTATTTCTTGCAAGTTGATACACTAAATGGCTTAAGTTTAGAGTTGCCCCTCCAGTCCAGAGTTGCCCTTGGACTTTGAAACATACAAAAAACAGTGCTTAAGTATTAAACATTGTTACATTTCACTTAACTTCAGTACTCCGTGGGCTTCACAAAAATTTAAAAGGTTTTCTTCATTATTTTTGAGCATCTGTTACACGTGTTCGCCATATTCGCCATATTTTACAACTACCATGCTGCTGAAACCTTCCACGAATGCTTCCGCATCCGGCAAATAGTACTAACTTCCATATATCTTTTCTCGTATTAAACATAACTCTCCTGCCGAATTTATATTCCTAAACATCAAATAAAAACTTCAAATTATCATTTCTTACCTCATTTCTCCTGTAAATTTTCCTGATTTTTATAAAAAGCGGAGGGGTAACTCTAAACTTAACCCCACTAAATTGTTCAATTACTGAAAGTGCACGTTAATGATCATAATCTAATCCAAGTACTTCTTTGCACTTAAGTATTATAGTTAAAACGTTCTGTAAGAGAACTGCCATCCCCTTCATATAAAGCAGCCTTAAATGCACGACTCAAGTGTGGGTTTAATACATTTCGAGGCGTTACAGTGACGTTCATCGTACACAAAAGAATTGCTTTCCAACACCGTGCTCTGTAATTTAGAAACGATAGTTTATTGTAACTGGATGATTTTTTTAAGGAGAAAAATAGTAGGGATAATTTTGGAACTGGGGGACCAAAATCAGATAAAATCACCATGTTTACAGGTAAAGTGAGTTCATGTTACATAAGTGTAATTACTGAGTCAGTGACGACACCAGAGGAGGGCAAGGGGGCGAGCGCCCCCCTAGTAGCTACTTCTGCCCCCTTGACTGCCATCTAGACTGCCCCCCAGACTCCTACAATCTTTAAACATTCTACATGTAGTAGCCTATTTTATATCAGTATCATAACCAATCTCATCGTCAAATTGTTGTCTACATTCCATGCATTTACTATGTGGCAGATTAGTCCTCAAACTTTCTTCTTTGAGCGTCTGGGTATGCACGCATACTTCTGTTTTCTAATTTAGCGCTTTTGAGGTAAATTTTAGTTATACTTTTTTCTTATGATTTTTAATTATTGTGCCTAGCGAACAATACTAGATTTGGTCGATTTGTTTTCTTCTCATTGGATCAACTTCGAAGGGAACAAAAGAAAGGTAAAACAGTTAAGTAACTTGCTTGTATTTATCGAGGTTTCAAGTTTTCAGTTTCATAAAATATTTTGTTTTATTTAAAGGTTCTATATTTCTTTTTTTTCTGAAACAGTATTCTCGACTGTCAATATTCAGAGGATGTGCTTATAACAGCTTAGTTTGCAACTACCAGGGTTTAATTTTTTGAAGAGGATAAAAAGAGTTGTGTTTCCCTTCCTGCAAATGATAATAATAAATTTATGGAATTAAATCGATTCCCAATAAAACGTATTATCAGAGTGCTGATCTTTAGTTAGTAATTGGTTTATACTAGTGCTCCCTTACTTATTTTGTTTCAAAGTACTGACGTGACGTCTACCATATTGACTAGGAACTGCTGAAAAATTCGTAGCCCAACCCAGGAGTGCACGTGGAATGGTGAAGTTTTACTTCTTCTACACTTTCCCCGGAGTCAATATACTACTTTGTACAGTGCTCCAGTTTTTCCAGAAAAGTTAAAAAATCTGAAGATTTCCTCGCACCACTGCTCGTAGCGCTACCCCTATCAGATCTAAAATGGCGTCCTTTCAAGTGTTATTTAAGTTTGGGAAATAAGTACATGTAATAGTTAGACGGAGCTAAATCTGCGGAATAAAAATGATGATCTAGACATTGAAATCCTAGATTATGCAACGTCAGTTGTGTTCGCAGGGGCTTAATGGACAGGTGTATTCTCCTGAAGGAACAGAATTCCATTCTTCACATTTTCCGCGGCGTTGAACTTCGAATTTTTCTTTCAGTTTTGTAAGTAATGCAGAGATTCTGGATTAAATATCTGACCGTAACGGAGGTAGTCTACGAGTACGACTCCATACTTATCCCAGAAGAATGTTGCAAACAGTTTCTCAACCTACTTCTGTGTCTTGAACTTCTTGGGGCGGGGGAGAAATGAGTGCTACTACTCCATTGACTGTTGTTTCGTTTCAGGATCATAGTGGTAGAACCATATTTCGTCCATGGTTACTAGTCGTGAGCGAAATCGATCAGCATTACGGTCAAATTGGAAGAAGACTTCTCTTAATGCCGTCACTCTTTTATTCTCCTGACAGATTTTTTGGAAGCCCATTATACCGAGAACTTGCGCATACCCAATCCATTCTGAATTATGCTACCGACGGGTTCCAAAGAAATGCCCACAATCTCTGACACAAGTTTTGCTGAGAAGGTAAAAACGAGGTGAGAGGTTTTTCTGAGAAATCGGGGTGCAGCCAGACCTCAGACTACAATAAGTATATCGTGAGTTTACTATACACTTTAAAAACCATGTAAATAATAGCTTAAATTATTTTTGTCACTCAAAAACTGGGGTGACCTAGGTCCTCCGGCCCCGGGCTATATCCACCACTGGCTGCAATAGGCCTACTGCAATTTTCAAGAATAATGTCACAAATTGCATCCTTGATTTCGGGAAGTCATTGCTTTTAATCATTATGGATGTAAAGCATAATTTGTTGAGAAATCGCCACGTTTATACTAAGCCACTCACTTCTTCATCACTGTATATAACGGAGGAGAGTCCCGTGGTGTTTCACTGATTTCCTAGTTAATTTACTGCAGTGAATTCCCTTGGTGGAACACACTTGTTATAACAGGATCTGGATGTTCGTAAAATTATGTTTGGGTACACATAATCACTTCAGAGGCCTGAGAAACAATAAGAATTCCATTATTAATATGAAAATTTGAATTTGTATATACATACAGAGATATGTTTTTCTAAACTACGTTTCATTTTTCTACCTAGTACCTACGCTCCTTGTGGATTGGACTCGACATTTTCAGCAGCTCCTCGTAAATTCTCTCTCTCTCAGTCATATATATATATATATATATATATATATATATATATATATATATATATATATATATGTAAAAGAGAGAGAGAGATACGTAGGATATAGTACTAGACGCATTTGTTACTTGTAGCATACGTGAAAGTAATTCAATTTACATTCAGGCTTCAAAAATTTCATTGAAAAATATTTCATGTGCAGACGTTACTTATTTGTCAGTTACAAATTTTACTTGAAATAAGTTTAATTTATAATCATATAGGTCTAATATGAAAACAGCAACGAAATGCACAGTATAATGTAAAATAAGTCAAACGTAATAAATATGTCATTTTTGGTATGATAAATAGCCCCCCCCCGAAAATGTATTTGCCCTTCTTTTGTCCCCCTTAGAACTTAAAGCTGGCGTCGTCACTGTACTGAGTACTAACATTACATAACATAACATAACCGAAACCATCAAAAGCACAGAATAAATAGAAAGAAAGTACGAATTTTAAGCAAAGAATTCTGGTCCACCAAATCCAAATATCCTAACCTAACCTACTAAAGCATCAAAAAATACCAAAAAAATGTAGCAAAAAGCACGAAATTTAAGCAAAATATTCTGGCCTCCCAGTTCAAAAATATACCAAATAGTAAACTGATAATAACGAGATGGACCCCGAGAAACCACATGGACAGGATATTTTCTAAAACGATCACATATGGGCAACTATCGAACCAAGAAAGACATTTCTCTGTGCTCAGTTTGACTTAATAAAAGTACCCGAAACCTATGAGAGCCGCCAAGGAAATAACGACCTCTTAGTTATACAAAATGAAAAACAATATTTATTGGAAAAGAGTCTGTTACGTACCTGAAGCTCCCTTCACCTCTCTACATAATCACCTCCTACATTTAACATTTATTGTATCTGGTCACGATCATCAGAATTCCACTGTTATAGTTTTCTCCCGCCCGTTCATTAAGCCAATTCGTCACTGCATTCTTGAACTGTTCATCACTTCCAAAACGTTTACTTCCCAGAAACTCTTTCAGCTTAGGGAAAAGATGGAAATCGCAAGGAGCAAGATACGGACTATACGGTGGATGATCAAAATTTTTTTAATCGAAATTGATCCAGCAATTCTTGAGTTGCAGCAACAGTACGAAGAAGCACAATTTCTTCACAAGGATGTCCTCGCATAATGCTCTTGATAATTCGCTGCAGTTTTCTTAGTGTCTTACAATAACGATTTGCGTTGATCGTAGTGTCTTTTAGGTTGAAATCCACCAAAACACACCTTTACGACCCCAAAAGACAATTGAAATGTTTGAATGTAGCAACTACCTGGATTAATGAACTGGCGATACAAGAGTGCGTATAAATTTTGTGCTTTTTATTTTATATAACTAAACGGTCTTCATTTACTATTGAAAGTCTTTGTATATTTCAAAATATAAACCGGAATCATATCATCTTTTGGTTGTGTGTTGCCTTTCAACTAAATAAATAAATAAATAAATAAATAAATAAGTACTAAGTATTAATTTTATGCGATATTCAGTTATTGCATTAATAAGTGACGTAATGCATTATATGACATATATTATTTTTTTTCAAATTCAGTCGCAAACATTTCTTTTTAAATGTTGATAATATTCTTTATTATAACTGGATAGCAGAGAAGTTCATTGGTGTGATTCAGTGATCTGAGATACAGGCTCGTATCCAGGGGGGTCTAGGGAGGGCCGGGCCCCCCTAAATTTTCACTGTCCCCTCTAAAATTTTCACGGTAGGCTTGCAAATGAACTATAATGTGGTGATGAACTAATGGTTGGATCGGGCTCCTCTAACTTCAGCCGAGCCTGCTGAGATACCAGATTGACAGTTGTCAAGAAAAATAAAGAAAGAAAGGATAAGAAAAATAAATCAACCCTTAAGTGATGTGGAAAGCTCTATGCTGTTTTCTACTGTTCCTTTTACAACGTACTTCTCGGTATATATTTTAGCCTAAATGAACAAAGGAAGTAAAGAATTCAGTAACGTTACTAAGCAACTACTTAAAAAAAGGAATGTCAAATATGAACATGGGCCCTGATTCTAATGGTGCCGAAAAACACAGGTTTCGACAGAGTTTGCTTGAGCTCCCCGAAAATCTTGCTATATTTGCCTGAAGTTCTGACAATGAAATCCACATAGTCTACGTGAACGGAACCTCTGTCAAGTTATATAAGCATTGGCGCCACTGGGAATAAGAAAATTTACTCCATGTTCCGTTTCAGTGGGACAGTCTTGGTTTAAAGGTTATTTTTGATGACCTGCAGGTTCACATTTTCTCCCGTTAAAATATTAAATACTTTTGATAAAGTGGATACTTTCAAATATCTAGGATCAATATTAACAGACGAAAATCATATTCACGAAGAAATTAAATGTCGACTAAAAGCAGGGAATTTGTGTTACTATTCGGTTCAAAATCTCTTGTAGTTGCGAATTCTGTCGAGGAATTTGAAGCTTAAAATATATAAATTGATAATCATGCCTGTTGTTCTGTATGGTTGCGAAACATGGTCGCTTACTCTGAGGGAAGAACATAGACTGAAAGTATTTGAGAACAAGATCCTGAGACGAATATTCTGACCCAAGAGAAACGGGAATGGGGAATGGCGGAAACTTCATAACGAGTAACTACATTATTTATACGGTTCACCCAATATTGTTAGGGTCATGAAGTCTAGGAGGCTTAGGTGGGCAGGTCATGTAGCTAGGATGGAAGAAAGTAGAAACGCTTTCAAAGTCTTGACTAGAAGACCAATCGCAAAACGACCATTAGGAAGACCTAGGCGCAGATGGGAGGACAATATTAAGATGGATCTCGCAGAGCTAGGAATACAAAGTAGAAACTGGATCCAGTTGGCTAAGGAAAGAAGTCAGTGGAGAGCTTTTGTGAACGCGGCATTGAACCTCCGGGTTCCATAGGCCATAGAGTTAGTTAGTTTCATTCGTGAAAAAACACTCACTCCTTTTCTGTCCTATGTCCTATTTCCATTTCAGAGCTCTGAAATATTATTTAAGTATTATAAATTGTCAGTTATATATCTTACACTGACACGCACAAGCGCAATCTTAATTTGCAGTATGCTTGACTGTTGGTGGAGTACGTCATGGCATACAGTTAATATAATTATTATATCTAAGCTGCGTGTTATTTTCTTTACCTTTAACACTGGTATATCCAAGAGGAAAAAAAATTGCTTTTCTGCTAGTTAAGACAATTTCTTCCGCTGAAAGAGGTGAAAGTCAGAGGCGGGTCTAGAATCTAAAATCTGGGAGGGCCAGCCAGAAGCCAAACTATGATAGGTATATCATGAGTTAACTTCAAAAAATATGTAAATAATAGCTTAAATAATAGTCACTAAGAAAACTGGGATGCCTAAGCCCCACGGTCCCGCTTGGAAAGATCCGCCACTGTGAAAGTAAACTTCCACCACAAGTATCCCGATTTCGAATTCCAGAAATACTGTGTGATAGCTCTAGGTATATGGAAACAAAATTTTATTTGTTACAGACATTCTAAGTGCATTTTTTTTGAACCTACGATTATTTTTTTGAACGTACGAGTATTTTTTTCCCCTTTTACGGTTAAATAAAGTAGAACCTACATTCTGCACGCGGAAGAACTACGAAGGAACCAAATATCGTTGTTACTTAGACATTCACGTTGACATACAGCCTACTTACAGGTTTTGTGGTGAATTTAGTACAATGTCAAAGAGTACGAACATAGAATAGTTTGTAGGTATTTTAATTTCGGAGAGGTACCTGTAGATGATAGACAAAACCTTCTTTTTGTATATGTCGTTGCATTGAATTGCGTGGGAAGTTAACCTTCTTTCCCAACTGACTCGAGAGTTATGTTTCCCTATGCCACTCATATAAATGTGCGATATATCGAAATTTAACTTGGGATAATGTGGTCTTCCGGTTTAAGGTGAATCCTCATTTTGTACAGGAGTTGGAATGAAATTTGTTTCAGGTTATGATATGGGTTGGGATAACATGAATAAACTTATTGGAATTACCTTTTCTTCCGAATATGTGAATAAGCATTCTTGTTTATAGATGTTGCAAACATACTTAATAGCTCAGTTGTAAGAGAAAGGTATCATGGATCGTATGTGAGTATTTTAGGACGACGCTCCATATCATTTTGCTTTTGAGTTGTGTGATTTACTTTTTGAAAAATTTCCAGCTCACTAGATTCTCCAATATATCAATTCCCATTGAAATGTTCCATACAGCACCATATCGAAATTACACCATATGGATTCCCGGATCTCTCAACACAAGATAAGTCATTGGGAGGAATCATCAAGTCATATGTCCCTTATCGTCAATATAGAACAGATGGAGAATTTTTCGAAATTGTAGAGAAACCATTTGGAACTCCTTCGTAGCTACGTAAAGTACCAAGGAAAACATGGATACACATATATTGCGTACAGAGCTCAATGATTGATCCTATGGACAGATATTTCGCAGATATGAATGAAAATGAAATATTTCAGTTTTACGTCCAACGCTTATGCCGGCTAGGTTAAAGGAGTGGGTGATGATGAAAAATGAATAAAATGATGGGATGAAATGTGGGAATCCCTGGAAAACCCAAGAACACGGTGTTTGTTCATCGCCAAGTTCACTTAGCGCAACCTGGAATAGAACCAGGGACCCCATGAACCAGAAATGAATGCTCTACCTCTGAGCCACCGCGGCCCCATGTACTAAATGAATAGATTAAAATAATACTGGCATCACTGTCTGTGATACCCATATCTAGGGAAACGTGGACTTCTTGGACACCTTGTACATGCATAAAATCTTTGGAAATCTTTTGTGGTGTTTTCTAGGATTCTTAAATCAAAACAAAATTCTTCGGTAAAGTGAAGTTATTTGTTATTCCCTTAAAGCAGAACAATCATTAAATTAATATGTTTACACCTGTTTACTTGCTCACTTAATTATTTGTAAATATAAAATGCTATTAAAAGCAGTTGAGGTAGCTAATATGAGTGTAAGTTAATATGACGTGAGTTGTGATATGTTATACCGTAACTGTCTCTTTAATCTTTATGGGCAGTTAGTAGAAAATGCACCACATGTGTTTTGTTCTGGATATTAACAGAATGACATTGCTGAACACGCAAACGTGTCTGCATGTAATGGGTTAATGATCTTATCAGAGGCATTAACTTCTGATTGAAATTCTCTCCCGCTATATAACAGGCATCGTCTACATGTATTGTTTTCAGAGGAAATTTATTTCCAACCACTAATAGATGTCGCGAAAGAATCAGGAATAATTTTGTGCAACATGTGCACAACAAATTTACAAACAACATAGAACGGCTTATAAAAGTAATTAAAAAAACTAAGTTTCTGTTCAAATAAGAATTAAGTCTTTCACCGAAATATCCTTTTCTTACGATTTAAAGACGTAATTGCTCAATTTTGGAATTATATTTTAATATATTTCATGTAGTATAGTTGGCTTATTGAAACTTCTTTAATTAATTTTTAATTAGTCTTCTTTCTAATAGTTTAAGGAGTATAAATTTTACGATATTATTTGTTACTAATGAGTCACGTAGTATAATAGCACATTGGTATAATAGGTTTCAGCTGCTCTTTCTGCTGAAACTAAATCACGTGATTGGAGATTGTGGTGCCGCCACTCAAAGCAGTTTGGGTAACACGAACTACTGAAAACAAGAACAAGTCAGATCATTCAGAGCGGCATATATTTTAACCACGCTCAAAACTAGCCATAGGAGCTAAATACATGGTTCTGATTGGATGAAGTTGTCCGTTTCTCGTCATGTAGCATACATATAGCAGATATCTAATGCCAGCCGTTGTCGCTCCTCGTTGCTGAGCAGGCTAACGGATGGGCTAGTAAAGGAATTCACTTTTAGCGTGAGTTCAAACGTGGCTTTAGGATTCTTTTTATTTTTTAAAATTTTAATAACACTTTTATAATTAAAATAAGATAATAATAATAATAGTCAATTGTCCTTGTATTTAATATATAATGCATAAAAAGTGATTTACTTACGTTACGAAACTTAGCTGAGCGAGCGTCAGCGAGCAAAGGAGCTCAGAAGAACTGCAGGACTCGTTTTGTTCCCTCATCATAATACTACGTAACATTACGTTACACTCGGGTGGTGCAATTACGACGTAAATGTACTTTCACCCGCTTCCTTGCGACTAACTTTAAAACAGTTGGCTAGCGTAGCGCTTAATAAAAACATGCTCCAGAGCGCGTGGGTTTGATCAAGGATCTTACAAAATAGAGGATCTGCCAATATGTATCTACATCCTATAAAATAAATGATGCCGAAAAACAACTGAGCATCGGCACGTCTCATTGGCTACTCTTGTTTCCGCCACCGTCTCATTGGCTAATTTCGTTTCCGCCATGAGTGTTGGCTCAAAACTCATGCGATCCTATTGAGCGGAATGGGCAGAGTAGGGGTGGCGATCCTGTGACGTATGGTTTCAAGATGTTGTTGTAAGGGCAGATCCTCTATTTTATAACATCCTTGGGTTTGATACAATTAGCTAGTGCCAGTAGCAGACGATGCGATTAGTTGCGACTGCAGCCGGCAGAATAACGGATTTCACTGTCGTTGCATTGTGGGAAAGATTTGAATTTCAATTGGGTATATACGATGTGGTGCATGAGAGAGTGTTGAAACGAAAGGGAATGTCGAGATAGAGCCAGTTTTGCCAACTCGTGGAAGGAACCCCCATTTTGTGTGGGATATTTAAATATTAATTTATAGAAAAAAGATAACGAGAATTTTTCGTCTCAATTAGTAGCACATATGGAACTTTTCATTGACAAAATACAACATTCTCTATGGGTCGAAAGTGGAGCAATGACTCCTCAATAATTTTCAAATCAGCGTTAATTGTCTAATTTTATTATCGAAAAATGAATGCGGGTACAGAAGTAACTCGTGATTCTCTAAAAACAAGCTTAATAAATGTAAATTGACTCTAGTATTTTTAAAAAACACAAACAATATAAATAACGGTACAAAGTAAAATGCAAAATGAGAACAACTTCGAATACGTTCTATACAAAACGACGGGATAATGAAGTAGTTCTAGTATCCTTTTGCTCTTCACAATATGATGACAGAAAGGAATTATGTAAACACTAAAAATCTGACGATAAAATGTACTTGTTTCCTCCAACTTGCTAAACGTAAGAGATCAAAATTTGCCGGTAGTTTATTTATATATTGAAGAAAATGTGTGACACACAATAGTTTAATTTTTCGTTTTTCATTCCTTAATTTTGTGATTAGTATGACGTGGGAAATTTAAGAGGAAAAATGGGGATTTCTGACTGTCGCGATGGGATTTTACAATGTTTCAGGTTGTCATTTCTGCGTGGGATCTTACTAACCATTACTTATTAATAAGGTGAACAAAATGATGTGGGTGGGTGTAAAACATTGTGCGTAATTCCCCTCCCCAAAAAAAATCAAGAGGAATGAATGTGGTTTTAAAAAAACAACTAAAAATTTTTACTGCACGAGAAACACGCCGACACTGTAATGCATTATCACTAAGCTGTTCATTACGACAATAGCAAAATGCCAGTTAATAATACGGTTAATGAGTTCATGTAAAAATATCTTCCACACTTAAAGTTTACTTTCTATTTGATTATAGTCGAAAGACAAGGCATATAAATATAAGTCGGTATTAAGCTAAATAAAATTACGAACTTGAGAGTCAGTGACGTTGCCAGCTTCTTAGCTTCTTTTTCGGGGGGGAAGGGGGAGGAAAATTGTTTGCGGATGCAGCTTTTTCTGCCTAGGTATATACTGAAAACAATAATTTTATATTACTACCTACTCTACAACACAATATGTCTGAAGGATAAGTACTCGGAGTCATATGATGCCACTTTGTAATGA
This sequence comes from Thermobia domestica, assembly GCF_964235325.1. Lineage (NCBI taxonomy): Eukaryota > Metazoa > Arthropoda > Insecta > Zygentoma > Lepismatidae > Thermobia > Thermobia domestica. The sequence continues at coordinate 224,624,008 of NC_137465.1, forward strand.
CCTTAGATTCCCCTAGCATGGTCACCGCTGAAGGTATATACCCATGCATGGTTATCGAGAAAATAAAAAAAAAAAATATATGATTTTATGGTGTTACAAAAAAAAAAACGTCTTTCACTATCAATAATAATATTATCGGTTTTGATTATGATGGATAATATTATTTGTATACTGTACATGTAAAAAAAAGAGTGAGAAAAAGACATGAAAACGATGAAGAACTGTATTTTCGCAGCTGTTATAAGAGACTCGAACTGGACTACCACCCACATATAACACAATGCAACAAATTGTAAGGTCACAATATTTTTCGAAGATGTGGGCGTTCTTTATGTATTTCAACCTCCTGAATTCGAAAATGGTACTCAAAATATTGTATCACTTGTAGTTTTGGTACAAATTGCTTACATTTGCCATTGATGACAATGCAATATAATAATATTATAATATATACCAAAACACCGCATGAAGCTCAGAAGCAGCGTATCGCTTTGAATTGTTCAACAGTTGCGCCCCTAGCGGCACACAGCGAACTGCCGCATTGAAAACGGAGCTTCCTGTTCATCACTATGTTGTTTGAGGAAGGAAGTAACCTATGTGTTATTGTAGAATGTCTACCCGAGACTGTGTAAACTCTCCTAACAGTTTTTGTCATAATTTGTGGTGAACTTGTGGTGAAAAAGACCAAACAAATATTACTGATTTCGTCAAAAAAAAAAAAAAAAAAAGGTCTACCATGCCTATTTCAGAGCGAAACTAAGTTACATCAACAAACCATGGCCTCCACAGGTCGTATGTGTTGTGTGTGTAGAAGATTTACGACGATGGGCGTCAGGAAGAAGTCATTAAGATTTGGCATCCCTATGGTCTGGTTGGAGCATCAGAATCATACCGACGACTGTTATTTCTGCTCTTGTAAGGTTACTGGTTTCAACAAGAAAAGACGAAAAGACTATTGAATATCCGATTCGCTCAGCGACTCGTCCTGTTCCACATGGCTCGGATATACCTATATCACAGCCTCCACAGACATTAGATACGGACGACAGTGATGACATAGATACCGTGCAGGAGACGGAAGATACTGAGTTTGAAATAGGCATAGATGAGGGCCCTATTTTGTTCACTCAGTCAGATCTAAATAATTTAGTCCATGATCTGGGAATGACAAAGGGCAAAGCAGAGCTCCTAGGGTCAAGACTGCGTGAAAGACATTTGTTAGCTCCCGGTACGTCCGTTACATTTTACAGATAAATCAACTTGATATTCACACAATATTTTGCTCAAAAGGACTTGTTAGTGCACTGCAGTGATGTACAAGGTTTGGTGGGTCAGTTGAACACTCCGTACGCACTAGGTGACTGGAGACTGTTTATTGACTTTTCTAAAATAATCCTGAAGGCAGTTGTGTTGCACAATGGTAATATGTATGCCTGAATACCTGTCGGCCATTCTGTGCACCTGAAGGAAACATATGACAATATGCAGGTGCTTTTCCTACCATACCTACATTATAGTACATTATGAAGATCACAATTGGATGGTGTGTGATGATTTGAAACTGTTAGATATGCTTCTAGGACAACAATCAGATATACCAAGTTCCCTTGTTTCATATATGAATGAGACAATCGTGCTCGTGACAAACATTGGGAGCAAAAACAGTGGGCCCGAAGGTTGGAATTGCTTCAAGGGGCAAAATATCAAATGTGACCCTTTAGTGAAAAGAGGCAGAATACTCTTGTCACCTCTGCACATTAAATTAGGCATAATGAAGCAGTTTGTCAAGGCATTACCTAAATGTAGCGACTGTTTCAAATATCTGTGTAACAAGCTCCCCTATCTTTCAGATGCTAAGTTGAAAGAAGGTGTGTTTACTGGTCCCGATATTCGCAAACTAATGCTGGGTGAAGGTTTCCTTCATTCAATGAATGCCGTGGAGCGAGAAGCCTGGACTGCCTTTAAGTGTGTGGTTCAGAACTTCCTGGGAAACAATCGTAGCCAAGATTATATCGACATAGTTTAAAACATGCTAACAAAATTCAAAATATTGGGATGCTCAATAAATTTGAAGTTACATTTTTACATTCGCATCTTGACATTTTCCCTCCAAAATCTGGATGCTGTAAGTGAGGAACAGGGTGTGAAAGATTCCATCAGGATATCAAGGACATGAAACGACGATACCAGGGCAATTGGGATGATCGGATGATGGACGAATACGTCTGGATGCTTCACCCTGAGCACCCGGAAATGCCACATAAGAGGAAAAGCAGGGATCACGCCATAACCACCAAGAAAGCACGGAATGAATGAACTTAATGCATGTTTTGCACCACATTCTCTGTATGCATCTGTTCACTATATGTATATTTCAATATTTTGTTGTTTTAAACTTATATTCTACTTCAGCATGAGCCGTGTCCCATATATATATAATACTTCAATATGTGTTACCAATATTGACCAAGTATACGATTTGTGCCGAAACAGTGGGTGATAGAATGTTTAGAGTGCCATTTTCGAATTCAGGAGGTCAAAATACATAAAGAACATCTACTTTTGATAAAAAGGTTTTTCACTGTTGCCCTGTATAATCAATGAACCTACCTATGATTCTCCTGATTTAGGGGACCTTTATCCTGTCAGGACCTTTACCATGACACTTTGTTTAACGGCGTATCCTTTGGAGTTTGGAAGTTATGACCAAAGTTGAATATCTCATGTGTTTTTATCACTATATTTTCATTGAAATGTGTACCCTAACAGATTGAAGAAGGGGGTTCACATAGTATTCACAGAGAACGGAGATTTGTGCTAATAAAATACTAAAGACAGTAAGCTACTGTAATCTAATTGGAAAGATTGCCTTTGCTTCCAATTATCCACTTTTGAATCAGCCTTCTGGTTAGTTTCTTCTTATCGTCGTAGTTCCCATCAAAGACAAGCAGCGTAGTCTTGTGTCAGCCACAATATGGGAAAACTTTTGTTAACTTGTTGAGGATGGAACAATATGCCTCGACTTTGCTTTTTCAGTAATTACCAAATCCCTTAAGTAAAGGATAAACGGAGGACAAATTACATCTTGTGACATATAACGGATTCTAATAGCACTTACAAAACTACCCAATCACATTACACTTAAAGGTAAAAGGTAACACGATAGGACAACACCAAAACAAGAGCATTCAAGAATATTTGGTAGATCATTGCAGTAATGTAATTGTATCACATAGATAGCTAAAGGATGTCCATTTTACGATTACTGAAAATTAATATTGTGATTCAACCAGCTTTAAATCAGTAATTTATAATATGCTAGCAGAATACCTGTTCTTTACACAGGTAGAATATGTTCCCGTTTGAACATAAAGAGCTCAATTTGGATTTAAACGGCATCGGAAGCGTCACTGCTCATCTCCGCGACCCCGAAAAGTATGGATTCGACAATAATATCGGTCATTTGCGAGCATGTTTTGTATTTTCCCTCTCCCACAAGTCGCGGAGCTGAATTTGGATTTAAACGGCATCGGAAATGCCAGTGTTCACGTCAGTGATCCCGAAAACTATGGATTTGACACTTATAACGGTCATTTTCGATTATTTCCCTTTCCTCTTCCCTAAGTTACACCGTCAAAGAGAAATGATAAAAACACTCCCAAGCCCGAACCTCATTTATGTTGATAAATCGTAATCTAAAATTTCATGAATATTCACGCACTATTTATTTCAAGCTGTTTTGGATTATTCAATACGGAAGAACAATCGAATGTCATGTATATTGCATTTGCGTATTATGTAACAGATTGTCAAGTCACAAATGTAGAAATTGTATATGTATCGCTGTATTTATAATATTTAACAGTTCCTACTACATAATGCTGATATACATAATTCCCTCACTCTAACTGATAATTTACCACCATCAAGATTTCGGATTTGTAAATCAAGAGCTTTAAATTTCCATGTTTACAAGCAGAAAAAGATATCCATCCTTTCACCACATAAAAATTGAGGATTTAGAAATTTTACTGTGAGTTTCAAGACAGTTTTGTGAGAGTAACCAAACAGAAGCAGTACTAGACAAGCTGAGTATTACACCAAGTCTTACATTCAGTAGTTAGGCCAGGGAAAGGTTACTGCGAGAGAGATTTGTGTGCTATCATATTCCCTTAAAAGATACGCAATCATACTCAACATTTTACTTAAAGATATTGAATTCAAGTATCATACACAAACCTGATTAATGTTTTATTTGTGCATGTGCTCCCAATCCCTAATCTTCACCTTGTACACCTGAAGAGTATGGATTTGGCACAACTGCATGAACTCATTTCGGCATCGATGTGTGCAATTATCCCAGAAATGTTGCAGCGTGTGTTCAGATGCATCACAAAGAGATAGCAATTCTGCTTGGATATGGAGTGCGATCATGTTGAACTGCTGTAATATCGTTGACTTACAATGCCTTCTTTGATATTATCAACACTTGATTTGAATTCAAGAAATACTTTCCAGAAAGGGTTAGGGACTTCTCGTGCACCCTGTATTTACCCTGTTTGTCCGTATATCCGTTCGTCCACCCGGAAGTCAAAATGTCTCAAGAATTATTTGATGGAGCACCTTCAATTTTGGTCAAAATGAAAAGGGTCAAGCGTTAAGAATCGAATTCACTTATGGAGGAGATCCTGGAACCGGAAATGATACAAATCAACCATTTCCGGTCTTAAAATTGATCACTGAGCTAAAATGGTAACAGATACGAAGAAACAATTGCCTGTAATTGATTAATTATTCTAACAACACATTTCATCTCTATCCTTAAATCTCTACTGACACCGGAAGTGACAGAAATCCACTTGAACTTCCGGTTTTAATATTGATCCAGGTGTGGATCCAGGACGGACCTCTTGGGGGGCGGTGGGTTGTAATGCTGCTACTTAGAGCTACTTTTAAGAGCTACAAACTCTGGAATGGGTTTTATTTATATATAAAATAAGAAAGTTACCTCTTCTGGGGGGAAGCAATTGACCCGTTCGCCCTCCTCCTCAAAACGCTAAGAAAGAGAGAGAAGTGGCTTTCTCTCTTAACTATCTATGCAAACGGGAATTAAGAGAAATCAACCGTTTCCGTTTTTAACTTGGATTTGAAAGCAAAAAGAGGTTCCATCTTTACTTTAATCTCCATACTAAAACAGGGAAATAGTAGAAATTTACTATCACTTCCGGTTTGGATATTAATTGAAAAAAATATCACGCCACTCAAACCAAATTATTTCAAATTGTACATACGTGATACCATTACTACTTGTTCTATTTTACTTGCTAATTATCCTGTTTTATTTACTCTTATTTATTAAACTATGCCTCACTAATCCTTAGCGACTTTTCGTACACTGGTATATAACCGCAGCAGCCGCGCACCTACAGAAAGTTAGTTGGATCAGGACCCCCCAATCTTCTTAACATATATTTGAACAATTTCTGAATCAAATAATTCTTGTTTAACAGGAAAATGATTGATGTAAACAAAAATTTGATCTCACACTTCACTAGATAATATATATATACAGGGTTTTCATAAAGTATGGACGGATTTAATTCGCTTATAATTTACATAAAAATGCTCATATTGAAATCAAATAAAGTGCAAACGGTAGCGGAAGGATTAAATTTTTACCTGTAATCTGCACTAGCTCAGTTCATTCACCACCACACCTCCAACTGGGCGCCATTTACGTCCACACATTCGCGTAGGCGGCGCTGGAATCCACTCACAGCGTTCCGCCGTGTTTGATCCGAAATGCCAGCCACAGACGCCCTCATTTCGTCCTTTAAGTTATCCAAACCACTTGGCTTCTTTGCATAAACTTCCGTTTTCACATGACCCCAAAGCCAGAAGTCACAGTGGGTAAGGTCGGGTGAACTTTCGACACAACAGAATTGGTGATTTTAGCTCTGCGTACCACAGAACACATTGCGCTTTCTCTTTCACCGACGCCATATTTGATACGGTAAAAAAATAGTCTTCTCAGAGGAGTTTTTCATTTATTTATTTCTTTAAAAAAAAAACCACACACACACCAATACAGCTTACAACTTACTTTTAACAGTCAACATTGAAACAACAATGAAAACAACAATGGATGGAATTTGGTAAGAAACTGACCCTTGCCCTCCCTCTCCCTCTCTCGGCATATTCAGAGTTGCAGCTTATCTAACAGTGTTGCCAACTAAAAATTTAATCCTTCCGCTACCGTTTGCACTTTATTTGATTTCATTATGAGCATTTTTATGAAAATTATAAGCAAATTAAATACGTCCAGACTTTATGAAAACCCTGTATATATATATATATATATATATATATATATATATATATATATATATATATATATATATATATATTTGGTTTGGTAAAAATATAGATGCAATTATTAATATTTTACAAGTACTTATCGTCTTTTCGGATCCAGAATAATACCCGTTCAATACTACATAGACATGATGTCTTGTAGTGTTGGACCCCTAAAGCTTGATTCCTACAATAAAAAATATTTGGGTGTGGCGTGAACCACAGTTAACAGAAGCACTTAATTTTAGAGACTTTTTTAGGCATCTAGTACAAGAAATGCTCTCCGCTTTGTTTTTTAACTTTCAAATATCATATTTTCTTTCATAGAAGTTCCTAGTAACGTAAACATAATAAAGTGTAGATTTTAAAATATTCTATGAAACTAAATATAATATTTTGATCATATATAAATATATTATATCTTCTAATTTTCGTTATTTTGTTTCGTTTCAGGTGAGTGCAGATATGTTGTACTTTGGCCTCAAAAGAACATATTTTTTTTGGAAACAAACTTCATGGCTACTGAATTCTTTAGTTTGTAAGTAGGAAACTTATTTTTTAAATTTCAGAGTAGGTAACTAATTAACTGTTTTAAATGTCGTATTGATCAGTCCCGTATTAAGGTATTTTACGCTTGCTTCGACCCAAAAGTTTTCAACCCCTCTTTCCTTGACTTAATAAAATTTTGCGTATATACCCTTTATTTGTTCATATTTATAGTGATTGCAGTGAGTTGTGAAGCTTGACCTAAATCTACCGATTTTTAACACCCAATAGAACGCGACGGTGTGTCCTGGTCGTCTACCCGCCATCCATGAAATATAGCCAGTCTCGTATCTCCCGCTTTACGAAGAACATCTCGTAAAGGCACAGTGTTCTAGGATTGCCGCTAGGTTTCGTTTTGTTTATTTTTGTTGTTGTTGTTGTTGTTGTTGTTTTATATTTTTGTTTGTTACCGTTTAGTTCGAATAATTGTTAGTTTTCGTGTTATTTTTTTAAAATGTTTTCTTTTTCGGTCTTCTAAGCTTGGCAACATTGTTAGTGAATTTCTGTTGTTTCACGTTTTCTCAAATCTGCGTTCGGAACGAAGCTCCACGAATCGTGACGAATTCTTCCGATGTATGAGGCATGAGACAAAGCTGTTCTGTGATTGGTGTAGAGTCTAGGCTTGACGATAGTTCTCGAAGTCAGTATGGTATATATTTAAACAATACGCTCCGTCTGTTTATATTGAGCAACCAGCAACGGGACGGGCCGAACGGAACAAATGCACTGAGATTACGCTAGCCTCAGCTCTATCTATAGCGTCAATAGCAAACTAGCATTCTAATAGTAGCATAGTGTAGTAATAGTATAGAGTCGCTGCTGTGTCAACATTGTTTTTAGTGTAATTTCTCCCTCTTAGTTTATCTTTTCTCCTCGCGGGCTCCTTTCGTATCTAAGCGGTTAGCGTACGTGCCTTTGGTGTGGCAGACCCGGGTTCGATTCTCGGCGAGAGCTCATGTGGTTCGGATTCAACGTTAATCAGTAGGTCCACGTCTCAAATAGCCTCGCTGCTGAACGGGACATCATCAATGATATCCACCATCCTAAAACAATTAACTTAAAATCAACTCAACTCTTTTCTCCTCGCCCTAAGGCACCAGACTCTTGCTAATCTGGCCCTCACTAGTTAAGCTTCACATCTGGCCTCTGCCGCGTGACGTCCTAACATCCCGATGCAACACTCTGTCAATAATTATATTTGTTTATATTGTAAATGCGGAAAAGTATATATACTTGACAACGCACGCCGCGTTGGAAATTTCGTAGGCAGATTTAACAAAAAGGGATTTTTTTTTTCAATAACACGTGAGAATCGAGAGGAATTCTCGCACTAATTAATTGACCAACATAAATTGTTTAAATTTTTCTTTCTTCTCCGTAAATAAACCAATACAATTACAATAGATTGTGTGTGTCTGTGTGTTCAAGGTAGCATAATTTTCACTCATTGTTGGCTAAGTGTATTCGTGTAATTTAAAAAAAATCAAGGGAAAAGTAAAAAAAATAAATATAAACAAGAAGCAAATGAACAAAACAAATGTGGTTGGCACTTCCTTAAATGTAGCTTAATTAATCTTATCACATAGCTTCTGTCATAGGAATTGGACACTCAACAAGCTAGGGAAAATTTGATAAGAAAAGGAAGAATTTTGAGTCAGTCGAGGGAAATGTTCTTTTCTTTCTTTTTTTTTTTTAAGAAAAAAAGCACGAACACTGATTGCGAGAACTGAAACTTCGGGACATGTTTCTCTGATACTCGGGTGGTACTCTATTTGCAAACTTACGAACTATTTTTTTTCTGATACTGTATTTTACTTTTGATTTGATAAAGTATAGTACTGTATGCAGGGCCGTATCCAGGATTCTCTGAGGGATTGCACCAATAACTACCAGTACATTTGAGTTAAATTTGAGTTATCTTTCTAAATGCCTTTAGTCATCTGTGGTGTGAATGAGGAATTTCTTTGGAAATGCTAAGTGTTTGCTCTCGATAAATTCTTTTCCTTCAACCTTCAGAAAATTGACTTATGATTTGGCAAAACTCACTGCTAGCTTCTCACTTTAGGTAGTGTATATTAACAAAGAAGGGGTGCTGCGCGTGCACCTTCCCCCCCCCCCTAAATCCGGCCCTGACTGTATGTGTACTATACTTTAACATACTAACTAAATGCATAACATTCTCAATAATTTCGGTAGCCCTCTTTGCAAGAAATGACCGAATTAGCGAGAGTTTAGTGCATTAACATTTTATATTCTGCCTTTAATTTGACAATTTTAACATAGTATACTACATATAAATCAACACATCATTAAAATGATCGATAAAATAATTAATTATATTACTAGGGCTAGTATTAAAAGATACGCAGTGATATACGGTAGTCCACATAGCCAAGGGCGCCGATTTGTCTGTAAATTTGGGGGGGCTTATTCAGATGCAGAAGGTATATATATATGAGGATTTTAAGACAGATTGCACTCAAATTATGCCAAATATTGTATATTCATAAATATAATACGGGGACCCATATGAGCTTTGGGGGGCCCGGGCCCTCCGCCCCCCCCTCCCTGCTTCGGCGCCCTTGCAAATAGCATCTACCTATCAACCAGCTGTCCCAGTTTGATTCCCAGTGGATGTGGAATTAATTTGTCAGTTCTTGTTTTGTCCGAATGTGATTGCGGACTGCACTCAATTTTTTTAATGGTTGTCTGAGGAGATGTGGGTATAACGGCATCCGGAGTATAGGGCTAACATTGCCATGTTCAGTAGGTACCGAAGCCAAGAAACCTTGTAAAGTAAATGACGTTGAATACCTGGGTAGCATAATCTTTTAGTTCATTGATTTACGTGAGAGATTATTTTTTTTCTTTTTCTTTTTTCTTTTTCTTTTTTTTCTTTTTTTTTTGAAAATGACCGATGTTTTAATTCTTTGATTTTTATTTAAATTTGTTTAAACTTACTTTATTTCTCAAAAATTACATTTTGTTAAATATAATCTTATTATTTAATAATTAAATTCAATTTACGAAATTTATATATAATGCAAATTCATCACGAACTAGGAATGATCGAACTTTAAACTGTGATAGTAAAAATTCAGAATCAGTTTGACCATTCATATCCTTAGATAGGCAAAGTAGGTCTCGGCGTCGGCGTCGTTTGTCTAGGGTACATAAATTCATTAAAGACATTATTTCTTGTCTCGAGTGGTCACGTAACTCAGGAATTCTAAATATAACTATGACTATAAAGAAGTTTAACACAGAGTCAATGAGAGATAGATTAGTACGTACTGCCATATTACATACAAGTGAACAATATTTAATGATCAGGGAAATATAAGTTTTGTAAAACATTGTAAGGGCAGGGAGACTTTGTATTTCAAAACCTCTATAAAGTAGACCAAGTAATTTCATAACTCTGGATGAGATCGTTGAGATGTGATCCGTAAAGGAGGGTTTTTCATCAAAGACAACACCTAGATCTTTTAAAGATGACACACGTAAAAGTGAGTGAGAACGCGGAGGACGCCTCCCCCCAACTCGAAAAAATATGTACGGCGTCCCCACTGTTTCTAAAAAATTACAATGAACTAAGATAGGCAAGGGGATCGGCGTGACGTCATGCCGCTACCTACCGTACCCCCATGTTTTCAGATCCACTTTTACCCCTGCGTTTAATAGATATATTGTTGACATTGTAAGTCTGAAGAAGAACATTTGTTGAGGTTTATAGCTAAATTCCAGTTAGTACACCAGTAACTTGGAATATCTATGTCAGCTTGCAGTAAGAAAGTATCATCTACAGAGTTAATAATTCAAAAGAGTTTACAATCATCAGCAAAAACCAGAATATTCATCCTAGAGCATTAATAATATTTTGTTTTTCCTCGCTTTTCCCCAAAAACTACGCATATCCATATAAGTTTGTTAATCTCAATGAGGTCTATTGATTTGTGCATTTCTCATCTTTCAATAACGCCTTTCTGTTAAATGTTAAACATATTGAAGAACTACATTGGCATGTGTTTTGTTTCTAATAATCTTTTTTTAAAATTTTATTTTAGCACCCCTTTCTGCAAGCGAGGCTATATGACACGTAGACTCATAGCTTAAGATGGGTTCCGAACTACATCAGCTCCCGTGGGAATCGAACCCGAATCTCCCACTTTAAAGACGCATATGATATTACCACTTTGTTTTAAGTTTTTAACTGATTCACCGAACGTGCCTCATTAACTTGCTTAACTACTTATTAGTACGTTTTTACTTGCTTTACTCGTTTAACTGGCTTTTCCAATTACCTAGAACGACAGGAACACGAACACAGAAACATCAAGGACAGTTAAAATTCCAAACGATCTCCCACAGGGAATCGATCCCGGGACCCCCTGTACCAAAGGCACACGTGGTAGCCACTAGACCAGTGTCTAACATGCAGTCACGACAGAGTTATTTTAATATCACAGCTACACACACAAAAAGAAGACTTCTGTTCAGAGGGCCCCAGCGTATGGATTCGATGTCTTTTGTTATACAGAATCCAAATTTCGAACCCTTAAGACTATTGACCGTGTCACTATTGTAATGTGACTGAAGTTAATTGATAAAGGACAAATACTATTTTATTAATCTTGATATTAATATTTTGAAAATTTTTATATTTTAAATGGAAATAAAACTCTATTCCCAACCTGTTTTAATAGGAAATATAACTTATGTTATGTAGCAATGTTCAAGTCAATAACAAACACTTCCTACTTCGAGTCATGAGGTAATTCTTGAAAATGTAATTGTAAGCGGAAGAAATGGCGCTAAAAAAAGAAAAAAACTAGGAAGAAAAGGTAGGTGGACTAAAAGAAGAGTGAATTCGGAAGAGTTTTGAAGTGACCACCACAGAGGAAGGTTCAATCTCTCAAATCTTCGCCGATCAAAATCTTGGGGAGTACATGCTGGGGGAGTACATCTTGGGGAGTACATCGATAACACACTTCTATTATTCGACTTTATTACCAATTTCATACACATCAAAATCTAACTTCTAATTTAATATGACAGTTATTATTGATTTTGTCATAATGCCACAGCACCTGTTTCGGGTAATTATCTGATCTGATATCTCTAATTTTATTTATGCAATCAAAACTATCCTAACTAACACTATGGCCTATGGAACCCGGAGGTTCAGTGCCGCGTTCACAAAAGCTCTCCACTGACTTCTATCCTTACCCAATCGGACACAGTTTCTATTTTGTATTCCAATCTCTGCGAGATCCATCTTAATATTCTCCTCCCATTTGCGCCTAGGTCTTCCTAATGGTCGTTTTCCTATGGGTCTACCAGTCAAGACTTTGAAAGCGTTTCTACTTTCTTCCATTCTAGCTACATGACCTGCCCACCTAAGCCTCCTAGACTTGACGACCCTAACAATGTTGGGTAAACCGTATAAACTATGTAGTTCCTCGTTATGAAGCTTCCGCCATTCCCCATTCTCGTTCCTTTTGGGTCCGAATATTCTTCTCAGGATCCTGTTTTCAAATACTTTCAGTCTATGTTCTTCCCTCAGAGTAAGCGACCATGTTTCGCAACCATACAGAACAACAGGCATGATTATCGTTTTATATATTTTAAGCTTCAAATTCCTCGACAGAATTCGCGACGACAAGAGATTTTGAACCGAATAGTAACACGAATTCCCTGCTTTTAGTCGACATTTAATTTCTTCGTGAATATGATTTTCGTCTGTTAATATTGATCCTAAATATTTGAAAGTATCCACTTTATCAAAAGCATTATTTAATATTTTAACGCCTCCACAATTTGCCGTATTACGGTCCCGACGCACTTCCATTGCTCTACCTAAAATTAAATGGTTAAGTTTTGTTATGAGAATGCATTTTAATTTGCCCCCATGCTAACGTGATTAATATTACATGAGTTATGTGTGGATGTAAATTGTGTATGTCGACGACCGGATTTCGATCCAATAAGTTGGCATACGTTAATATTATTATGGGCGAAAATTGAGCGATTTTGGATAGCGAGGGCACACGTTTTTCTCCCATAAAAAAAATGATATTGTTAATCTTCCTGAAGTTTCAAAATTTGGATTCTGTGTAACAAAATACATCAAATCCATATCCTGGGGTCAATCATCCTGGGGCTTCGAAATTTGGATTCTGTGTAACAAAATACATCGAATCCATATCCTGGGGTTTCGAAATTTGGATTCTGTGTAACAAAATACATCAAATCCATATCCTGGGGTCAATCATCCTGGGGCTTCGAAATTTGGATTCTGTGTAACAAAATACATCGAATCCATATCCCGGGGTTTCGAAATTTGGATTCTGTGTAACAAAATACATCGAATCCATATCCTGGGGTCTCGAAATTTGGATTCTGTGTAACAAAATACATCAAATCCATATCCTGGGGTCAATCATCCTGGGGCTTCGAAATTTGGATTCTGTGTAACAAAATACATCGAATCCATATCCTGGGGTTTCGAAATTCGGATTCTGTGTAACAAAATACATCAAATCCATATCCTGGGGTCAATCATCCTGGGGCTTCGAAATTTGGATTCTGTGTAACAAAATACATCGAATCCATATCCTGGGGTTTCGAAATTTGGATTCTGTGTAACAAAATACATCGAATCCATATCCTGGGGTCAATCATCCTGGGGTTTCAAAATTTGGATTCTGTGTAACAAAATACATCAAATCCATACCCTGTATGTAGTCTATTGCACAGAACTTTTATTTTTTATGTCTGGCTAGGTAGTGTACTCCATTTATCCTTGTTATTTGTAAAATACATTTTACGTAAAACAACACTGCAAACTGATCTTTGCATATATGTTTCTTTTATAGTAAGACTATCCATGGCTTTGTATTGATTATTTTAACAAAAGAAACACTGACCAAAGCTGAAAACCCACTTTCTTTTAAATTATAGTTAAATTATAAGATTAATGTTGAATATGAAAGAGTCATCTACCGGGTATGGTGTGAGGACTGCTATATGTCATATATAGGAGAGACAGGAAAGAGAATGAAAGAAAGGATAAAACAACATGAAGATGATGTTAGGAGGAAGAAAGATACCAATGCCATATACAAACATGTTAAGGAGACGAATCACGGAATTAATTGGGATAAGACGGAAGTATTGGAGATGGAGAAAAGAATGATGATAAGAAAGTGGAAAGAAGCAGATTGGATAAAGAAGGTACGAAGAGATAAACTGATGAACTGGACAGGAAGCTTACTTATTAATGGATTATGGCAAGGAAGTTTGGATACTGTAGACAAGAAAATAAAAAAGGCCCTTATAAGAACCAAAAATGGCGGAACGTGATTAATTCTAAAGTGAACAAGAATTCTTACGGGATTGGCTGAAGGCCACAGCAAATAGAAGAAGAAAAAGTATAACAAGACTATATATATATCTGTTAAAAGAATTTAAACTTTGTCATAACAATGATTATATATATGTCTCTATTTTCATTCATGTTCGATAGTGTCTGAGGAAGGATACGTTAGATATCCGAAACCGTTACAAATTATAATTTAAAATAAAGTTGGTTTTAAGTTTTGGTCAGTGTTTCTTTTGTTAAAATGTTTCTTTTATGTTATTTAATATGGGAAAATTCCATTCAGTATACGAGATATTCAAGAAACAAGTAAACTTTCTGTATCAAATAATTCTCCTAATTTGTAGTATCATTGTATTTGAACTGTAGGTAACTAAACTAATATAGTGAGAGTTTTTTTTTTAAAAAAAACGAAGTTTTCGTTTACCTTTAATATGACGTGTGAATGTAACCGTATGTGTCATTGCATTGATTCTCTATATGTACGAAACACATATGTGGATTCCGAATCCCGTATGTGCCGTTCTCACAACTTACACGTTAACAGTTAGTGCTAGTATTTTACATTATTATGTACTGTTACACATGGCATAATAGCTAATAAATGATGAAGAGAGTAGAAGAAATATCAAACAAATACTATTTCATTTCGGTAAGATTCTTAAATCACTAAATGGACTATTAATTATCACAATTAGTTCCCATATACCTAGGAAAATGTTTTAAATATTCATTTTTTTATCATTTGCGTTCTTCTGCAACGCCGAGGTTATCACAAAAGACTGGAATTTCTATTACCTTGACACGAAAGTACGACCCAAGCTTTAAATCCTGCAGGGACTGATGCATAGATCATAATGTAAGATCAATCCTCATAGTATTGACCATTTCTCACTATATTAATTCGCCTTTAATTGGAATTGGACTGCAGGATCTCGCCAATGTTCACTTCCTGTCAATACAAACAAGAAGCAATGGTACGTGTACACCACGTAAAGGAGTTTGGTTGGTGTGACGTAATGTTTTCTCAATTTGATACAGATCCCAGAAGTAGTAGTAGCTTTCTAGCACTGTCGATTTTAGTATTGATATTAGAGTGGAGATGGGGTTATTTGGGGAGGACATGGAGGCAATTGCTCCCCCTTTGAGTTTGAGAAACAAATGCTTTTTAAATAAACTGTGTATTAATAGTGAAACCTCTCTAAAGCGGACAGCCGTGCGGAATCAAAAATTGTCCGCTATAGAGAGGTGTCCGCCTTTCAATATCTTCTTACGTAAATTAGTACAAGGTATTGTGCAATTAGAAAAATATTTTTACATGAGTCATGTATTTACGAATATTACCAAAATGTTACTGTACCTGTATTATCTTGTGCCATCCAATACTCTATGTTCGAGGCACAACATGGAAATAAGATGTTATAGTTCTCTGCACTTTACACTTATTGCTACTTACTACGTTTTCGGTGTATTGCTTTAATTTGTAAGTTAATTACAGTCCAGTAATGACTTTTTTTTAAAAAAAAAAGACAATATGCGTACCCGCGGGCAAAAAACACCAAACTTGTCTTTTGCTTAGTTAGAGATTCCAGCGGACAGTAGAATGACTTATCATCCCTAACGGCGGGCAACTGTCAATCACTTTTGTATCTAAAACAGGTTGGGTGAGAGTAGAATACAAGCAAAGAACATGAGGATGTTAAACGGAGACCTTTCCTCTTGAGCAGACAGTTGAGGAGGCAAAATGTTGTCACACACTCATGTGCTTCCTTGCGGACACATGTATGAATCACAAAAAAAAATATATTATTTTTTACTGCACTTTTCAACTTGTTTCTAGAGAAAGTGTCTGTAATACGGAGGTAAATAATACCTATAAAAGAGAGGAAAGACTGTCCGTGTCCGTATTAGAGAGTGTCCGCTTTAGAGAGGTTTGCCAATGTGCTTTTGCCTATTACAGTGTTTGGGGATTACAAAATATGTCCGTTATGGGAGGTGTCCGCTTTATAGAGGTGTCCGTTAGTAGAGGTTTCACTGTACTAATAAGAAAAACGTGAAGCTTTTATGTTGTAGACAATCTTACCCCCTCCCCCTCTTTCTCACAAAATCTGAAATGACGTTACTGGATGAAATATATTCTTAGAAAGTTTAATTGGTTTGTGAAAAATCGCTTCTCACTAGTTACCATTTTTATTCTATAGCAATCAATTTTAAATAGAAAGTGGCTGATTTCTTACACTTTTGGTTTGAATAAATGATTAACAGAGAAGATGGTATTTACATGTAATCTTAATTGTTTCTTATATTTTTTTTATAACTACAAAGACTGGGGGGGGGGCATGATGGTTCAATGGTAAAGCGCGTACCTCAAGTGTGTAGTGTCCCTGGTTCGATCCTCGAAAGAATATGTTTTTGCTGGACAACATCGTGTCCATTTCGTCCCACTTTCTCATTCCACCAATTCTTTAACCATTATTCACTTGCCTTCGTCATCGTCTCCCTTAGCCTAAAGGACATAGGTCTAATCGTGGAATATTAAACTGAAATATTTCGTTTTCATTTTATTTCTAATACTAAGACTGATTATTGTAGTGGATTTTTAACATTTCATCGTTTAGTAGAGAATTAAGGGTGGAGATGAAATGTATTCTTGGTAAGCATAACCGATTGCAGGACTTCGCTTCTCGCTATCTATTACCGTTTTCCTGTTTTGTGATCAACGTTAAAACCGGAAATGATTGATTTCTACCACTTCCGCTTTGAATACCATCTCCATGAACGAACTCGATTCCTAAAATTTGATCCTCTACATCAGCGTTTCCCAACCTTTTTCAACTTGCGGCACACTTCAGGTGTAATTTGAATTCTCGCGACATACTCATAGATATTATTATTATTATTATTATTATTATTATTATTATTATTATTATTATTATTATTATTATTATTATCATTATTATTATTATTATTTGCAAATATAAAATACCATGGTAATTTTTTCTGTGATTACTGATCTCCTCCTTACAGAGATGAAAGCTCGATCTCTGCTTTTCCTCTATGCTAATTCATTATGCTTATTTTTTATTCTAATTTTAAAATAGAAAAAATTGCAATGAAATATAGGACTCAGATTTTTTTAAAATACGCTTTCTTTTTCGAAAACTGTATCCAGCCTTTCACTAACAACGAAGATCACTAAATAACGAACGAACAAACAAATGTCTTGTACTTTTAACTTTGCTATTTTAACCAAAACCGGTGCATATTATTGCAATCACACAGCTTGCGATGCGTCGAAGTCAAAACACAGCTGTTGAACAAAGTGTTGCTCTGTCATTCACGTGCGAAAGTGTGTTCTACGAACGTTCACTTGACGCGTACCGTACAAGTGCTTCCATTTCTCGGTGTTAGTATGACTCTCAATTGAAGCGTAACAGAACAGCTAACTATGGAAATGTGTACGAGCCGAAATACTGTCTGCTACACACTAATAGATGTAGAATAATATAATACAGTATTACAGTATTTTTTTCCATGGTAGAAATTCATAGTAATGTGAAATAGAAAAATATACGTTTTTTCAATGTCTTGCAATTTGGTTGCTATAGAATTAATAATTTCGTTTAGATCACCTCGCGGCACACTAGCGGTCCATTCGCGGCACACCAGTTGGGAAACGCTGCTCTACATGCTGGCTAAGATTAATGGTGACTTATCAAGTAGTTATTAGACTTCTTGTCTCTCGGGCACACACCCCACTCACCCACGCATGTATTTACGCCCTTTGTGAGCAATAAAGTTATGTAGCGCAAAATATATAGTTTAAAGTGGTATCAGATTAAGGTGTTTTATGCTCTCTCGAGACTTGAATCAAATACACGCGCTAGGCATAATTATATATATATATATATATATATATATATATATATATATATATATATATATATATATATATATATATATATATATAATGTATACAGGGTTTTTGAAACAACACCAACAACGTTCGGGAGGTGATTCCTGACACCAAGATAAGACAAAATGCACAAATGCTTCCTTTCGGAATTATAGGCTGCCGAAAACATAAAAACATGAACTTTCAAGGGCCATCGCTCTAATACTATTGGACCTACCCTAGTCGGGTCAAGACTTCCCATAAGAAATATTATGTGCCCTATCCAAATATCCATGTTTCAGAAACCTGCGGTACTCCTACAACAGTTTTTACAGAGGTAGTTGGTGAGTACTTCAAATAATACCCCTTAGCCAAACACCCTCTATAAAAATTGTTGCATGAGTACCGCAGAATTCTGAAACATGTATTTTTGGATAGGGCACGTATTAGTTCCTAAGTGAAGTCTTGACCCGACTACGGTAGGTCTCATATTTTTGGAGCTATGGACGTATAAATTTCCTTTTTTCATGTTTTCGGCAACCTATAACTCCGAAAGGAAACATTTGTGCACCCAGGTTGATCTACACTTTTTGTCAGGAATCATCTCCCAAACGTTGTCGGTGTTTTGAAACACATTATATATGAGGGATATGAGGGATAAGGTCCCATGGCAATCACACTATCCGAGGAAAGGGAAGAAAAGATTGGGGAAGGAAAGAAGCGGCCTGGGACCTGTATGTTAAGTATCATCCCGGCGTTTACCTGGTGTAGAAAGGAAAGCCCCAAGATAAGTCAACTGGAAAAGCTTTCGATCGTGTCTCCACCGGGAATCGAATTCAGGACCGCTCGCACCAAAACCAAGAGCATTAATTACTATGCTTCGCCGGGTTACATACAGTATGTATTTATGTTTTATTGCATAAAAGGGAAAGTACATGATGTGTAATATATTTTAAATTTAACTGACTTTTATATTGAAAACCTCTGGTGTTCACGTACTGGATCTAAATTGGTAATTTCTAAAAGCAATAAATAAATAAAATAAAATAAAATAAAATAAAATAAAATAAAATAAAATAAAATAAAAAATAAAAGATACATTTGTATCCTAGAAATTGAAAAATATGACCTAATGCGAGAGAATGACCCAGAAGAAAAATAAACAATTGACAAACAATCGTTCAAAATAGTTTTATTTAGAATGTTTACAAAGCTATTTTGTTCTGAACATATTATTTTTAATCTTTGAAACATCGACGACATTAACAGAAAACCTAAATAGCTTTCTACTCAGTGCCAATGTTAACAACTATACTTCTAAGTAATAGGTCGATGCATAAGTTCGTGTGGTTCTTATATTTTATATTTTATTTTTATTCTGCTGTTCTGTTAATTCAAATACAAATACATCATAGACATAACATTAACGTATTCTACGAGTGTAACAATACATTGCATACATTTTACTGTCACTCACATTAACTCACAATCACTCAGTGATGTATTCACGTCTGCTATGCCAACGTTCAGGTAGCAGTTCAATGCCTCGCCTGTAGAACTGTTCTGGTTTTGACTGGAAGAAATCGGTTAGCCATTGGTCAAGAGAAGCTTTATCAGAAAACAATTGCCTCTGAATTGGTTAGAGAGAGAGCGGAAAAGATGGAAATCTGAAGGGGCACTGGATCCTCGGTTAAACTCCAAAAGTAAAATGTGACGGAAATGATCACTTTTCTCAACTTGATATTCCATATTCGTTTGTCTGAAATATATACAATAATACGTTCACAATCAAGAAAACCTGTGTTTCACAACACACAAACTCCAAACTAAGGTAAAAAAACGCAATAACATTAAACAACAGCGCATTGTTGCGAACCCAAAAGAAAATGGCACGAAATTATGCTTCGACCCAATAGTAAGTAAAACTCACTCAAAACATTAGTAAAATGTGAATTTACTTGAAGCCAAATATGGCCTAACGTTAAACTATGGTTCAAATATGCAATTATGTGACTAATAAATACTGTATTTCCATATTCATTAGTTAGAAGTATGTTTATATTAATTAGAAAGATAAAAGGATACAGATTAAAAATATATCATAGAAATCAAAGGCTAGATGTACAGAAAGTCACTCTTCCTTCAACCATTACACCTCAAAAGAGTACTTCCTCTCTAAAATAAAGTCAAATATCTCTTTAAATTTTTAAAGATACGTCTTTCTTCTAAATGTAGAGAGAGTCAAGTTTCCTCTTAAATTCTAACAGTGGTTACCTCGTTTGTAGAACGATTACATGGTATCTACCTGCTTCATGACAATGCTCGGGCTCTCACAGTGAATCAAAAAACCGGTTCTATTCAAGGGGCCGCGGTGGGTCAGTGGTAAAGCGTTCACCTCTTGTGCTTGGGGTCCTGGGTTGAAATTCTGCTTCCGCCAAGTGAACTTTGTGGTGGACAAACACCGTGTGTGTGGGTTTTCTCGGGGTTCTCCCGTTTTCTCCCACTTTCTTCATTCCACCATTTCATTCATCTCTCATCATCACTGTCTGCTTTAGCCTAACCGGCATAATCGTGGGGCGTGAAACTCAAGAACTTCATTTCATTTCATTTCATTTCAAATATTCAAGTGGGAAGTATTAAGCCATCCGCAATACAGCACGGATTTTGTATCCAATGGCTTCTACTTATTTCTTCACCTGCAAAAACACCTTATGGGACAACATTTCCATGGCGATAAAAACATCAAAAACAAACTAAAAATGTGGTTTTAGCTGCAAGCAGTAAACTTATGTGACTGACTAAACAAGTTTTTGAGTAGTAACAGCAACTGAGTCACAATATATCCCCGTATCTCTAAATACGTCGTAGAAGACATATTTCTGTTGTTCACATTTTTTGAATAGAATTCGAGTGTGGTAACTTTACTTCCCAGATCCACCTTCTACAGAGAGTGTCTCAAAAGTCCCCTGACAGGGGGTAACTCTGTTATTATCAGAGTTATAAAAAATGTAAAATGGGAAACCGTCTCCAAATATGATGTTTTCAACCAATCAATCAATCAATCAATCAATCAATCAATCAATCAATCAATCAATCTATCTATCTATCTATCTATCTATATATATATATATATATAGGTAGATAGATAGATATTTAAAAATCGGATGAGCCGTTTGGGCTGCAAACTCTTTATGTGTCCAATCTTTAATGGAAATGCATGCCATTTACCTGGAGCCGCAACATACGTGAATGAAGTTACTGTTTGAAATTGAGGCTGTCCATCAACACGTTAGCGTAAAAGAAAGTAACTTCAATCACATATGTTGTGAGTCCAGATAAATGGCAACGTCGCATTTTCGTTTCACATTGAGCGCATAGAGTGTACAGCTGAAACGGCTCGTCCGATTTAAAAAAATAATCTTTTACTTTAGATTGAAAACATCATAATTGGAGACGGTTTCCTATCTTATGTTTTGTTGTAACTCTGATAATAACAGCCCTATGTCAGGGGACTTTTGAGACACCCTGTATATACCTTTACAAAACTTCGAACACTGACCTTGATATAGAAAAAACGAATAATACCTGTTTGCATCTGCTGTGCTCTTTTTTCCTTCACGATTTTCTTGTCTGACTTGTAACTTTCTACGATTCCATTCCGAAGAAACAAACAAAAATATAAAACAGGAGATAGAAGTTTTGGTCTCTGGAGAAAAGACGCATTTGTTTCGTCACTCGCATGCATTTTATCTTCTGTCTTCTGTCACATTCAGGGCGGAGGTAGGATCCTGATATCTAAGACAATAGCTTTCTTCTTTTCTTTACACACACACACATACATACAAACACACACATATGTGTGTGAGTAAGTGTGTGTGTGTGTGTTTAAGTGCGCGCGGGCCCAAGCAGACATGACCTTTGTTGTTTTCCATTCAACTCTACGTAGATTTGCAGTGACATCTTCTCGAATTTTCTGAATCTATATTGCTACATAAATATTGAAGGATTTAGCTTCCTATTTTCAGTTTATCTTTCTGTTCTGTCTCTGGCGGATTTTGTGTATGTATCATGTGTGTGTTTGTGTCTGTGCGTTTGTGTTTGTTTTCTTATATAGGTGAGGATTTTCCCATTTTGACATTATCACAAAAGTCAAAACTGTCATGGTAGTGGTAAAAGAAACAAAATCCTAAGGAAACTATCCATTGGATGTAATACGTCCAAGTCTCAGTGAAAATGTACAAACTGATGAAAAATTGTATAGTGCTTTTTTTGAAATCTGAGGCCAAATAGGCGAATTGATCAAACAAGCTATTACTTACATGTTAAAATGTACTCGACATGTACAGTCAACGACAAAATTTCTTTCCATTTGGTAAAATTTATTTTGGGAATAACACTGGTATGACTAGAACGTACAACGGTAGTATGGGTGGAAGAAACAGAAAATTACATTCTTTTTAATTTACTGAAAACTGTACTCAAAGTCTTTCCATTCTAAAATTATTTACGAAAATAATTTCTTCAAATGGAAAGAACTTTTGTAGCAGACTGTACAACAATTTTATACATCATTACACTTTTTGTCAACCGGAGAAGGCAAGATTTCCACCGACATAAAATTTTTACGTTTTTTATTAGTATACATTTGATTAAAAATAATGTGAAACCAAAACTCTGGGGGCAATCGCCCCCGTACTCTCCCCCGATAATGGCAATAGTGTCAATAAACTTTCTCTCTCATGCTTAAGAAATTTCCAGTTACTCAGAAGTTACCCCATTGCAATAATCTAGTGGTCTAGGGTGTTCGTTTTCGGACCATGAGGCTCAATCTGTCTTGATTTGATTCTCTCTCAAGAGCGTTGTCGGATTTTGGAACTGCTCTCCCACATTTTCAGTTCGTATTTCAGTCGTATAGCAATTGACACAAGTACCCCGCTTAAGTGGATTTAAAATAAAATATAATCAGACTCTCATCTCTGGTGCGAAAAATATCTTGTTCGAGCATGATCTCGCAGGTTTGGGAGGGACACAGTCGCGCATCCAGAAATTGTTCATAGGTTGTTCTACACGTTTGTCATAGGTCAATGGTGAAAGATGTGTCTGAATAAATAACTCTCCAAGAACTGAAATCGCTGATCATGGGAAATCCTTACAGCAGCAACAGTCAATGAGTTTGTACTAGTGGATCGTAAATGTAGAAAGTGTTGTGCTGATCAAACGTAGACGAATAAGGAACATTACACCCTGTTTACTATTTGAGTTCCATAAGAGCAGTTGTGTATCTTTGACTTGCCGCAATATTAGGCAAGGTGGATGCAGGTGACGAAAGCGCATGGACCAAAAATTCAGGGGCGGCGACAGAAGCTGTCAAGATCAACTAGCATCTGGACGTCCATCAGTGTTTCCGAAGAGGATCTGGACCAAGTCAGAACAATTAATCCGAATGCAACTATAGAGGAGTTAGTGGAATCCTTCTAGATACACAGGACAATAGTAGAACTCTTGCAGATACACATTACAATAGTAGAATTTTTCCAGATACACAGAACAATGATATAATCCTTCCAGATACACAGGACAATAGTAGATTTTTCCAGATACACTGGACAATAGTAGAATCCTTTCAGATACACAAGAAGATAATAGTAGAATCCTTCCAGATACACAGGACAATAGTAGAACTCTTCCAGATACACAGGACAATAGTAGAATCCTTCCAGATACACAGGACAATAGTAGAATCCTTCCAGATACACAGGACAATAATAGAAAGAAGGTTTCTGACCTTGGGTTTCACCACGAACTTCGATCGTTGGGTTCCACATCATCTGAGTTCCAAACAAGAACTTCACCTCAAGAAGGTATTGAATATGTGATGCGATGTTCACGCTCAAGCCATAACTCATTGGGAGTTCCTGGAACCTAACAAAACTATTAATACAATCTTCTCCCCTATCAGCAGGTAGGCAGACTACAGGTACCATTGGTATCGAAGCAGCCAAGCCTTATCAAGCGACAAGTGGTTTTCATCCAATGTGACAACGCTAAACCACACACTACTGCGATGACATATCAGAAATTAATGAACTTTCAGCCCACCGTTTCTATTCCCCTAATTTAGACCCTACATATTTTCATCTTTTCTGCGCTTTACAAACCTTCTTCAGTGTGAAGTCCTTTGTTGATTTGAAGGCTGTAAATCTTACCTTACTTGAGTTCTTCAATTCCAAACCAACGTAGTGTTATTGACCTGGGATTCCTCTTCAACCGGAAAGATGATAATGGGTGATTGATCGTTCATGGACATTATACCAAGTAGTAGATGAGTTATGTTTTGTGTTCCTTGCATTTCCACGTGCAGATTAAAAACGAGTAGAACTTTGGCATGTACCTAAGAGTTAGATGCAAAAAGCAATTGATAAATTTTATTCTGTTGGAACAGGCTACTTACTGATGTTGTATGTAAAAATATATTGTTAATTATATGTACAAGGTGTGATCTAAACGTACGGTGAACGTAGTTGCACAGGTCATTCTATCTATCTTGTATCCATTTCAACTAATAAGCCCGGTAGCCAAAACCTTTAGTACAGTAAGTTCGAGTTCGAATGAGTTGTGAGATATTAGTTGTCTTTTAGAGACAGAACAGTGAGGACAGGTTAAGAGTGCTTATCTCGCGTCAACATTAAAGTTTGTTCTAAGCTGCAAAAAAAAGTCCCAAACAAGTTCACGAAATGTCAACATCAGTGTATGGCGATGAAGCGGTGGGATTGAAGACTGTTTACAAGTGGTATAAGCAATTCTAAAGCGACAAAGAATCGGTTCAAAACGAGTAACGATTGAGACGTCCTTCGATGTGACAAACAGATGAAAACGTGCAAAACGCATCACAAATGGCTCGTTCAAACAGGCTAATGACTGAACGAGAACTTTCCGAAGAACTAAACATCTCGCATGGGTTCGTGAAAAGCATTTTAGCTGCCAATTAAATGGACAAATATCTTCCTTCCTCAGCACGAAAAGGTGCCGTGCCACACATTGTTTTTAATCCACGAGTTTTTGGCCCTAAAAATATTCCTGTTTGTCCACACGCGCTGTGCTCTCCAGATATAACACCATGCGACTTTTGGCTCTTCCCAAAAATTAAAATTGTGCTTAAAGAAAAATGTTTTGAGACCATTGAAAGGGCGAAGACAGAGCAGTTGAATGCCGCTCCCAAAGAAGCCTTCCAGAAATGCTTCAAGACATGGATTCAACGTTGCGATAAGTGCATTGCTAGCCACGGACAGCATTCAAGCTTTGCTTCTGATAAGATTATTCACCGTATTTTTTGATCACACCTCGCAACTATTGTTGTGTGTCTTCTCCTAATAAAGACATTCAGATTCCTAACAGTGACACACAAACTCCTAAGAGTGACATACAAATTCCTAACATTTACATACAAACTTCTAACAGTGACACACAAACTCCTAACAGTGACATACAAACTCCTAACACAGACACAAATATTTAACAGTGACACATAAACTTCTAACAGTGACACACAAACTCCTAACAGTGACACACAAACTCCTAACAGTGACACACAAACTTCTAACAGTAACACACAAACTCCTAAGAGTGACACAAACTCCTAACAGTGACATACAAACTCCTAACAGTGACACACACATTTCTAACAGTGGCACAATCTACTAACAATGATACACGAACTCCTAACAGTGACACACAAATTCCTAGCAGTGACACACATATCTAACAGTGACATACAAACTCATAACAGTGACACACAAAATTCCTAACAGTGACACAAAAACTTCTAACACTGAAACAAACTCCTAACAGTGATACATAATCTCCAAATACAGACACACAAACTCCTAACTGTGACACAGATAGAAATGAAATGAAATCTTTAGTTTTACGTCCCACGGTTATGCCGGTTTGGCTAAAGGAGACGGCGATGATGAGAAATGAGTGAAATGGTGGAATGAAGAAAGTGGTAGGAAACGGGAGAACCCCGAGAAAACCCACGAGCACGATGTTTGTCCACCACAAAGTCCACACGGCGCGAGCTGGGATCGAACCAGGGACCCCAAGCACCGGAGGTGAACGCTCTACCATTGAGCTACCGCGCCCCCCGTGACACAGGTAGATTTGTAAACAAAAGCCTTAAATGCGAAAGAAGAATTTGTTCAAAGTAGTCTTACATTTAATTCTGAAGAGTTCAAGCAAGTTCTAACACTAGACAATTTTTTTGAACATCATTATTTCGAAACATACTCTATTAATTTTAGCTTTACCTCACACTGTCTGCTGACATTTCTAGTTTTTGAACCTTGACCTGGATACATCTCTAGTCCCTCAATCGTATGATAGAATTGAGAATGCCCTTCAGTTAATACTATTACCTCAATTAATTAACTATTTTAAACCCCTCTTCTCGCTTACCCTTAACGAGAAGAAAATTACCTCAATATTTCCAGTTCCCTTCTAAGCCATTTCGCTGAAATACGTGTTTTTCTATGAATCATCATTTTTTTTTTTTTTTACATAGTAAGACGTAGGATTCTTTGTCAACCGTAGACGCCTTCAGAGCGATTAGCAAGTCACTCAAACGCGTGTTATTCATGCAGTTACCATGACAACTGACAACAAATGATAAAGTAGTAATTGAATGACAAATATGTTAATGTGAGGCTAGTCGAATGGTTACGAAAAGCCGTAAACTGAAGCATAACATGGCGCCAATCAATAGTCAGCTGTTGCGTTCAGTGCACAAGGGAATCAATAGTTTTGGTTATTTTGGACACATGTTATTGTTAAGATCTCCATATGAAGCTCCTTTCAGATCTTAAAATAACCATACCCAGGTGTTATAAATAACTTTAATTATACCCAAGTGTTATAAATAACTTTAATTATACCCAGTGTTATAAATAACTTTAATTATACCCAGGTGTCATAAATAACTTTAATCATACCCAGGTGTCATAAATAACTTTAATCATACCCAGGTGTCGTAAATAACTTTAATCATACTCAGGTGTTATAAATAACTTTAATAATTTTTAAAAAGAAGATGTTAATTATCTCTCTTTTCACAACTTGGGTAATATGACTTGTGGTCTGAACGCCTGATATGTTACCATAGGCATTACTAAAAATTTGCATTACGAAAAGGAATTATAATGTTTTAACATTTTCAACAGGAATAAAGAAGAATATCAAATATAGAAATACAGAATGGGCCACAAAAAATGTAACAGAAGGCAAACGATTTTCATGAAACGGGGTAACTTAATCCGGGTTTCGGCATATTACAGTATGCTCTGGAACATTCGTGTCGATTGAAAAGTAGAAAATGTTTATGCGAGTGATATATTGTTCCTTACAAACCTATTGAATGAAGATCAAATCAGTTCCTTTGCCTTAGGTGGGCAGGTCAAACTAGCAATATGTTTAGTTCAAAATTCCCTAATGATGACGTAAGATAGTAATGCAAAAATGGTCAAAAGGTACTGCAAATGCCATTATACATTACAAAATTGCATAATATACCAACTTTTCATTTCTACTTAGTATAATTTTATGTATTAGAGCCTTGTTTTGTGTGCATTGATATGTTTGCAAATGTTAAAAAAATAAAAGTAAAAATTACAGCATTATACGGAAATAAGTTCAATGCACAACATAGACAATATACGTCAGTTATCATCTTCGCATCCATATGTTGGTCCTTGGGTCTCTTCTCACAACCAATACAAATCCATATCAGTCACGGAATATACTAAAGCCGATAAGATCTCGTGTATTTACTATATTCATTGTTTCATATCCACAAAGTTCTTGATTGAACGATTGCTCTAAGAAACTGATAGTGTTTTCGAAATTTGAAACTTGTGATGACTCAATATTTTGATCAGAAACCATATTTGTGCCTCTTTTTATTCACTGTGTCGTAGTATTTGCACGGAGATTCTGCAATATTTGTACATGGATAAAGAGTCGACTGTGACCATTTAGATTCACTCATCTGTCGAATACCGAAATGATTCTATTATCTAACAGTTTATTCTATTACGACAACACAGATTCCGTAATCTACTCAAAGGTCATAAGGGGCGCGGTTTCTCAGTGATAGAGCGTTCACCTCCTATACTTGGGGTCCCTGGTTCGATCCCAGCTCGCAACGTGTGGACTTTGTGGTGGACAATCACCGTGGTCATGGGTTTTCTCGGGGTTCTCCCATTTCCTTCCACTTTCTTCATTCCACCATTTCACTCATCTCTCATCATCACCGTCTCCTTTAGCTTAACCGGCATAACCGTGGGACGTAAAACTTAAAGATTTTATTTCATTTTCAAAGGTCATAAGAGGTACCCTAAGAGGGAGTAATTACTGCAGGTTTTCAGAAGTTTTTGTCTTATGAACCCCATGGAAGTTTTTGTCCTAATGGACGTTACAGAAATGATGTTTAGCAGTTACAACGGTTTGTCAAAATGCTGTTTTATACATGTCGATTTTACTCCAGTTGTCGGGGTAATTTCAACACCTTCTGAAAAATAATCTGGTGTTGAAGTTTACGCCTACTCCGAGTTCAGAAAATCGTAGGGGCAAGTGTTGTTGTGATTCGTTGACAAAAGTAGAGGACGAGGATTGCCAAACGTAATTAGTACATATAACGGAGTACGAAAATACATAAAGAAAATAAAATAAACACTTTTACAAAGTACCTTTTCTCTGTAATAGAAAAGTTCTAATCCTCAAAGCATATCTCGCACTCGAAGTACGAGTCCGTGGCTATCTTATTGCAGAACTCACAAATTCACTGATGGATTTCACCCAGGATGGATGGAAGGATTCACCTAGGTGATGCATTGGATTCAGTCTGGCCCGCGGTAGTGTTCATAGTTGCATTTGAAAATAGAGCTTGTCATCCTTCTTCAATTCGGGATTGTCTATCAGGTTCGTCTTATCGCAGTTACAAATGTTCTGTGGTGTGCGGTAATTGTCAAGTTCGCTTCGATGTTGTAGAACTGCTGGACATCGTCAACACTGACAGACGCCGTCGCACATGTGATGTTCGTTGCAATACGCGTGGTCGGGTTGTGTAGTTTAATGAATCTACTCACAAAGTCAACCTCAAGAAAATTGTTTTTGAACTGAGCTAATTTTCGCTCTTTATAATCGAAGAAGGCGTTTACTAGTAAGAAGATGTCCACCCTACCGAAAGACTTATCTCAGATCGCACTTCTTTAAGAATATATGATATTTCTCTCCTCGTCGAAAAGAAAGATAGGGTGGCCCACCGTACTTCCATACTTCCCTATGACCCTGTTCAGAAGCTAATTCATTGGCATTTCTGCCTTTCTGGCGGCTGCAGCCATCGACATTCCATCAGCGAGAATATTAACATCATCATAGGTATTCTGTCATTATTGGCAGGTTACTTACAGCAGCTGAGAAGCTTCCATCCTCCACAGTCTACAGTTAACCTCATTGTCTCCGAGAAAATGGTTATTTTTATTGATTTGAGAATTTCATGGTGCATTTAAAATCGCAGAAGGCGTCAGGCAAAAAGCACATATGATCAACGATTTGATTATGTTTTAGTAAAGGTCGTTTCAGTATATAGGACGTTGGAAAGCTTACTTAATCCATAAGAAAAACTTGTAGCAATCAGTTACACTGCGGACCCATACACAGACTACTAGTTTCAATAGTGTTGTTCAAACTCTCTTCCAATTATAGCTTGAGCGACTACCGTCTGTTCTTTCTGTACAAACAATTGCTGGCAGTCCAGACCCCAGAGGATCTGCAATACTTCCCGTTGTTTTAAATTTCTTGCCCAGTTTTCAAAGCTGTTGTTGTGATAGCGAATGCACATCAGTAGACTAAACTCGAAAACTTTCTACATTTCGGTTGTATCTTTATTTTCGTTCCACTACAGTTGAACCACATGTCCACGCAGCTCAGCTTTCTTTCGTTTCGTACTTACTTTCCGTTACAGTGCTCAATGTATCACAAAACTGGAATCTGTTAAAACACAACAAATCTGAGCCTAAACTGTCGACAAGAGAATAATGAAAATACTGTTGCAAATTTCAGACAATAATGTGAGCAACTATACCGCTCAAATATATCAAATAGCGTATGACATGTATATCTACATTTGGGGCTAAGCTGACTCTTGCGCCACCATGGCTATAACCATGTATATGACTGCTTATAAATCCATTGGCGGATCCAGGGGGCAATCGGGGCAATTGCCTCCCCCCAGAAGAGGAAAGTTTTTTTTTTATTTTATATATAAATTAAACCCATCCAGGAGTTTGGAGCTCTTAAAAGTAGCTCTAAGTAGCAGTATTACAGTCCACCGCCCCCCTGAAGTCCGTCCTAGATCCGCCCCTGTATAAATCCATTACATGTTTTGAGAGACCTACAAAAGGTTATTAATCTTCTTTTATATTAAAACTTTATTTACATTATATTCAGTTTCTTATAATAACAATAAATGTTATACGAGGTGTTTATGAATTATACCTACAAACTGTAAGGGCTGGTTTCTCACATCAAAATAGTGAAAAAAAAAAATGTTCTTGTAGACTTGTGGGGAAAAGTGCATAGTTTCTAAGCTGTATTCACCCAAAATTGAGGAAAAACTACATTGCAATACACAAGAAACTGTGGAGTGGAGCAAATCACACATACATCACACAAAAATGCATATTTCGTCAATGCATATCCAAGGATTTCCCACAGAGATGAAAATTCTCATACATACTCCCCACAGAATCCTCAGCAAGCTCTGCCATATTGCTTGTACCGGTATCAATCTCTATATTATCTAATTCCTTAGTGGAACTAGAATCGTCGGTTCCACTACCTTCTGCAATTTTATCAAATATGAGCATAATCTTGTCCACAAAATTGTGGTCATTTTTCCAAACAACAGTCATCTCCATAAACGAGAAATTATTGTGTTAATGAAACTAAGATACATTTACACGACTTTATAGGCTATAATATAAAAATGTGTTATTGTAATGTTATTTCACCTTTTCAGACTGTAGCGAAGTAGTCGCAAATCCTAGTTAAAAATGTCGATGCATTTTCTAATTATTCAAAAATAAATAACAAAAAATAAAATCTAACAATGCACACCCACGGATATGTTTCATCACATTCTAGGGAGGTACTGTGAAAACAATAAGTTTTGGCAATAAAACTGGAATATATAAAACACTTTTGCCAATATCACTGTCATAAAAATGATGAAACTTTGTGTTCGAAGGTTAAACCGTCATCATGGTATTTTTAAATTTGCATAATTCCTGCACGTTAGCGGCATATATTGGCATCAGGCAGGCAGCGCAGATAATGATACCTACTAGCAAAAGTGTTTAGCTAATTAAGGATTAACGTAATACAGAAAATGAAGAATTGAGAATTTCCTCTTTTACAATATACATATACTCCCTGTATATTTGTAAATAAAATGAAATCTTTGAGTTTAACGTCCCAGAATTTTGCCTGTTTGCCTAAGGGACACGATGATTAAATCAAGTGAATAGTGATGGAAAAAGTGGTGGAATGAGAAAGTGAGAGGATACCCACGGACACGGTGTTGTCCACCACAAACTTACTTGGCCGGAGATAGAACCAGCATTCCCACACACAAGAGGTAAACACTGTACTACTAAGCCACCGTGTTCCCTACCTGTAAATAAAGTATGACGCTTCTCGCTGATTTAGCGGCTAGAAAGTGTGACTTTGGTGCTTAAGATAACGGGTTCAATCCTCAGATGGGGGGGGGGAACATAAATCATATTACGATTAATATACCAATTTAACGTACTATATTAGATTTCGTTTCACATAGTTTCGCTAGTATTACAAGATGAATCTATCTATCTATTTATCTATCTATCTATCTATCTATCTATCTATATATATATATATATATATATATATATATATATATATATATATATATATATATATATATATATATATATATATATCATACAATTAATCCAATTGGGGCTCAGAAGCTCATCGAATCTCTCTAAAAAGGAGTTTATTTGGAAAAGTAAGGGGGAAAGGGAAAGAAGTAAAGGCGACACGTTTGTATATCATGTAAATTCAGAAACTTCTGAAATTGAAAAACGTTACAAACACGCTTATCTCTTCGAGAATAAACTTATTGAAAAGGCAGAATCAACAGCTTTGTAGTTTTTACATACACGGATTGTGAATATCGAAATGCCAACGACATGTTATTGATTCCGAATAACAGCAAATAAAATTGAATATCGCATTATTCACAATTGTTGCTTCAAGCTAATGTTTTAATCCATGTTCTTTCTACCTTTTCGTTTTTTTTTTTTTTAATTGGACAGCGGAAAGGGGTGCATCATGGTAAATTATTGGAATCCAAATGGACACTCATGATGCTCTACAGCGTACGTATATACACATTATTTTAGAGAGGGGAAAAACATATCACTAAGTGAGTTATATAGCAAGTGAAAACAAATGGATATGAATCAAATTTGTAGAGTAACTTAGTATAATTTCATCCATGTGCATAACAATAAAAGCTTGTATGTAACATGAAGAGAATGGCTTTCCTTCCGATATACATATTTATGTAAATATATGTATGCTGTATTCATATATATATATATATATATATATATATATATATATATATATATATATATATATATATATATATATATATATAGTTGGATTCTTGTGTGTGTATCGATTTCAACCCAAACGCGTTCACAGCGAGAGACGCTCAGGGCTAATTCAAGACGGGAAGAACACAGCAAGACCTCGTTCTATAGATGCTAAAACATGTACGCTCTTAAAGGGGAAGGACTTCTATTAAGACTTGCTTTGTCGCTCTTTAAATTTAACAGGTATAAAAAGGAGATTTTCTTAAAATAGATTATTATATTACCTTTTTTTTTCTACAATTACACGAGGCATAGAAAAGTGTACACACACTATGCAAACCTTCATAACACAAACGACAGGATATTATACAAAACATGTTTTATGACTTATTTGTTTTGTTCGTTTGCTTGTTTGTTGGAGTTTAGATATCATTTTCAAAACCGAGTATATTTGGGATGTGGGCTTTAAGATTAAGATCAAATCCGAATTACTGTAATGCATTCGATGCTTCCTAACGGGGAATCGAACCTGGGGTCTCGTGCACCAAAGGTGCAAGCGCTAGCCAGTTGAATAGTGAGGAGGGCATATTCAGTAGCAGAAAATTGAATAACATGAATGTGTTCAAAATAAATTCTTATTAAATCATAAACAATAACTAAATCGTCACTGTATTGCGAGCGATTATAATAATTAGAAATAACGTAATTAAATACCTAACACTCATCGCAAGAAACAAACCACATCACTAGGAAGTAGTTTCGAAAATCATCGTCTTCGTCTTCAGCCTAGGCAAAAGAAATATCTTAATTCTGTAAAACGAATATCAGGATTTAAAGTAATTATTCGATGAATTTAATCAGATACATCCTAGAATTAAATTTAGGATGGAAGTTGAAGAAAATGGAGCTATTAACTTCCTTGATATTACCATCAAAAGACAAGCCAATAAGTTTGATACTGCAGTATAACGTAAACCTTCTGCAGGTGCCAAGTATATTCATTTTAAGTCATCTCATGCATGGCTTCAGAAACTGAATATTTAGAAAAACTTCGTCAGGAGAGCTCTTCTACTTTCTGATCTTCCTGGTGGCTTCTACCAAGAAATTCAATGTCTAATTAAAATTGGACAACAAAATGGTTTTCAAAAATCTTTATTACTGAAGTGGTACAAACAGGTACAAAGGGAGATCGACAACACCCATCATCGTCCAACAACAAATGCCGAAGAGGACAAATGATTTGGTGTCCCCTTTGTCCCACGTATTTCGGCAAAAATTTAGAAGGTATTGCATAAATATAACATCAAGGTCTCCGAACTTCCTCCTAAATCTATAGAAAGATATATTAGAAATTTTAAATAATTTTTTACTGATCCCGACAAAGTAGTTGGCATCTATAGAGTTAAATGTCAATGTGACCAAATATAAATTGGCCAAACAAAAAGGAATATTTGTACTAGAATCACTGAGCACATTCGTACATTCAAAAATCTCTTAGCTTACAACAGTTATTTGGATTGGCATCACATCTCAAAGGTAATGCTAATTCATGTTTGATTGAAAAAGCAAAAACAGCAACTGAACGAAAAATTAAAGAAGCTTATTACATTCTTAAGGAAAACCGTTACTCAATTCAGATAAAGGTGACATTAATGCCATTTGGAGCAATGTTTTTGCTACTCATTTCCACCGTATTGAAGGTAATGAAAAAAAGAAAAACAGAAAACAACAGTGAACAGTGACAAGTGAATTACTATTAACATATGTCTATCTCTAGTGACAAGAAGATTTTTGCTTCGCATATTTTTAAAATTCTTTTTAAGCATTTTTACCTATCCATAATTTCTTTCCTATGGTTTAAATCCTTTTCGACGTGTACCTAGGCTGAAAATGAAGACAGTGTTATTCGAAAGTAGTTCCTAGTCATGGGTTTGTTTCTTGCGGTGACTATTAGCATTTTACTTACGTTATTTCTAATAACCAAATCATTTCGTTCTGACGGTAGATAAATGATTACCACAGTTTCCATTTCCAGTCACTACTTGTGGCTCGAAAAGAGCTAATTGTGATGTTTATCGTATTTTTTAAAGTGAATCGATTCATTGGCCGAAAAATCAAATCGATTGATTCAAGTGAATCAATACTTAGAACCGAAAGTGGTCAAATTTAATCTTAACTACTTCCACAAAGACCAGTGTATTGATATGCATGGGTATGGGTAGGACAGTATCCCACCTCCGGAAACTTCAATCAGGTTTCCTATATCTGATGTTTCACTGTAGATCGCATTCTTTCATCCTTTTAAGTTGATTGATATGCAATTTGCTTACTGATTTAATGGCTACATACAGGGTGTGCAGCGAGTTCAGACCCCCAAAAACTTCGTAACCTTACATATATTAATACTCTATCTTAATACCTGTTTAGCAAAGAAATTATTGATTTAGCCTAAAGATTTGTTCTTATACTTCATCTGTACTTTTCCTCTTCTTATAAAACAACGTAGTTCTATCATTCTTTTGAGAATGTAGATGGCAGTAGCTAACAATTACATATCATGTTTTCTGGTGCAAATTAACACCGGTTCAAGTAGTTCTTTGTAGTATTGGACCTCGTCAAACTTTCAACCCCCCTAACAAAAATTTCTGGGTGTGCGCCTTGCTATGTATGACCCATTTTTTAAGATTAACTTGTTCTTACCAAAAATGAAACGAACTTTCTAAAGAAATATTAATATTAACATTGAGATTATCCAAAAATATATAGGTTTACGTATGAAACCAGATACATCAAATATACATTGTATATTCTAACACCATTATTTTTAAGTAATATTTTCACATGTCAGCCATTCACATGTCAGTAATATTTTCACATGTCACATATTCTAGTTTTGAATACAATTTAGCCATATATTCATTTTTACAAAACCCACAATCTGTAATTTCGATTTTCAATTTGATGAAGGCGAGAATCAAAGATTTAGATTCACATTGTGGATCATCTGCAACGATAAAGAAAATTAATCACCTATTACAATTATAAAATTTAACCTGTTACACAAATAAATAGATCACAAAACGGATTGCACAGGTGTGTTTCTCAGAAAAAGGCAGTTTAAGATAATATGCGACATGCCCCCCTTCCCATTTGAAAAACGTAATCCAAATCTAAGATGGCGGATTTCAAGATGGCCACCGCTGTCGCAATAGCTTCTATAGATATCCCATACCAAATGACATGATTTCTCACACGGTTCGACTTCTATAGGGGTGTGTCTAGACTTTTGCCTCACCCTGTAAAATACAATGTAACACAAAATAAAGAAGATATTCAACGAATATTAATCTTTGGCATATTTTTACAAATAAGTGTCACTTTTCTCTCTTTTAGAAATAAGAGTCACTTTTCTGAAAATAAAAAATTAGAAGGGGTAGCTTACTCTAAAGGATCATTTCTTTTCGGACTATTTCCTCAAAAACGGCTCAGACGTTACTAAAAAACTGTGCGTATGACATATGTGATTCCTCCTTTTTTTTAAAAAAAAGTACCCGGAGTGGTTTACTTTAGGGGTGAGTTTCTTTTAAACATTTATTCAAAAATTACTCAGTCAATTTTGAGTGTATTTCATGAAGAAATTCCTCGTTATAACTACACCAGGATGGCTTAATTTCAGAAACGGAAATGCTAATATTTCGCGCGGGAGTTAGTGACTCTTATTTCTTTAATTTTCGTTCGGTAGTATTTTTTTTAAATAATGGTTTTATCCTAATTTGATTGGTATGACATTGTATATTACTTCACTGGGACGAAGGGATTCATAATAATGTTAATGAATATCCGATGATCACAACAGTGTTTTAAAGGAACAAAATTGCAGGAAATGTCAGTGACAGATGGATGGATGCAATTAGTTAATCGAACTGTCAGCTTCAATGCAATAATAATTATTCAGAGGTGTCCTCTTTTGGTCTATGATGCACTTCTTCTACATTCGGAAAATTGTTTACTTTTTCTTCTATAATTTCCCTCTTGTTAGCTATATTAGAGCAAAAGTAGACGTATCTGAAAGCCTCATCTATCGCCTACACAACGCACTATAGAAAGTTCAAATAAGGAAGCTGCAACACCTGCATAAATCTTGATTTTTGCTTTTGAGGCGTAAAAAATGGCAAAATGTCCTGTGGAAGATAGGAAAGATT
This sequence comes from Thermobia domestica, assembly GCF_964235325.1. NCBI lineage: Eukaryota > Metazoa > Arthropoda > Insecta > Zygentoma > Lepismatidae > Thermobia > Thermobia domestica. The sequence goes on from NC_137465.1 coordinate 224,661,079, forward strand.
TTTCTTTCTGTCTTTATATGGCAGCCAACAACTTTATGTTTTCACTGTGGGTTGTGGACACACCAAAGAATATTTTTGAAGTAACTTGAACCCATGTGGCGACAGTGGTGCCAGCTAAAAAAAATCTTAAAATTTGGTTAGGGATTTTTTTAAAAATGTTTATCCCTAATTTCCCTTGGTTATTTTTTCTTCGTTGGCAACACTACAATCAAACTTATGCCATAAAATTGAGGACTAGCTCAGGAGAGTAATGCTCCCGGAAGTAGGAACGAAAAATACAGTTCTGATTGGTTGGCATTATCCATTTCTTGCTGCGTTGCATTCAAATAGTAGAAAGCAAACGATTGTTGTCGTCGGTCTTCGTGGCCGAGTGGGTTAGTAATGAAAATCTCTATGCGCCATATGCTAGTAATGAAAATCTTTTTTGGCGTGAGTTCAAACCGGCCCGAGGAAAGTTATTTTTTTACATTTTTTTACATTTTTATAACATTTTTAAATTAAAATAATATGAAAATAATACTCTAAAAAGTGATTTACTTTCTTTTGTGCAGATAAGTAGTAGTAGTAGTAGGAACAGGTTAGAAGTCCCGCAGGGCTCGCTTTGCTCCCCTTGTATTCCATGATATAGGGCTCGTTTTGTTCCTTGTACTCCATGATATAAATTTTGTGATCAATTTAAAACAACTGACTAAGATAGCGCGTAAAACAGCTGGCTAGAGTAGCGCGCGAAAAAAACGTACTTCCGGGAGTATTACTCTCCCGAGCGGGTCGTTAAAATTGTCACACCCTTCTTCTAAACAACAAGTCTTAAACATATCAACGGTTAAATAGCCTCTGAGTTATATTTTATTAACTGAAAGTCTACGAAAACGCCAAAAATAACTATGCGGCTTTAAACAGATCCATGGAAGAGAAGAGAGATTCAGGGAAAGGAAAAGAGAAGATCCAGAGAAAGGAAAATAACTGGTTCTTGTGAGCTTTTACGTATTGGATCTACTCTGCAAATTCATTTCTAATAAGTTCTTGATAAGATTAGGAATTTAGTTCTCATTTTGTATGTGAAGTATCCTTATAGGTCCAATTGCCAGATCAAACAGCTCAAACATTTAGTTTATTGGTACTATTTTGTCTTATTCGTGTCAGGAATGTACAATATATACACACAACGACAAGGCACATTTACTGAACGGAATCGAAGAGACCCGTTCAGTGAAAGCAAGCTAAACTACAGCTCCACAACTGCAACTAACTAAACCAAGATCTTGAAGTGAAACAACTGCGCTCTCGAAGAACTACGACTCGCGAAGATCCACGATTCCAAAAGAATCGTGACTCTCAAATGAACATGACTCAATAGAGATGAGCCACAACTCACTCGTTCATCCAAAAGAGTCGTTCAGAAGATTCGAGTGTTTGCGAGCGACACATCAAAAGGATAGAGCATCTCAGAAGCCCTGCAAGTACACAAACCAAACTACTCTACTGTGTTGCACGCTGTATACTGTGAAGAACTGACTCTTTCGCAAGTTATTAATGAAAAGTAGTTTTTAAATGTTCTGGAAAATTACGAATTAGAATGTACACTCACTTATATTATTTATATTCAGATTAATGAGATATATATCGTTTGGCATACTCTTATCTTTGGAAATTCTTCCGTTATATGCTTACAGTATAATCTTGTAGAATTTCGCTCAACAGTCACTAAAATACATTGTAATGTATTTACACACACACACACTGAGGTGCTTCATTAGCTGCAAATATCAACCGCAAATTTATATAAGGACCGTTGAATATTTACACTTACACAAAATTTGTCACTTGAAGTTATCTAACTTCTTCATAACAAGAACCGTTAGCTTTAAATTCAATTATGAAGATTGCTCTTTCTGCCAATTAAAACAAAGATTCATTTTAATGGGATGCACGTCTTCCTTAGCCTATTAAAGAAAAAACTTACAGAATTCGGACGGTGCACAACTCTTCAGTTTTAGAATGAATTTTCAGTGTATAACCAGTTTTAATAGAACAAAAAAGCACCCGAAAGTAGCCAAGCGAACTAGTTAGAAATCTCTTCCCGTAGTCTTGGCCTCAGCAATATATTTTCAGATGAGTTTCTCCTTGTTTAGCGAAAGTTTTAGGCCCCTTCTGCCATGTTAAACGGAGCGATACTAATGCGGAGACAAACTCTCTTGAACGCGAAAGGTGGGATGCATGGCTGGAGCTAAAGAAGGACTTTTGCCGCCTCGTCGAAACGTATGGAAAAAGAACGAAGAGGAAGAGGACGGCACAGAGGACAGAAGAGGACTTTTCGTAGAAGCCTCAAGTGAAACCTAATCTCTGTTACAAATGAGGCGCAGAGTCAAGGTCTCTGAATAGCGCTGCTAGTGGTATTTCGCCATCAACCACAATGTAACAGGTGTAATTTATCAGATCTTGAATAATAATATATATTCTTGGAAAATAGCTGCTGAATTCCTACAAAACACATTTTCGAGACGGAATTTGCAATTTCTAAAGAGGAGAAAATGAAAGAGATAAAGAATATGTCATCAAAACCACTAGCACGATATATAGAACATGTCTAGCACAGAACTTCCTGGAAGTCCAATAAGCTACCTTGTTTACGTTGTTATAACGATATACTAGAATCATATTACGTTTATATATACAAAAATGTATACATATTTTATCCTAAGAAGATTTGGTGCAGTTTTACAATATGCTGTCAAATTTTTAAACATGTAGATCTTCATTTTAATGTCTTAAAATGATTGTCTAACGCATTCTGCACTATTATTTACCTGCCATGTGTCTAAATAATTACGTAAATGCTGATAATATCCGTCAGAACTGATATACCATGGAAACGATTATTCATGAAAAATCACACATTAATGTGTGCTAGGGTTCAGTAGAGTGAAGTAGAGTAACTTAGTATATGCTAGGTTAGTAGAATGGAGTAGGTAACGTAAGTTATATTAGATTCGATTAGTAAAGTAGGGTATAGTGGAATAGGTTAGGCTAGTAGAACAGGTTAAATTAGAAGAGTAAAGTACAGTAGATTAGATTAGGTTGGGTTAGTGCTTGTATGTTGTATTTATAAGTACCTCAAATATGCTTTTCACAGTGATATGAGCTCCTATAGCATTTGTAATGGTTTCACATTAATAACCTTACACTTATAGAATGCATCTTCCATACACTGTCCAGAAATGCTACGCCGACGGAAATTATTATCGTAGACAACCCTCTTTCATATGTACTTTTACTCATTTTAGCAATATAACTACCATTTTTTGACGATCTGTTGTAAAGCTGTACGACCAAAATTTTTTATTTCGTGTTAGAGTTAAACCTAACTATGCATAAACCGAACATATTATTAAATACATTTTATTATTACAAGAAACGTAACACAAGTTTCCTTCAACTGTGCACATACTGAGGATAATCGAAGTGATTGAATACTTATCCAAAACCGTAATTTATGTCACAATTGTAAGATCTTCCTTTGTGCATAATATGAACGCTATAAGGAACCTAGCGTGAACTTTCAAAATTGATAGCGTGAAATACTAGTCCAATAACAAGGTGATTCATGCAATACATTGTAATATTTGGTAGAGTACGGGTTTTCCCTTACCTTTTTTATTATAAAAGACGTTATTTAGTTTATATACAAGATAGCAAATAAGTAATTGTCTAATAAGTTTGTCCTTTATAATTGGACATCCTGCCCTTTGCAGCTCGAAAGTTTGAGATTTGTTGGTTAAGAACGACACTGAGAATTGCAGCTGGGTTTGAAGCAACCTCTTACCCATTGAAGTTCAGAAGTAGGATTGGTATTTTCTGTCCCTTGCAGTTTGGAGCAGGGGCGGATCCGGAGGGGGCGATCGGGGCGCTCTCCCCCTTCCCAGAAGAGGAAACTTTTTAAAATTTTATATATTAATAAAACCCATACCAGAGTTTGGTCCTTTTAAAAGTAGCTCTAAGTAGCAGTATTACAACCCACCGCCCCCCCAGAAGTCCGTCCTGGATCCGCCCCTGGTTTGGATATGGGTAAGGAAACCTCTTGCCTGTTGCAGTTCAGAGGTATGGTCGTACCTCCTGCCTGTTGGAGCTCTGGGATGGGTAAAGGAACTTCTTATCCGTTGAAGCTCGGCGGTAGGGTTGGTATCTCCTGCCTATTGCAGCTCGGAGATGGGTAAAGGAACCTTTTACCCGTTGGAGCTCGGCGGTAGGGTTGGTATCTTCTGCCTAGTAAAGAGCTCTGGGATAAGTAAAGGAACCTCTTACCTGTTGGAGATTGGCGGTAGGGTTGGTATCTCCTGCCTGTTGCAACTCGGAGATGGGTAAAGGAAACTCTTACCTGTTGGAGCTCGGCGGTAGGGTTGGTATCTTCTGCTCGTTGCAGCTCGGAGTTAGGTGAGGACACCGGTTGCTCATAGCAGGTTCAATTCGGAGAGAGGTTGGATATGACCAGTTAACAACTGATGTTTTTCCCTCGAGGTGTCCGTTTATACAGCCTGTCTTTGGAGGCAGACCCTATGCGTGTAGAGGGGGGTTGTTGTTGAAGGAATCCTCTTCGTATCTCTTCGTGTTTCAACAGTAACGGTATCCGTTGGCTGCTTGTTGGTGCTTGTGCTGAAGCATGTTATTTGGTTCACTAATATGCTGGCATATTGCAATATTATTTTGCTGTTGAGTGCATAATACACAGAAAAATAAATAGCAATACCTCTGTTTCGTATAGAGTATTATTGTTTCAAGCAAATAAATAAGAACAATCTTGCATAAGCTGTTCGTCATTCAATTACAAATTCAAATTGCCATGATCATAATAACAAATGTCAACGTCCTACTACACATTATTGGTATTGCAGAATAATAACAATAAATTGTAGTAACGTTAATGGAAGAGCCAATTCTTCAAACGGGAAAAGTAGATTTTAATGAATTCAAAACCGGAATTTTGAATTTGGAAATGTGCCGTTTTTTTTATTGAAAGCAAAACTCCCAAAAATGCTAAACTAAGCTATTCCCTTACATTTAATTAAGACTTTATTTACAGAATGTTTCACCTCTAAATTAAGCAGATGGTCACATTGGTCATTTTCTGAGCAAAGAGTCGGAAATTGTGAATATTATATTTAGGAGTTTCTGTAAAAATTTCCTCTCAGCTTTAGGGATTCATGAGATATTCTAATCTTGGCAAAACATAGAATCTACTTAACATCTTTCTCTTAACTAACTAACTCAGTGGCCTATGGAATCCGAAAGTTCAATGTAGCGTTTACAAAAGCTCTTCATTAATTTCTAGCTTTAGCCAACTGGATCCAGTTTGTACTTTGTATTCCTATTTCTGCGAGATCTATCTTAATATTGTTCTCTCATCTGCGCCTAGGTCTTCGTAATTGTCGATTTCCGATTGGTCTTCCAGACTTTGAAAGCGTTCCCATTTCTTGCATCCTGGCTACTTGCCCTGCCCACCTGAGCCTCCCAGATTTGATTACCTTAACCATGTTTGGTAAACCGTACAAATTATGAAGTTCCTCGTTATGAAGTTTCCGCCATTCCCCGTTCTTGTTCCTCTTGTATCCGAATATTCGTTTCAGGATGTTGTTGTCACATACTTTTAGTCTACGGACTTCCCTCAGAGTAAGACACCACGTTTCGCAACCATACAGAAGTACAGACATGATTATCGTTTTATATACCTTAAACTTCAAATTTCTCGACAAAATTCACGATGACAAGAGATTTTGAACTGAATATTAAGACCAATTCGCTGCTTTTAGTTGACATTTAATTTTTGTGACTATGGTTTGGGCTGTTAATATTGATCCTTGATATTTGAAAGTATCTACTTTATCAAAATCATTATTTGATATTTTAACGCATCCATAATTTGCCGTATCACTATCCCGATGAACTCCCATGTATTTAGTTTACTCTGCAATTACTTCTAAACAAATGTCCCTGCAAGCGTTTAATCAGACCTCTGCATTTCTTTCTATTGTTCTCATATCATCCTCTAATAAATTTACCTCACCAACATATGCCATAACCTGGTGAACCCCATTCAACTCTAGACCTTGGTTGCTATCTTTGATTTTCCTTATAGCGTACTCCAGAACAAAGTTGAATAATAATTACGACAACGCGTCTCCATGTTTCAGGCCGTTCTCGACGTGAAAGATCATGGACAAAAAATTTCCTATCCGGACTTTACTTTGGAATTCATTTAAACATATCTTAATTAATCTAATTAGCTTTTTCGGTATTCCAAATTCTGTAGGAAAGTTGTACAATGTTTCTCTCCTAACCGAGTCGCAAGCCCTTCTAATATCAATAAGTAATTGATGTACTGGGGTACTGTATTCTCAGTTCTTTTCGATTATTTGTCGAATGCTAAATATTTGGTCGATAGTTGATCGATTTCGTCTAAATCAGTACTGATAATCTCCAGTAATTTCATCTGCGTATGGGGTCAATCTTGCTACTAGGTTGTTTGAGAGAATTTTATGGGATGTTGACAGAAGAGAAATTCCTCGATAATGATTATGATTAGTTTGGTCGCCTTTCTTCTGAATTGGAACAATAATTGATTCTTTCCACACTTCTGGCAATTCCTCCTTGTTCCAGATAAGGAGAATAAGTTTGTGTATCTCGTTCTACAGGATATATATTTAAAAAGTAAGTACCGTTTTAGAAAAAGCACTAAAACAGATTTGTTCAAGCCAGGTTTATTTTTACATGAGAGACCAAACCTTAAACTATCGTTCGACATAGTTTCTACCAATCTTCAAACACTTGTTACATCTCGCCACGCCAGTGAAGAGAAACGTAACTCCACAGTGCCTTTTGCGTCATTGTTATTTTTAAAGCGCTTCCCGCCAAGCTCGCGCTTCAGGTGCAAGAACAAGTGGTACTCAGACAGTGCCAAGTCGGGTCTGTACTGCGGGTGGTCAAACTGCTCCTAACAGAAGTGTCGGATTAACGTTTGGATGGCACCAGCAGTATGAGGATGTGCATTGCCATGGAGCAACACAACTCTTTTAGTTAACAAGGGAACGAGCGCTGCAGTGACTTTCAAACAAAACGGTGTGTACTTGCCGGACACTGGCAGGATTGTTTTGTAGAGGAAGTTTTGAACGGGTTGGTCATCCGCTGTGACAAGTGCTTAAACAGTGTTAGAAAGTTGTCAAAAATAGTTTAAGTTCTGCTGTTTCATGTAAAAATAAATTTGGCTCGAACAAAACTTTCAGTATTTTTAAACGGTAATTACTTTCCGCACACACCTCGTATATTGAGGGGGTATTAGAGCAGTGGGGTTCTGCAAGTGACCCTAACTGTGTGGAACGATTCAGTATGATACTCTTTGAAACGTTCTGAATACAATATATGTAACCGAGGAACTTACTTTCAAAAGGAGGCATTATTTTTGGTTTTTAACGGTTTCTCAAAAAATGGGAAGAAATGTTCCATTTTGTTAATTTTACAGTAAAAGTGAATGAACGGATAAACAGGACTAACAGGGGAAGTTTGGGAGAAAGCACTCGCCAGCAGAAGAACTCAGCATGCCATTTGAAATACTACTTCATGCTGATTACAAGGTAATAAAATTCCTGTACGGATGAGAACTTATCGAGAGATTTAACGTTAAATGCACGATATTTACAACCATTTGATGTGTTTTGATTCCAACCAATCAAAAATTATGTCAGGAGATTTGTACATAGCATGAAACTTCTTCATCCGGGCATTATGATGTACCAACGAAACAATCAAATAAAGTTCGTGTTCTTGCTAACGAATCAGTTCCGATCACCGTGAGTGATTGGATGGTTTCAGTTTGCGTTCCACAAAGCAAGTTACCGAACGAATTCTATATTTTTTGAATCATTTATCGAATTTGCTTTTCGGTTTGGTTATGCGAACAGTTCCCTTGACGAACGCAACATAGTTGCACATATAAAATATTCATGGTACAAGGAAGTCTTTTGCCTGCGTCATTTCTTCATAGAACAGAATAGCAACAATAATCAATTTTCATCTCTAACCTATTATTATTGTGAACAGTATAATGATTAATTTTAACTAACAAACCCGTTAGTTATTGCAAAGCAGTTTCTTCTTTTACCTACAATAGATTTCAATTCGCATATCAATATTCATTGCTAATAATGTTGTACTTAACGCGTTCAAATGCGCATACACTCATTTTCTCATATAAACTTTCAAGTTGATTCTCTCGAAAAGTTCTCAACCGTACAGGAATTTTATTAGCTTGTTTTAATCAACATGAATTGGTCCTTCAAATGGCATGCTTAGTCTCTGTGCTTTTCCCCGAACTTTCCTTGCAAGTGTACACTCATGTCCAAAATTGTTCACATGTCTATAAATATGTTGTTGTAGGAATATAATTTGATAACGAATACGCCCGGTATTTCTTATAATGTTAGTATGTGTATAATCGACAAAGACATGTATGTGGTAAATTTTATGTCAAAAGAGCAGTAAATAAGAACAATAAAACGAAAATAAAACTTTCTTGTCCATTTAGCCACATTTTGTTATACTCATTATAATTTTCGTATTTATAATTCTTTTCCTATGAAATTTACAACAAATATACATTCCCCGATTATACACATAGTATCAGTATTAAAAGTACCCGGCAAAATCATTATCAAATTATATTCTTACAAGAAGACAGTTATAGATATGCTACAATCATTTTGGACATGAGTGTACATAGTGATTTCTATTAAAAACCTTGTCGTTTGCATAAAACTTACAGCGTAATTCGATAAAGTTCATCCAACACATTCAGAAAGCCTTTTAAAACTTAATTTAGTTTTAAAATACATTACAGTTAGAAATGTTCTGTATTGAAAATAATCTTTTCAATTCTTGAGGATATTTCACCCATCCTTCGATTGTTTGAAGATACATTTTCCTTTCTTTCTTTATTTTATAGAAGAAACGTGATACCTTTTGCTTAAGGCGTTCTAATATAATTTTATTTCAACACCTGTGTCTTTTTCTTTATATCCTCCCTACTTTTCATTGTATTTACCGGTGTTTGAGGTAGGACTTTTATATTTTCTTTTTTTTCTCTCTCTCAATAGAAACACTTTGAAGTAAAGAATCTCGAGAGTATACGGTTTCGTCCTTTCAGTCTCGTATTTTTTTAAAAAAGAACCTACAACTACAAAAAAAAAAACATACGTTTTCTTCTTTAAATTGACGTGTCCACTTGTCTTTTTCTCTTACTCTTTCGTCTATGTTTGTTGTTCATTCCTCTCGCAGTTCCTCTGTGTTTTCTTTTCTTTTTTTCTATTCTGCTTGGTTTCTTAGCTTTGATACCCCTTGATAAATAATCGATACAAAGTCAGAAACTATTTCGACTTGAAAAGGGATTGAACGTTTAACAGTCACCTCTCATTTTTCTCTTTTGTTCCCTGCCGTGGACTGTTTTTTTATTTTTTATTTTTTTATTTTTTACAGCCTTTTTCTAGTTTTCTTTTCTCTAGGAGAAGAAAAGATAGTTTTGTAGATTTTCAGTAGAGGAGATGAGATCCGAGAAAGAAGTTAGATTGATAGACAGATAGACGCAGAGTAAAGCGTAGGATAACAATCAGAGCAGAAGAATGTTGTTTCCCCTTCGGAATCACGAGCAGATTGAGTAAAAGATCTACTTAATCAATTGAAGACTACACATCGTGTCCTTAATGTCTCGGGATCGAGTTCTCGTCATTGGTTTTCAAACACGTGTAACCTTTTCCTTTATATTATACTAACAGAATACTAGTTTTTTTGGCACGGGGAGAATATGTTTCATTTTGAACATAAAGAACACCAAAGCTGTCACTAATTAACTTAGGGACCCCAAAGACTATGAATTCGACATTAATATCGGTCATTTTCGATTATTTTTACGTGTTACCATCACCCTTAGGAGTACGAATGGGGCCTAAACTTCGATTTAAACACCATTGGAAGTGTCACTATTCATCTCAGCGACCTCGAAAACCTGTCGGTTCGACACTAATATACGTCATTTTCGATCATTTATATATATATATATATATATATATATATATATATATATATATATATATATATATATATATATACCTTTCTCCAAGTTGCGGGGTTGAATTTGGATGTAAACGGCATCGGAAGTATCACTATTCGTCTCAGTGATTCCAACAACTATGGATTTGACTCTAATATCGGCAATTTTCGACCATTTTTAAATTTCTTTTCTTTTCTCCTCCCCAAAGTTGCAACATCAAAACGAAATGATAGAAATTACCGCAAGCTCGTACCTATCCATGTTAAAAATTTGATCGATATCGGTCGGGCGGTTCAAGGTTTTATTAAGTCACGAACATAATCACTTTCATTTTAATATTTATAGATTTCTGTTTTGTAGATCTCCATCTCCTCTCTGTTTATATATGATTCTGGTGGCTCAGTGGTAGAGTGCTCACTTCTGACCGACAAAGCAGCAAACACTGCGTGCGTGAATTTTTTCGTCATTTTTCCCGTTCTCTCTCACTTTGGTCATTTCACCACTGTGATTCGTCTCAGCATCACAGTCTCCCTTAGTCTCGCAGCATAATTATAGCACGTTTGGCCTCAAACAAGGAGATGCGTTGTCGCCATTATTATTTAACTTCGTTTTGGAATACGCTATAAGGAAAATCAAAGATAGCAACCAGGGCTTACAGTTGAACGGTATTCACCAGGTTATGGCATATGCTGATGATGTAAATTTAATAGGAGATGATAGGAGAACAGTAGAAATAAATGCAGAGATCTTATTAAACGCTTGCAGGGACATGGGTTTAGAAGTAAATGCAGAGAAAACTAAATACATGGAAGTGCGTCTGGACCGGAATACAGCAAATTATGGATGCGTTAAAATACTAAATAATACTTTTGATAAAGTGGATACTTTCAAATATCTAGGATCAATATTAACAGAGGAAAATCATATTCACGGAGAAATTAAATGTCGACTAAAAGCAGGGAATTTGTGTTACTATTCGGTTCAAAATCTCTTGTCGTCGCGAATTTTGTCGAGAATTTGAAGCTTAAAATATACAAAACGATAATCATGTCTGTTGTTCTGTATGGTTGCGAAACATGGTCACTTACTGAGGGAAGAACATAGACTGAAAGTATTTGAGAACAAGATCCTGAGACGAATATTCGGACCCAAGAGGAACGGGAATGGGGAATGGCGGAAACTTCATAACGAGGAACTACATAATTTATATGGTTTACTCTACATTGTTAGGGTCTTCAAGTCTAGGAGGCTTAGATAGGCGGGTCATGTAGCTAGAATGGAAGAAAGTAGAAACGCTTTCAAAGTCTTAACTGGAAGACCAATCGGAAAACGACCATTAGGAAGACCTAGACGCAGATGGGAGGACAATATTAAGATGGATCTCGCAGAGATTGGAATACGAAGTAGAAACTGGATGCAGTTAGCTAAGGATAGAAGTCAGTGGAGAGCTTTTGTGAACGCGGCCTTGAACCTCCGGGTTCCATAGGCCATAGAGTTAGTTATTTTTTTTTTTTAGTTAACCTTATATACGAGGAATGATCGAAAATAGTTATAAAGCATTAAACTTTTGTTATTCACTGTAACTTAACTAAAATTTATTTGTAGATTAGTAACATATCTCTCTTGGTGCAGGTTTGAATATTTCGGATTTTGCTCATGTATAATAGATAAGCGGACATTATAAATCATGACTCGTCTGGAAAATTGATTAAGAGTAGAAGTGACGTCAGTGGGTGGGGTTGCTGTGGGCCAAAAACACTCCACCTCCTGACATTCATAGGGAGATTGTAGAAATGTATGGAGAGGGCAAAATTTCAAAGCAACATGTAGGGAAGTGGTGTTGTGCCTTCAAAGAAAGATGGATCAATATTGTTAACGACAACCCTGCACACAGCGGTAGATCCAGTACTTCAAACACTGACATTACACATGGAATGACAAGAGCACCCCTTCTACAGCCCTGACCTAGCCCCAGTAACTTTAACCTTTTCCCCTGTTCTAAAGCAAAAAATGATTGACCACCAGGCCCGTATCCACGGGGGGGCAAGGGTGCCGGGCCCCCCTAAATTTTGGCTGGCCCCCATAGGCTTTCACGGTAGGCTTGCAAATGAACTATAATATGGTGATCAAGTATAATATGATTGGGTCGGGCCCCCCTAACTTCTACCGGGTCCCCCCTAAATTTTGAGGCTGGCTTCGGGCCTGTTGACCACCACTATCTGTCATCTAATTTTGTCAAAGCCGCTGCCTCACGGTGGCTACGAGAACATGACGCGAATTTCTATACAAATGGTATAGAAAACTTCGTCTGCCGTTATGATAAGTGGTACTAAACTGTGATTACTTGGAGGACTATTGTTAGAATTTATTAGAATGTATTAATATGTATATGAGTACAAAACAGTTACTTAACAATCTTTATAGCGATTCAGGGAGAGGCCGAGTTTCTGCTGTTTGTGGTTCTCCCTTTCAGAATTTATTTACATTTTATAGGTTGGCGGGTAAATACTTAATATATGTAGATAACACAAAGTTACATGAGGTTATAAATACTTAATTAGTTCATAGTAAAAATAACAACAATAATAATGACACATTAACATGGTATTGTCTCAATTTTTTAAATACTCGTTCAGCTGTTTTTTTAAATTTGCTAAAAGTTTGTAGTTCTCTGATGGGAAGGACATTCCAGGCCTTAATACATTGGTACCTGATGCTTTTGATGCCATAATTTAATAGTGGTTTTGGTTTTTCAAGTTCTTTGTTTGTCTTTGCACGTGTACTGACTGAGTATTTTATTTCAATAGTTGTTCAATAGTTCACCTGTTGATAGAGTGTTAAGTGCCCTCTATCAACAGGTATGTTGATCTTCCAGCTCTGTCTCACACATAAGCAATAATAGACTTTGTATACATCTTTCGATCATTCCTCGTATATATAAAAGCAATGAGAGTGATTTTCTGTTAACGATAGATATTATCTAAAATACAAAAATGACGACATTTCAAGTAGTTTAGGAGGGAGGATAATAACAAGACGTCACAGAGTCTGGAATCCAACGACTAGGAGGATGAGGAACCGCAGGAATACCTTTTCCTGCCAACAAAAAGTATTGATGGATACTTTCGTGTGACATATATTGTGGTGATATACCATTCAACTGCTTGCAATGTTTGAAGTAACGTCCATTTTCTGATGACCTAATCCTGTTATAAAATTTGATGGAAGTAAACAGGATAAAATTTAACATAATTACTACTACCAAGGACGCCCATTAGGGGGGCAAGGTGGGGGGCTCGCCCCCTTCTAGAGGAAATTGTACTTCGGAATATCGAAAACCCAACAGAATTTTTAGAATAGTTACAGCAAAATTTGAAATTATATTTGAAGTATCACTTATGCTCCCCCCCATTTGGAAACCACATCATGGGCGCCCTTGACTACTACTGATCATTAATGCCGTCGATAGACTATCTGACGTCAGTAGAGACTTCATTATTTCCACACTGTCATCAGTTGTTGAGGTTGAATGTCTTCCCACACAAGGCCCGTCTTCCACTTTCTGTCGGCCTTCTACAAAAAAAGGACTTGTGCCATGTAAAGACTTCTCCCCTGACGTTCTCTACAAGCTCTTTGTAACTTTTGTAGTCATAGTACTGAATTCGCCAAGCTTTACATAAACTTTTGATGACACAATATTGCTCAAACGTTTTACTGATCATTTTTTTTTGGTAACGCACTTCACAAGCACAACTTCACTTCAGGCGCTGTCAGCAATCGTGTAGCAACTGAAAGAAGTTCAAACCTGCACTGAGTCAACGGTAAAAGTTAAATTAACTGCTTTGTGAATGTGGAAAGAACAGCCATTTCAGTTCGTCCACAGCATTGAGTCTTATTTCTTTTCTAACACAGCTGGAATACACGTATATACCGGTTTATTATTTAAAAAATCCACTATAAACAGTATTTTTACTGAAATAACAATGATGCAAATCCTCTAATGTAAGGTTGAAATGGGTATTTCTTCTACTTGATGGTCTAGAGAATGATTCTCCAGTAGAGAACTACGTGAGGAGGTGTAGGACAATCTCTGCTCCTTACATTAGGCACTTCCTAGGTTCCACTGCAAGCCCGGAAATGGGATTTGACCAACCATATACTATCCATGGAGTCCTCTGCGTTATATATGCGCAATAGGAAGTGGTGGCGCTGCTGTTCCCTCGACGTCATGTGATCCGTAAAAAAAAAAAAAAAAAAACGCCTGGCTGTCGTCGGGCCGTAACAGTGCCTGAAAATGTGGTACATATGAGATCATCAATCTCCAAAGCGTTCGGCACTTAAACAGGTCAACCAGGTGATTGTTTTTTCAGCGCAGAACCTGTTTCTGTAAAGTTTGATACCCAAACCAGAATAGTTTTCCTATTCGGAACAGAATCATGTCCGCTAAGTCCTACCCGAGTGCGAAATCCCTCCCATCCTGAGTAGTAATCACAGAATCATCATTATCAACATGCTCCTCCACAACAAACGTGCGATGCTCACCGCGCCACCCATTTGCGACTACTGAAATTTGTACTATACCGCTATCGAATGATATCCCCTCCACTGCAATATCCCCACCACAACTCATACAGCGCCCTCTCCAAATAGTTGAGGCCTTTTTGCCGGACCCTGTATTTCTCACAAACACATATAGAAATAGTAGTTGCTACATTCCGTACATGTGGAATAAGTTAAACGTTTGAAAATATGAAGAAATATGAATGAAAGATATGAACTAAATTTTAATTTTTTTAGACCTTACTATTTACACAAATGTTAAGAAATGTGTCAATAATGTTAATGATAGATGGAAACCAAATAACGAAACATAATTAATGCAAGAGTTTGTTTAGACTTATAGAAGGCGTAGCGCATATAACTACTTTTTATATATAAAAAGAGTAGAGAAGAAAAAAGGTCTTCCAGTTTGCTGCTGTCATAAAACACCATTTTTATTACTCATGATTCTCCCTGGGAACAGATAATGTCATTTACGACCAACGAACACCTCATCCTCAGTTTATATTTAATCAAGCAGTGAAATTCTCATACTAAGTTGCTCTTCAATTTCTTGGAGTTTTGCTATTTTTTTTAAAAAAAGATGAATATTTCTTTTAGGTTTTTTTCCATACAACCTTTTACAGTATGTATTAATAATTTGATTTTTGCGCTTTTGAGTATGTGTCCTGAAACTTGCTCTTCCGTGTATTGATGGTGGTGGTCACACAACGAAATACCTTGAAGTGTCTAAGAAATTTGATGATTCTAGCCAGTTAAATTCGTAAAGATATGGAAGGTTTTTCGCGAGTTACCAGTCACAACATATATCAGACATAACTGAAAGAGGTGTGACACTTTTAACTAGTCGCAAAGAAACTCCTTAAATATATAGAAGAATGTTAACGATTCTAACCAGCTACAAAGAAATTTTTAAACATATTTAACAAGTACGAAAGTTTTAACCAATCGTAAAGGAAGTCCTTAAATATATGGAAACAATTTGAAGATCCTAACCAGCTACAAAGAATTTTCTTAAAATGAGGAACAAGTATGACGATTCTAACTAGTCGCAAAGAAACTCCTTAAATATATAGAAGAATGTTAACGATTCTAACCAGCTACAAAGAAATTTTTAAACATATTTAACAAGTATAACGGTTTTAACCAATCGTAAAGGAACTCCTTAAATATATGGAAACAATTTGAAGATTCTAACCAGCTACAAAGAAATTCTTAAACATATTTAACAAGTATAACGGTTTTAACCAATCGTAAAGGAACTCCTTAAATATATGGAAACAATTTGAAGATTCTAACCAGCTACAAAGAATTTTCTTAAAATGAGGAACAAGTGTGACGATTCTAACTAGTCGCAAAGAAACTCCTTAAATATATAGAAGAATGTTAACGATTCTAACCAGCTATAAAGACATTTTTAAACATATTTAACAAGTATAACGGTTTTAACCAATCGTAAAGGAACTCCTTAAATATATGGAAACAATTTGAAGATTCTAACCAGCTACAAAGAATTTTCTTAAAATGAGGAACAAGTATGACGATTCTAACTAGTCGCAAAGAAACTCCTTAAATATATAGAAGAATGTTAACGATTCTAACCAGCTACAAAGAAATTTTTAAACATATTTAACAAGTATAACGGTTTTAACCAATCGTAAAGGAACTCCTTAAATATATGGAAACAATTTGAAGATTCTAACCAGCTACAAAGAAATTTTTAAACATATTTAACAAGTACGAAAGTTTTAACCAATCGTAAAGGAACTCCTTAAATATATGGAAACAATTTAAAGATTCTAACCAGCTACAAAGAATTTTCTTAAAATGAGGAACAAGTGTGACGATTCTAACTAGTCGCAAAGAAACTCCTTAAATATATAGAAGAATGTTAACGATTCTAACCAGCTATAAAGACATTTTTAAACATATTTAACAAGTATAACGGTTTTAACCAATCGTAAAGGAACTCCTTAAATATATGGAAACAATTTGAAGATTCTAACCAGCTACAAAGAATTTTCTTAAAATGAGGAACAAGTATGACGATTCTAACTAGTCGCAAAGAAACTCCTTAAATATATAAAAGAATGTTAACGATTCTAACCAGCTACAAAGAAATTTTTAAAAATATTTAACAAGTATAACGGTTTTAACCAATCGTAAAGAAACTCCTTAAATATATGGAAACAATTTGAAGATTCTAACCAGCTACAAAGAAATTTTTAAACATATTTAACAAGTACGAAAGTTTTAACCAATCGTAAAGGAACTCCTTAAATATATGGAAACAATTTGAAGATTCTAACCAGCTACAAAGAATTTTCTTAAAATGAGGAACAAGTGTGACGATTCTAACTAGTCGCAAAGAAACTCCTTAAATATATAGAAGAATGTTAACGATTCTAACCAGCTATAAAGACATTTTTAAACATATTTAACAAGTATAACGGTTTTAACCAATCGTAAAGGAACTCCTTAAATATATGGAAACAATTTGAAGATTCTAACGAGCTACAAATGATTTTCTTAAAATGAGGAACAAATATGACGATTCTAACTAGTCGCAAAGAAACTCCTTAAATATATAGAAGAATGTTAATGATTCTAACCGGCTACAAAGAAATTTTTAAAGATATTTAACAAGTATGACGGTTTTAACCAATCGTAAAGGGACTGGAAATTCTAACCAGCTACAAAGAAATTCATTAAAATGAGGAACAAGTATGACGATTTTAACTAGACGTAAAGGAACTCCTTAAACATATGGAAACAGTTTGACGCTTACAACCAGCTACAAATAAATTCCTTAAAGATATGGAAGAAGTATGACGCTTTTAACCAGTCCGAAAGAATGTAAGTTAAAGTAGAACATACATATTTTGGTTTGAAAAGTAAAACCGTTCATTAAATTTACAATATACATAATATGAGGATTGGTATAAATTGACTATCTATTCCCGTGATAAGCAGTCTGTAGTACGTTAGGTGCTATATGTTCATGTAAAAAATATCAGCTATTATTATTATTTTTTCGTTATTCTTATGATTTTAATTGAGCCACGTGGAAGCAAAGGGAACTGTAGTTGATGCAGGATTGGGAGCAATGAAAATAGAGCAGATTACTATGACCTGCTTCACCCTACTCATTATGCCACGTCTAACAGAAATACGCGTATTTACTGATACGTTCCTGACACATGTACTCTCAGTGGCGGCCTAAGTGGGTGGCAAGCTGTGCTTTCGCCCCGTGCCCCATTTCTAAGAGTCCCCACCAGCAATGACGCAAATAATAAATGGAGCATCTCAGTGGTGGTTGCTAGCGTAATGATCGTATTTATCTTGTAGGACTTCCTTGAACACTCGGCTATACAAACTAAAAAGAAAACTTCTTAATTCTCAGACACATGCACCCTTTTTGCATCCCATCCACACGCTGTATGGGGATTCCCTCAATCTGCGAATAACTTGCCATAACTTTCTACTTCGTTTAGAGTTGCTTTTGCTACAGATATATTGATATATTTATTTCTTAAGAACATGAAAAGGTTTCTTAATTTCTGTTGTAGGTGCACCGGGAATCTTCTTACCTCAAGCTGTTGAAATTGTACCAACAGCATAGAGATTTTGGAACGAAACCGTACGCGGTGACGCGGACTGTCCGTACGTTTGAAGCTTCCTATACTCATAACATCGAGAACTATTTTTCAAACTTTTCCAAAACAATTCTAAAACACGACTTTGTTCTTTCTCATACTTTACTTTGATCATAATTATATGTACGAGAAATATAGTGTGATCATAAAAAATCCAAACAAATCTACACGCGGTGACGACTTTTCCCTGCAAAAGTAATATTTCCGCAACGACAGCTCATAAAAAATTGAGAGCGTGATAAACGTGTAGAAGGAATCAAAAGAGGAAGCAAGAGTGTGAACCAGGTCCAAACATAAAACTATTCTGAAGCAGTTTTACACGGTGTTTCAAAACAACACCGACAACGTTTGGGACGTGATTCCTTACACCAACATAAGACAAAAAGTATAGATCAACGTGGGTGCACAAATGCTTCCTTTCGGAGTTATAGGCAGCGGAAACATGACAAAATGAACTTTGAAGGTCCCTTGCTCCAAAACTATATTACTTACCGTAGTCAGGTCAAGACTTTATTTAGGAACTAATATGTGCCTTATCCAAAAATCAATGTGTCAGAAGCGGTACTTGTGCAACAATTTTGAGAGAGGTAATTAGTGAGTACTTCAAGTTATATGCCCGTAGCAAAACTTTCTCTATAAAAATTGTCGCGTGAGTACCTTAGGATTCTGAAACATTGATATATCGATAGGGCACATACTAGTTTCTAAGTGAAGTCTTGGCCCGACGGTAGGTCCCATAGTATTGGAGCTGTGAACCTTTAAAGTTATTTTTTTTCGTTTTCTTTTTTTGGCATCCTATAACTCCGAAAGAAAGCATTTGTGCACCCATGTTAATCTATACTTTTTGTCTTATCTTGGTGTCAGGAATCACCTCCAAAACGTTGTCGGTGTTGTTTTGAAACACTGTATTTGTTCTCTAAAAGGGAAGTATTCCCGTCAACGCGTGTGCCTGAGTGTTACTTTTAATAACGATGGTCATGTATAAACTACCGGGATGGCGAGAGATTGTTCGTTTTGCATAGCAAGTCACCCTTGGCGGTCTCGAACAAGCACGATTTCCTATCCCATTTCTAGACTCACGCGTCCATTCACTGATTTGCTGATTGAGTCCTGGATTTCAGTCTCTCTTGTGATGGCCTTCTGTAATATATACATGCAGCAGATAGGCATACATTTCATGGACAAGTTATATTGCTAGTCATTAAGATATTATGTTGTTTAATTTACTACTTGCTGTTAAAGTGCATGTCAATGCATACTGCTCTCAATACTATAAATTGGAATACATCGGACAATATTTAAGTTACTTGTATAGAATTGAGCGGAAAGGCAGTGTCCAAGGACCACACATAGTAAACTTTCAACAAGTTAAATCAATTGAACATATTCAAGGTCTTCTGAATCCCATGCTCTGGCTTCAGTCTATCCCATGCTTCAATATGACTTACTCTAGTACCTTATTACTCGGAATATGATTCAACTGCTTCACGGACTCTTAAATACTTTTGTCGAACCTTCCTTAACGTCTCTTTGTAAATTTCCACTGCTTATTTGATATAAACACGTCATATGTTTTATTTTCATACACTCTTCCCAACCCATGTGATTCATATTCCTAGTTAGACATGAATTATTTTTTTCTGGGCATTATTGACATTTATGGCCGAAGCTTGTTACGTATGAGGGATGATGCCCCTCGAAGATGGCACTACCCGGGAGAGTAGGAACAGGAGGGAACACCCAGTGATCTTTATGTTAAATATCATTCCGACATATGCTGGTGTGAATGAAGAATGCCCACGAAAAATCAGATTCAAGGTAGCTGGTCTGAAAATGGTTTTTACACTTTTTCAACTGAATGTCTCCAGCAGGAATCGCACCTGGAACCGCGCGCACCAAAGCTGAGAGCGTTTGCTTTACAGATCGGCCCAGGAGAACAGCAGAATAAAGACAGTTGATTTTCAAAAACATAGTTCAAGACGTATGCTTTCTAAATACTGTTTTCAACGAAAAATGCCAAATGGAAAAACAGGTTTCCAGAACTTGTTTGTGCTACTCTCCACAGAAACCAGCATTGTTTTGTTTCTATTGCGTGTTATTTCCTTATGAATGAATATAAAGGAGTCATTTTTATAGTGATATGATTTCTCAAATTGGAAAAAAAAGCCTTGAATCCAAGAGTTCAGGGTACTAAAAGCAGTTGTTAAGCTTTATTATAAATGCATTATAATTATAAATGCACCTGGAATACTATATAGACCAATGTGAACTGATCAGTAACGAATTTGCAAAGACAAATAAAACCCTCAGCTAAAAGTTGGAGAGACGTTTTGATATGTATCATCTCACTTGATTGTATTACTTGCAGAATAAAACATTTCTTTCCGCAAGAACGGAGAATCTTTAACTGAAAATCCAAATCCGGAAATCTTTTCAGTTCAATTTCTCTCAAACTTTGGCCCTATTATGACAGCATATATCGATTCTATAATTAGGAAGAGGTCAAGACAAAGAACATTGTCTTGTTTTTCTTACGACATTCAAAATTAACTGATTAGCCATTTTATAGAAAAAGTTCACAAGCACATACTTGAAGCTGTGGAAAGCGTGAAATACTTCACTATTATGTTTGATTTAACTCCTGATCGCTTTCTTCCGTAATAGTTGTAGCAAATGTTTCGAGACGTAGAGCTACAACGAGAATCAGGTCAAATTTGAGAATCATTTATTTATTTCTTTGATTGCTATTGAGGGAAAGACTGCTGAAAGCATTTCTTGTGAGATACTGAATAAACTTAAGCTTGATGAACTTTAAATTTACGATTTCAGAGATCAACGTATATCAACCAGTTTACAACGGCAGGTCAATATTCTGGAGTTCAAATCTTGATACATAATACGAATCCTCTTACCGAATTCGTTCGCTGTTACGATCATTTCTTAAATTTTGTTGGCGTACATGTTATTCTAGTAGCCACTTTCTTTGGAACAATGAAACGTTTGTTTTGTGTTCTCCTCTTGATCTACTCATTGATGGAATGTTCTTCAAACGTACGTCAAGTTGGTCTGAAATCGGTGGAATGCACTTCAAAAGTACCTCAAGATTGGTCTGAAATCGGTTGAGTGCCCTTCAGAAGTACGTCAAAATTAGTCTGAAATCGGTGAAGTGTTCTCCAAAAGTACATCAATATTGACCTGAAATCGGTGGAGTGTTCTTCAAAATTACGTCAAGATTGGTCTGAAATTGGTGTAGAGTTCTTTACAAGTATATTAAGATTGGTCTAAAATCGGTGAAATGTTCTTCAAAAGTACAAGATTGGTCTGAAACCAATGATATTCGATGAAGGTCAAAAGCAGAAGATGTGTAGGAACTTTCTAGACAACTGGATCAAATTATTGATGCATCGGAAGAACTGCGTGACACCTCAACTGAAACTCTTGGTACCCGCAAATTTCATTTTTTTAAAACTTCATTGTCTTGCTTTATTCTTGGTCTGAAGTTCTGAATATGTTGGTCTGATGCAAAAATGTCTGTAACCTAAGGATATGACTTCTCACCACACTGTCATTCAGATAGAGAACATAATGTGTACAATTGATAGTTGAAGACAATATATCAGAGCACGTCATACATGTTGCAGAAGGAAAGTGCAGAGAGTGGAGCATTATAGTAGGGATACACTGTAGAAGAGATGCATGTCTGAAGAAGAAGCAAGTGATGAATCTTGGACTGCACAAGCCGTAATAAGCACTCTATCAATGAAGTTCTAGATGAAATGAGACAACAAATGAAAGACTGTTTTATCCAGACACAAGAGAAAAACGATAAATTTGGATTCCTCAATTCCGATATCGATTTCCTTTAATAGCAATCAGAAGAAGTGAAGAAAGGTTGGCTGAAAGCATCGTACTACGATTTCGCAATATTGAACCACAATGACATCGACGGTATTGAATTATACCAGAATTGTAATATCATTCATTCAACAAGATATGCATAGAAAGCTAAAGAACTGCTGATTTTGTTTGCGCGACATCTTTAAATTCCTTTCTTTTATGAGCCTTGAACCCTTTGAGAGTTTTTCAACTGTACTCTTCAAATTTTGATTACACTACCTATCTGTCGTATCACTTGAACGGTCTTTCTGTAAAATGAAGCTCATAAAATTGTAGTTGTGGTTCCATCTGAAGTTCTGTTGTTCCATTATGAGCCAGAAAGACGTATAAGTCTGGCTGTTTTCTGTATTAAGCATCTGACTATTTTCTGTATTAAGCATGAAATACCAAAGATTTTAGGATTTGAGAACATAGTTGAAGCTTTCGCACCTGATAAAGTACGGAAGTCTCCATTTATAATATTAACACAAAACCATTCTAGCAAGATAGATGCTTGGTACTTGCAAATATCTCACCGAGATTTTCAGCACAGAAGCTCAATGAAAAAGTTAAGAAACAAATAATAGTGAAACGTGTACATCATGGGAATGTTTTTTTTTTTGTGGTTTTATAGTTTCATAATTACTATCGAAACCAGAAGAGGTACTATCTGTATATCACTTTAAATTGTGAACCGTTTACGCCATTTTTAGAACACTAGATAAAAGTTCAGGAGAAGTTTATTTTCTGTCCTGGCGTATAATAATCTGGAATCTCTGCCAATTCGTTATTTATGAATAAAATTGGTTGCGTCATAAGTGAAATGCGACACCGCACCTTGTATGTTTCTTTGTTATTAAAAGCTTAGTAATGAGACATTGCTTTTTGAGAACGAAAGTGAACACTGTAGGATAAAATTAGTTGCAAGATAGTGATGAAATACTGGAAAATAGAGGGCTGGAAGAAACAAACAAAACAATGTTAGTCTACCACAATATCTGCAGGTTCTGGAATCTAACTGATGACTCTTACTACCATATATTGATTTTTAATTATGGTGGTCGTCTTGTTGTGCATTAAATTATCTTGACATTTTGACAGGGGTAAATAACTTAGGTATTAACCTTGTCGTTGAGGACAATTTAACTTACCAGACGATCAATCAATTAATTTCTCGGATCTTTGTAATGTGTCTTTTCAGTAATTATTTATTGGCAGTTCTGTTAATTATCTTCTTTTCTTTTATAGAAAAAGAACCACAGATGATACATATAAAGATTACAACCATTATTCTATCTTTTGTCGTCTAACAAAATTAAGTGGAATAGTAATCGAGTCTTTGTTATTTAAAGTTTAACACTATCTTTTAACACTACGACTAGATATCGTCAAAATAACTTGATGTTATTTAAAGTTCAACGTCAATTTTCAACACTACGACTATGGCCAGACGGCATTGACTCGATGTTACATAAAGTTTGGCGTTTTACAAAACTGCGGGTGTAGCATGACATCAATGATGTTATATTATTTAAAATGTTTAATGTTGCTGTTGAATACTACAACTAGAGCTCGATAGGAATGGTTAGATTTTATTTAAAGTGTAACGTTGTTAACTTTACGGCAATATCTAGACGGAAGTGCGTTGATATTATTTTAAGTTTAACGTCACTAATTAACACTACGACTATAGCTCAACAGCAACGGTTTGATGTTATTTAAAGTTCACCTTTGCTTTTCAACACTACGACTATAGCTAGACGGCAACTTAACACTATTTAAAAACGTCTCATTTTATCACTAGGACTATAACCAGGCGGCAATGATTTGATGTTACATAAAGTTTAACATCGCATTTCAAAACTACAACGACATCAATGATTTGATGTTAACTTCTTTTTTAACACTACGATTATAACTCGACTGCAATGGAATATCGTTATTTAAAGTTAAATGTTGTTTTTCAACACTACAACTATAGCTAGACGTCACTAATGTTATATTATTTAATGTCAGTTTTTAACGTTACGACTATAGGCAAACGGCAGTAACTTAATGTTACATAAAGTTTAACGTCGCTTTCCAAATCTAAGATTATAGCATGACATCAATGATCTGATGTTATTTAAAAAGTTTAACGTCTCTTTTAACACTACGACTATAACTCGACACCAATGGCTTGATGTTATTTGAAATTTAACGTTGCTTTTGAACATTACGACTATAACTAGACGGCAGTGACGTGATATATATTTAAAGTTTAACGTCGCTTTATAACACTACGACTATAACCAGACTGAAGTGACTTGATATTACATAAAGATTTACGTTGCTCTTCAAAACTATGACTATAGAACATCAATGATTTGATGTTAATTATAAAGTTTAACGTCGCTGTTAAATTCTATGACAATAGCTCTACAGGAATGACAAGATGTCATGTAAGATTGACGTTGCTTTTCAATACTAAGGCTATAGCCAGACGGCAGTGATTTGATGTTATTTAAAGTGTAAGTTCGCTTTTGAACATTATGACTATAGGTCGACAGCGATGATTTGATATTACTTAAAGTCTAACATAGCTTTCCAACACTACACATCTGCCTTGGCATCAGTGACTTAATGCCTGAGATACTGGAATTGTAATAAGTTTAAACTAACAAAACACTGTATTGACATCTAGTTACAACAATTAATCAAGTAGTGATCATTTCTAGCTATTGCATTCCCCATTTGACTATATGGCAAATTGTTAGAATTAAATATCTGTAATGCTAAATGGTTCCTCAGTCAAATAATTATTATCATGCTGTACATGAGTCAATCTGGAGATTAATTCGGAATCAGTATCATTTCTTCATTCACTGCAGATTGGTACAGAAATCAACCACTTGTATTTTAGTGGCTCGCTTCTGCAAACTATATAAAAGCCTATTTTTCAAAACAGACAATACATGCTTTCTTAAATATCATTACACAGGCAGCTGTCATTATTTTAATGTGGTTCTAATCCATAGTTAATCACAACAATGAATTTCAATTTACCTATAATTTAAAATCCTATGGCACACGAAAACTTTCTTTAAAAAATTGGCCTTGTATCTTGTATCTTGTATCGATCATAGAGATACTTTACCTACGGAACTGCAACTGTCCGAGTTTCGAACTACGAAACATAGTTACTGCATGTTCCGAGGCTAAAGCACGCGGTGTTGATAATGAACAAAATAGTGAACTGAAGAAACTGGGAGGGAAACGGGAAAATCGCAAGAAAAACCCACTCTGGTCCCTGGTGTTGATCCCTTGTAGCAGACTAGCTAACAGATTAGTAGTAGATCAGTGATTTACGATATGAAACGTAATTCTCAAACCTGACTAAATAGTATCGCACATACAAAGTGTTACAATAATGTGTGACAATCTTTTAGGATCAGATTCCTTACATCAAAATAAGAAAAAAAAGTTCGTACAGATCTGTGCAGGAAAGTAGGTAGTTTCGGAGTAATAGGGTGTCGTTAAACGTGAAACAAGTGAACTACAAAAGTTCGTAGCTCCACTACTATGAGACCTATCGTAGTCGGGTCAAGACATCACTGAGGAACTGGTGTATGAACTATCCAAATATCCATGTTTGAGAATGCTCCACTACTTGCATACCAAATTTTTAGAGAGGTAGGTGGAGAGTGACCAAGTACTCCCAAATAGCCTTTCCAAAAAATGATTGTGCAAGGATCGGAGGTTCTGAAAGATGGGTGTTTGGATAATTCACATTACTAGTTCCTCAGTGATGTCTTGACCAGAATACGATCGGTCCTACATTAGTAGAACTATGGAGCTTTGAATTTAATTTTTTTTCACGTTTTCGGCACCCGATAACTACAAAACAATACACTTATGACCACAGAATCATATGAACCTTTTTTCTTCTTATTTTGATTTGAGATATCGATTTCCAAAATATTGCCACAAATTTTTCTAACACTCTATGTAGTCACTAATCTCCAATCTCAACGACTAACAAGTGAATATCCAAACCCACTATACACTTGCAGGTAGTTGACCCTTCAGTTACTATTGAGTCAAGTACAGTCCATATTTGCCTTACTTACATGGTGTGTGAATTGCGCTCTTAACTCCGTGAGAAAAGAGCGTCTTTAAATCAAACCGTTGCTTTAGATATAAAAGAGCAAATATAACCGTGTTATACATATAACAGTAAAATTACTTTCATGAGAATTTAAGTTTATGTTCCCTCTCTTTCTTTCCGTGTGTGTGTGTGTGTGTGTGTATGTGTGGCAGTTCTTTATAAAGGAACCAATTTGTCGGCATTTCTGTCAGGACGATTTCCTTTTTTTCTTTTCTTGTCACAGCGGTAGCTTTCTCCTAAGAAAATGTGTTTCTTTATATATATATATATATATATATATATATATATGCGTGTGTGTGTGAGAGAGAGAGAGAGGGAGAGAGAGAGAACGGGAGCTTTTAGCACTATCTTTGTATCGAAGTTCTTCAGTGAACGACTTCAAAATCTTAAACTCTTTCTTTCGTGCAATCCTTACTGAATACCTCAGTTCTTTTGGATAAAACTTTTTAGCTATTTTCTCTCTTGCTTTCCGTTCTACCGCACACACACACACACATATATATACATACACACATGCATGCACACACACTGACTTACTTATTGGTTTCTTCGAAGAGAGTTCAAACGCTCTCTTTCAGTTCATTGAGTCGACTGAAAGAAGTCTGTTACCGAGTCCATCACACTTTGCGAACGGTGTATAGATGCAAGGCAATCCGAAAGATTAAACCACACAACACTTCGAAAATTGAACAAAGAAAGGTTTTACAAAAAGAGAGAAATAACTTCACAGTTTCAGCTTTTTATCAGGTTGTAGGCACTTTAAATTTACTTTTCGTTCTATAACATTCAAAATGTTTACTTACATAGGAGGAATGTATTTAACGTGCTCAAAAACTAGACTTAGGTTCTTAGAGTAAATGCCTTGAACCTTTTTTAAATACAGAAACAGTGTAAAGAAATGTACGGGTAAATTTAAAAAGAAAACGCGTCAATCGGTTGCCAAATCACGATGTCTTGTCAACAATTACTCCCTGTTTTTGGCCGAAAAATTATTCCTGTCTGTTCACATTCGCTGTGCTCTCCAGGTATAGCAGCATCATGCGATTTCTGGGCGATCCCAAAAATGAAAGTAGTGCTTAAATGAAAACGTTTTGACACCATTCCTGACATTGAGATGACCACGACAAAGGCTGAATGCCCTTTCTGGAAGAAGCCTTCAGAAATGTTTTCAGTTATGAATTCAACATTACGATAAGTGTATTATTAGCCAAGGACAGTACTTGGAAGGAGATTAAATCAAACTCCATGTAAGCGTATTACTTTGTTTCTCAGAAAATTATTCATCGTATTTTTTGATCACACCTCACACATCTATCCTTATAGTTTCTTCACTGTTGGATTATTCTCTGATAATCGTTATCTACAAAATTACTGAACTCTTATTGGTAACGCTGTCATTCAAATTATTTAATAATCAGTTCTATGATCGGTATTGAAACGATTTATCAGGTTACCCGGGATAAAAAAATAGGCGTCCACCATCATTACCGCGAACAATCAGAAGAAACACGAACCCGAGAGTTCTGTTGAAATCCCAGATCGGAGATGTTTCAAAGAACACTTATTTACTTCAGATCTTTAAAGTTTAGAGAGAACATAACGTAACAGAACAAATAGAGATTAACAGTAAGAATTATGTATTAAAATAATAGAAGATTAGCAAAATATTTAATAAGATGGAATAGCAATAATAGATAACGAACAAGAGAACTTAAATAAAACCAAACAACATAGCAAAAAAATGTATAACTCATCCTTTGTACTGTGAAGTGACTGTGTATTAGAAGTAACTGTGAATTTAATTCGCTAAATTCAATTATTTTATTAAATTACATTATTAACCAAAGAAACATGAACTTTTGAAAATTCATTGGAAGAAAACTTTGATCAAGATTGTACATTCTCAGACACCTGTTGTAAATGCATATTTGTTAAATAAACTCGACTAGCTTCCTTCTTTCCTTTCCGCATACCTTCAAGCATAGCCTGAAACTTCCCGATTCGTTGGACTCTTAGCTAATCATTTCTTCACCCGAACAAAACCACGAGGAACACAACAACAAGGGGTATTCGACACACGATTAGGATAGGTGCAGGATCGACGAGAGAAGCGGATCGCACTGTTGGAGAATAACCAGCTCCATAGTCAAGAGTACCATTCTGTTGGTTTATCGCCGCAGACTCATTAAGCTTCAGCAGACTAGTAGAATGAAGGTGTAGGAGGACATCATCATAAAGACGCATTATCGACGCCCCTTGCAGATCAACAGGATAGAGATCCAGATGTTGACTGTCTCCAGCTTATCCAGGCTCTTCCAGGGAAAAACATTCATCGTTCCAGGTGACTAGTACGAGGCCAGCTTCGTTGGATCTATCAGGCTAGTGCTCATCCTTTATCTTTTAATCATAACCTTTCTCTCTCTCTCACCTTTTTCCTACTAGTCATTTTTCAAAATTAGAAACATTTGAATTTTATTTAAATTCAATCATAATTTAGTTATTAAGAACCGTGTTGTGCATCAGTTTTATCCCCAATAGTTACTCTATTCTATGAGTATTTTTTAGAGATTATTCTGAGCTACAACTGATGACACAGCACCGACACATGATGGAGATGCTTTGAGGCTTATGCCTTTGTTACGATTCTAAAATTTCGATAGATTATGATTCTACGATTAATTTCGATAGATAAGTCATTTACTTTAGAGGTTTTAAACGGTAACAACGATGTATTTTGAGTAATTAGTAGAGTGTAATTTACAGCTTGTTGAGAGAAATTGAGTAGAGTTATTTTTAGACCACCCGCCCACCCTCGCTACGTTTATTCATTTGCTGTGCTAGAGTAATTTTTGTTTTATTGTTTCTTAGTTGAATGATTAAGTGGGTGAGAAGAGAAAATTTTGCCAAGTTATTATATTTTGTTTTTCTTTTGTTAGTATATAAGAAGTGTTATTTACATTTTGGTGTTGGATATATATATATATATATATATATATATATATATATATATAGATAGATAGATAGACAGATAGATAGATAGATAGATAGATAGATAGATAGATAGATAGATAGATAGATAGATAGATAGATAGATAGATAGATAGATAGATAGTAGTGTAAGATATTTATTATAAGTATGATTTTGAAAATAGCAATAATGGAGAATACTAGTGCTATATCTTCTGCCTTAGATCTGCACAGCACCGGCACAGTACTACAAAAGAGCCTCTAGAACAAAAAACCTATATATATATATATATATCAAGCAACACTTGTTCCAGCCTTTGTATCTAGAAATTTTTGTACGTCATGGCTCCGAGAAAATTTAAAACATTACTTAAACCATGGCAAAATTAATGTTGTTTAGGGGGATATAAATTTCGATTATAGAAACATTGTAATAGCGAAGCCAAAGATGTATTTACCTCAGCCAGTGTATTATCTCATGAGGATGAAAACTTGGCAGTTGGTAGTGGAAGAGTCGAGAGCGAACCCTTGTTTATTTTTGCCCATATATACTACCGATAGGGTGTTGGCTGGACAGCACCCGAAAAATCGAAAAGGCGGAGTTAACTACATAGAACATATTTGTTATAACGTCATTGGTTTGTAGGATGGGTTGATATGCTTCGTTATGATGGCTATGAATAGTATTACTAATTTGCGTAAATTCTTGGTTAAAAAGTTGATAATATTTTTCTTTTTCCTGTGTGTGGTTGTGAATCCAGGTACAGTTTAAACCTATAGGAACGTTCTTCATGTAAGGAACTAAAGTCCAACCACTCCATTTAACAAATAATCCATACGTATTTTAGCCATAATTTTGTCAAGTAATTGCTTAATTGTAATTATATTTCCATGCCCAAAGACCAACGAAGGGATACAAGAAAAAAATAACGATTTAGCCCATTTAAAATTATCTATAAAAGAGCTCAATCAAATTAACAACTGTACCAATAAACACATCTCTGACAGCATAGTAAACTGACTTAGTATTAATATGATTACTATATAGTAATATTATTACATCATATACAAGCAGAATACCCATTCTTCCCTCGAAGAGAATACGTTTTATTTTGGACATTAAGAGCTGAATTTGGATTTAAACGGCATTGGAAGTATCCTTGTTCATCTCAGCGTCTCCGGAAACTATGGATTCGACACTAATATCAGTCATGTTTTTTAATCATTTTTGAAAATTTCCCTCCCTCCCCAACTCCCTAAGTTGCGCGTCAAAGTAAAATGATAAGAAAACATCCCAGACCCGAACCTCATCTATGTGGAAAATTTGATCGAGATCGGTAGCGTGATTCAAGAATTATATATATATATATATATATATATATATATATATATATATATATATATATATATACCATTGATTGTTGTATATAAATCTCCTCCTCCCCTAAGTCACACCGTCAAAATGAAATGAAACAAAAACATTCTCGGCTCAAGCCTCATCCATGTTGAAAAATTGATCGAAATCAAGAATTATTAAGTCATAAACACAGTCATTTTCATTTTATATATATATATATATATATATATATATATATATATATATATATATATATATATATATTAGTTATTATACTTAAGTCTAATCATCTAAAGTATGCATGGAAGAAAGAAAATGAAATGAAATCTTTAAGTTTTACGTCCCACGATTATGCCGGCTAGGCTAAAGGACATGGTGATGATAAGAACTGAATGAAATGATGGAATGAAGGAAGTGGGCGGAAACCCACGCACGTAATGTTTGTCCAGCACAAAGTTCACTTGGTGCGAGCTGGGATCGAACCAAGAACTCCATGCACCAGAAGTGAACGCTCTATCACTGGGCCACTCGCGTGGAAGATCCGGATCTCCGTTGAGAGCTCATGTACTTTGGACCGCAAGTTAAGTTGTAGGTCTATGTCTCATATAGCTTCGGTGCTAAAAAGGGACACTAAATTCAAACAGCATCATCATCACTACGATTATGGTCTTTATTACAATTATAACGAAGAATTTACAACTAGACTAACAGTGGCTAGGTTTAAGTCATGCAGCATCTTTAAATTGATATTTTGTATATTGATTTACCAAAATAGTATTAGATTAATAATTTTGTTTTCGTGAGTATTAGATTTTAGAGGCGAAGAGATACTTTTAACCGGCGAAAAGATACGTAAACCGGCAAACTGACTGAACGAGATTACTGCTTACCATATATCCTTGTATGATCCCGTCGATGAAGTGAAACATTTGAATAGAAAGGGAAATGTAACATTGTGTTACTAGTTTCCATGACTAAAGATCCCAGTATTCCTATCTCAGTAACTGTTCCCTCTTGAACTATTTGCTTCAACTGTTGTCAATATTGATGGCATTTGATCATACAAATTTTGACCAATGAAATGGCGTAACGCTTTGAGTAAAGTTTTATAAATAAAAATATCACATCATATCAAATAAATAGTTAAATTGATAACCCAGGAGGAAATCAAGTATTACATCTTATTACGTTTTAAAACAAAAGATAAAAAAGTTATTGTATTTAAAAATAAAAAGGTAATTTAGAGCGATGGTAAGCACCCATTTGTTTCGAGTTAGGAAAGACGATAAGAAATTATTTGGTTCAGGGTAATAAGGGTCATATAGAATTTGTAATTGATTTTGTAAGGTTAAGATTTAGAACCACTTAGTATAGACACTAGAAGATGTGTACCTGATGACTGATAAGTACTGTGTGGATAAGAGAAGTTGGTGTCTGACAATTAGACCTAGAGCAGGTGGTGCACTTCAAGTGTTGTGTTGAAATGAACTGCAACAACAGAGGCAACGGTTCTAGTGGAAACCTTAAAACGTTTAATCAATCATTAATGCGTAATTGTGATAATAATGACAAGTTAACATGTAACGTATGATTTCCAAGTAACAAAAAATAATCTATATATTAAAATGCTAGGTTTGTATTATGTTTGTCTCCAAAGAAAAGTTTATATGTTTCTCTCCAATCCTTTCGACAGTAAGATCTCGAAAACCACAAGTGCTAGAAACGTGCAAATTTCACTGCGCGATTCTAAATTTTGGAGAGATTGTCCAGTTATAATTGAATATTTTTTAAATGGTAGTTATTTCTTTATTACATTTTTAGGGGTACACTGAAAATGTTGAAATTTTAAAAGTAAAGCAGCATATCCTACAAGTTATACATTCCAACACCCATAATTGTATACGAGAGTAGTATAACTCTCAGGCGTTTGTTTCATGCCCAAATGATAATGAGAAACGAAGGATAACTATTTCTCCAGGCTAAGATGAATCTTTCTTGTTTGGAGTGTTTAGCCCAATAAACACGATATATCACTGACATTATAATTAATTGTTTATGTAATGTATACATACTGCATGCAAGAAGAAAACATTGATCATACATGAATTAGAAAGTCCAATTGGAAGTAGGCTCAAATCTTGCAAGTGGTGCGAGATATTGAAAAAAATGATGTAGATATCTCAGGTTCAGCTAGGAATACATTAAAATGCAACATTTACCAGAAGATTCAACTTTCAGCTTCCGACAACAGCGTGTTCAGTAACTTTGTGGTCTAGAAAAATCGTCAAAAATTCTTCAGTCATCAAAAAGTTCTTGCTTACATTTTGTGTATGTGAGATACCCGCTTTTCTTAGTTGCATAACAAGGAGAAACACACTTGATATCAGTATGAGGGAGGGGTTCTTTATATACAAATAGTGCCAAGTTTATCACAGGTCATGGTCAAGGGCGCCGATCCGGGGGCCCGGAGAGGCTCGAGCTCCCCAATGCTCATGTGGGCCACATGTATTGTTATGAATATTTATTTTTACATGTCTTTTATATTGTTATATGCATTTTTTATTAATGTAGAATATTTGGCATAATTTGAATTCAATTTGTCATAAAAGTCTATTATATGCCTTCTTAGATCCTTGTCTGCAACCAAACACGCACCTTAATGCCTCACCCAAAGTTACAGAGAAATTGGCGGCTTTGGTAATGGTACGATTGCGATAATATTATAAGATGCACGAATTTTGTCGGATTTATCCGCATACTTTAGCTTGCAGGACGTAAGTTTGAGACCTTAAAATAAAGAAAGTAATGTCGAAGTAAAACGTTTGGCGTTATTGCCTTTCAAAATAAGATTGACTCCTAGTGGTTGTATATAGGATTTGAATTTCACTTTAGACTCTAAGTTTATTATTTATAACAACGTCGTTGAAAGGCTGCGAACAATAAATAAAGTCAGAAGCTAGCGTAGCGATTTACTTATAATTCCAGCCTGGTTTCTCTGTTCTTTCTGAGATTTCAGCAACCTTAACGGCCTTGGAAAGACAGATAGTAAAGCTTAGAAAATCTAAGGGAGTTAGTTACTTCAACCCCAAAAACGAAGAAAAAAATGGAAAGAAAAATAAGACGAAGGAGCTTGGAAATACCCAACGACAGTTTGGCCTCCACCCAAAACAACAATCATTGGTGACAAGGGGGATATACAGAAAACAGTGCGGGCGGGAAACTCTACAGGAAGAAGGCGTTCTTCTACAACCGAAAATACGATGGACGACCAAGGAGAAAACAGCATCCAATGAATAGACGAGCACCGCCTGGTGGCTCCAAGATTCCTTTCTCCACTGACTGGCTCGAGAAAGAAACATCTATCGTTGCTTTTAAACCACGCTGGTGGATTCTCTTCTTATAATGTTTAACTCCAACGGGAAACATAACATCTTCACACAATAGAACTTTCTGAAAGTGCCTAAAGATATTTCCCATCCGTAAAGCTCTTCCTTAAGGGTTTCTGTTTTTTTTAAACTTTTCCGTATTGTAACAACGAAAGCTTATTCTTATTATCATCTTACTGTGATGTATTTAAACTAATACCTTATCATTTTAGTCAGTGCGGTTAACACATTGTATTTCCTTACTTATACAGATTGCTTCAAAAATGTATACACACTAAGGATGGGCAAAACCGATTTTTTAAAATAAAAACCGGAAACCGGTTTCTAGAAAAAACAAAATCCGAAAAATCGGCATTTCGGTTTTCTCAAAAAACCGGTTCGGTTTTGACCGAAACTAGGTTTGGTGATAACGTTTGGAAAACATAAACTATTTCTGTGCAAACGGAATCGGTTACCGTAGAACAAGGAAACACTATTATGGTCAGAAATAGAACCAATTTTGGAATAAAACGGAACTTTCTTTGTGCATTTGGAAGAGCTGTTGTTTGTGTGGAGATACCATTTCAGCGGACAAACCTCAGGTCAGGAAGATGACCATAAAATCACAATGAAACATGGTTCTCTTCTGATGGACGAGGGGAACAAGTATAGCATTGTTCTTTGCTGTCTGTACCTCTACGTAAGAAACAGAGAGCAGGCTTTCTGGCAAATCCAACAGAACGGTACATGAAATATTGCAAATTGACCATCCTAACTGCTTGTTCACTTTACCCTCCTATTATACAGTACAGATCATATGTAGAGAGTCAGAGTTTTTTTCTGTAGTCTGACAACACTACTTAGAAGAAAAGGAATAAGAGTGTTGGATGCAATTGTTATAATAAGGTAGTCATATTTCGAATTTCCCTAAGGTTAGGCATATTACAGATATGGGAAGTGTGCGGCCGTATGCCGAGTACATTCGGGACTCTGGGAGCAAAGTATCCAGCTAGCAGAAGGCTATACCCAATGAAACGTCCCACTTGGTGATCGCCTGTAACACTGCCGATGATAGGACGAGGGAAAACCGGATCCTTGCTTTTTGCAAAAAAAAAAGTGTCCTGCAATTTTCAGCTTGGTCAGGAACTGACCGCACACACACAGTCAAATTGTTTTTGAAAAGCAGCAGTTTTATGATTATAGTTCAAAGAGCTCTAAGCTTAACGTATGCTATTCCACGTAAGAGAAGTGTTTCTGATCGGAAGATTAGCCTTTAGTGAATCGAGAATTTCCGAACAACTGATTCAGCGTCAAAACAAATCATCTAGTGAACCTAAAACTAACTCGTACATCTGAGAATATTGAGGCTGTGAGACAGTCTTATGGCAGTTCCTAAATTGCTCTGCAAGGAAGCATGCTGTAGGTGTTAGTCTTCTTAGGGAGAGGGAAAGAAGAATTTTACAAGAAGAACACTTTCATCCAAACAGGTTTGAATACAATTTTATGGATTGTAGTAATCAACTTCCTATCTGCAATACGTCTTGTTTTATTAGCCTTTAACATGTGGAAGGTTTTATTTTGCCATTCTAGAAACTTGCGATAAATATTAAATAATATATTTACTTCTAATTTCATTGTACGTCGACTCTCGAATGTTTCATGGAACCTTTTTTTCAATGCAGATCATTTTTATAATGTTTGAGTAGCCACTAGGATAGTTAATACTGTCATCCTGTCCGCCGTAATGCTTATGATAGACACAGGGATGTGACAGCATTAAGCTCTTCTAAGCATAGCCTCGAGCTACAATAATCTCGTAGCACCTGAGGCTTTGTACTGAGAAAGGTAGAATCTCGCAAGTTGTATTCTTAAACACAATTTTTCTAAAAGATCAAAATTACAATAAGGGTTTTTGTTTCATGATTTTTCAGTGGTTTAGAGAGCAATTCTTTTAGCGTAAAGAATGGCTATCTCGGGAGAGTCTTGCTTTTTATGTTCTCCAAGTAGATGAAGAAGACTCGAAGAAAAGGGATCAATGTCAGACACTGTTATGCAATAGTAGATATAATAATAAATTTACTACCGTGTGGATCCAGTTAAGCAAACGAGAATAGCAAAGTCGATTATTAATTAAAGTGTTTTTTTTTAAATTATTTAATGTGTTGATATTCCTCAAAATGTTACTATTTTTTCTTTCATATTCTGTTATGAACATCTTTAATTTGCAGTAAGTTTTGGACAATGTAACAAACGCATAAGAGATGAATTCAGTTTGATGCCGAGGAATTTTTTTCGGAGGGACATTTTCTAATTCCCCCAGTCGCTACAGCTGGTCCAATTCTTTTTGTATCTTTGTCTTTTAAGCTACAAGAATGTTTTGTCAGCATGAAAAAAAAATCGTTCTCGAGATTTCAACACATGTAAATGATCCATGGCCATACAATTTGAATACTTTTTATGTTCGAATATTTGTCGGTTGGTCTATTTCTACTTATGTATAATACACAGCCGTAGAAGGTGACACAATGGTTCAACGGGTCAAGACCACATTTTAAGTGCAATTAAGTCGTGATCTTAATAAGGAATGGTGTTTATCCTTGTTAAAAGAGATTCGTCGTTTGATGTTAGGTGAAGTGAACTTTTGGTGAACAATATTGCGTGTGCTTCTCTTTTCTCAGTGTTGTCTGATTTCTATTCTTACGTTCTCGTTCCCTCTCTTAATTGTTTACTTATCAACATCATCTTGATCTAGCAGAGCCTAATCAGAGAACGTTAAATAAAGCGACTACATGCAAGTTGCTACCAGCGACATTGTATTCCACAATTATATATATATATATATATATATATATATATATATATATATATATATATATATATATATATATATATATAATTACACTGGCGTATTTAAGGGGGTTTTCGGGCTTAAGTCCCCAAAATTTTATTTACTATATTGAAGTAAATAAAATATCTTGCAAAATTTTTACATTTCCAGGAATAAATTAGCAAAGGCCCCCGAAACAAAATCGTAAATACGCCAATATGTATATATTAGGGTATGCCTTTGTTAAAGATATGGGGGATGTAAGTGTGTGTACTGTTAGGAGAAAACAGACGACAGTCGATAGAATCTGCTATATGAAAATGTAGTTTTATATATCGTCGCATGAGAGACAGAGGAACGTAACTACATTTTCATAGGTTTATAGGCTCGAGGACAAAGATATTATTTTTTTTTAGAAAGATGTAGTTTTAATAATATGGTAGTTTAGCTACATTACAACAGATGATCGACAAGGAGGACACATGGCGTTACGTTCCATTTACACCAAGTGGGGCTTTCAAAATTATGTCCAAACATGAAGCAAACGAAAACCGCATTTTTGGAGTTAGGTTAGTCTGGTTCTCATGCCACGATATGTAGTACGTATAGAACTAAATTAACAATGGATCCTAGAAGAACCAAAGTAATCAGTTGTTGTTGGGAATGGTAAATGCACGGCATACTTTGTAGCGTCATAAAGGTTCGTTTTACTGGATCTTCTCCAAAACTATGCTCGATAATTCACTGTTTATTCTGTTCATCTCAGGGCCATACATATATACATATAATCCTTGATCATTCTTATAGGGCGTTTATTATTATTATTATTATTATTATTATTATTATTATTATTATTATTATTATTATTATTATTATTATTTAGTAGTAGTATTGTTATGCCTGCTAATAAGTCCTGGGACACTTAATTTGTTTTTTCTTCTATTCGGGACTGGAAATATTTGTTCTACATTTCTTGATCTTCAGTTTCCTCTTTTAATTGCCAATATTTTCTTCTATTTTTCAAATCACCGATCACTTGTCTACTTTTTTCTCTACTTCTTGCTTTCCTTCTATGACGATACGAATAAAACAATTTCATCGCGATGTGATTTATAGTTTCCCATCTCTTTCAGTAGCTAGGCTATATGAGACGTGGACCTAAAGCTTCACATGGGATCCAAACCACATGGTCTACGGCTGGGAATAGAATCTCGATCTCACGTCAAAGGCACTTTTTGTTTTCGCAAAATATGTCCAATTCAATTGGCCTTTCCTACGAAGGATACTATCTGAAAGCATCCTAATCTCTCTTAACTCGTTTTAAAACATCTTCGTTTGATATTTCCTCCGTCCATTTTATCTTCAATCATCTTCCTCTAACACCATGTTCCGAAGCACTCTAAACATTTTCTCACTAACATATAAGTTACAGAAACAAACAAGAAAGTGTAAGCGTTAATCGTAATTTTCAGGTTATATCTTATTACCAAAACTTAGCATTACTGTCTTTCAAAGCCGTAATGAGAAACTTGATGAATATGTTATGATAAATTTCACCTTAACAAGTGGCGTGGTTATGGAGTTAGATTTATCAAAACATTTTTTTTAAAAATAATTACTATATGTGACTGTATGTCCGTGGGTAGTCCGGGAGACGAAGTTTTTAAATACCTACTAGATGGACCTGGCAAGAATGTTCTGAAGGGATAAAAGATATAAATCGTGTTCGTAGATGGATATGAGATTCAAAGGAAAAATGGCAGAAATCAAACCATTTCCGATTTCAACCTTTATCACTATAGAGTAAACATGGGGAGTCATCCCTGGTCCCGGTTATAACTACAGGCTATATTGATGCGATAAGGTTCTAGACTTTGAAGTAGAGTACGAATAAACTAATGATACAGTATACAGCACAGTACACTACAACTTTCTTCTACGATTATAAGAAAGTAATGGATTAATAGACTTTATTTTAACGGCTATAGTAAGGTATTTAAACATAAAAACGAAAAATACATACCAAATGGCCCAAAAGTAGATATACAGTTGTAGTACTGCCATAACTTGTTGTTTATAACTGGTTTTCTCGTTTTCTTCCCAGCTACTTTGATTCCTCGAACGATGGTTTGTTATCTTGAATGAAGATCGAAGAAAATGGATTCTTAAAATCTATTCGAGAAGGGAAATGCTCAGTATGTTCATGCGTTATTGAGGAACGAACTTAACTCTCCTGCATCAGCAAGTTTTACAATTTATCGCATCAACTGCAAATTAAAAAAAACAGGATGAGTGGTTAATACACCAAATTCTGGACGCCTTAAGAATGCCCTTCCACCAACATTTGTCAACAGTCCAAAATAAGTTTTTCGTATCTAGAATGTCGTTACAACACTCAATGAGTAAATTAAACTTGATGTTTGTGTCATAATGTGTGTTGCAGCCTCCTATATAGGTTAGAATAATGTTGCAGTGTTGATGAAGGACATTTCGAACATTCGCGTGACTGAAAATTGTGATAAAAATTAAAATTTAGGTACTACGGTATACCTACTTTTGGGCCACCCTGTATAGGTAAAAATTTAAATAAAATCTGATCCAAGCAAATACTTGATATACCTAATGTGTCTTACAATTTCGGCAACATACTACGGACCTCATAAGAAAGCAATTAACAATATAGTATATCTTGTACAGACACACTGAGAAAACTCTGTTATCCGGACAGCGGTATATTGTACAAATATACGGAATCCTTACGTTTACTACAGAAATCAGTAGGTAGCATACGTTCTTGTTCTCGCCTAGATGTTTCATCATGACGTTGCAGGATGTCTGACATCTAACAGTCTTCCGTATATTACACACGTATACGTATGTTATATACGTAAGCTGTATGTTACATACGTCCATGTATATCTGAGAATCCTGACCCCATATATACAGTTCTTTCTTTCTTATGGAAAGTATGTTTATTTGTACACTTATACAGAAAGTGCGTATAAAATATACTTTTTCAGTTATACGTTTGCTGTACGTTAAGTCCAAAAAGTACAGGATTTACACATGTGACCTACGTTATTACGTACACCACATACGTTTGTATCCTCAGTGCAATGGTATAGTTTCCGAATATAGTTTTCGATGTAATTTCCGAAATTATAACACAATTTAGTAATAATAATTTTTTGCCTTGGTCATATTGTATTTTTTATCTAACAAGGTACATTCAGGATGTGCCCCCTCGGGATTTGTGTAAAATTGATTCAAATTCGGGTTTCTCCGCTGTCCAATGTGGATTGTACTAATTTTAACGGTCCGTACCGATAATGTGCATATCTATTGGCCTTCATGTATATCCAGAATTCAATCATACAGTACTATAACACTAACTAACTAACTAACTAACTCTATGGCCTATGGAACCCGGAGGTTCAATGCCGCGTTCACAAAAGCTCTCCACTGACTTCTATCCTTAGCTAATTGCATCCAGTTTCTACTTTGTATTCCTATCTCTGCGAGATCCATCTTAATATTGTCCTCCCATCTGCGCCTAGGTCTTCCTAATGGTCGTTTTCCGATTGGTCTTCCAGTCAAGACTTTGAAAGCGTTTCTACTTTCTTCCATTCTAGCTACATGACCCGCCCACCTAAGCCTCCTAGACTTGACGACCCTAACAATGTTGGGTAAACCGTATAAACTATGTAGTTCCTCGTTATGAAGCTTCCGCCATTTCCCATTCTCGTTCCTCTTGGGTCCGAATATTCTTCTCAGGATCCTATTCTCAAATACTTTCAGTCCATGTTCTTCCCTCAGAGTAAGCGACCATGTTTCACAACCATACAGAACAACAGGCATGATTATCGTTTTATATATTTTAAGCTTCAAATTCCTCGACAGAATTCGCGACGACAAGAGATTTTGAACCGAATAGTAACACGAATTCCCTGCTTTTAGTCGACATTTAATTTCTTCGTGAATATGATTTTCGTTTGTTAATATTGATCCTAAATATTTGAAAGTATCCACTTTATCAAAAGCATTATTTAATATTTTAACGCCTCCACAATTTGCCGTATTACGGTCCCGACGCACTTCCATGTATTTAGTTTTCTCTGCATTTACTTCTAAACCCATGTCCCTGCAAGCGTTTAATAATATCTCTGCATTTATTTCTACTGTTCTCCTATCATCCCCTATTAAATTTACATCATCAGCATATGCCATAACCTGGTGAATGCCGTTCAACTCTAGGCCCTGGTTGCTATCTTTGATTTTCCTTATGGCGTATTCCAGCACAAAGTTAAATAATAATGGCGACAACGCATCTCCTTGTTTCAGGCCATTTTCGACGTGGAAGCTCGTGGACAAAAAATTTCCTACACGGACTTTACTTTGGGATTCACTTAAACATATCTTAATTAATCTAATTAGCTTTCTCGGTATTCCAAGTTCTGTAAGAACGTTGTATAATGTTTCTCTCCTAACCGAGTCGTAAGCCTTTCTAAAATCAATAAATAGTTGATGTACCGGGGTATTGTATTCCCACTTCTTTTCGAGTATTTGGCGAATGGTAAATATTTGGTCGATAGTTGATCGATTTCGTCTAAATCCGCACTGATAATCTCCAATAATTTCATCTGCGTATGGGGTCAATCTTGCTAACAGAATATTTGAAAGGATTTTATAGGATGTTGACAGAAGAGAAATGCCTCGATAATTATTACAGTCAGTTTTGTCGCCTTTCTTGTGAATTGGAACAATGATTGATTCTTTCCACTCT
The DNA here is from genome assembly GCF_964235325.1 of Thermobia domestica. Classification (NCBI taxonomy): domain Eukaryota; kingdom Metazoa; phylum Arthropoda; class Insecta; order Zygentoma; family Lepismatidae; genus Thermobia; species Thermobia domestica. The sequence goes on from NC_137465.1 coordinate 224,702,707, forward strand.
TGTGGTAATTCTTCCTTGTTCCAGATAAGGAGAATGAGTTTGTGTATCTTGTTCCACAATTTTTCGCCTCCAGCTAAAATTAACTCAGCCGGAATTTCATCTACACCCGGAGATTTGTGTTTCTTCAATTTCTTTATAGCGGCTTCCACTTCTATTCGATTGGGTTCTGGAATATACGGTTCTGCGGTGTGTATCTCCTTTTCTCCACGCACATTAGTTTTTGGCTGCGTGTTCAGCAAATCGTCAAAGAAATCTTTCCATCTATTTAAGAGGCTATCCGTATCGGTGAGAACTGTTCCGTCAGATTTCTTTAATATATAAGCACGAGGTTGATAGCCTTTCTTAAATTCGCTGATCCCCTTATACATGTCCCGAATATTTTTATTTTTACTATTATCTTCAAGTTCCTTAATTTTAGCTTTCAAAAAATCCCGTTTCTTTGTTCTAAAAGTTTTGGAAGTTTCCCGCCTGATATCTGCGAAATTGTGTGTAGTTGTTTCATTCGGATTTTGTAGCCACAGTAATTTTGCCTGTTTTCTCTTCTCTGCTAGTTTAATGCATTCTTGGTCGAACCATGGTTTGTTCCTACGTATTTCCGCGTGTCCCAATTTTTCTATTGCTGAACTTTTAATGCTATCTCTAATTTCAATCCAAGTATCCTCAACACTAGTGCACTCCGAGTCTTCTAAAACCGCGAATCTATTCGAAACTTCAGTCTGGTATTCCTCTCTTACCTGGCTCTCTTCTAATTTCTTTAAATTACATCTCTCCGTTTTCGGACATTGAATATTACCTTTATTCCACGATAATCTTTCCCGTATTATCGCTACTACCAGGTAGTGATCAGTGTCACAATCAGCCCCTCTAAACGACCGGACGTCAATTATGCTAGATTGTCTTCTTCTATCTACTAAAACGTGATCAATTTGATTATGTGTTTTTCCGTCTGGTGATGTCCAAGTGTATTTATGAACGTCGCGATGTGGGAATTTTGTACTCTTCACGATTAGGTTTTTGGATGTTGCAAAGTTCACGAGTCTAACACCGTTGTCATTACTTTCCTTATGCAAACTTTCGTTCCCTATAATCGGTTTGAAAATATCCTCTCGTCCTACCTTCGCATTGAAATCCCCTAATAGAATCTTCATATGGTATCGCGGGAGTTGGTCAAATATACGTTCCACTTCTTCGTAAAAACTATCCTTTATATCGTCATCCTTATCTTCAGTTGGAGCATGTACATTTAAAACAATAATATCACACCACCGTCCCTTAAGAGTAATAAAAGAAAGTCTGTCAGTAACAAATTCAACCCGTTTAATTGCTGGTAATATTCGTTTGTGAACGAAAAACCCTGTTCCTAACTGGTGATTTTTATTTCCTTCCCCGTAAAAGAACGTAAAATTTCCGGAATTCTCAGATCCATTTCCTTCCCACCTAACTTCCTGAACTCCTACTAAGTCCATCCTGTATTTCTCTAACTCACTCGTTACAGATTTTAACGCGCCTGCCCTATAAAGACTTCTAATATTCCATGTTCCAAATCTCATGTCCATTTTCTTTTGCTGATGTCGTGCCAAGTTATCAGTCCTTGTCCGAGGCTTTTGTGAATGTTTCTGAACAAGTACCTTTTTTTACAGGATGAGGGTGTTAGCCTTACCCAAACCCCCAAGCTGGAGGACCACTCCTAGTCGTCTGTCCGCGACTGCTTATTCAGTATATTCGCAGCTAACCTCTATATCTAGAGGCCTTCTCCTCGATCCGCAACCTGAGGACGCGCCATGCCGTGGTGACAGTACTATAACACTCGGACACAAAATTGGTTTAGTTTCTTTAGAGGTAACTGGACATGAATGTGACATACGCAAAACAAATTGGATCAAGTACCGCTTCTCTGACACATGTTATCCACCCTGCCCACCATCTTAGATCCGTCATATTGGATTCAACCTTCGGTTTGTTAAATGGGAATAGGCGCAGATGATACATAAAATTCAGGTACAATTTTCTCAGAAATTCCAACTGATGTGGTGAAGTTTAGCGTGACTTGGAAAGTATTGCTTGTTAAATCTCTCCAGGCATTTCGCGAATATACATTGCAGAGTAATATCAATTACGCTTAAGTTTAATCAAACAAATTCTAGCTGGAAAAATATTGTAGGTATAAACAAACTCTACAATATTGGTGTCATAATCTTGTTGCATTTCTGTGAGTGATTGTTATTACTTCCATGTTATACTATAACAAAAAAATATTGTATTACGGTCAAAATGCCTTACAAGATTTAAGTGAAGACGTACCATTTCAGTATTAAGGTCTATGTATCTATATGTATTTACGTTCAGAGATTATTTCGCTAACAATAAATCACGTAAAATATTACATATGCTCATGGGGCCCTCCACTACGTTCTATTTAGTTCAATATTCGTGAAGTGCCTGTCATTTAACATGCAATGCCCTCCAAATGGTACAAGCTATGGTGAAACTAACTATACGAATGAATTTCCGAGAAAATTGTACACGAATTTGATGTATCAGTTGCACCTATTCCCATTTGAAAAAACGAAAGTTGAATCCAATATGTCGAATCCAAGATGGTGGCCTAGGTGGATAACATATGTCAGAGAAGCAATACTTGATCCAATTTGTTTTGCATAACATATGCCTACATTCATGTCCAGTTATATTTAAAGAAACTAAACTAATTTAGTGTCTGAGCGTTTTAGTAGTGTAAGATTGAATTCCGGGTATATGAAGACCAATAAATATGCAAATTACCGGTAGGAGCCATTAAAATTAGTACAATACACATTAGACCGAGAAGAACTTTGCATTTTACACGAATCTCAAGTGGACGAATCTCGCGAACGTACCTTGTAAGTTATTCGTAATTTCAATGTTAGAGGAGTATTCATTAAAAAAAAAAAAACGGATTATGAATATTGTAGTCAAAGAAACATAACCTGATTCTCATTTATAAAAGTTTTAGATACTTGAGTTAATTGAGTAACTGAACGCATTGTGGGGATATTCTCCTACCGTGTAGACCGATTAATATTTCTTTGGTGTTAAACCCTCGTAAATTATTAAGGAGTCAGACTCTAAAATCCTCTATCCACGAAGAATTTCCTCTATAAACACACTTCATAGTCAAAGTTATTTGTAGGAGAAGAAAGTAAGTAAACAAGGATACGAATAGAAGGTATAATATGGGAAAATATCAAAGCATGTGTATGTAGCTTGCAGGCTGCGCAATACAGAAACTGAAAGTAAAGTTATGACGCACATTTGGCCAACAGCACTTGGAAACAAGAGAGATAATTAAACCCTAACTTCTTTGTTTACTTTCCATACTTTTTTTAAAGTTTATGTTACAAAGATTTCAGATCGAGTAAGTTTCTTTTTCTTATTACCCTAATCTTACAACTAAAGTAGTAACAAAGGCGCTATGAGAAAAAGGACTTATCAGCGCCCATTACTTTCTTTCGTACTTTTTCTCGTTCTTTTCTCCCCCCCACAAAGTACTGTTGAGAAAGGGTTGGAACATATTAAATTCTTTTATGCGTCCAAACATTTTTTTGGAAATGTGAGAAACAGTAATAACAAAGGATTAGAAACACGGGATTTTTTTTAAAAAAAAAAGAAATGAAAAAAAAAATCTTTTCAATTCAGATTTCCCTCAAGGGTTACAAAATGTTAAGAAAATTTCCCTTTTCTTCACCTTTTTTTTTCTAAAATGTAGATCCCTCTTAGCATTCTTCGTTTCTTTTTTTCCTTAAATTTTCAACGCAGTTAACTTTGAGGTGGAAGAGAAGAAGCGAAAAAGTATAAACCTGAAGAAAAGCTAAAGACGCTTTATTATTAACGCTCATTAGATCTCCAAGGCGGTGTAATGGACTATAAACTCAGTAGTAATTCATTATTAGAATAGACTGTGTTTCAAGAGCTGCGTTTTTAGATATTTGCTCACACAAACGAAACACATGCCTAAAAGAAGTAGAAACAGGCTCTTGCATTCCAAGAAGAAAAATGAAATGAAGTTTTGTTTTAGTTTTACGTTCCATGATTATACCCTTTAGGCTAAGGGAGCCGGAATATTAATGGAAGTGAATGATTATGGTGTAATAGCTGGAATGTCAAAATGGTAGGAAACGGGAGAACCTCAAAAAAAAATCCACATATACAATTTTATCTAGCACAAATTTCTCCAGCATATTGTTGTCAAAGCCTTCGTGAAAGAGATGAGCCCTTTCCTTAGTTCGTAGAGGTTTACTATTTCTGTTAATAAACTCGGCGTAGATAATTACTCAAGCTATCTATTATATGATACATAATTTTAAAAAGAAACTGTTATTCAAGAATTATCGTGTAAGAGTAACGGACAGACGGAGGTTTCTTGCAGCTGTACAATTACTAAAATTGTTCAGAGTGGTTGTTCGTATTGACCAGCCGTTAGTGAAGGTGCTCAGAGTGGTTGTCGCTAGTTACCAGCCGTTAGTGAAGGTGTACAGAGTGATTGCTGTTAGTGAGTAGTAGTTAGTGGAGGTGTTCAGAGTGGTTGAGACTAGTGCCTAGCCGTTACTAAAGGTGTACAGAATGGTTGCTGTTAGTGATCAGTCGTTAGTGAAGGTGTTCAGAGTGGTTGAGACTAGTGCCTAGCCGTTACTAAAGGTGTACAGAATGGTTGCTGTTAGTGATCAGTCGTTAGTGAAGGTGTTCAGAATGGTTCAGGCTAGTGAGTAGCCGTTACTATAGGTGTATAGAATGGTTGCTGTTAGTGACCAGTCGTTAGTGAAGGTGTTCCAAGTGGTTGAGGCTAGTGACTAGCCGTTACTAAAGGTATACAGAGTGATTACTGTTAGTGACCAATCGTTAGTGAGGGTGTTGAGGCTAGTGACTAGCCGTTACTAAAGGAGCTCAATTTGGTATTTGTTAGTGATCTGCCATTAATATAGGTGCTCAGAATGATTGCCGTTAGTGACAAACCTTAGCAGAAGAACCAAACCTCGTAGCTTTAATATTTCAAGTTTCAATACTGATCACCGTACAATAAAATCGAATGGCCGAGAAGCGTTTATAAATATGTATTCAGTGTGAACAAGTATAGGCATATTGATCTACTAAAACCGAAATAGGTGTGCATCTACTAGTAATTTCGGTTATAATATTGATCCACAGAGAGAGAGAAAAAAATGATAGACGATACTACATTTCTTATGTGTATTAGCGATTTCAAAATATACAGAGCGTTCCGTGAATGGCCCGACAAATTTATCATACGTATACATTACCTCAAAGAAAATGAAAATGTTTATCTGCGACTTAGGTCAGAAACGTCTACTTATAGTGATGAGGCTTTTTAATCGTAATTATGAAAATTTATCATACAGTTATTATAAAGGTAACCACAAATGTTCTGTCGCTTTTTCACCCACCACCTTCGAACATCGATATGTCACCTACGACATACCTGGAAGATCAAACATAGTCCCAATTAGCATCGACGATCTTCTGCCATCGTTCTGGAAGGCCATGGATTCCATCGCGGTAGAACTTGGTGGTCGTAAAGAGAAGAAGGTATCAAGTGCATTTTCATTTCTACTAGGGATTTGAACTGGCATCCCTAAGGTGATTGTCCAAGGAATAGAACAGGTGATAATTAGACCGTGCAATGTCCGGGGATTATAGCGGATGGAATAGTGTTTACGCTTTAAGGCGTAGAATGGTGTCCCGTGTCATCATACCCACGTGGAGCTTAGCGTTGTTCTGTAATAGAAGGACCCCTTTGCGAATCAGAAGTAGTGCTCCAGAGTTTTGAGTTTTTTCTTGAACACGACTCAACTGCTGACAGTTAATAGTTGCTAACCAGCGGATATCAGTTCTTGACGCAGAATGTCGTCCTCTGAACACACAGAAGGACCTTCTTCTGGTGCAGTGCTGGTTTCGGCTGTTTTAGAATCGGTTCATAGGATGCTAACCAATGATGACGGCGTCGTCGAACTTCATACAGGACCCATTTCTCATCACATGTCAACACCCTGTTCAGAATGAGTCCTTCCTCAAACGAGACAGCAACCAAACACAAGTGTTTGCTCGCGTTGCCTTCTGGATCGGAGTCAAATCATGTGGGACCCATCGACCCAACTTGTAGTGCTTCCCAAGTTGATGGAGGCGCTGCCGAATGGTTTCTCCACTTACACTGAATTGTAGTGTCAGTTTCTCAAATGACTGGCCACTGTTAGCCTCAATTGCTGCCTGAATATCTTCATTTTGTACATGTGCCGGTCTTCCGGCACGTAGTGCGTCTTCTAGTGTTTCGTCACGTCCTTAAATTTGTTAAACCAGCGCTACACTGTTCCCATAGTAACGACACCCTCGCCAAAGGCCCGACATATCTTCTTCCCTGCTGTAGCGGTGTTTGACCCCAGTTTGAACTCATACAGCATTCACGCCCTTATGACGCTCTGTGGATTTCCCTTGTTGACTCTGTCCTTACACACGTTCACAGTGTAACTGAATTGCCACAACTAGGTAATATGTTGGATATATCCACATCAACAACTGACGTTCTCCTTATTTTCATTCGCGTTCAATTCACGATGTGAGGGCCAATTGAATACAGACCTCCACAAAAAGCGACAGAACGTTTTGGTTACCTTTATACAACCGACATATTTCGTGCACGTGTTTAGGATGTCAATACGAGAAAAAGAAATATTATCTCTGATTTTGGTCGGAAACATTTAAGAACCGAGAAGTGGCCAATTTAACGTACTTTGTAAAGTTGGTCATAGGGTGATAATTACATTAAATTGCCACAATCTCGGTAATTAGCTGCTTCCTGCCAGAGTCACAGATAGGTTTGTTTATTGTATTGAAGTCCTGAACACGTATTCCAAACGCCTGAACGTCTTTAGGTTGTTTCTATGATGAGGAACCACCTTACGACCATCCATTAATTACTTTAAATATTCCTTATCTCCGTAATTAGGCGTTTCAGATTGAAGTCGTAGATCAACCTTTTACTTGTATTGACACCCTACACACGAATGTAATGTTTGTCAATATTGAATCATTATAGTTTTATAGTATATCTTAGTTTGATGATGTGATGCAAAATTAGTTGTTCATATGTCGAGTTTCGCATTTTGATGCCTTGAGATGAAATCAAACATACAAAGAAACGGGTAAATGTATTTAAAAACAAATAACAGCGTCATAGGTACGCCACATAAAGAACCTTTTTTGTATAGCGCGATGTTTTTTTCAATTAATATTGAAATCGAAATTGGGAGGACACTATGGCTCAGTGGTATAGGCTTACCTCTGGTGTGTGGGGTCCCTGGTTCGATCCCCGACCAAACAAGTTTTTGGTGCACAACATCGTGTCCGTAGGTTTCTTGGGGTACTTCCGTTTCCTCCCACATTACCTTTCAAAAACTATTCCATCATCATTTTTGACATAATCGTGGGACGTTATAACGATAATGATGTTATCAATGATCAGAGGCGCAATATCATAATGATGTAATATTATCAATCTGTACTTGTCTTATGAATATGATCAGAGGCTCAATAAGTGAGCAGAAATATATATTGAAAAAGAAAAAGTTTTTGTTGATTAGGTTGTCATGGATATAGATAGTTGGTTGTTATGAAGATATAGTTGAGGTCACTAAGAAGGATATTTGACATGTATTTGTGATGTAATGGTTTCGAGCAGTCATCTTTTGGGAAAATAAAAGAAGTGTTAAGATCTTCCACACAGCAGCAAATGATAGAACTTATTATTTATTAATATAATTAATAGTTAAATATAGATGATATATTAAATGCTAAATAGATTGTAATATTCTCGTTATAACGTTAAACTTAAAGATGAAATCGAAAGTGTTAGAAGATTTCTACGACTTCTGGATTATGGAGAGACATTAGAGTGTATGTGGGATATATATATATATCCTATTTCTGGGAAACTTAGTAGATTCCAGAAAACAGCTTCTCTACATATGTTACCATTTGCAGTCTATTGCTACCAATGTTAAAAATTGAAGTTGTTGATGTGTACCCTCTTATGCTTTGAATAGAATGGTTAAGAGGGAAAATAGTATCTATTCTTAGAACACAAATGGATTTAAATAAAAAATAAAATGGAATGTTTGAGTTTTACGTCCCACAGTAATGCCGCTTAGGCTAACAAATGGATTTAAAATAAAAGCTTTCTTCTATCTTATTCTTTCTACTCTATATTGATCAATATTGAAACCGGATATTGTTATAGATTTTTACCACTTCCGGTTTAAGTATAGAGTTAAGGATCTGGTGAAATGTACTCTCTTGACACGTTATCAATTGCAGGAAGCATCCTCTCGGTTTATATTACGAGTTTTAATCAGTGATAAACTTTGAAACCGGAAATGGCTGATATCTACATCTTTCGGTTTAATTATTGCCTGCATCAAGGACTTCCTGGATTCTTATCTTTTAACTCTCTGCCTATCTAGCCAAATTTCATCTTGGTGTATGAAGTAGTTAAGATATATTGCCTCCAAGGACTCCGATCCAGGGGTCTCGGGTGGCAGGGCCTTTCCAATGCTCATGTGGACCCATGTACAGCGTGGTCCGGAAGTGGGCGTACCCCTAATTGTACTTCTTCGAAGACAATATTAATGGACATTCTTACCTGGAGGTGCTTAATGAGTGGTTGGTACTTCAACTGGGAGAAAATGGATCAAAGACAATATTCTGATACAGCAGAATGGAGCACCAGCGCCCTTCGCGTTTCACGTGCGCAACTACCTAAATCAGACGTTTCCTGGCCACTGGATTGGAAGATGTTACGCATCTTCACCAGCTCCCTTTGTCTGGCCTCCAAGAAGTCCCGATCTGACGACACCAGACAACACTCTCTGGGATTTCATAAAGCAACAAGTAAGAATCACTCGATATCACATAACACAGGAATTACGAGCAGCTGCGGAACACGCCCTCACCTTGGTGACTCTGGAGTATCTGCGAGAACCTGGCGCAGAATTCAGCTGTGTTACAACATGGATGGTGATCATACCGATGTGTATGACTCTTAAGACTTCAAGGTAACTGTGTACAGACATTCTACCATAACTAACATTATACTGTTGAAACTAATGGGGGGTACGTCCACTTCCGGACCACCCTGTATTTTTATGAATATGTATATTTATTGTTTTATTTATTGTATATATACTTTTAATGATTATACAAAATTTGGCATAATTTGAATTCAATTTGTGTTAAAATCCTCATATATGTCTTTTCAGACCCTTGTCTGTAACCAAACACACATCTGAATACCCCCTCCCCCAAGTTACAGAGAAATATGTGCCCTTGTATCGCCTCCTAAACTGAGAAGAGACAAGGTAAATGTAAAAAGATGTTTTGACAGTCCAAGCTCCTTAAGAAATACGTACTTGTAGAATTAAGAAGTTTGGAATAAATAAATTCATATGTTACGACGAATATAACGGAAGAGTAATAACATTTTAAACACAGTATAAAATGACTTGAAAGCAAACGTTATTTAGTTGCTAACATCTTAAAGTAACATGTTTTAATTCTGGTAACGTTTCATGCTCGTCAATTCTTTATAAATAAAATAAATTAATAAAACAAAATTTTAAAAAAAGTTTCGTTGAGTTTAGTGGAGATTGTTTTAAAAATATATGTACCACAAAAAGTCCGATGATTTTCGCGGGACGCCAGCACAAAATTATCGGTTAGCTTTTAGCACCAATTACAGTTTATTTGCATGGTAAATAAGATGAGTAACTAATGCTGCTGTTTCCACTCATCGATTTTACATTGATGTTAATGCACCTTTTTTTTATCCATTGTATGCGTTTATAAGTGGTACTTCTCTTTATGAAAACCATTCAACAAATGACATTACATGGAGTGAAATATACAAAATACACAGCAGTAAAAACAGTTCAGAGTAGTGTACGCTGAGGATGTTCACTCGTAATAGAAAGATGTAGAAATAATTTCTTTTAGAGAAGCTTTAAAGAACATTTATTTTACTGTAAGTAATAAATACGATATACATGAACACAGGATGTTTGGGGAAATACAGAATATCTTGAAAAAAAAACAAAACAATTAACAGTTCTTCAATGTACACCACGTGGAGGAGTTTGGTTAAGAGTAATTTAAATTTTAACATTTTGTCCCTCAGAAAGATTAGTTTTATATCCTGAGTATTATACTAACCTGTAATCCAATAGTATTAGTATTGCGGGTAGCCTATAACGCAAGGATGATATCCATCGTTAGCTCCGTAACAGATCTTGTTATGATATGGATAAATCACATCCATCGACTTACTCTATTCTTGTTTTCTGGCCCTCTATATTCTGATCAAAATTGATGATGATCCAATAAGTAGTTCTTGGGATTGCGTGTCTCCACGACGGACACAGGGACAGACGGAATAAATATATAAATAGTTATTGGTACATCAAGTTCCTTAACAGTTATAGATCAAAAAATTGCACAAATGCTTCATTCCAGCATTATAACATGCAGTAATTGGTAGGAGGGATATAAAAGTTCCATAACTCGAAGAAAAAGAATGTCGTATAAGCGGCGGGTGGAAATAGCTATTTTGTAGATTCCATTAATGCATGCAATATGGGTCACTTTTAAGTCCACGACTTTTCAATTTTCATTGATACAAAACGCCATACATCTTATATATGGTACGAGGTGAAACCTTGTACTGTGCCCGGTGGCAAAACTTAATATACAGTTTATTATCTATTATTTTCCAAATAATCGCAGTTGATAATTTAACCATTCACCAATGGCAGTGGATAATCAAACAACACTGGAAAACAGAGAATGCTTGAAGGGTTCGACGCAAATCGGCTACAGAATTTGATACACCTCCACCAAGTGGGCTAAGAATTTACTGATTACACAATAAATTTGGTTCCATCTCTAATGCGCCAAAGAGTGTTCAACCAATCAGTGTTACTATCCAGCCCAGTTGCACAGGTATTTATCCAATGCCAAAAAGTGTTTAAGAGGAGAGCTTGTCGTGAGTTAGACATTTCTCGTAGATCTTTGGGGCGTCTGACGCAATGTTTAGGTTTAAAAATGTATCTGCCAACAGTATTTAATCGATTATTACAGGATTATTCAGATCGACGATTACAATTCTGCGAGATTATGTTGAATGCAGAAAGACAATGTGATGGCTTCATTCGAAACGTGTGTTGGTCAGAGGAAGCGAATTTTAAACTTTCATTCATTGTTAATAGGCTTAAGTGTGTCTATTACGAAACAGAAAACTTCATTTAACACTTCAACATGTGAATCAGCTCTAGTTACAGTTTGAGTGAAATAGGGCTTTTTGTTCCGGACAACACTGTGGACATAGCACTTTCTGCATCAAATGCTGTATTTCACGGCCGTTTTACGCAGTGACACAGTGACGTTTGAACCGAATGGCTAGCACAAATCGCTTCAATTCTGTCGATTTAAAGGAAATTAGCAATAAATAAATAAATAAATAAATAAATAAATAAATAAATAAACTACATCGTCTGCGGATGGACTTAGCGCGTTTTGATTTGGAGCTCCTCAATTCATTATATAATGCATAATTACTTTTAAAATAACAAGAACTCTTATAACTGTATACCTACTTTTGCATCTCCTGTATATCCATTGATATATTAAAGGAATTTAGACTCGAAATAATAAAGGCTATCCTCTTTTTACCCTACATTTTATGAACTTTTATTTTATTTCCTGTAATTATCTGTAGTCTTTAATACTTTCCTATGTGATTCATTTCCCAAAGTCTTTTGGCGCTGTTTCCGAAAACAAAATTCCGTTTTATTTATCTTTTATTAGGAGGTTATGAAAGCTAAATAAAATTATACATAGCAGAACGCATATAATTCTAGGTTTATATTCAATTATCTATATTTATATTTACTTCTAAATTATTATCTTCGAGATTTATAATAAATTGACAATTTTTAAATTAAACTAACCTGTTTATATAATTTTTAAGCCGGCATATAATCTTGTGATTTATGGAGGTTTATTTTGGTTCGTAATTAATTTTGCTCAAACGTGTCACTAATTTCCTCAAGAGCACAATTATTGAAGGATTCCTTTATACAGTCAAGCGATGAAGTAAATAGAGACATCTTTTAGCATGAATATTTACTATTAAAAATAGCTTCAAGGCTCAGTATGAGATATTTTGCATTTATTACTACGATACTACAAGTTGAAGATATAAAAATTTCATAATTACATGCTAAGCAATACTAAATATATCTTGTTATTATCTGATCCACACAGGATCAAGCAATTTAATATTTCATAAGTTTATAAATACTAGTGTTAACTCTAAGCCTTCGGGGCTTCCTACGCTTTTAAGTTCTTTATTTTGAAATAATTGAAATATTGTTATTTGTAATTTGTAATAAAACATCATAATACTTTTTTAATCTATAAATCATCTGTAAGGGGTAAAAGTGGGTCTGAAAAGGTGGGGGGACGGAAAGTAGCTGCATGACGCCACACCGTCCCCCTGCCTTTTATGCCCATTGTACTTTTTTAGGAATTGGGAGGCCGCCGTACGTATTTTTTGGAGGTGGGGACGGGTTCCCCCCGTTCCCTCGCACTTTTACCCATGCTGTATGGTAGCTACTTCCTGTCGGCATCAGAGAGTCTGGCAGGTATCGTAGGTAGTTCTGTTCACCATTAGGAATTAGCTTTGCTTACCGACTTCCACATTCTATTATACGGCTATAGCTAGGACACCCTCAATGCACTGCGATCGAGTGGGTTGCATAAGAGCGTGCAATTCATTTAAACACTTTGCGTAACCTTAAGAATTAGTTTTACTTACAGGCTTAGTGTAAAGACATACTGAAGATATTTAAGATCGAGGTCGAGGTTTAGGTCACGGTTGCCGTATCGATGATGACACAAACCTATGGATTCAAATGTCTAAGCGCATGCTCGAAGATATACTCTACATTGCGACCTAGAGGTCGACTGCAATGGTGAATTAGTGCTCGCGATGATATTCAGCGGAAGCATCGCTGTGGCTCGTGTTTTCATTGGTTCTCTCTGAAGCGCTGAAAGGTATAAAATCTTCAGTTGTTCAGAATTTCGTCTGCAGAAGATTGTGTGTGTCTATGCTCGAGAGGTCTTGTGCACTGTTAAATTTGATTATGAAATACATAATAATAGAAGTAGTGATAAATGTTTTAGTAATATGAGATAAGAAGTACAAACAAACATCATAATAAGCACGTTTTAAATAGAGAATGGAAGAAAATAGCAACTGAAATGGTAATATCAGATAAGTTATTCATATTTACTTGAGGATTATACTGTAGCCTATTATTATATATAAAAAGTGACACTTACGGGAAGCAGAGCTTTCGGGCTGAAGACCCCAAATTCCAGGAATTTCTAAAGAAGAAAGAAGCTAGTGTTAATCATCAAGTCTTAAAATCTTCAAGCCTCCCTCACAAATTCCGAGACTAACAAAAAAAGAATTTATTCTAAATTTTTTACTATATATTAAAATGTTACAATAGCAACTAAAAGCGCCCGAGCTCCAACCTATACCTTTAGCTTTCAAATCTTTCATTTACGGTTATGTGTGATTTCACATTTAACAGAGAGAAACATTTTTAAGTACGAGTACTTTAAATAAATTGGTTAACTAGATCTTTTCATAAAGTTTATGATATAAAATTGTTGTTCAAAGCCTTTGTATTTTAATAAGCCTTCTCTAAAATCAATGCACATGAATTGTGCTTTCATCTTCCGAGTTATTTTTAACTATATATTGTGGACGTTTATATGTTTGTGGTCAATCCTTTCGACAATGAGATCTCGGAAACTACAGGCTCTAGAAAGATGACGTTTTCAGTGATCAATTGTAAATTTTGTGTAGATTGTCCAGTTCTAATTGAATATTTAAAAAAACATGGCCGTTATTTCTTTATTACATTTTTAGGGTACACCGGTAGCGTTGAAATTAAAAAAAAAAAGACTGCAGCAGCATATTCTACGCGTTATACATACCATCACTACACTGTTGTATATAGGGTTGCATATGTGTCAGGCGTTTACTTCATGGCCAAATAATAATGAAAAAGGAACTATAACCATTTCTTCAGTTTAATGTAATGTGTCTGCTTATTACATACTGCATGCAAGAAGAAAGAAAACACTGGCCATGCATGAATTTGAAACTCCAACCAGAAGTAGGCTCAAATCTTGCAAACAGTGCGAGATATTGAGAGAAAAAAATAATCGATAAGATCTGCCCTTTATGATATCCCTTGCCGAATTTATTTTCAAGTCTTCTTTCACTTGTGTCTGTAAAGGGACATGTACAGATGTTGTGAGGAATGAGAAGGATATTTATGCTCATATGCGAATGATGCGCTGTGTAGAGAGCGCAGGTTCAGCTAGTATAAGTAAATAAGTAACTTTAAAGACAGGCACGTATACATAGGGAGGCAAAGTCTCGTAATGGATCTACAGTGACGAAACTTCACTTGGTGAAGTTAATACCCCCTCCAACCCGAAATATGAACAAATGCCTGCTTTTGATTTTACTGGAAAATAATTTTCTCGCCTGGTGCTGAAAGAGGACACTTGAAATTAAAAATTAAAAAGAAAAGTAAAAGTCTTTGATTTATTAATAGGGATGGACCAGAGATGAGACTCAAATATTTTTGCGAAACATGAGACGAGGCTTTGGCATTCTCATATCTCGTCTCGCGTCCACTCCTATTTATATAGTGTTTTGATCATTTCAATTTCAAAATGTGGTTTCACAGTAATTTTTATACACTGACGGAATAACTTCACACGCATGACACCAATTTCTATTCAAAGTGATAACTTACAGCGGGGACGTGACGTCTTTGCCATGTACACCTTCATCCATCGCGACCTAAATATCGAGGTAGCACCCACGACTTAAACCTCGACCTCGACCCCGAGGTCTCTTCGACATGTCTTTACTTACCATTATCTATATATATAAAAGAGAACGTACAAATCCTTTGTTAGCTCATCACGCTAATACGGCTGAACCAATTTCTTTCATTTTTGGGGGGTTATTAAGATTTGGACCCTAGATGGTTTTTATCATATCACTTTAATTTTCAATTACCAGTGTCTTGAGATAATTGACCATTCAAGTGTCCATAACGTACAAATCCTTTGTTAGCTCATCATAGCTAAATCTAACCGTATTTATATGCAACCCACATGACCGTGTCACTCGGCGGGTTAACATAAATGACAGGCGATATAATGTTAACATTTACTCCAATCTTCTATGGTTTTTATCATATCACTTGAAAGCGAAAAAGTAAAAATTATCTAAGTAACAAAGTTTATTGCGTTCCGGGGTGACCCCAGCGAAGCGGGGTGAACGCTGCTAGTAGGGCTATATTCTGCTATTATACGGCCATAGGTAGGCCACCTCCAATGCAGCAGGATGGAGTGGGTTGCATAAGAGCGTGCAATTCATTTCAACAAATCGCCTCTTTTGATGAATGAACAATGATACATGAGAGTTGTTTTTTCGAGCGTATCATTTAACAGCAAGTTTAAGAAGAAATGAAACAATATTTGTCTTCAAAACAATTGTTTGATATTTCGGTAAATTTCGACCTGAACCATGGAGCTCTTTTTCAACCTGTCAACACAAACTCATACTCACTAACTAACGCCCAATACATTGAATATTATATATGAAATGACATGAAATATTTTAGGTTTACGTTCCATGGTTATGCCGACTAGGCTAAACGAGACGGTGATGTTGAGATATGGGATGAATGGTGGAATGTATAATCTGGAAGAAAAGGGGAGAACCCCGAGAAAATCCACGCAAACGGTGTTTGTCCAGCACAAACTTTACTTGGTACGGGCTGGGATCGAACCAAGGACCCCATGCACCAGAGGTGAACTCTTTACCACTGAGCCACCGCCACCGAACTACAACTTATATTCAACCCAATCTGAATATGTAATATGTATAATTTCCCTATTAAATTTTGAACTAACAAATTTTCAAATTTCTTATTGTAACTCTAAATCCTTTATTTTACAGAATTTGTGTCATTTTTTATAATGATCGGAACAAGTTCCTTAGAAATGCTACCAGCATCATGGTTTACAATAGATTCCTGTTTGACAATGTAAAATAGCTCAGCAAATAAATTGTTCGTTAACTTTCTGAATATATTTTTAATTTCGATTCTGCCATTGAGTCACAGGCCACAGAGGTTTGGGGGGGCATGAATATGTTAGGGGGGGTTAAGTCATTAAAAATTATCTTGCAAATAGCTAAATTGTGTTTTTTGTATTAATAATAGCATTTTGTGTTAAGGTCTGCATGGTCCACGAAAACCTTAGGAGGGGCCAGGCTCCCTCTAGCCCCACTCTGGTTGCGGGCCTGTTGAGTCATTAGACTTATATAAATGTTAAGTTCGACATGAGACCTGCTTTTGTTCAGCGTATTTAGTTTCCCTCACATGTTCTTTTAAATTTTAATTCCGTGTTGTTTATTAAATGTATTCTTCTCCACATTAGCATGTCATTATTTAACGGCATGGGCAATATAGTAGTAAAAATATTTTGAGAATAAAATTTGAACAGTGTCTGTTAACAAGTATTAGACTATTTTATGAAAGATAGTGCCACGAAAAATCTAGTAGCATTATTTCAAGTAAGAGACCCTAAATCAGTGGTTGTCAAATTTATGAAGGTTTTGAGCTACCGTGACGTTTCTAAATCCTACTGTGAGCTACCAACCAAAAAAAATACCATTTTTATTTAAAAAAATATTACATTTGCTTATTTTCTGTAATCTTACATTTCCAGTAAATATGAAATCAATTCTAATTAAACTGTATATAACAGAAAGAAACTGAAACTGAATTGTACATATGAATAACAAATGTAACAACAGTTATTTTAATCAGACTTTTTAACTTTAATGAGAAAAATGGAACTCAAGAACTAAAATGAGCTTCCAAGTAATAGTTCACTACACAAACGGCGCTAGATTTGTAAATAAGCCAGGTAATCGTCATTTAAAACTTATCCAAAAAGTCGCTAATTGGAAATATTTATTTTTTTTGTCGCTATTCTGGAAATAGAATCCTCTAGATTTAGCTATTATTTTTATCCCAAATTGGCAACATTGACCGAGGTTAACTAAAAGGAGAGTTTACGCGATCTACCGAATAAGTCCCCGCGAGATACTAGTAGCTCGCGATCGACGGTTTGGCGATCACTGCCCTAAAACTACGTTTGCTATGTTTTATCATTCAAATGTGAAACAAGCTATAGCAAAATGAGAAACTATAAACCGCTGAAGTGTGGTTTTGGAGAATGGTTTGCGAGGACTCAGTTGCACAGCAACGAAGTACGGAAGAAAACGCAAACAGAAAGAGAATTTATAACTATAATTATTAACAGACGAATGCAACGTATTGATTATCTGTCTATTCTGACACGTTACGTCCCTAGAAAGCACATTTTGAAGACAAAATCCTGGGGAGGAAACTATGAGGGCGGCGTAGTATATGTCCTGTTTAAAGGGAATACTTAATGACGTGGAATATATGTACGTAATGACTTGAAAGAATGGCTTTCGATTGGAAGTCATCGCTATGCGGAAAAAGCTCTGAATTTAATGATGAATGAATGCGATGTCACAAATTTGTGGAAAGAAAGTTTATACTGCAAAAAGTTCATAAAATCATTAGCGTTTAACAGAGAATATTTTTTTAAAAGGAACTGTATAATAATCATGACATCTCATTGAAATAAACAAAAGTATATTTTTAAAGTGTAAATCTTCATGTGTGGTTTTCGAAAAAAAAAAATCAACAAAATCGAAATGTTCTTGTAAATCTAACAATGTAACAACACCCCCTAGTATCAAAATCTGCCACATCCGTTTTGCTTAGTTTCGAGCAATCTCGCAAAACGTGCAGTGAAGCTCCATATTGTAAAATTCTTTCAGTTTATAAGGGTAGAGCAATTAATGTACTCGGGATTTTGGACTTTCCCTTCACCTTTTATTATAAAAAGTCTTTCTTAAATACAAAAATTATAAGTAGTAGTATAATAAGTAGTTCCTCTAATATATTGGGTAAAATTAAGATAGGAACCCGGTGACCAAGCGTCGTGGGCATTTGCAGGTGAGGTTTCTCTCGGTGACCAAGCGTCGTGAGAGGGGTTTTAGGTGGTTCGATCAAGCTGGGCAGATTGATGCTCGATGGTGCGTGCTGCTCTCTTTTATCCTCCTCTTCGGGTCCGTCGTCTGCGTTGTTTTGTTTACCATTAGCACGTGTTAGTATACATTGCTGTCGCATGTTATGAGGACATGCGGAACCTTACAATACACATGCATACAAAGTTCCATATTTGAACTAGTTTTTTAGTTTGAAATATTAAGCCTTTAAACAAAATTCTGTTTTCATGAAATCCCTTTAGATCAAACATATAAGAAGCGATATATAACTCAATTTCGATAAAGCTCGCACCGTGTGGACTTTGTGGTGGACAATCACCGTGCTCGTGGGTTTCCTCGGGTTTCTCCCGTTTCCTCCCACTTTCTTCATTCCACCATTTCATTCATTTCTCATCATCATCACCGTCTCCTTTAGCCTAACCGGCATAACCGTGGGACGTAAAACAAAGATTTTTCAATTTCGGTAAAAAATGGATTTGGCGGATGTTGATACAAGGCGCCTCAATTGAAATAGTTCGATAACTACGAAACATATTTATATGAAACTTATGCTGAAGCATATACGCTAATCATGCTTCTAATGCTAAGAATAACAAATTTATAGTGTACGTTATAGTTGATGAGTTATAGCCTTTACTCTTAAAATAAATTTTGTTTACCTATCACATTGTTCAAATATCTTATTAATCTATAAATAACATCGATAGCTGAATAAAATGAAATGTTTTGATGTAAATTCCAATGGGTACTTTTTGACAAAATTAAGAAAAACCTACCTTTATATCGTTTAACAGCATGTCGCTAGTTGCCCATCAGATGCAGTAAATAGTATATTCTTCAGGTGATCCCAACGCAAATGCTGGTTGTAAACACACTTCGGACGACAACCACGTAGAAGACGTTGTCAACAATTGTCAACGATCGTCAAGTAACGAAGATTAATGACGTCAGCAACATTTCTGGATAAAAGAAGCCAATCCACCACAGAAGGCATTAAGCTTCACTTATTAATAATCACTTCCACTCTCTAGGGCGCCTGATCTCTATGAGTCTTTTATTCTTACCACTTTACAAGACTCCTGGTAGGTAGAACGCCTGGTCTTGGCAAACACCTAACTTCTCGCTAGAAAGCCTGATTTTTTTTAGTTTTATCCTCAGCTCTACAACACTGGTCTCTGAGGGGTACCTTCACACACTCTTTGGCAACTAGAGACTTGAATTCTGTCATTCTAGGACGCTTCACGTCTCTGGATTCTTTCGAACTAACCAACAAAGCACCATTATATTCAAGAAGAACATAATATTTGAACTGTCATTAGTTATTTCTGTACTTAAGATCATTTTATTATAACAAAACGTGACAGGGAAAGCCCAAACTTCCATTGTACTATTTTTAGCTCTACCCTGAAAGGCAGAACTTTACAATACTCTCCTCTAATAATTATTTATTATATTTAAAAAATATATGCAATTAATTAGTAGATTGCATTTATTGTTGTTTGATTTATTCTATGGTTGAGAATGATCCCGATAGCGTACCTGCTCATACTCCCGCCTTTGGTCTGAGCGGTCCCGGGTTCGATTTCCAGTGGGGATATTTGGTCATCAAATTGTAAAAGTATTTCCAGGCAAGTCATCCTGAAATGACGTCTCTGGGAGCTTCCTTCTTTCCTTCTCTATTCATTTCTTCTTCCCCACTTCCAAGTATAGTGTGTTCGCCAAGGGACGTCATGTCTCTTACGTAACGGACTATGCCACCTTAATCCATTGATAATATTCAGATTTTAAATAATTGATATATTTTAAGTGAATTTTAGTCAGAAATTTGTTTTGATCATGACTTGATAACATCGCTTACACATGAAACAAATAGCAGATGACTGTGTTTTTCATTCAACTGGAAAATGAATGACTTTTCTTCCAACCACATACTAGTAGCTGGGATAGTGCTCCCAATTATGTCTGTTGTTGTTTGTTTATACGTCTATGGATCTTACTTAACTGAATTTCTCAAGCCTTAGAAGATTTTTCTGAATGTACCCAAGGAGAAAGTACAAAGACTGATATTATAACTAAAACTATAGAAAATTCTCAACATTTCTGGTCATTGATAAATTTTAGAACAAAAAAAAAAAAAAAAAAAAAAAAAACGCATTTCATCTAAGCTTATTTATAACGATAAAACTCAATTAACAATTTCAAATCGGAGCTTTTCAATGAATTGTTTAATAGCTCATATCTCTCCTGCATTCCACCCAGTGGCGTATTTACGATTTTGTTTCGTGGGGGCTTTGCTAACTTTCGGGGGAGGACTTTGCCTGAAAATGTGAAAATTCAGCAAGATATTTCATATACTTTACTATAGTAAGTAAGATTTCGGGGGGGCTTAAGCCCGAAAGCCCCTCTAAATATGCCACTGATTCCACCTGAATATTTCCTCTGTCAAACCTGTTTGCTCATGCCTCTTTTCATACACTACTACTGCTACATCAGATGAAGTTGTTTAGTTCTTTCTTTACCTGTTCATAAGGCATTATATCTCGGAATACAATATTGTAAACAATGTTGCCTGAGCTCCTTCATGGCTAAGCGGTTAGCGTACATGTCTGTGTCGTCGGAGATTCAGGTTCGATTTCCGGCGGGAGCTCCTGTTGTTCGGATTCCACGTTAATCAGTAGGTCTACATCTCATATAGCCTCACTGCTGAACGGAACATTAAACTCAAAATCAACTTAATCAACTGAACAATGTTGCCTCTTTGGCTAGTCTATTATTGTGCCTATTAAACAGATATTTCATTTTTTTTTTTTTTTTTTTTTGCTTTCAAGAAGATAGGAAAAAAATACACACACGTAACTCTTAAACATAAATCTGATAATACAAATTAGGCTATATCTAATCATAAAGACCAATACCAATGCTCCCATCTCTATCAATTATCTGTGAAAAAGTATTAAATATAGAATTTTACAGTTCACCTAACATTGTATTAATTTAGAGCTTCTTCTTGGTTAAGTGATTAGGGTACGCGACTTTGGCGTGGGGCACTCAGGTTCGATTCTCGGCGGGAACTAATATCGTTCGCATCTCACGTTAATCAATAGTACCCGTCTCGCTGCTAAAAGGGACGTTAAAATCAAAATCAACTTAACTCAAAGTTGTATTAATTTAGTGAAACATGGTTTTCTTCCTGGCAATTCTTGCTTAACAAACTTGGCAGTTGTAATTTATCACGCTTTGAGTTATACAATATATCAAATAACATAATACATTTGATAACTATAACTATAGCACTTGATTCTATAAATCACTACTGTTTTTAATAAATTAATGAACACACATGTTAGCCTATATTACTAATGCTCGTTGCAATTTACCTTACTGACAGACAACAACTTGTAATCATTTCTGGTGATACATCAACCTTTCTTTAAATAAAAACTGGTGTTCCACAAAGAAATGTATCTCGGTTCTTTACTTTTTCTCTTACCCATTTGATCATCTTCAAACTACATCTAAAAATATTCTTCTGTTTGGTGATGATTGTAAACTCTTTAGTGAAGTCTCTTCTTATCAAGATTCCGTTAAGCTTCAAAATGATCTCACACGACTTGCTTCGTGATGTAAAACTTGCCATTTGACGTTAAATAATAATAAAAAAAACTTCTCTGAAATTTATCTTACGAAAAATCATATTCAAGACGACTACTTTATTGGCAATATAATTCTTTTGAAATGTACAGGATCATAATGATCTTGGCTTTATATTTGATAACAAAGCTTTCTTTCAGTAAATATTTTGCAACTCTTATAAAAAAAAATATTTGTGAATGTTAAGATATTTGTACACATTTATGGAAATTCAAAATTTGACTGCGCTAGCTACTTTTTACAAGGTCTTGATTTCTTCTGTGGTGGACTGCAGTGAGCCTTTTTTGTCCATTGCATGTTTCACACATCGTTATAAGCTAGGATAGGCATTGTCCTCGATTTTCTGTTAGCTATTGTTCGTCTCAGAGTTCCAGAGCGACGTAGGTCAAGCAACAAAACTATCATGAGAGCACTCAACATAGCATCATATAGAAATACTAGTCACTGCAAAACAAGCTGATATTTTAACTCTAAATAAAATAACAAACTGAGAATTAAACTATCTGTAATTCTGATTTTCTCAAATAATTTCAGATTACCTATTCCCATAACACGTAATAAGAATCTAATCTATGTTCCGAAACCTAGATTTTCAATACTTCAAAGGTCCCTCATGTACAGGCTTTCTACTGATTTCAACAGATTTCCACCTACGATAGACATCTTTATTTTCAAAGGAAGTTTCCGAACTGCATTGTGTAAAATCAGGTTGTAAATATTGTTACGTAAATAATTACTTTTCCTTGATGTTCTGATATTTTTGAAATCTTTGAGTTTTACGTCCCTCGGTTATGCCGGGTAGGCTAAAGGACACGACGATGATGAGAAATGAATGAAATGGTGAAATGAAGAAAGTGGGAGGAAACGGGTGAATCCCGAGGAAATCCACGCACACGGTGTTTGTCCACCACAAAGTTCATTTGGCGCGAGCTGGGATCGTACCAGGGACCCCATGCATCAGAGGTGAACGCCCTATCACTGAGCAACCGCAGCCCTCTGTTATTTTTGAGTTACTTTCTATATGTTTCTTGTTGGATTCTGCTTTTCTTTTCACACTGATGTTACATATTTCATTGTAACATGGCCAATGTGCTTTACCTGAAACTATACATATAAATAAACAGATATTCTTGGTCAAATAATATAGCCCACAGGGGACAAATAACATAGCCCTCGGGACATCTTTTTAATGTCGCACATGGTTTGTCGCAGAATACTGAGGCTCACAGTAAAACTTTTAAAGACAATAAAAATATCCACGGAATTTTCCCATGAATTTCAACGGCATGTGCTCTCACGAAAAAATATGTGAGTGTATATATCATCCTAGGATTTTCTCCCAAAGAGCGAAATTCTACAGGAATCATAGAGGAAATTCTTTTTTCTGGGACACAAGTTTACATCAGATGTCCTTAGTATGTGTATCCGTAGTCCATTGATTAAAACGGTAAACTTCTCAAGCTCCCTTCACTGGTCTAGAATGTAACGTACTCGGCTTTGCTGTACGGGTCGTAAGTTCGATTTCCGGTGAGAGAGAATTAGAATTTGAACGAATTAAGCAGTTCGGATTGCACCTCAAACTGTGAGTCCACGTCTCATATAGCCTCGACAAGCTAATCTTGAGTTCAGTTCATCCAATTAACCGGAGACGTTTTCCGTTCGAGATCCAACAGATATCTCTGTGCTATTCTTGAGAACATCAGAAATGGTTCAGTATTCATAATAATGGAAATTATTGAGAATTCTAGGAAACTAAGAAATAAGTCAGTGATAGTCAACATAAAAATTACACTCAAGTCTTATACAAATACAGAGTGGCGCAGGGAAACGGGAAATTTTGAATCTAGAATTAGCGACACTGTATGTCCGGCATTTGTTTGGGACCGATAAGACAACATTGAGAAGACTGTGACGTTGTGCGTTCGCTGTGAAAGCATTTGATAACAACGGTGACATTCAATGCCCTCTAAGATTCCCTGAAATAAGTATGTGCGATTTCGTTCTGTGGCGATAGAGCCGCGATGGCTCAGTGGTAGAGCGTTAACCTCTGGTGCATGGGGTTCCTGGTTCGATCCCTGCTCGCACAAAGTGAACTTTGTGGTGGACAAATACCGTGTGTGTGGGTTTCCTCGGGGTTCTCCCATTTCCTCCCACTTTCTTCATTACACCATTTCATTCATTACTCATCATCACCGTCTTCTTCAAAATAGCCGGCATAAACGTGGGACGTAAAACTCAAAAGATTTCATTTCATTTCTTTCTGTGGCGAATCTATGGGAGCATCTCAAAAGTATATTTCCTCCAAACATCGTTGAATTGAAACTGAGGGTTAAAGAAGGACTCACTGGCGTTCCTGAAGACGTAATACACTGAGGATTCGAGAGAATTTCTGAAGCATACTTGTATCATAACGTGTATGCCGAGATGGGGAACATCTTTCCGCTTTCGTTCTCAAGAAATAAAGTGACATGTAAGCACCATATCGAATGCAATTGTTAATGATGTGATCGCTAATGCAGCTAAATTATTAAATGTATTTTTTCTTGTGTTAACTACTGCATTTTACACCAATTAAAACTTTCCTGTTTTCCTGCACCAGCCTGTATTTTTCTATTTTAAACTACTCTTTTTGGGACTGAAGTGGTAACATTCCGTTGTGAATATTCATACTAAATCATTACGTTTTCTAACGTTCATTTTTTAACGTAGCACTTTCATCTTTCGTTAATTCCTATTGAGATATTGGTTAATAGCAATTCAGCTAGTTTTAGAGAGAAAAAAACTTAATTACGTATCGAACGTAAAAATAGCTTTTAATGAAAAAAATAAGGATCACAATGCTTCCAGTTAATTACGAGAAATGAACGGAAAAAAATAAGTTTTAAAGCCAGAGTGACCCAGGTGTTTTAAATAAACTTTCCAGATAGATCTTTCCCATTTAAACATCAGAATTCTATGGAGTAAATGGAATTTTTCCATTAAGAACATAAACATTAGGTAGTGCAAAATCTAATAACCCATAAAGTTTGAACAGTGTCTGCTACTGGAAACTCTAATAACCCATAAAGCCTGAACACTATCTGCTAGTGGCAATTCTAATAACTAATAAAACTTGAAATATACCTGCTGACGCTTCCTGCTAACGTTTGGAAACGTAAAAGAAACTAATGTGATTCGTGCATTGTGCATTGTTAACTAGTACAGTTTTAAATTCAAATATTAGTCTGTGTAAGAATATTATAATTTCTTTATTCCTTTGTGAACTTAAAGACAAGAAACGTTTGCTAAAGATAAAAACAGTGTAATTCAAGAATTAGTGTGATTTTAGAAGTTGTGTGATTCTTAAATGCTAGTGTTGCCCTTTAAATAAAAATAAGTGTTTCTCGTCTTGTCTTATATCGATTCTCAATATTTTTTGTCTCGTCTCATTTTCTTTAAAAAAAAGTATATATAAACAATGAATGCTCTGTTTTTCAAAGAAAGGTGGCCCCGAAGATACTAACGTTCTCGTCTTTGGTTTGAGCGATCCAAGGTTCGATTCCTGGTGGGAACATTTCATCGAAAAATTGTAAGAGATTTTTCAAGCCAGCCAACCTGAATGAGGTTTTTCTCATCCATGCCAAGCAAATGCCAGGAAGGCTCCTAACATACAGGTCCCAGATCGCTTCCTTCCTTCCCTTTCCTCGAATAATGTGACCACCAAAGGACGTCATTTTTTCATACGTGAAGGGCTAACATGGCCGTAGATGCCGAAAGCCCAGAAATCTAATTCCTAATCCTAATCCTAGTGACGGGCTAACATGGCCATAGATGCCGAAAGCCCTGAAATCTAATTCCTAATCCTAATCCTAGTGACGGGCTAACATGGCCATAGATGCCGAAAGCCCTGAAATCTAATTCCTAATCCTAATCCTAGTGACGGGCTAACATGGCCATAGATGCCGAAAGCAATGAAATCTAATTCCTAATCCTAATCCTAGTGACGGGCTAACATGGCCATAGATGCCGAAAGCTCAGAAATCTAATTCCTAATCCTAATCCTATTGACGGGCTAACATGGCTATACATGCCGAAAGCCCAGAAATCTAATTCCTAATCCTAATCCTAGTGACTGGCTAACATGGCCATAGATGCCGAAAGCTCAGAAATCTAAATCCTAATCCTAATGACGGGCTAACATTGCCATAGATGCCGAAAGCCCTGAAATCTAATTCCTAATCCTAATCCTAGTGACTGGCTAACATGGCCATAGATGCCGAAAGCTCAGAAATCTAATTCCTAATCCTAATCCTAATGACGGGCTAACATGGCCATAGATGCCGAAAGCCCGGAAATCTAATCCCTAATCCTAATCCTAATGACGGGCTAACATGGCCATAGATGCCGAAAGCCCAGAAATATAATTCCTAATCCTAATCCTTTTGAAAGAAAAATAATCATCTCTAAGTTAACAAAGTTCTTCCGTCTCACTAAAGATCTACGAAGAGTGTTTATGTATTTTTAACTTTTATGTCCCACGGTAATTCCCTGTAGGATAAGAGAGACGGTGATAATGAGAAATTGATGAAATTGTGGACTGAAGAAAGTGTGAGGAACAGGCGTGTAGCCAGTCCAAAAATGTAGTGGGGTCCCGGCTGAAGTTAGGGGGGGCCGATACAACCATATTATAGTTCATTTGACAGTCTACCGTGAAAATTTTAGGGGGGCCGGCCAACATTAAGGGAGGAGGGCTCCCCTAGACCCCCCTGGATAGGGGCCTGGTGAGGAAACGGGAGAACCCCAAGAAAACTCACGCACACGATGTCTGTCCACCACAAATCCCACTTTGCAGGAAGAGTGCTATATAACAACATTTGAACCATATTTATTATTAGAATATGAAATGAAACGAAATGAAATATTTCATTTTAACAACCCACGATTTATGCTCATTTAGAATAAGGGGCACTATAATTAAGGTAAATGAATGATGATGGAGGAAATGGTGGAATGATAATGTGGGAGGAAACAGACACGATTTTGTCCACCACTAACTTACTTGAGCGGGGATCGAACCAGTGACCCCATGCACCTGAGGTAAGCCCTTTACCATTGACCCACTGTGACCCCTATTTATTATTAGAGTATATAGTAAAATGACGAGTATGATAACTGCTCTGAAATATTGGATTAAAACATTGATAAATGCTCTTCTTTGTGTTCGTACAATTACTTTATTAATTCATAGATTTTATGCTATGAATAAATGCTATGCTGAAACTGTTTCAAAACTAACAAGGGGACATCTTATATTGATAGTAGCATTGCCCAATCAAACCAAGCGCAATCGATAGAGGAGTGAACAAAAGTGAGAAATCCAAAGTTTTACGAGTCGACACCTTAAATACAGGAGATACAGAGGAAAGAAGGATCTAGAATCATGTGAAGATAACAATGCAAAACATATGCTGAAACACAAAGAACCTCAAAATGATTGAAGTAATCAAAATGACATTTACACAACAGTACAGTAAGCAAACATTGTACCCATAGAGATGCTTAATAACATGATATGTAATGAAATGTTGCCAACTGAGCAAAAAATAAAGTTTCGTTAAATGGCACGGAACACAAATCATAACATCTAGAAAATCTAATTATGAGTAGAACCATACTTGTGAAGTCCTGATGTACAGTGTTGCTAAAGTTTGAGGATAGACGTATATGAATTTCTATATGAATCTCGGATGTAGAGGAGTACATACAGTACTCGATTCGAACTAGTTAAAAACAAAATATGAGACCACAAACAAGAATATAATTACTGAAGTACGAAAATAACGGACGAAGCACAGCGTTGAAGCATTTTTGCCGAAGGAAAATGTCAGAATAGTACCAAAATACAACACATAAGCTGAAAAGATCCATACCTTTGGATGACCAAGTAGTCTTCATTCTCGCTGCTGACAAGCATGTTCGATTTTCGATTGGAGCATCCTGCCACATAGTAGTAGTTGGAACCCTACATTAAGCTAGATGCAGGGTCGGATTTAGGAGAGGTCAATTCAGCTTTGTCAGGTGTGCACATTGTACAAAATGCTTATGCTTATCTCACAGCCTCATGACAAAACTACATGTGAACTGTTACCAGTAAGTCAATATTCCAAAAGCAAAATACGTGAGCTGCATTTTATGCCTTTATTATAATTATTACACAATATCAAGGAGACCCTTCTGGTTTACAAATGTACTTTCTGTAAGTTTATCAGTCTTTTGAAGTGCCCCACTCCTCATAGGGACCAACATAGTGCGGAGCACTTTATCAACAACAACACTGAAAACTAAGTGCCGATAATGTACGAGGTGATACAATTATACGTGCATCAGAAAAGTGAGCCTGTTAGTCAATTGTCAATCAACGAGCATGAATCATTTCAGTTTTGTGTGTTGTGTTTCACACTATTCTGCTTTTCCATTTGGGTAAACCCTGCTTCGACTCTGTGCTTCGTCCCTTATTTTTGTACTTCAGTAATTTTACTTTTGTTTGTTGCCTCATATTTTGGTTTCAACTAGTTCGAATATTATACTGTATGTACTCTTCTACATCCGAGATTCATATAGGAATTTATACAAGCCTATCTTCAAACGTTGGCAACACTGTACGTCATGACTTCACAAGTATGGTTCTACTCATAATTAAATACTCTAGATGTTATAATTTGTGCTTCGTGTCGTTTAACAAAACTTCACTTTGTGTTCAGTTGGCAACACTGCATTACATATCATGTTATTGAGCATGTCTGTGGGTACAATGTTTGCTTATTATACTGTTGTGTAAATGTCATTTTATTACTTCAATCATTTTGAAGTTCTTTCTGCGTCAGTGTACTTTTTGCATGGCTATCTTCACATGAGACCAGATCCTTATTTCCTCTGTATCTCCTGTGTTTCTGGGTGTCGACCCATAAAACTTTGGATTCCTTACTTTTCTTCACTCCTCTATTGATTGCACGTTGTTTGATTGGGCAATTCTATCAATATAAGATGTTCCCTTGTAAGACTTGAGTAAAGTAATATTTCCCAAGAACAAGGGCGCCAATTTTTCTGTAACTTTGGGGGCGGACATTTAGATGTGTGTTTGGTGCAGGCAAGGATCTAAGAAGTCACATATGAGGATTTTTAAGATAAATTTAATTCAAATTATGCCAAATATTGTATATTCATAAAACATACACATAACAATAACAAATACATATTCATGAAATTATATGGAAAATCACATGAGCATTGGTGTCCATGGCCTCCCCGGCCCACCAGGATCGGCCCCTATGCCTACGAGACAGGAGAAATTTCTCCTCTTATCTCAACATCTATAAAGGTACTTCTAATCTTTTGGACAACATTATTAGATACTGAATAGGAAGATTTATATATATATGTACTTAATAAATATACCTGAACGTTTCTTCCACGTTATTTTTCATTGATCAGATAAAAATAAAGTTCATGTAAGTAGTATGCGCGTCTCAGTTAGGAAATCAAACAATAGGAGATACAAGCTGGTACACTGAGAAAAAAAATTGTAGGTGGCGTACTTAAAAAGATACGTTACATGCGTAATTCCTGTAGTTTTTGGACTTAACGTACAGCAGACGTATAACTGAAAACGCATGTTTTATAATATTTTCTGTTTAACTGTTCCATCTATACGTACTTTCCGTATGAAACAATGTAGGCGGTCAGGATCTCACATACAAATGGACGTATATAACATATAGCTGACGAAGGTAACATAAGTATATGCATGTAATATACGGAAAACTGTTAAATGTCAGACATCCTGCAATGGTATGATGTAACATCTAAGGGCAGTGCCTATGTAGCATACGGATAACGTATGCTCCATACTGATTTCTATAGTAAGCAAGAGGATGCCGTATATTTGTACAATATACCGCTGTCCGGAGAACGGATTTTTCTCTGTGTAGTTAACAGTGTGTAGTTTTATGCATTATACAAAGATAAATAAAAGGGGCCGCGGTGGCTTAGTGGTAGAGCGCAGGGTCCTCGGATCGATCCCAGCTGTCTCCAAGAGGGCTTTGTGGTGAACCAAATCCAGTGTGTGGGTTTTCTCAGGGCTCTTCCGTTTCCTTCCACATTCATATTCCACCCATTATTTAATAATTATACATTTAATTAATAATCCGTCTCAGTTACTATAAATGACACTAGCTTGGAACTTAAATGTAAAACTTAATTAAAAAAATAGCTAGCTGAGTATATCCTACTTATTTAAGGCAGTGCTCAAAAATTTTCTTTTGACCTTGGCGGCAGTTCAGAAAAACAGGTGCCACAATAATACAAATCGAATTTGATAAATAAACCTACGAGTTTCCATACTGAGTTAAATAGATTTAGTGTTGAAGTAAACTGGAAACTTCGAACTTTATAACGAATTTATTATAATTTGTTTTAATCAATCTCCTCTGGATGCGTCGTGAGGACAATTGGGGGAGTTTCTTGAAAGAAAACAGCAGCCTAGAAGGCCAGACTTAAAGGCAAAGAGATTAATATGCTGACCACAGATCACCCAATAACATTAATGGTACATACCGTCTGGTAGGCCAAGCCTTTATAAGAGCAGGTGTGCTCGTGGGTTTTCTCGGGGTTCTCCCGTTTCCTCCCACTTTCTTCATTCCACCATTTCACTCATTTCTCATTATCACCGTCTCCTTTAGCCTAACCGGCTTAACCGTGGGACGTTAAACTTAAAGATTTCCTTTTATTTCATTTCCATCTCAGCACATAAAAATCAGATGTACTGACAGGTAAAAATTGGTAATACTAACGCGAAAAAACAGGTCACGAGATTCATATATATCCAGTCGCCATTGCGAGCGGATTACCAGGATTTTTCCTCCTGATTTACGGAATTTGAAATCAAATAAAGCCCTTATTTCAATGTCACACGTTACGCCTATCAGTCTCAAAAAGATTGACAGTATTGGTAAGTGAATGATCACGTAAAACATGATGGAATAGAAGGTGCGAGGAAACTAAGCTAAGAGAACTCACGCGATCCTCCAAAAATCTGCTGGATCTGGGATAAAAACAGAGATCCACTTCGCTACAGGTAAACACCTTACAATCAAGAAACTCTGGCCAAGTTATTTAAAGAATTCCTTGTCATTAGCTAAAACCAGAAGTAAACTCCTTTAATTGCTCTTATGAGGGCTTGGCCTACCAGACATATACCATTAATGTTATTGAGTGATCTGTGGTCAGCATATTAATCTCTGTGCCTTTAATTCTGGCCTTCTAGGCTGCTGTTTTCTTTCAAGAAGCTCCCCAATTGTTCTCACGACGCTGAATGCATGCCGCAATGAGAACACCATCTGGTGAGTACCAACCGTATTTCCTATGACTAGAACCGACACTGTTTACCATCGCGAATCTCGTGGTATTCTAGTTCAGCTATAGCATTGTCAAAAGTAAATAATAAAAAAAAGCAAAGAAAGAAAAGTGAAGAGAAAGTAATACACTAGGTTATATTTGTAACTATGATAAACACCTCGAACCTTCATTTGGAAGCGAAAAAAAAAGTAAGAAAGGCAGACATTTTCAAATTAAAAACGTAAAAGAAAAAAAGGAAAAAGCACTAAAGAAAGAGATACGTAGTCGACAGAAAAGGGTCATTTTCCCACGAGAATGGACAATGAAAGATTGCCAGCCAAGAAAGCTCGTTAAGAAACGCGTAGGTTCTCCAATAGAACAAAGAATAGAAGAACGTACGAAAAATAGAGGGCGCTAAAGGCAAAAAATTACTCCACAAAGATAAAGGACGTTCAATATATATATATATATATATATATATATATATAAACTTTTGTTTTTTTTAAAAAAAAAAACACTCCCTTCTTGTTATCTCGAAACGAAATTACGGAACCGTTTCCGAACAAAAAAAAAAACGGTATTTCTTAAATGAAGTTTATAAGAATGGAAAAGAAACTAGTTGTTTTTGTGGTAAGTATAAATTGCTAAATGTTGTCTTGTTCTTACTTGCATCATTCCGAAGTAGGCATCTGGCTGAATATACAAGGGCTGTTCATGTAATTCTTGGACTGATACTCTAAAAGAATTACTTGAACGATTTGCCTATGAATGCTTGTTCCCTTCAAAATATTCACCTGCTGTTTTTACACACCAAGGAATTCTGTATTGTGTAATGCTGGATGTAATGGATGGAGTCAGATAGCTTATCTTTTAAGATGGATTTCAGTTTAGGGAAGAAGAAATTCGCATAATTTGATCCAGCACGTAGGGAAAATAATGTGCGATAACGGATGTTGTTTTTGGCCAACAATTTGGACATTTTTCCTGAATTCTGACACGTAGAATTATCATTGTGTTGAAAGCCACTTTGCAGATTTCCAATTGTCCGCTCGTTTAACTGTTGCAACAAAGATGTGTAACCTCTTGAATAAACTTTTCGTCACGTTTGGCAAATTGGTGACTCATCGTACTGGGTAAATCAGAAACCACAAACGATTGAATTTTAACCTGAGATCGAACTCGTCTGGCCTTAATTTTGTCTCAGGGATTTATCTTCCTTCAGACCAGGTTCACGAGGGCGCGGGTCCAGTGGGACCGAACCTCCCCCAAAACTTATAACTCAACATACTTTTGTACACTTTCTCCAGAAATCTCTACTTATTTAACAGAGAAATGATTGATGTATTAGCATGAAAATTTGTATTCAATTTCAATATAATTTATAATTTGATTTCAATTTTGTTTTTCATACTTTAATTGTGTTTTTGCCTGTCTTATCGCCCACCCAGCGTTTCAGCATAGATTATTGGACACTGCAACCCTGGGAATAACTTTTTGCACCGCCTACCAACACTCAAATCAGAGTCTTCTGTTATGTAGAAAGAAGCATTACCGAGTACACGATCGCTAGGGTTGCCATACATCCGTATTTTGTACGGACAGTTTGTATTTTTGGGAAAGTGTCCGTTTCCGTATCGTACAAAGCATGAAAATGTCCCTATTTTACAAGTTTTTGGAGCTCTCCGAAAATTTCCGATTCGGGAATCGCTAAAATCTCGAGGGGAAAAGAATTGTCTTTTCATCATGAAACTTATATTTTAATTACTATTAATAAAGTAGGTTATGTTTTTGAAAGGTGTCTCATTTTTCCATTCTAGGGTACTTTTTGGTTAGATTTAATATACGTAATTTAATGGCATGATTTATTATATTTGTGTTAATGAAAAAAATATAAAACATGTTAGCTTCCAGTAGTGTTTTAAGTATTACAGGAAACAATTGTGTGATAACCTAAAAAGGTGATTTTTAGGTAAGAAAGTTCAAAATATTTATTCTGTGTTTTGGCACCGTATCTTTGATAGGTCGTCATTTTAACATCTGTCGTATTTTGAATCAAAACATTATGGCAACCCTAACGATCGCCTGTCTGTCGTTGCAAAAAAATTTGGCTTTTTTTCTCAAAGAACTGGTTGTGTCATAACGGTAGGGCTGCAGTTGCAGCGAACATGGCGGCAAGCAGCGTATCTGTGGCTGTGGAGTAATCAAATTTTTCTTGTGAAGGAGAAAGTTAAACCAGCTGAGATTTTCAGAAGATTTCAAGCACAGTATGGTGAACAAACGATGTCACGGACAAGAGTGTACGAATGGTGTGAACAGTTTCGCGACGGACAGGAGCTGGTGACAAATGAAGCACATGGACACATTCGCCCAACTGAAGTCACACTAGTGAGTATCGCACGTGTTGAGTAAATGTTTCTTGAGAACCGGCGAGTAACAGTGCGGGATATTGCTGGCGAGGTGAATATCTGTGTCGGGAGTGTTGAGACAATTATTCACGACCACTTTCGCTTCCGCAACAAGGTGAGTTACCCGCCAGCTGACATTTGATCAGAAGTGGACACGCATCACGGTCTGTGAACAGTTCTTCCCCATCCCCCCTACAGTCCAGATTTAGCCCCCAGTGATTATAATTTGTTTTCACCCCTTAAAGACCATTTGGGATAGAAGAAATTCACGACAGATGAAGCACTGCGGAACGATGTCCTCCAGTGGCTACGACAACAACCAAGTTCTTTCTACGCCAAAGGAATCAGGGAGCTGCCATAACGATGGCAACGGTGCGTCAACGCGCACGGAGAATACTTTGAAAATCTGACATAGTTTGGTGTTTCTTGTGCTATCTGTTGCCTCTGAAGAAATAAAAGTCCCGGTCAGCCTTGAACGACCCTTGTAATTCTTGAGATTTTGTGGAACCCGGAGGAAGAAACAGAGTAAATGTATAAAAGAGCTTTTGGTAAACTAATCTTCTGAAAAATTGACTTAAAAAAGACAACACTACTGCATGTATAACGTGATAAACCGGCACACTGAACTTTTACGTGGTTTTACGTATAGCGTCAGTTTAGCTTAAACTTCCCTCAATGCCTACTGAATATTTATTGATTTTTTACCTTTATGACTGATAATAAAATTCTCGGCAGTTTCTGCCTTCCCAGAGGAGATAATTTTAAAATTCCTGAAGGAAATTCAAATTATTGTTCTTTAGAGACTTCCTCATATTGTAGAAAGAAACACTCCTAAAAGATGAACCACACACTATAAACAAAGCATGTGTAAGAAGAACAGTGTTAGTTAAAAATAAGTTGAACGAAACAAGAAATAAGAGAATGTACCTTTGTGATCTTAACTCTAGGAGTTATATTTGTAATAGGAGGAGAAAAAATTGAAAAGTGTTCCCAAATATGTCACATTTTGGGATATTTCAAGTATTTATAAATAGAAAAAATAAGAATTTGTTTATTTACTTATACATATTTCGGGATATTAACGGTATCTGTGGCCTTAAGCCCGTCATGTATGTGGGAAGACTTCCCTTACCGAATAAAGTGTCCTTCCAGGAGGAGGAAGGACGCGTCCTGGGACCTGGACGTTACGTACCATCCCAGGTATTTGCCTGGTGTGAATAAGGAAAACTCAAGGAAAACCTCACTCAGTATGGCTAGCCTGAAAAAGCTTTTATATTTTTTCGACCATGTGTCCCCACAAGGAATCGAACCCGAGACCGCCGGCACCAAACGCGAGAGCGCCAGCGACTTCGCTACCCAGGGCCACTAGGAATGTTAAGAAACTTTATGGGTAGTTAATGGATCAATGATAGAGTGCTCATTTCTTGTGTGGAGTATTCGCGGATCGATCCTAAGAGAAGTGTGTTGGTAGAAGAAAACATTGTTTTAGTAGGTTTTATTGTTGTTCTCCCGTTTTTTCTTACTTTCCAATACAATAGTTCTTCTACATTTTCCTTCAATTTCAATTATTCTTTGTATTTTCCAACATTCTTTCCCAGCACCGACGCTATATGCGATGGGGCTATTGCTTCAAGTGGAATCTAAGCCATTATACAACTTTGCGTTCGAATCGAATCCGGGACTAAGCATGGTAGCCACTCTACAATTGGGCAGTGTTATGCAACAACCATTCAGCCCACAACAAGTCAGTTTTGGGGAAATCACAGTTATAGGTTTCTCTTTCCCCAAGACGTTACCGTATGTGGGTTGACTTTTCTCTTGATAGATAACAGGCCGATCGCAAACGCGTTACCAGGATTTTTTTAAAGCATGTACCTTACATATGTTCGAACCTTCCAGCAAGATTAACTCATTTTTTAATAATATTGTGGGTTGACTGATTGTTGCATAGCACCGCCCAATTATTAGTTGTCCACTGTCGTTCACGCAAAAGCGTATAGCTACGATTATCAAACAGTATTAGCTGAAAAGAATGTTCTTTGCACGAGTAGTATAAGCTTATGAAAAATTGTGAACATCAAATCTTAGTATACACATGGAGAATAGTGTACGGCATCGAGAGTGTCACTATTAATTTCAACAACTCTAAAAACTATGAACTAGACAAAAATAGCGCTTGTTATCGATTTTACACAGCAGTCCCTTCCTACCCCTACCACTGACCCCTGCCAAAAGGGAATAAAAGGCATCAGCAGTGTCACTAGGCATCTCAGCGACCCCTAAAATAATGGATTGAATAGTAATGTAAGTAGGTTTCTATTACTTTTACATACTGTACCTCTTCCTACTCCAGACACTCACCCCTTCCCCCAACCCGATGTCAACAGGAATACATTTTAACTTAAACAGTTTCTCTAATGTAATCATTTATCATATTGGGCCCCATAACTATTCATTGAACAATAATATCGGTCGTTTTCGATTTTTTTTATATGATACACCTTCGCTCCTCCTCCTCCTTTGTTGAATGTATGCTTAAATCCTAGACCAGGATTCACTTTTACACCAAAAGCTTTAAGTTTGGTCCCATTACTATTTTCATTATTTATTAACAATTTACCAAGTTTTGTCAAATGTAGTAATTATTTATTATCTGCCGATGACCTGAAAATATTTAGAGATATAAAAGTTAATAATGATCCGCATGAACTACAAAGTGATATTAGTTGTTGTCTGCAATAGTGTATCAGGAATAAATTATATTTTAATATTAAAAAATGTAATGTTGTAGCGTTTTCAAATAAATTTAAATGTACGTCTTTTGAGTATAAGATTAATAATGAAAAGTTAAAAAGAATAGAGTATAGCTGTTAACGACAGGTGTATTTCTAGATCACAAGTTTACATTTAAATATGACATAAATAAAATCATTGCAGAGTAACACAGGACTTTAGGGTTTTTAATAAGAAGTAGAACAGCCCTGTATAATACCCAAGCTTTAAAATACCACTTTATAGCGATGATTAGGATTAAGTTGGAATACTGTTGTATCCTTTGGGATCCTGTTCATAAATTACAAGCAAATAACACGGAACGAGTCAAATTTAAATTTTTGAAACATCTCTATTTCAAATTGTATCGAATATCAGCAACTAAAAATAAGATATCTTACTCTTCTCTTATACTTAAATTTGATACGCAATCTCTTTACAGTAGACGTTTCGTTATTCAACTAATATATTTGTAGAAAAGAGTGAACTCAATGATAGGCAAGTGCAATTTTCTCCAATATACCAAAACGATCATTGCGTAAGAATTTAGTATTTAACGTATTGAGATCTCATATTACAATTAGGGATGGGCAAAACCGGTTTTTATAAAAACCGAAACCCGAAAACCGACATTTCGGTTTTCTCCAAAACCGGTTTGGTTTTCTCCAAAACCGGTTCGGTGAAAACTTTTCGAAAACACATGAAACTATTTCTGTGGAAATGGATTCGATTTCCGGAGAACAACGAAACACCATTCTGGTCAGAAATAGAACAAATTTTGGAAAAAATCCGGAATCGGATTTGAAGAAAACCGAAAACCGGACCAGGTAAAAAACCGAACCGGTTTTGGAGAAAACCGGTTTCGGTGAAAAACCAAACCGGTTTTGAAGAAATTCGGTTTGAAAATTTCCAAATACCGATTTCGGTTTTCTAAAAACCGAAAACCGAAAAACCGGTTTTTGTGCCCACCTCTAATTACAATACACCAAGAGTCACTCATTGTTAGACTGTAAAAAAATTCAATCAGTTGGTTTCATCAATTCTGGATCTTGATTCCCGTGATCACATTTTGTATATTTGCGTATTCTCAGAAATAATATTTTGAGGAGACATTATGATGGAATAACCATTATGTAAGTAAGACGTGTTATATCTATGAATTTTGAACCTATACTGCAGAATATTTTTCATTTTTTTAAATAATTATACTACTAATATCTTAATTTTCGTTTTATTATTTAACTTCTATTTTTCCTTTTTTACATGTATTATCTTTTTTCTTTCTTTCAAATATATATATGTATGTGTGTGTGTGTGTGTTTCATATGTGATTATGTGACTATATCTATGTTCCTCTATAAATAGAGTTTCTCTCCTCTGTAGAGGACTGTTATAAATAAATAAAATAAATAAATTTACCAGAAAAAGAATTCATCAAAATTGAAGCAGTATTCTAGAAGGACTTAAACATCAAACATCGATTCGTTCATCTTTATTTATAAGTATTAGGAGAGTATTAAGGACAGCAACCTATGATGGAATACGTCCTTTCAGATTGAGTATATGAACTGGAAGATATGATGTCAACGCATTTAGCTTACGTTGTCATTCCGAACTTTCTTTAGAGTTATGAAATGTTCATTTGCAAGTCCGCACATTCCAATAGTATGTAAAACTGAAGGAATCATGTGTCCTAGTGAATTACTGCCGAAACCTACAAAAATCGAATTTGTCAAAATCTTACGAGAAATCGAATTTGACAAAATTCTACGAGAATAATTTATTAATTAAGAAAACATTAAAAATTGGCAATCAGTACGTATCTTGATACAATACACAAGTGCATTTATATTCCTCATATTTTGTTGTACATCAGACATGTGCCAGTTGGAACAGGGAATGGGGCAACCATAGAAGTCTTACTGGCATCGAAGCCCGTACAAGGCAATGTACAACATTTTTCAAAAGAACTGAACAGCCATTTTCATTTTATTTATTCATTTCATTTCGTTCGTCGTACACTAATATCACAGGAATATAAAAAGTGTTATAACAGTAACCAAAATATTTACTTACTGAAGAAAATCAGAACAAAAAGTCTATTTACTTACCATTTTAGTGGAACACTTGACTAATCTGTCAATGTTCGCTGGTACACTCTACGCTCGATATTCTAATGCAAAGGATATTTTCAAGGTGAACATCCGTTATCCAAGAAAAATTTTCAGCTCAGTTTTAGAGATTATGTAAGAAATTCATTTTCAACAACGAGTCAGATGGATCGTTTTAAAGGGCACAGTGGGAAGGGGGCGGCCCGAGGCCCAGCTGTTGCTCATAAATGTACCGTTGACGCACGTAGTCGTAGGGTTCGACAGCGGGTAAAGTAAATAAATTATTTTAGGCCTACTTCGAACTCACAAGTCAAATCGAGATCTGATTGAGCTATGAATACACAAAGTCCAGAAAAATAAATAAATAAATAAATAAAAAATTATAATAAAATCAATTTGGACCACATATATATAATGTCCGGACAAACAAGATTCTTTTTAACTGTAACTTCATTTTGTTAAGTTTAATTTTAGTTCGTCTATAGTCAGGGGCGGATCCAGGACCGACTTCTGGGGGGGGGCGGTGGGTTGTCATACTGCTACTTTTAAGGCTCGAAACTTTGGGATGGGTTTTATTTATATATATAAAATAAGAAAGCTTCTTCTTCTGAGGGGGGCGATCGCCCCGCTCGCCCCCTCTGGATCCGCCCCTGTCTATAGTAAATGTAGGTATTAAATACATTTTTCAAAAACAATTTAATGTTGTAAGATCTACATGAAGTATAGTAACAATATATTTTCTTTCTTTCTTTTCAGGTACGTTCACAACAGAGTGGTACAAGAACTAAAGAAGTCTGTTTCATTAATGGTAACAATTTTCTATATTTTAATTAATATCCAAGAATCTATTACCCTATCACTGACCATAAATTAGGCTTTGTAAGTCTTATTAGTAAGAAGAAATTTGTAGCCTTAAAAAGAGTCAAGCTGGTATATTTAGTCTTCCTATTAACACTTTCCCTTTCTTCCAAGGAATACACTTTGTTTAGTGTTTTCTTTGAATTTTTATGTTAATTATTTAACACTCGACTAAACTGGTTTACTTATCTCCTTCACTTGTTAGTTTATAAGGTTAAACTTTTGCCATTCAGGAATGACTACAATCCTTATTATTAATTAGTTAATCTATTAATGAACTACGTACAATGTACGTTGACTGGAAATGTTTCGAGCACGGATACTATAACTCGCCGACAGGAAACGTTATGGGTGCAGATCCTAAAGTTCATTTTTTTTAAACGTTTTGAGTGTGGATACTATAGCTTTCCGACTGGAAACCTTATGACCGCGGTCACTGTAATTCGCTCACTGGAAGTATTATAAGCACGGATATTAAAATTCGCTGACTGAAAACGTTATGAGCCCAGTACTTTACTTCATCAACGGGAAAAGATGTTGAGTGCAGATACTATAACGCGTAAACTGGAAATATTATAATTGCGCGGATACTATAGCTTATCGAATGAAAATGTTATGAGCGCGGGTGCCGTCATTTATCCACTGGAAATTTTATGATTACTGAGGCTACACCTTGCCGACTGGAAATAATATGACCGTGAATGCTATAACTCGCCAACTGGAAATATTATGAGCGCGGCTACACTAAGTAATTTTTCGCGTTATCGGAAAGTGAATACTGTACATCGTCTGAAAAGTATGTCAATTTCAATTCCCTATTTACCATTTTTCGTTCATAGAAGACCTATGATTTTCCCTCTATACGTCGCTGCTAGCCATGTTGCCGTCCATATTAGATGGATATACACAATATATTCGTAATATCCCTGGCTGTATCTCTGAAATTACTCATTGGTGCTTCCATGTTCTTTTATATATTTCTCATGTTTCTTATGATTATTTTCTCAACATTTTTAGGAGTTGTTTCTGAACATCCTGTATAATCAATGGGTAATCGAACCTGCGAATATCAAATCAAAGAGATGGGATATGAACAAGGTAATTTCGTTGATGTAAACATCTTATGGGACTGACAAAAAATGCGTGAG
Organism: Thermobia domestica; assembly: GCF_964235325.1. NCBI lineage: Eukaryota > Metazoa > Arthropoda > Insecta > Zygentoma > Lepismatidae > Thermobia > Thermobia domestica. The sequence goes on from NC_137465.1 coordinate 224,743,334, forward strand.
AAAAGCTGGGACATGGAAAAAAAGATGCACTAACTAGTTTTCCAGCTACATCCCCGACCTGACCTTATGACTAGGAACTCGAATGTTGAACCAGATGAGCAATCAGAAATTTTTGTTTTGGGATGCAGGAGTCCAAAGTAGAAAATATATTTCACTCTTTTTTAAGTTTCATATTATACTATGCAGTATAATTCGTCATTACTATATTGAATCAGTTGGGCACGAAGAAATTAACATTGGGAGCAGGAGCGTCATTTCAGATTTTGCTTGGGGGGGGGCAAGACCCCTTGATATAAGTAAAATTTCGCGTTTTTCACTGACTTACTACTATTCTATTGATAAAATCTATATACACCTCAAACTCAGGGGGGGGGAAAATGCCCTTCCCTGCCCCCCCCTAAATGACGCCTCTGATTGGGAGGGGTCCAAGCTTTGCTAGAGTATCCAATACTGCAAGCCATTACGTCTATGTAGTATTGAACGGGTATTATTCTGCAATCGAAAAGACGATAAGTATTTGTAAAATACTTCCACCTATATTTTCAGACAAAAATGACAGAACTAGATTATTTTTATATATAAAAAAAGAGTCCAGATAAAATGTAAAATCAAATTTTCATGCTACATCAATCATTTCCTTGTTAAACAAGTATAGCATTATTGAAACAGTGTACCAATACCGCGGGTGCACTCCTGAACTAAATGCAGTAGAAGTTACACAAATACAACTATCTCCTGATATTGTATTGAAAGCATTACTGTACTTTTTAACTGAGTTATAATTTTATGATTTTAAACATTGACACATTTCCCCATTTTTCCTTTTAATGTTACAGCCATTCAAGTCTAGCCATTGCAAAAGATTTAAATAATATGATACCAAACTACCTAATTTCTCAAGGAAACAACTGTGTGCAAACCAAAATATTGTTTACATTCTAATAAAGTAACTACTGAATTTTGGGATTACGTTCCAAAGTTGGTCGTCCGTTTCTAGCAAAATTTTGAAAATTTACCGGAAAGAAATGAATAATTTGCTTGTTTGTGTGCTTAATAATGCATAAGAAGAGCAAAAGTTGTATTAATTTTCTTATATAAATGGTTCTAAACATGGAACTATTTGGCAAGCGGAAGGAACTACTTGGTGCAACGTTACTTCATGGTAGGATTATGTGAATGTAATGAGCATTTGGTTTGTAAATATGGCTGGTGATAATCAGGAAATTCTATTAAAAGTAAATAAAATCATGGCTTAATAAATCTAAAAGTAAATAAATGCGGTAGTCAAATAACTATAAAGAAAAGTGGAGAAAGTTATACGTTTCAATTTAACGGTAATATAACCAACATGGCGGCAAGGTTCTAGAACACAGGTTTCCCTTCCTATTTAGGTGTAATAAAGACAGAAAACAATGTGCGATGCGGGACTCCCTCGCCTTCACTCGCTGACGCTCGCTCGGCAATACTAGACGAATAAAATACTAAATTTTGGTACACAAAGGAACTAATTATTACGCTTTTAGCCAAAAACTAGGCAGATGACCAACTTCGGGATAAATGCCGAAATTTGAAATAAGAAATGTAGAATTAGCGATCTTACGTAAAAAAAAAAAATAATCGAAAATCCTATTCAAATTCCGGATTTAAGAGATAGATACTTTGGATCGGTGATTATTTACAAGACACTATATTTATGTAAAATTGAACTGGTGTTATTCTACACCCGAAAATAAGAATTAAGAACTGTCACCTATATTCTTAGAGAAAAAATTATAAAGCTAAATTGTTTTTATAAGAAAAGAAAAGTACGAATGTAGTGCACCGGCGTAATTACAGGGAGTCAGTAAGCAATCCCATCCCCTAGATCACTGTTGATCTCTAGAATACTATTGGATCACATGTAGTCCCACTAGCAAAATGTCCTAGTTACAGATTTCGTAGTTTGAGGAAATTTTACTAATATAGGGAAATTTCGTAGAAAAAATTTAGCATAACGAACAAAAAGTATTTTTTCGATTAAACGTAAAAATCCAGGGAAATTCTCGCCTGACTGATCGACCAAATATAAATCAGAAATAATCCAATACAATTGCAAAGTATGTGTGTATGTCTGTTCAAAGTAGCATGATTTGCACCATTGTTGGCGGAGTTCTCTTTCTGCTGTCAGCAATATGGGTGTGGGAAAGAATGGAGAAAACTAGCTCGGTCGAGCAGAAAAAAGGATGAAAGGGTCTAGAAATAGTAGGGCAGAAAAGAATAATTTTAGATATTGTTAAGAAGTGGAAGAGGAACTGGTTTGGGACATTGGGTAAGAATGAACTCTATCATGAAGGACGTGCTAGAGGTTATAAAGAAAGAAACGAGAGGGAAGGGGCGAAAAAGACTGTAATTAATGGATGATATCAAAACAGAGAAATTGTACGTGAAGGCGAAGAGGTTAGCGGAAGACCGTGGAACATGGAAGCGTCTCAGTTGCAGGAAGTGATCTGCCAGTAATGGCAGAATACCTATGATGGTGATGATGATGATAGGTGATTGTTTTTCTGTACTTTTTGTTAAAAAAATGTCAAGGAAATAGTAAAAAATAGAAGCAAAAAATAAATCAACAAAACAAATCTGGTTTTCAATTTCTATAGTGTAGCAAAATTAATCTTTACCCATAACTTCTGGTGACAATTACTGAAGTAGGGAAAATTTTATAGGAAAAGGAATTTTTTGTGTCAATCCAGGGTAAAAATGAAATGAAATAAAAGCTTCATGTCCCACGGTTATGCCGGTTAGGCTAAAGGAGACGGTGATAATGAGAAATGAGTGAAATGGTGTAATGAAGAAAGTGGGAGGAAATGGGAGAACCCCGAGAAAACCCACTAGCACGGTGTTTGTCCACCACAAATTACACACGGTGCGAGTTGGGATCGAACCAGGGACCCTAAGCACCGGAGGTGAACGCTCTACCACTGAGCCACCGCGCCCCCTCCGGAAGACCGTAGAGTATGGAAGCTTCTTAGTTGCAGGAAGTGATCTGCCAGTAATGGCAGAATACCTATGATGATGATGATAGCTGAGTGTATTTGTGTACTTTTTAAAAAAAATCAAGGAAATAGTAAAAAATAGAAGTACAAAATAAATCAACAAAACAAATCTGGTTTTGAATTTTTTTTAGTGTAGCAAAATTAATCTTTACACATAACGTCTGGTGACAATTACTGAAGTAGGGAAAATTTTATAGAAAAAGGGATTTTTTGTGTCAATCGAGGGAAAAAATGAAATGAAATCTTCAAGTTTTACGTCCCACTGTTATGCCGGTTAGGCTAAAGTAGACGGTGATGATGAGAAATGAATGAAATGGTGGAATGAAGAAAGTGGGAGGAAACGGGAGAACCCCGGGAAAAACCACGAGCACGGTGTTTGTCCACCACAAATTCCACACGGTGCGAGTTGGGATCAAACCAGGGACCCCAAGCACCGGGGCTGAATGCTCTACAACTGAGCCACCGCGCCCCCTTCAATCGAGGGAAAGTTTCTTAAGGAAACCTACGAATACTGCTTAGTTACGCCAATGATGCAGTATAAGACGAAATCTTTAGGTTACATCAATCATTGCTAACAAATCTGTCGGATTACGAAGATTGAAGGGGTGTGCACTCCACGAGTGTGTCTCCTGTTCAGACAAAACATAAATATATTATTTAAAAAAGAATTATACCAATTTTTTGGAGGGGAGGGGGTACAGGCATGATAGTCCCTTGTTCATGTTTTCGTTTGTTGAACTTGTCTGTGGTACGCGCCACCAAGTTATACCTTTCTTACTGAAAATAAAAGTATGCAGCATAAGAATCGTCTTCCGTAGTCGCGTAGTGGGGATATTAAATTGCTTCTCTTGCGAATAGCTGAAGCAAACTGTCATTCTCAGCGTTCGTCCTTCACTGAAATTGTTGGCATTCCTTTCTCTTGTAGCTGCATGCTCTTTGAAAAGGATCAGAATTCCTGTTGATTGCCTCAGGCTTTCCTTTCCTCTATTCTGCTGCTGACATGTTTCCAGATATCGCGTTTAACAGAAACAATGGGCTACGGTTACAAAATCTCCAATGAATCTAGTTTCAGCTATTTAATTGTTCCCGCTGTATCTCGACTATTGTTACACCAAACGCTTGATATTATCTGGACAGATTCGTACTTAAGTGAATTAAAAAATGAGACAAAGAAACAGAAAATACGGATTTAATCAGTTTTCGTTTTGTATCAGTTGCGTGATTTAATTATTGTTTGTATTTCGGGTCTCATGAATCTAGATTGTATTCGCCATTATAATAGCTATTGCTTTATATTGCTTTATATTCTTGTCTGCTTAGTAAACCTTCCCTTCTGACTTTGACAGTGGCGTCGATTGGGTCCCAAACAAGAGGGTACTCGCTTGAGCAATTTTATTTAAGTGGGAATTGTAAATATATAGCCACCAAATGGCGTCTTTTATTGTATTTGTAAATAAATTAATCAACGATTTCAATAGCATAGAACAGCCCACAACCATTTTATATTTTATTGTCTTTCTTACCTTTCCTACAGATTGAAGCGGGGTTCAATGGTAAACGCTTATCTCTGGTGTGTGGGGTCCCTGGTTCGATTCCAGCTCGCGCCGTGTGGACTTTGTGGTGGACAAACATCGTGTTCGTGGGTTTTCTCGGGGTTCTCCCGTTTCCTCCCACTTTCTTCATTCCACCATTTCATGCATTTCTCATCATCACCGTCTCCTTTAGCCTGACCGGCATAGACGTGGGACGTTAACCGGAAAGATTTCATTTCCTGAAGATTATATCCCAATTTAAACAGAACGACTATTTTATAGTTTAATCATGAACACTTTCACAGGCTACATTCCTAGTTAGATAAAAACGATTTCATTTTATAGTATGCGGTTACCCCTTCATACTCTTCTTCATAGATTATACTGTGTTCCTGTATCTCTACGGCTCCAACTAATTGTCATCACCACTAGTAGATAGATAGAATCTTCAAATAATTACAATTTGATCTATAGACTGTTTGCTTTACCTCCATAAATTATGTTATTAATATCACTTGTCTGTAAACAAAAACTGAATAATAATAATAATAATAATAATAATAATAATAATAATAATAATAATAATAATAATAATAATAATAATAATAATAATAATAATAATAATAAACTAGTGGAAATTTAAAAAGCCAAAATTGAAGATAATTTACTTCTGAAGACTGTCTACGTGCTGTGTTTTCTAGGAAGGATCAAAACAATATGTTAGTATATCTGTTAGGCAACCAGGAAAAGGATTTACCGTTTCTTTCACTAGGCCACTGAAATAGAATTGTCCGAGAGAGACGAAGGTCACTTTTTCTACAAAAGAACTGAGATATCGAATGTCCAGGTACCTGACCTTGGAGATTCGGTACTCCGAACGAATCTTTGAAAGGAACTTGGTGCTCACATACTTTGACACTCTCAACGGCAGGGCAGTGGTTATAGTCACAAATAGTTTAGTCTAAGCATCTACCAGGGTCGGATTAAGGGAGAAGCTTATCGGGGCTTAGCCCTGGGCCTCCACTCCTATCAAAATCTAAACTGGCTACCTAAAAACAATCATTAAGATACAATCATCATCATGAAATAAATATGACCAAAAATATGAATCATAATCCCTTAACTTTCCCACCGTACTTTCACAGAAATGCATTTAGATAAAGTCAGCAGGGGTCACATATTTTCCTACCCCCGGCGGGCCTCCAGATGGGTTAATCCAGTCCTGGCATCGACCTACAACAGCTACAATGCAAAAAGGTGAAGGAATAGCCAAGGTTAAGAAAGTACTATTCGTTCAGTTAAAGTAAGTCATAGACACGTAATCTTCAATGAGTGCAATTTTATTCTCCAAAAGAGTGTTGCTAGGTGTCAGGAGATCTCTGTATTTATTTCTTGTTAAATGATCTCTAAGTTTATTTGGTTAGTGGCTGATTTATACCATACATGGTTACGGAATTTAATGGGCTCATTGTAATAATGAAACTTTTGTGCATTTACTTTAAGCAAAATTAAGTTAAACATTACCCTTGTAAAGGCATTCGCTGTAACTTTTATGGAAAGAAGCTAAGGAGAAGATGTTGATAACTAAAGATTAGTACTTGGATATTTCGACTCTAGATTCAGATTTAAGGACTTCATGTTAGATTGCTCCAATATTTTTCATACTTTCATTCTTGTAGGGGAATTCTGGAATTTTAGGTCTACATACAGTGACATCATTTCAGATTTTGCTAGCGGGAGAGAGAGGAGGGCAAGATTGACCAAGAACATAAGAATTTCTCGTTTTTTGTTAGCATGTTACTAGCAATTTATTACAATGCATGTGTTTCAGAAACTCAAAGAAAGGGAAAATTGCTCTTCCCAAATGACACCCCTGACATAGCTACACTACCGAAATTTCCTCCAGAAATTGTTCCCATCCAAGCATTACTGTTGTGAAAAATGATACTAAAATTCAAAGAACTGAAAACCTGGAAGGTCAATGTATCACTTGTTCTCAACGTGGACGTTAACGCCTCTCAGGAGATTTTCTCGCTTGCAAAGGTGGCTCTGAAACGAAAATAAGGGGCGATAGACTACTTAGGGACGTTTGAGATTTCAAAAAATGCAAGAGTTTTTTTTCTTCTTATTACGAAACCTATTATGGATTTTACAAATTATCAAACATTGGGCCTCTTTACCACTTTTACTATTACTACTATTACTATTTATTATTATTATTATTATTATTATTATTTCTTACTTCTCATCTAAACAGTGACTTAGTAATACAAAAGCGATCCAAGTCGATGAATTGCACATGGCTGAATTGAGTTAATATGACGTGTGAGGGGCACTTAGGGACAATCGCTTTCACTTAGGAAGACGTTAGACTCGAAAGAGTTAAGAACCTCTTATGTACTGTATATAACAACATGTTACTTCAAAATAACGCAGCAAATGGTTTAATAAGTGCAAAGCACATAGTGCAAAGCAAGCACATATACCGTATTAGCACGAAAACATGCCATGAAAAACATCTTTAAAATTCAAGAGGTAATAAAGATAAAAAAAACCACTAATATTACTCTCTCTCTTAAAATTCGTGCGAGAAAAAAAGATCAAGTAGCCAATGGAGAAAAATTATTTTATTTTACCGTCTATTGAATAGTACAGCGTTTCCCAACCTTTTTCAACTTGCGGTACACTACGGGTGTTATTTGAATTCTCGCGGCTCGATCACTGGTTTCCCCTTATGCTAATTCATTATGCTTAATTTTTATTCTAATTTTAAAAAAGAAAACAATTGCAATGAAATATAGGACTCAGATTTTAAAAATACGCTTTCTTTTTCGAAAACTGTATCCAACCTTTCACTAAGAACGAAGATCACGAAATAACGAACGAACAAACAAATGTCTTGTACTTTAAACTTTGCTGTTTTAACCAAAACCGGTGCATATTATTGCAATCACACAGCTTGCGATGCGTCGAAGTCAAAACACAGCTGTTGAACAAAGTGTTGTTCTGTCATTCACGTGCGAATGAGTGTTCTATGAACGTTCACTTGACGCGTACCGTACAAGTGCTTCCATTTTTCGGTGTTAGTATGACTCTCAATTGAAGCGTAACATAGCAGCTAACCGTGGAAATATGTACGAGCCGAAATACTGTCTGCTACACAGTAATAGATGTAGAATAATATATTTCAATTACAGTAATTTTTTCCATGGTAGAAATTCATAGTAATGTGAAATACTAAAATATACATTTTTTCCTATGTCTTGCAATTTAGTTGCTATAGAATTAATAATTTTGTTTCGATTTCCTCGCGGCTCACCAGCGGACCATTCGCTGCACACTGGTTGGGAAACGCTGGAATAGTAGTTATAGAATTATTTACAGTTTCTAAGACCTGAATATGATGTGAAATGGTGAAATAGAGAGCGGGACAAGATGAGATAACTAATATCTAAATACAAATAAACTTCATTTTCTTTTACTATTGGAAACTAATTTCTTTATTATTCGAACTCCCGGACATTGTTTTACTTAATAAATTTACGTAATACCAGTAATACCATAATCGTATATAATCTTAGAAAATATATATATATATATATATATATATATATATATATATATATATATATATATATATATATATATATATATATATATATATATGTATGTATGTATATATATATATATATATTGAAATTGGCATTTCTTTCCATTAGTGTTACTTTCAGAAACAATGTTCCGGGAGGCACTGCTGGTACTCTTCTATTTATTATTATATTATAGACGTATTATTTTAGTCTCTTTCGGGGGGGCACTCTCAGCGTCCCCCTAAAAACATATTTGGAAGAAACACTGCTTGCCATCTTACCCGTAGGAGGGGCAGGAGGAAATGTAGAATTATATTAACAAAGCTAATAAAATTAATGCACACTTAAACCAAAAGTATAAAATTTGTTTCCATACATTGAACAAATGCAGCAAAATTTAAACACATGCAAAATTTTGTAAAGTTAGTATTTATTCTTTTGCAGAAACAACCAATATGTACTGTGTCGATAATTTCTGACAAGGAAGGGTCACGCAGTGGCTCCGCTGAGATCCGAACGAGACAATTGTGTTTGCATTTGAAATGTTATAACTAGATGAATCCCAAAGTTATACGTGCCACCGGGAGGAATATCGTGAGTTACAACATATTTTGTAATGTAAGAACTACAAAAAAATTACATGGCAGAATAGTTTGAACCGAGTCATTTGTTCGGAAACGGTTGGGTTAGTGGAAAACTCGGCCAACACGTATCCCATCATTTTCAACGACAAACTTTTTGGGGTAAAAAAAAAACTTTGTCCCAGGGTCCCCCGCAGGGTCCCAGACGGGCTCCAACTCAAAATTTTCAAATGGCAAGGGGGTTTAAGTGGCACATCATTTGAAAGCTGTTGTAAAATGAAAGAAAATGCAGCAAGTCTCGACTCTCTACAACAACCCTGTGCAAAATGACGGAGGGTCAAAGTGTAAACAAAAACTTAATTGAAAAGTCCATGGTCACCCTATAAATCGGAAATGGCGAGACTTGAAAATAGGAAGGGAGTCTGGCATTATGTTCAAAGTACAACAATTTAAGTGAAAACGTCTTGTCCCAGGGTACCCACAGGGTCCCAGGTGGGGTCCAACTAAAAAGTTTAAAATGGCAAGAGAGGTTAAGAAGCTCATCGTTTGCAAGATCTTGTTAAATGAAAGTAGATGGAGCAAGTCTTGACTTTCTATGACAACCCTGTCCAAAATTGTGGCGGGTCAAAATGTAAATAAAAGCTTAATTGAAAAATATGGCCACCTTGAATCCAAGGTGCTTAAAACCTGTCATTGATAACCGTACAAATCTAAATCTCTATTTTTCTCTATTATGTATTTAGAAATACTAGGAAGACTAAACAACAATTAAATTTCGATTCACTTCAACTATTATTTCATTCGGTAACAACATATATATGGTTTCTTCTTAATGCACGTTCGTCACGGTTCTCTCGGCATTATTTACTTGAATATAACGAATATGCGATGAACACACAACTATGACTTCCTACTCATAGTAAAAAAAAAAAAAAAGTTGAATACCTTCGGGTATTTTTCTAATTTTGTCATACGTAGTTCATACAGAAAGAACTTGCTGCACCAGTAGGTTGGGGGCTCTATTGTAACGTATTCGTGATGGTTACATTTGTATGTCATTCGTTGGTTTGATCTCAATACTTCAAACAATACCAAATAATAATAAAAAACCATTTGCAAGATTGGCAAGTAGTACCAAACATATGTATGTCATTTCAGTACATCAAACTGCGTCAAACTTTGTTGGCTTGGTCACAGTATTCCAAGAAATAACATGTTTATATACAAACTCATTTTTCACGCTGGTAGCCATATTGGATTACAGATTATACTCTTTGATATTTTGTGGACTATAAACCATAAACGTTCACTTCTCCAACACCTGTGGTGTGAGCTGGATATGCGTTCGATACATAGTGCGGCATTTTGAACTCAATATGTCGCGTTTTTGAACATTTTGCATATTTTAGTCACTTACTAATCAACATTAATGCCAAATTTGTTTTCCTAGCTTCAGCAGTTTGGTATGCTTATCCTTTCGATATAGGTTTTAAGCGGCCATCTTGGATTGTTTTCCAATTTGTTTACATTTTGACCCACCGCAATTTTGAACAGGGTTGTCGTAGAAAGTCGAGATGTGCTCCATCTTCTTTCACTTAACAAGAGCTTTCAAACGATGTCCTACCTCTCTTGCCATTTGAAATTTTTTAGTTGGACCCCACCTGGGACTCTGTGGGTACCCTGGGACAAGACGTTTTCACTTAAATTGTTTTAATTTGAACATAATGCCAGACTCCCTTCCTATTTTCAAGTCTCACCATTTCCGTTTTATAGGGGTGACCATGGACTTTTCAATTAAGTTTTTGTTTACACTTTGACCCGTCGCCATTTTGCACAGGGTTGTTGTAGAGAGTCGAGACCTGCTGCATTTTCTTTCATTTTACAACAGCTTTCAAATGATGTGCCACTTAGCCCCCCTTGCCATTTGAAAAGTTTGAGTTGGACCCCGTCTGGGACCCTGCGGGGGACCCTGGGACAAAGTTTTTTTTTTACCCCAAAAAGTTTGTCGTTGAAAATGATGGGATACGTGTTGGCCGAGTTTTCCACTTACCCAACCGTTTCCGAACAAATGACTCGGTTCAAACTATTCTGCCATGTAATTTTTTTGTAGTTCTTACATTACAAAATATGTTGTAACTCACGATATTCCTCCCGGTGGCACGTATAACTTTGGGATTCATCTAGTTATAGCATTTCAAATGCAAACACAATTGTCTCGTTCGGATCTCAGCGGAGCCACTGCGTGACCCTTCCTTGTGAGAATCTGTGATGAGCTTACAATTTATTCATCTCTCAGTTGATTTAAATGTAAATAAGTTCATTTATTATTGTTCAGCAACACTTCATTTTACTATTGTTATTATAACTGCCAACACCGTATTAATGATATTTTTTAAGCCAGCCTGGAATGTGTGACCGCATAACATACAGTGTTGCCAACAACTTATGAAGAAAATAGGCTAAATGGTCTTCAAAAATAAGCTTTTTTTTTTTTTTACACAAAAGTGGCTAGATTTTGAACTGCTAACCTATCCATCAATCCATCAACAACTCATCCGTTTGTGAAAGTCAACAGCCATATTATCAGTTAAATTTAAATAAGTCATCAACGAAGAGTCTTAGCTAGCCGAGGCGCTGGAACTGGATGCACCATCGTTGGATTCTGGATTGGTTGTGTTTATCTATACTGCCATTGTCCCAATTTTCAGTAGTACTTCTTTCGACAGGTTCAACCCTTACAAACACTTCTTATTTCTCTATACACGCAATCATCATGAATCATCATGGTTGCAGTGAGTTTTCAAGTTAATTAGATATCCTATTTGTTTCCTTTAATAAACAAAAACAATCTCTGTGGCTTGAAGAACCAAACAGTTTACTAAATTTGTATTAGAAAACTTTCATTCTTGTAATGAAATGTGAAAATTTAAATAATTAAAAAGTAGCAAATAACGAGGTCGTTACGGGAGCGAGATTAAAATACTTTCTGAGTCTATAAGTATTATTAAGTAATTGTAAATCTGTGGGTGGGGAGAGAAGAAGAAAAAGGAAGTAATAAAACACCCTGTGTCTAGAGAAATCAAATTAACACGATAATACCTATAGAGTGAGAAATAGGCTAATTTAAATTTTAAAAAATACACTTTATTTTCAAAGAAAAAAGTATTTTTAGAATTAATTTAACGGTTAATAAAAAAAAAAAAAGCTAAAAAGGCAAGAGAGTTTCATAAAATAAGCTATATTCAAGGCTATAAGCATTTTGTAGATCTGTATGGCTAAATGCATCTTCAAATATGCTAGATTTAGCCAAAAATAGGCTAAATTGGCATTACTGATAACATACTATTTTGCAGTTGCTTGTGCAAGGCAACTTGTTTACTTAGTTAAATGATTCCTTTGTAAATTAAAAATGCATATTATACATTTTGAATTGAGTGTTTGAAATAATTTAGTTGACGAACAATAAACAGTAATTACAAAGTAATTTGTGATATCCTAGCTTGCCTCTGTTAGTGATTATACATAATAATTGAAATGCCAAAAAGAGCTATTAGCAAATTCTGTAAAGATCAATACTTACCTTAACGTTGAATTGTCACTGAATTTTAATCACAGCTGCACATCAAACTAATAGATCGTTTCAATCGGTTATTATAGTATTAATACAAAGCACATGTTTTACAGTATTTCCAGCTTTTAACTATATAGAACAAGAATTTTAGAAATGATCCAAAAATGCATCAAAAGATTGTGATCTTGGCCAATCACAATAAGGGATCACAAAATTTTTGAACGGCTTCTAAATCGAGTTTTCGTTTGTTTTTTTTTTTTTTCAGATTAAGCACATTATACTGAGTTAAGTGATAGTTTGGATTTGGCTACACTATATGTACTTCTCCAGATATAAAGCCTACAAGAAAATTTTTGATTCAGGGGGCCGCGGTGGATCAGTGGTAGAGCGTTCACCTCTGGTGCTTGGGGTCCCGGGTTCGATCCCAGCAGATCCCCCCGCCAAGTGAACTTTGTGGTGGACAAACACCGTGTGCGTGGGTTTTTTCGGTCTTCTCCCGTTTCCTCTCACTTTCTCCATTCCACCATTTCATTCATTACTCATCATCACCGTCTCCTTTAGCCTAACCGGCATAACTGTGGGACGTAAAACTTAAAGATTTCATTTCATTTTCATTTTTGATTCAAATATATTGGACCTTTTGATGCATTTTTTAAAATCAGGGGCCACAAAATTTTTGAACGGACCCTTAATTGAGTTTTCGTATTTTTTACGGGATAAGCAGATCATACTGAGTTCAGTGATAGTTTGGGTTTGGCTAAGCTATATATAGTTCTCCAGATATAAGACCTGCAAGTGAATTTTTGATTGAAATATATTGGATTTTTTAATGCATTTTTGAATCAAGGGCGACAAAATTTTTGCACGGTCCCTAAATCGAGTTTTCGTATTGTTTACGGAAGAAACACATTTACACAGAGTTAAGTAATGATTTTGGTTTGGCTGCATTGTACGTAGTTCTCCAGAGATAAGGCCTACAAGAAATATTTTGACTGATATATAATAGATCTTTTGATCCAAAAATGTCATTTATGAGGCATATATGGATCAAGAGATGATATCGTACTGAATAAATTTATGTTCTTGATTCTAAATTCACATTCGTATTTTTTGAGAAAATCTGCAAAATATATATACGCATAAATTTGAGTATCAATCAGCATAATTTTAACGGTGAACTGTCATAAACAGTAAATGTTTATAAGGTCACATATTTAGGCTGTACTTTAACTTTTCACATTTGCCATTTGAATAAAACGTGGGGATTACTTTGGTAATAAGTTTATTCAACTACCATAGTGCTGTCCAGAGATTTATTTTTCTGAATTAAAAGTCGCACAAAGCTAAAATATATATTCTCTGAAGAAGAAAAAAAATTAGTGAATTATTCACACTACTTTCTATAAGTGCACAAAATTTGTTACCTTCATGCTTCTATCGTGGTTTGGCCATTTCTGATACCGTTCTAGCATTAAAAAAATACATTCTACTAAGCAAGAACCAGGAGTGATAAACTTTCCAGAACTGTCGGAGCCTGCTAACGCACTAAAAGATGGATGATCTGAAAGTCAGGATCAAACATGGCGATGGCTATTACGATCCAAGGCTATTATCATGTCTTTTATGTAGAAAGCACTCCTGCAATTTGCATTTGAATTCAGTCAACCAACAGCAGCACTACTACTACCCCCACACATTTCTGTGTAAACCTATCTTCCTTCGTACAACAAAAGTCTTAGCATCCATAAATTCTCTCTCTCAGCACATCAACAGTGCTGGTGGTGGTTGCCTATCTCGCGGACTATCGTTACTTACAAATAATAATAACAATAATAATAAAAACATCGTTATTATCAAAATTATCATTACGGCAAGACTCTCTTCAACTTTTGTATCTTCCCAACCTTCCATTACCGGTATTGATTATCATGTGATTAAATATCAATGAACCTTGATAGAATTCTTTATGTATTATAGAGTTTTTTTTAACCATCTATCATTCGTTTTGCTACTTTTACATTTAGGAATTTTCAGTATAAATTCAAAGTTTGAAAGAGTCGGAGAAAGAGTAGTCCTTTGCAAGAAAAATGACTACAATTGTATATATATATATCACGACTCATTTATATCAAGCACGTAGCCAAGCGTGGTCCAGGGGGTCCAGACTCCTCCTTTGAAACCAGAAATGAAAAAAAATAAGGAACGATGAAGCAAAAAGAAAAGAGGAAAAGAAGAATCAGCGTTAAAAATAAAACAAAAATCTACAGCAAGCGTTTTAGTTATTCTTTCTTATGAATAGCTTTGTGTAGAGGAAACGGAAGTGGGGGTAAAGTTAAAGCTGATTTTATTGTAACGGAGCATTATCAATTCCATCTAGCTCTATGCTAATTCTATGACTACAAATGACGATCATAATTTAGGTCATAGTGAAAGGAAAATTGTAATATTTGAATAAACAGTGGAAGAAACATAGATATTGTAAAATCTTTTTCAATACCGGTACCTTCTTTCAATACTCTTTTACTCGAGATATCTCTCATAGTTTGTTATTAAAATACTAACTAACTTATCCTCATTTTATTGTCCTAACAAACCAATATATGTTGCCAGTAAAATAGTTTAAATTGATCGAGCCCCTGGTATGATAACCACAGTATTTCATGTCAACAATCACCCCACCGAACCCACCCCGATTACCAAATCTTGGCTACGTGCCTATATACAAATTATGACTCATATTGTTAAAATGTATTACGATCATGGTAGTAGATCTTGTGGGATTGTAATATTAGTACACACGTATATATATATATATATATATATATATATATATATATATATATATATATATATATATATAAAGGATTTGCGAGGTTAACAGACATTTGATTAAAACTCAAGAAATAGTGATGTGGTTAAAGTAATATATTCAGGACTATTGGAAAAGATCTTCCCAATTTCCAATTTCAGAGTTCAATAACTTTGAACTTTTTGTACACAACGTTTATTATGCACAATGACATTCAGTTTTCGTTAAGTGAAACACAACTTCAAATCGTTTAGTGACGAAGCTGGTGTCCAGTTACGCATTTCGCCATTAGGGCGACAGTAAATCAAGATGACAGAAAAGCATTTTGTGTTCTCGAATATCAAGTAAAACAGTCTGTAGTTTGTGTTCAACGTAGTTTCAGGACGAAGTTCGTGTTAGAGTCACTAAGCGGGCACTCAATTCGAAAGTGGCACAAGCCATTTAAAGGAAGTGGCCGTTATCTACAAAATGAAAATTAACTGACCGATCAGGAGTTGATGAGGAAACAGTTGACCGTGTTCGTGAGCCTTTGTCAGAAGCCCACAAGAATGAACGGTTCATGCAAGCAGAGAACTGAACTTGAAGCAGACAATAGTAGTAGAAAATTCTGATAGAAAGTTTGAACTTTCACCCATAAGATTGAAATTGTTCCATGAGCTTTAGTCTGCTGACAAGGATAAAAAGTGTGCTTTGTGGTGCGTCTGACGCAATAAAAGAAATAGTTTCATTGAGTCAGTTGTGTGTTTTGGTAATGAGGTTACCTTCCATCTTTCGTGGAAAGTTAAAAAATAAGTGAGGATCTGGTTCCGGAATATCCACATGATTGTAAAGAACATATGTGTTATTTCCCAAGGTGAACGTGTTTTGTGTAGTCGCCAATAAAAAGTTGTATAGACATACGTTTTTTAAAAGGCGAACAGTGTAAACAAATTTACCTCTCCTCATATTTTGCAGACATGACTTTTCCCGCAGCTGGAAGAGGACATAGATAATTTTATTTTATGTCGCCAAGGCGACGTACTTCCACATTGGCACCAAGATGTTGAAATGGAATTCAACAGAATGTTATCAAATCAATGGATAGGACGAAGTAGTCTTGCGAATCAGGTTCTGCTTCCTTGGCTCTTCTGGTTGCCAGATATTAACCTGTGCGAGTTTTTTTTTATTGTGGGGTTAGGTTAAAAACCAATTATATTAGCTATCCGTTTCTAACAACTTACCTGAATTTCGAGTACACATTGAAAATGCTGTTGCAAGTGTTGATCCTAAATGTAGGAAAGAGTATATCAATAATGAGACTATCGGATTGATATGTGTCGAATTAGAAAATACATTCATATTGAGTACCCTTGATGTATAACATAATACCCAATTATTAAAAAAAAATCTGTTTGAGCTTTTCTTTCATTTAACGTTAGTTGCTTGTCATTGTGGTTAAATAAATGTGACTTTATTAATGTGAGATCATTTACAATAAGACTATACTTGATGTATCAGAGGGTATATACCACATATTTTTTGCACATGAGGGAGTATAGGGGGCACGGTGAGGTACTCCTGTTTCCTCCCACGTCCTCATTCCACCAATTATTCCATCATCCTTCACTTGGCTTAATTATCCGTCTCCCTTAACCTAACAGGCAAATGCGTTTGACGTTAAACTGAAAGATTTCATTCCATTCTCATGAGGAAGTATAGGTAATCCAAAGTATGATTGTTCTTAGGCGTTCGTTTGATATCAAAATAAGATGTTTGGCATAAATCTGAAACAATATTATCAAGCTTAAATTTTCGTATACTTGGAGTATGAAAGGATATATAACACTGACCATCTTAATACAGTTACTAAACTTTTAAAAGGTAGTGTTCATTAAGGACTTAAGTTCATTAGCGTACTTACTTTCGGGGAAGAGAGTCAGGTTTGATTTTCAACGGGAGCTCCAAATTCACGTCTCACAGTCTCGGTGCACATATTAACCGACTAAATTTCTTTCAATTATTTGATGTGTGGAAAGCACAGTGCTTTCCATTCACATTATTTCACATTATTCCTTGATATTTAAACACCAATTTACTTTCTCCTAACTAGGGATGAATCCATATCGGGACCAAGTACCTGGAGAAAATATATATACCGTCTGAAAGCTCTTGCTATGAGAATCACGAAACCGTTTTCAAATTATGGGCAAACCCGCAACTTGATCCTATAAGGGGCCGGTTTGTTGGTGTTTGTGACCATATGTAAGGGCATATTCGACAGAATAAAAATGGATGTTATGCCTAAGCGCCTGAGGCCATCATGTTCCTTTTTGGCTCATTGCTAGAACGTGACTCGAGCAAGTGTTTGATAATATCACTTTGCACCCAGACATATCCATTTGGTTAGTGTTGCCAACGAACTATAAATACAATGTGGAAGATGGTTTCTGTACCATTGGATGTATATCCATGAAACGTGTGATAGACATCATTCGTCATTAGAGAAAATATACTGTGGACGTATTCCTCTCCCAAGTACCCCCGTTTGTCAGTGTTGCCAACCAATTGTAAAATGAGAAATTGTAAAGCAGGTTCCGTACGATGAGACGTTTATACACCAAGCTTGGCAGAAACATCACACACCACTATAGCAAAAAGGCGTTGAGTGTTACCGTCTCCCAACCATTGTAGGTTGTCAGTGTTACATACATCCAGTGGTACAGAAACCATCTACTACATTGTATTTATAGTTCGTTGGCAACACTGACCAAATGGGTATGTCTGGGTGCAAAGTGATATTATCAAACACTTGCTCGAGTCACGTTCTAGCAATGAGCCAAAAAGGAACATGATGGCCTCAGGCGCTTATTCATAACATTCATTTTTATTCTGTCGAATATGCCATACACAGGGTCACAAACACCAACAAACCGGCCCCTTATAGGGTCAAGTTGCGGGTTTACCCATAATTTGAAAACGGTTTCGTGATTCTCATAGCAAGAGCTTTCAGACGATATATATATTTTCCCCAAATACTTGGTCCCGATATGGAATCGGGAGTCAAATGTTTCGCAAACAATGGTGTGTACCGAAAAATCCTGTGCTTTGCCATACACTACACCCGCATTCAGGCTCAACAAGCAACTGAGAAACTCTCGTATAAATTCTAATTTAGGTACATATTAATAAAATTTTATGCCATAATTATTGGGATTTCCGCTCAAAACTTTGTGCCCTTTAGGACGTTCAACCAACACAATAGTAACCTGAGATGTTTAAGTAACCTGAGATGTTTATAAAAATCGTTGGACGGACATTTTACATCCACATTCCAATATTTGTTTTAGTACTTCCTAGCAATAGTATTTCTCATGAAATCCGTCCGTATACACTCGAAAGATTCAAGTTCTATTTTCTGATCCCAAGACTTATATAGGAAATGGAAAGAAAAATATATTTTATGTACACTGGAAGAAATGCATTTAAGAACCCCCTGTTTATATCTTCTGACCAGAACAGTATTCTCACCACAGAACATACATCTGTGAGGAACATAAAGATCCCGTTAAATTAGTATCAAGGTAGGGGTGCATCACGCATAATAGAGGGTTTATTCATCGTAGTATCTGCAAAGAGTATACTGTTACTAAGTTGAAGCTCATTGGAAAATACGATCTGTAAATTTGGGGTAACGCCGAGTGTCCGAAAGTGTAGAAGTGTTAAACTTATCTAGCTGCACAAGTCCTGAAGTGCAAAAGTGATAAAATTCAGAAGACTTGTAATTTAACCCTTATATATATATATATATATATATATATATATATATATATATATATATATATATATATATATTTTAGGAGTCTGAGTTTAAGAATTTAAGGATGTCACTCTTATAGTTGTATATGGGCCACATTCTGTGTCTGCAATGCCAGAACAACGCCAGGAATGTCGTATTATGGAACTTCGAGCGTGGCCTACTGCGGGGCTGCTAGTTGTCTGGTGGTCATTCTGCAGCGTTGCAACTTACATGGATCGTGACATATCAGAGATTCATCGATAATGTGCATGATGGGAGTAGAAGATATCCAAACTAGACATCACCTCCAGTGTTTTCACAATACACGGAGAACGCCACCCTTAATATGTGTTTGTCGAAGATTGTTGGTTGTCCTGATCGAGATGAGTCGGAAAGATCAAAATTATCAGAATTGAATCAAGCAAACCACTATTGGCATTTACCAAGGTTTAATGCACTTGGATACACAGCGCAAATGTTCTTGGTGGCAACTGTTCCGCTACGACCCTTGTGAAACTCAAACAGCAAACAATACTGGATAAGGAGTTCTTCTGGTATTTGGCTGGCCATTTCACCATATTTACGAGTAAACAAGTCACTTCCACAAGCAAATGTAAAGACACGACTTTGAAATGACCAACGAATATCAGCATGCGGAAAAATGACATTACTTTTCAGTCCCTGCACAGATATTTGTTAAGAAATAGTAATATGTACAATTTCGACCTTAGGATACAATGTGTGGGATTCTTGCTTATCACACCTACTACATGTGAATTCACTTCTCTTAGCTCCCTCACACATAATTCATGATACCATGCTCTACATAGTTTGCACTATTTACATGATTACAATTTTGAAGATGCAGCTTCATTTTTTTTTTTTTTTTTTTTTTTTGCGAAACCTCCAGCACTATCAGCAGAATCATGAGTATTTGAAATACAAGATATCCATTTGTATTTTATATTCTGCTTGTCAAGTGTCGTTGACTTTTACTCTTTTCGTGCTCTGTTTGCAGCTAAAGACTTTTTGACATCGATGATTCATCTTTGGAGCTTTAACTTGATCCACTGACACCACATCACGAAATGATAAATAACGTTGATTCTCTGGCAAGGACATAACAGATACATGCAAACTATATCAGTGCCATGCCGTGGAAAATCAGCGCAAGTGGCGAGAGTATACGACGGTGCCCCCATACATATTCTAAGTATTTTTCCTAACTTTTTCCTTTTGTCTCGCGAATTTTGCACCCCTTACTTCGGCGCCCGTGGCCTTTGCCTCTCTCGCCCCCCTCCTCCATTGCACGGTACTGAACTATATCAAAATTTCTGAAGTTTTTTTCAAGAACCTCCATCCTTTATGATTTTTAGTTCATCTGTCATATTCCATGCCTGATTCTTCGATCTTCTATTAACTTATTGTATGTCCCAGTGGCATCTATAGCAACGAGTTTCCTGATCAAAGTATAAGCAAACTGATTCCTTAAACCCACAGGGTCCCTCATTTTGTATAACGATGAACAGTTATGCGCTATATCCAATAGGTGGCACTTAGGTGGGTTGAACGTATACGCTTGTGTTGTCAATGAACTAATATGACTTCTGGCGGGAAATCATAGATTAAAGCGATTACTATTTGTCTTATTAATGAATCCTTCTCAATTAGATAACAGTATTTTAACAAGCTGAATCGTAGAACGGTTGACTTCTAGATAAGTATATACATGTCGGAAAGAACAAGTATATATACACACTACTGTTCTATAAGTCGTATTTCACGCCTAGGAATTTTTCAAGTGTGTTACCTTTTCTAAAGACGTAAATCATTATTTGGTGTTATGTTTCGTTTAAAAACTATACTCGGCAAGCAACACTGAAACCTAATAAATATGAAACTTGCAATAAAATGGAATTTTAGTATTTTATTCAAGTGGAATTTGATAGCAATATTCATATATTGCATACTACTCAACGACATTCGATTTGTTATATTACATATTTGCAGGATAGATAATTGTTCAAATATTTGCTACGGCTGTTACTTTTTTGCTACTAAATTTCTCGTATATAAATGATAATTTTGATACATGCTTGTTTCCATTACAAACGCTTAGTACTTTGTTATACCACCATTTACTTTAATGAAGCCTCCAGTTTTTGTCGCCACAATATTAATTTCGATTTCTTGATTCCATACGTTCACAATCACTTCCATAAGTTCGCATTTGGTGCCAGGTCTTTTCTTTTAGATTCTTTTTCCCATCAAACACCACTAATTTTCAATCGGATAAAGGTCTGGTGAATTACACGGCCATGGCAATACCTCCATACTCAATTCAGACATGACAGAAGGAATCTGTAAAACAAAAGACGGTTCACAATATTGCTTAATACTGGCCTTAGAAGCATATTAAAAATATAGATAATGAAATTTCTCAAGGAAGATAATATGAACTTACTTTTTTGATGTGTTGCATGGTGCTAAGTTCTGCTGGAAAATCCACTGACCATCCTGGAAAGCATAGCGAGCTGTGTTCATGACAGAGTGTCTGAGGACAACTTGATATTGGTCACTATTCATTGTTCCCGGAACAAAATATGGCCGGCCAAGATCTTGGTAAGTCATTGCTCCTCACACTATAACCAAAGGAGCTTGTTCTCTGTACGTTCAAGCCACTCATGTTCCATCCTTTCATGCTGTTCGCATCTAATGAGCTGCGCTATGTCATTTATTAGAAAAATCGACTTTTGTCGGAGAATATAACGTTCTCCATTTCTCTTCTGTCCACTTTTAGTACTGTTTAGCCCACGAAATTGTTTTGTTCATCATTGCAGTTGTCAAAAATGGCTTCTTCTTTGCAACTCTTGACTTCATTCCCATTGCACAAAGTATTTTTCTGACAACTGATAAACTCGCTTTAACTTCCATCGCTAGTTTTCATGCTTCGGCGACTTCTGATGAGGTGGCTGTCCTGTTTCTGCTGCTCAAATGGAGAAATATCCTGCTTTCTTCGGGTAAAGAAATGTATGGGCTACCACTCCTGGGCACGTTTTCCATGCTACCGACACTAGCGGATCCAGAAGGATCGTTTGGAGGGGGCGGTTCGCTTCCTGGAAGATGAGTGTAGAATCAAGGTGACCATAATTTTAGTTTGCCAGAATGGGACGCTAATGAATCCGGGGCTGAAGGGGGGAGGGTAAAACCTGATACCCAGATTTCATTTGGGGTCCGAATTTGCAATTTTTAAAAAATGAAAGTGTATTCTTTCCGTAGATTTAAATAAATATGCACTTCCGTTTTGGAGGCGTGGCGGTGTCATGATTCACTTCACAGATAGTCTCCGCCATACATCAGATGCGCTGTCTTGCACAGTACTTGTACAAAACAAAATACTATATTGACGATGGCATTCATTTTAACGAAAGAGTGTACAATTTGCTCTAATAATTTATATTTTGAATAACAATTGCGGGACAACAGTTGAAAAAAAAGAACCGGTCTACGCAGAAATAGATAACGGTATACATGCATAAAGAATAATACAAAATGTTAACAAATTACAAAAGACATTATGATATTTCTATGCATTTCTTGGTAGCTTAAAAATAATACAATAACACTAGTTAACAAAGGTTTTGTTACATAAAAGGAAATACCTGTTCTTAAAGGAACTTTTTGCGCTGAATTCGAATATGCACTCGGTTTTTCTCCATCACGTAGATTTTCCCGTAACAGAGGGATTTTCGGGAAAATCCCTCAAAATTTCCCTTTTCGTTTATTTTACACCCCAAGATCTTGTTCCCTTGCATATACTAACATAGAAATTATACCTAAGTATACTTTGATTCATATTTAACAAACCCTCCAAGTTTCGTAATAATCGCTTTATTCTTTCTAGAGAAATAAATATGTTTGTATGTATACTGTGTGTACTGTTTATTGCACCTTATAGTAATGCTTTCAGATCTCTTGAGGTAAAACGTTTTGCTTTATTACCACAAACACATATATAAAATATAATACAATATAATTTACAAGTGTGACAATTTACAATAAACAATAATACAAATGTACCAAAAGGTCATGAAAAGACAATCAAAACTATCACAATATATGAAACTTCCATTGGGTTACAAAAACGTACACTACTTCCTTCTTTTGTAAGAAATGTTGCATTCTCTAACAAGACCCCAACAATAGTCCCCCATTATTGGAGGATCCCATCGTCCCTGGTACCCTTTCTCCATTGCCATTATATCTTGGTGGAATATTTCCCCCTGTTCGTCGCTGAGAGCACCTAGGTTAGCAGGAAAGAAGCTGAGGTGGGAGTGCAAAAAGTGGATTTTTAAAGATATCCTACAACCAAACTCTTTGTATTTCTGTATCATGTCCTGTACGATTTCTGTGTAACTCTCAGCTTTGTTATTGCCCAGAAAGTTGCACACAACACACTTAAATGCTGTCCAGGCAGCTAGCTCAGCACTGTTTAACTTGCTGTCAAAGCTATCATCAAGCATTAATTTCCTAATTTGGGGACCAATAAACACTCCCGCTGAAATCTTAGCATGACTCAGGTTAGGGAACTTATCTCGCAAATACTTGAAACCTTCACCAGATGTGTCCATGGCTTTGACAAAGTTTTTCATAAGTCCTAACTTGATATGAAGTGGCGGTAGTAATATCTTATTAGGATCTACCAAAGGAGCGTATTTGACGTTGCATTCTCCAGGTACGTAATTCACTCTAGGTTCCCATTCCTTCACTTCATAATGTTTGTCATCAGCTCGGCTATCCCATAAACATAAAAAACATTGGTACTTCGTGTAACCGCACTGCAGTCCTAATAAAATACCAACTACCTTGAGATCACAACATATTTGCCAACAATGGTCCTTGTAATTTATAAGATTTAGCAAAGTTGACATGGTGTCATAGGATTCCTTAATCTTCACTGAGTGCGCAAGTAGTATAGAAGGTTTCTTATTTCCATTATGTAAAAGGACAGCTTTAAGGCTGACCTTTGACGCGTCGATAAATAACCTCCATTCTTCTGGAACGTAAGGAATTCCTAGCTCCGCCATCAACCCATTTATATCCGTACATACGCACACATTATCTTGCATTGAGAAATAGCTTGAAAATTGAACATGCCTTTTCCTGTACACTGATATGTTCGTTTCTGCATCCAATAAGTTCCACTGCTGGAGCCTTGATCCCAGAAGTTCCGCCTCTTGTTTTGTCAGGTGCAAATCACGGACTAGGTCATTAAGTTCACATTGCCGGATGAAATGTGGCTCGCGAACACAGTCAGGGATGAACGTTGGATCCTTGGATGTACATGTTGATGTCGATGGTTCATCAAGGTCATGATCATCATCAGAGTCTTTTGGCCATATCTCTTCCCAGTTGGTAGGGGGCTCGGGAAGTGGAAGTTCTTTTGCATTCTGTTACATTTGATAACAAATATTGATAACCATTTCATGAACAAAACGAAAAAACTTGGAGAATTGTATATATATGTATTAAGATATACATATACTGTACGTTTAAAAAAATATACGTTGGAAGTACATTCTATTTTTATACACGTTTCTAATTTACAGAGAGCAATACAAGTGTGTTGTTGACTATTGTAAATATTCATTTTTATGTCTGTGTTTGTAGTAATAAAGCAAATCGTTTTTACCCCAACTCAGGAGATCTGAAAGCATTACTATCAGGTGCAATAAACAGTGCACACAGTATACATACAAATATATTTATTTCTCTAGAAAGAACAAAGCGATTTTTACGAAACTTTTAGGGTTTATTAAATATAAATCAAGGTATACTTAGGTATAATTTCTATGTTACTATATGTAAGGGAACAGGAGCTAGGGGAATAAAATATCTGAAAAAGGGAAATTTTGGAGGGAATTTCCCGAAAATCCCTGTTACGGGGAAACTGTACGTGATGGAGAGAAACCGAGTGCATATTCGAATTCAGCGCAAAAAGTTCCTTTAAGATCAGGTGATTTTTCTCATGTAACAAACAAAAAGTTTAAATTTGTTAACTAGTGTAATTAATTATAAAGTGATGTTCAGTAGTATATAGTACACAGTGTTCCAAGTGGGCCAAAACATAGGAAAGCAAGAAAATAACAATATTCAAACTGAACTCCAAGAACGTATTAGTGGCACCGTGAATATTCCCCTTGGCGATTGCTCGAACATGAATTTCGTGGTTTTTCTCCGAAATAAAAATATTATGGTTTCTCCCTTAAAAGATCTAGCCTGCTCACTCAAGAGCACAGATCAAGTACAGGAGGGTGAAATGGATACACTTTCTAATGCATAATACTAATTATCACTGCATTTAAACACTATTGAACTACTAACAGAAACCCAGAGCGACGGTTTGAAGTCAAACTACAGCAGTAACATATAAAGAAATGAATTGTGAATATAAATCCTATATAAATATATTGCAGCACTCCTTAACCATATAAATTACTAGTTACTACGAAGGAAAGTCCATAATTTATTCAGTAAAATACTTCAAATAATTTAATAACAAAAATATCAATACTAAGTGTTCTCTTATAAAAACTCAACAGAAATTTTGTCAATCTAGTACGAAATGTGTATACATTTTACATGAATTAAAATCATATGGAATCACAATATAAGCCATTATAATGCATAAATAGTAAAAAAAAAAAAAAAAAAAAAAAAAAAAATGAAATCCTCTGGAAGATTAGCAAAGCCTACAATAAAATGAACGAAAGATCAGAAATGTAAAACCAAAATGATATTTCCGTTCATTACTGCGCACAAACCATGCTTATTTTACATACCGACTGGTGATATTATTTGACAATATCAGATATTTCAAAAATGGAAATTAAAATTTAATATTGAAAAATTTCACCGTTAAACGAAATTACAGTGGAGAATAAAGTACGTATAACTTGGTTTCTTTCATCTCAGATATAATATGAACCCCTTTTGGCCTAATGGCTAGCACGCTTACCTTTGGTGCGCGTGGTCCTGGGTTCGATTCTCGGTGGGATTACAGTTAAACTAAAAAATGTGGTTCGGATTCCATTATAATCAGTAAGTCCACGTCTCCTTTACCGTCTTGGCACAACGGTGGGACGTTAAACAAACAAAGTAAATATCATATGCATAATATATAACTGTTTATTAAAATATACTATAACAGCTTGTGTTATTTCCCAAGAAAAGATGAAATGGCCTTAAAAGTCACAATGAATTCCTGATGCCTTTCTAAAGTTTCCGTGTTGAACCGCAAGAGACACTGCTCTCTTTGTTGATCTAGTAGGTAGCAAAGCTACCTTTAATCTTTGATGCATGAGGTTCTGTGGTTTGATTCCCGGTGAGTATGCATCAAACACACTACAATGGTTCAGATTCAACTTAAACTCTAGTTTTCGTTCTCTAAAGCTTTGACAAACGACATAAATACATATCAATCAATCAACCAACTAAAAAGTTTCAGATTCAAAGAGCTTTTCGGTAAGGAGCGCTGAAGACTCTGATTCTGTTTATTCAAGGTAAAGGTAATTGAAATTTCGGAACCCGAATTCTATTTCCGTATCTTTTTCTAAAACACAATTTTAAAATATACATTTTTAGTTCAAAGAGTTAGCCGTCTTACTCTCCTTCCTACAGCTATTCTTCCGTCGAATGAATTATATTCTCGCTACTTTGGGGTTAATGGTGACCGCTTCAACGAACTAGGGACAGAAGTATTCACAATTCAAATATGTCTATATTAAGTGCCGTACTTTATTAAGTACCACGCATTTTGATTAGACTCTGCTAGGCTTCGGGAAAAGACCATATTTGTATTTCTCAACAGTAAATGCTAAAAGTAAAAAAAAAAAAAAACTTTGGGGGGGCGGTCGCCCCCTCCGCCCCCACGTGGATCCGCCAGTGGCTACGGATGGTTTTCAGCTTTTTGAGATTGCAGCTGACGGATGACCTTCAACACTTAAATCTTTTTACAATTTCAGTATTATTTAGGCCTTCCATATTTAATACTTCTATACATTTCTTCTTCCTTTGTGTTAATTCTTGAGTTCCTACCATTATTAATCCTTTACGAGCACAAAATAAATAGATAAAAGTAACATAATAACACTTTCAGAACACACTACCACCCGCATGCTCCTTTTTGTTAAACAAACTGATAACTCTGGCACGTGACTCGGATGACGCAATACCCTGCACCGTGAAACTGAGAATTTAGTTGTGTAGGCAAATATGGCAAAAACATACCTCTAAATTGTTCCTTGTATTTATTTATAAGTTATGCATACTTATTACTACGTAACAATTGTTTATTCCGTAAAATATATATATAAAAAAAATCATTTTCATCCCTGCGTGCAATACTTTAAAACAGTAGTGTATATGTTGAATCGAGGTTTGTTACTTCCATCACGACAATATGAGACCTTATATGTCTCAAATAAGTACGGACGTCTTGCGGATCCCGGTAATATCTTCATCTGCTGCCGTACATATGTGACTTAGCTCTAAGTAAATCTACCTTATGGGTTTCCCTGTAATCCCATCTTAGCGGTAAATATTTCGCGAATAATGTAGAAATGGGAGTAAAAGATTCGCAGGGAGTTGTGATAATAACTCAAAATCTTTACGTGTTTCTTTCATATACATAAGGCAATTGTTTCAACACTAACGAAACTATTAGTGTTTTCTAGAAGCACTAACGAATGACACTAATTTTTTCGTTAGTGCTTAAAGTGGGAGCCAACGTGAGCTTGGCCCCCAAAAGGACTTTTTTTTTTACTTGAAGTCCAACACTTTTCAAGCACTATCGTTAGGGATTGGTGCACTAAGAAGCACTAACGATTGAGACTAAGTTTAACGTTAGTGCATCATATGGGGCCAAGTTCACGAACGTGAATGAGATTATATGACAATATAAAGCTAGTTGTCATATAAGCACATCATTTTTTTTAGCCACTTTAAACTCACTGACTTTACTTTGTATTAATTTTATGTGAATAAGTGACACACTACAAGTGACCTTTGACCCCATAAAGCCATAATCTTCTGGCTTGGTTCAGCATCTAATGTTAAGTATTGAAAATCTTAACTGAAACTGCCCATTGTAACACCGAAAGTTTTAACACTTTTATACTGCTTTAGCTATAAACTATGAACAAGACAGTCAATTCTCCGTTTATATACTAGCTTTAAAAAAGAGATTATTTTCTATAAATTGAAAGGCATCATGTTTCATTTTACAGTGTTGCAAAGATACAATCTAATACTAACGAGAAAAGAAAACATATTTATGATGAAACATTTTTCCATACTATGTTTTCTTAGTGGAAAGTGTTATAACATAGTTTTCAACAAAAAAAACTTTAGACAACGTATCCTTTGGAAAGAGAACACCATTTTGTACAGTGTTCCTGCACCTTTAAAAGGTCTTTTAAAACCGTTCCCTCATTTCTTATGTTGTCATTTGGCCGTCCTGTTCTAAGTAATAAAACGCTGGCAGTGTCATAAAATAGCTGTTAAACTAACGTGTATGAAAAATCTCTATTTCGCATGCTATCAACGCACGCGTTTCTCACAGAAACAAACAAAAAAAATATGTATGTGTTCCTAAAAAAAGTAAAAAAAAAAGGTTCGCGTCTCGACGTAGATGGAGGCAAACCCAGGACTCTTTCGTATTGATCACATACAATATACGACATCGCCAGCTGGACTTTACAGGGCTGATGGGTGAATACAAAACGCGAATATGTGTACCTGGTCTTTATATAGCTACTTCTCCCGATTGTTCGCCATTTTAGAGATTGCCAGATTTGCGGCCAGGATAATCCAATAAACGTATGGAATTGATGTCCGTCTCTGACTCTGCAGAAGCAATATTTCAGTTTGGAACAATAAATACGAATATTGCAAAAGGGGGTTTGGATCAAGGGTGTTAATATCTATAAAAGCTTATCTCAAATTAGACAAGGTACATAGAACCATCATTTAATTTTGGAAAATAATAACAAAATGAAAAACAAATTTTGGTAAACAGTAAATGGGATCACGCGAAAAACTTACATCTATGACTGAATCTGTGCTGGCAGTTGAAAAAAAAAATGCCAACCACAGAGAACGAAATTATCGATTTTTGTCTTTAAATTTATCGTATATTACAAAACATTACGGTAAGTTTGTTATGCACGTGATAGTTATATATACACGTATAATGCTACTAATAATAGCAATAATATATAATAAACATATCTAGTAATTTTCAGTTTCGAACTTCAAATCACTATCACTGTCCTCACCATTAAAAAAAAATATTAACAATACGTTGAACAACAACAATATTTCCACCCACCCCCCGTAACGTAATTAAATTTAAAGAATGCATGCAGGGTTGCCAATTGTCAATTTTCAAATCCTATTGATTCATTTTAGCAGGGATGACTGTTGAAAATGTCTGTGTCTGTATTTTATAATTATTTAATTTACATGTTCAATTTATTTGCACATCAGAAACTACAGAAAAGTGCGCGTTCTAAAATTATCGTATTTTCACCTATTATTTCAAAAACACTTTCGTATATTGCATCACGACTTAAATTATCGTATATTACTATATATACGATATATACTATCCTCAGCATATATTTCAATCTATAAGATATAGATAGTCAGTGTTATCCGTTAATATGTTTATGGGTTGCCTCGGTTATCTCACTCGGGAGAAAACAATCGCTCCAGGTGCCCAAAAGTAATCGCTGTCGCCCAAGAGCCATTGTATAAAGTAACGGGCATGCGCACCGACTACGAGGGTGCTCCGGGTCTCTAGCACCCACACAAATAATCCTGTGACTGCGTCACACCCATAAAGATTTTTAGTTTGGACCGGGTATGAACCCCGTTTCTTTTGCGTTTAGGTCAGCGTATTACCGACTGAACTTGGGCAGCCCCAGCAGCTCTTTATGACAGTGTTCAAGAACGATTTTAACTAAAAGGAAATCAATAAAAATATATCGAGATTCCCCTGAAAACATATAACACGTCCCACCATTGATATGCACACACATAAATTTAGGAAAGTCGGCGCCGTTGGTAACGGGCGAACGGGCAAACAAACTAAAGGTTAAGTCACACGTAGTATGCCATTCTCACACCTTTACACCTTGCCTCGTCCGTGCCGTAGTCCACGAAGTTTCTTTTCGGATTTTAACACTGAAAATTTATTGAATTTTATTTTTAATTTATATTTTTGACTTGCCACTCCTCTGAAATTCGTAAGCTGTGCGCCAACAGGCTAGGCTACCTTGAAGGGAAATAAACCTGGGACTGTTGCCAACAACCTTTGAAGAAAATAGGCAAGATGGCCTTCAGTAATAAGCCTCTTTTTAAGGAAAAATGGCTAGATTTTGAACAGCTAACCTATAACCCACATTGTAGATTTTAAACCCCTTTTTGTGTGAAGTAAAATTCGAAATGTAAGTGAGTTATAGTAAAATTTGAAATGTAAGTGAGTTATAGTAAAATTTGAAATGTTGAATTTTATTCGCGGAAGACTAACAAGCAACATGCATGACTTTAAATCACAACAAAATTCATCAACAACTCATCTAATTTGTAAAAGTCAACAGCCATATTATCAGATGAATTGAAACAAGCCATCATCAATGACGTTGCAGCTAGACGAGGCGCTAGAACTGGATGCATCATCGTTGGATTGTGGATTGTTTGTGTTTGTGTAGACTGTGATTGTTCTAATTTTCAGTAGTACTTCTTTCGACATGTCTAGCCCTTACAAACACTTCTTACTTCTCCGTACACCCACATGAATTATCATAAGTTTTCAATCTAATTAGATATCGTATTTGTTTCCTTTAATAAACAAAAACAATCTCAGTGGTTTCAAGAACCAAACAGTTTACTAAATTTGTGTTGGAAAACTTTCATTCTTGTAATGAAATGTGAAAATTTAAATAATTAAAAAGTAGTAAATAACGAGGTCGTTACGGGAGCGAGATTAAAATACTTTCTGAATCGATAAGTATTATTAAGTAATTGTAAATCTGTGGGTGGGGAGAGAAGAAGAAAAAGGAAGTAATAAAACACCCTCTGTCTAGAGAAATCAAATTAACACGATAATACCTATAGAGTGACAAATAGGCTAATTTAAATAAAAAATACACTTTATTTTCAAAGAAAAAAGTATTTTTAGAACGGGAATTTTTCGATAAAAAGTAAAAAAATCTAGGGAAATTCTCGCGTTAATTGATTGACCGATATAAATGCTTAAATTTTTCCTTATTTTTTCAGAAATAAACCGAAACGATAGCAATAGTTTGTGTATGTTTCGTGTGGGTATAGGTGTGAGTGTGTTTTCAAAGTATTACGATTTAAATCAGTTGTTGACAGGGTAGATTTGTGTGTATTTTTTTTAAAGTGAAGGAAAAAGTAAAAAAAGTAGAAGCACAAAGCAAATAACTAAAACAAATGTGGTTGGCACTTCCATTCTTAGCTTAATTAATCTTATCAGATAACTTCTATCATAGGAATTGGACTCTCCTATGATAGAAGTAGGGACAATTTGACACGAAAAGGGAAAATTTTGTCAGTCGAGGGAAAGTTTGTTAAGGAAACCTATGAACACTTCTTCGGAGCACACAAAGCAACATGCCGCCTTATGTAGAATTGTTTTGACGAATGATTAGCGTCATCCTAAAGGTCTGATTACTGCAGAAAACATATATTAGTCGAACTCTATAGTATGGCACTAATCACGCGTCAGAACGACTCTGTATAAAGCCCGAGTTTTCCTCTTTGCAATCCATACTAAGAAGTGATGTAGAAATCAGCAGCGAAACGGCACAATACCGAATGGTATGTGTGTGAATGGCACAGACGGAGCATGGTAGGGGAACGGCATGGGTACAACGACCTATGTGTAAATAAGCCCTAATATTAATCTTATAATGCCCAGTGACATGATCCTAACAAGCTTTTTAAGAACAGGGCCTTGAGGTTAAACGGAATTTAAAATTACTTTGATACCTCTCTTCTAATACTGATTCTCTCCTCTAACAGATACGTTATTTCCCGTTTCTATCTCGATATGGCTTTGCTATTCTAAACATTGATGTTAGAAGTAAAATTTAAATAGATGTAGTCCTCAAGCGAAAAGAGAAAAGTAAAATAAAAATTGAAGGGGTAGATTCAAAAAAAAAAATCCTAAGTCAATTTTTGTCAATTGGTTCTATTACGTTCTTCGTATATTGAACAGGGTTTCATGCTAAAACTACATAAATCAAATTAGTTGTAGGCAAAAGAAAACTGCGTTGTTTTCTAAAATATTCTTAGTCAACTGTATTCTCTGAAGTTGTTTTCTGACTCATGCCTACAAACACTTATAAAACTCTTGCTATAGATGATAATTTGAATTAGTCCTAGAAGCGACAGTCCTATTAGCGACAGGAACTGTTATGTCCTATGAGCGACCGATTCATTTTTATTGAAATGATGGAAGATGATATGATCCCCTCTCGTAAAATAAGTTTCCTCTAGCGTTATTAGCGTCGTAACAATCTTGCTATGAAAAATATTGTTAGTCAAATATACTCGCACTTTTCCTCTACTGCGAGTGCAAATAAAACTTATCTTAATTTTGAGTTAGATTGTAAAACGGGGCTACTTTGACAGGTTTTGGACTAGTTTAGATGTGTACACGGAACACTTTCTGCAACCAATGAATGATACTATTCTCATCATAACAATAGGTATCTAGGCTATCACATCCACTACTAAACCTAAGTCTCTACAAGTAAGTTTTGGCGGGAAGAAATTAAGAAATACCGGTCAAAGTAGCCCAGGGGATGTATTTTGACATGGAATTTATGTAAAGTGTATAAAACACTGTGTTGGCCATGTGTAAGGTACGGTATGCTGTATACATGATAAGCACGAAATCTTTATTTTGTTGTGGTACATCATTATACACCACTATACAAGTTTTTCTAAAGCTTTACTTTTAATATCTTTTACTTTGAACATACACAGTGCTTTACCTTTCATTGTTACTTTATTTTTTTACTCTACTTTATTTTTTTTTACTTTACTTTACTTTTAACATAATTACATATGTACTGGTATGTTATCTTTACATGTAACAATGGAAAGAAAAACCTTAGTTGTCAACATCACAGTCGTAACAAGCATGTTGAGGATTTTTTGATCCACCATTACAAAACCCATACACCCATTTTTTGCACAGGACACATTGAATCCACTCTCTATATCGTCAGAGTGCGAATTAGATTATTCATTTTTGGAGGGAATAAACAGTGGCGGATCTAGAAGTCCTTATATTATATATTGGAGGAGAGGAAGGATATTGAGAGGGGGTAGAAATACAATGGGAGAAATCCCTCATCCCCTCCGGCAATTCGCACCGTGAACACCATATCAGCCTTTATCTATAAAAGTATATGCAACGATTCTCACAGGAAGCACGAATTGCTCATCTATCAAAGTAGCCCCACTCTATGTCAAAGTAACCCTAAATGTCAAAGTAGCCCCGTTTTACAGTATATTCCTATGTAATTAATTATTGAAAATCCAATTGTAATACCCTCTTTCTTCAAAAGTTCTGCTTTTTGAACTTAATTCAAATCTAATTAGTCACTAAGAAAGGCAGCATATTTTATTTTGGAAAACTTAAACGTGTAACAGTTTCGCCAAACATATAGGCCCTACTCTTAGACTTCCAAGACTCTATGAATGACATGAGAAAAACGTTTCAGAAACTTTGAAAGTCAAAAACCTGAATAAAGTATTAGAGGTAGTTAAGGAAAAATATACATCATATTCATCAATAGTTTATTAATACTTGCATGCAATACTTATTAAAGAGCGCTTTATACTTATGAATGTAAGGGCAAAGTTACATCTGAAATTTATGATTAAGCAAGAAGATTGTTCAGGGTTTATGTTCCTTGTAATATTGAAAGGCAGGAAGAAATGAGACCTCTAGGAACATACATTAATCATAGTGCATTTTGTTAGGTTCTAAATCACACTAACGTGAAGCAAGTTAAAGAAGAGGAACCTTATATACTTCCATTATCTTTGTATGAACGAATCGGTGACTCATAGGCCAATTAATAGATCGAATCGGTCGCTCATAAGACAGTTAACAGTTCCTGTCGCACATAAGACTTTCGCAAGTGGGACGACACCGATAATTTCACCGTTATCTTACGAAACGTAAGTAATTACTATTTTTTTTACGTAGTTTAGTTTTTTTCCTTTTTTTTTACAAAAAATTGAATGACGGAAAAGCACACAAAATATCGTCTCCTGAAAGAAATTACTTTTTCGACTTAGGCTCCTTTGGAATTGAGCTCTTTAATTATTGTCTTCAGAAAAGTCGTTTGAGATGGACCTATTCTGTTCATTTATTTGTATAGTTTCAGACACGGCATTATTTTATTAAAACATGAAAAAAAACGAAACTGTTGATTAAAATTTAAAAGTTATAAAATCAAAGTAGCAGAGGACGTACGTAACTGCTTTTGGTTGAATTGTTCTCAAAATTTATCAAGG
This sequence comes from Thermobia domestica, assembly GCF_964235325.1. Lineage (NCBI taxonomy): Eukaryota > Metazoa > Arthropoda > Insecta > Zygentoma > Lepismatidae > Thermobia > Thermobia domestica. The sequence continues at coordinate 224,777,848 of NC_137465.1, forward strand.
CAAGGGGGAATACAAGCATTGTTGATTGAATAAAGTATCAACAAGGCAATCTGTGGTAAAGTAACCGTCCATTCGTATTCAGAAAAAGTAAAGTCAAAATAATGGGGAAAACATATTAAAGAAGTCAGATCCAAAACCGCAGAAGTCCAATGACTACAGTTTTAAGAAAGTCAGTTTTGTTTTGGTGCACAACTTTTTTCGTTTTGCAACTGCTTTCATTTTCTTCATCACATTCTAAGAACTTCCTACTGGAAACTTATGTTGTTTTGTACTGGAACTGATGTACGACAATAATGACACTATAAGGAACACTATTCCGGTGTTAACTTATTTTCGGTCAGAAGTGACTTGTGCGGATTTGCATTTGATTTCTTAAATTATTATTGACTAACATGTGTCTCCGTATGTTATCGCAGAACACATTTTTTATGTTTTTCCAGTGCGTTCCATTCTTTTTCGTCTTCGATTTAGAACACAAGTGAATAACACAAACACAATTTCATGGTTCTGCGCTTAATAGTTTTGGAGATCAGATGAGCAAATAAGTAAACAAATAAACAAACAAACAAAACCTCCATTTCTCTCTTACGGTTTGAATTTACGATATCCCATCTAATCTATAGGTTAGGATTCAAGGAAAACATTTATGCATTATTTTTAAGATTCTGCATTTGACATTTTGAACTTATCTTAAACGTCAAAAAATTATTCAACCTCCCTAGCCCACTTAGAAGACGTATTTTGCTAAATCCTGTTTTATCTGCAACCTAGGAGCCATGGAGATTTTATTTTATATATAAACAAAATCAAGATTCTGTGTATAAAAGCTTCGGAAATATGAAGAACGATAAAAAACAAATTCAAATCACTCTAGTTCTCCTTAAGAGTCGTATTTCGCCAAACATTTCTGTATCTATAGCCTAGCATGTAAGGACAATATTTATGCGATAGTTCAAACTACTAGGTATAATAGTATCGGAAACCTGAATAAAAAAGACCCTATTTAATCTTAAGGATCAAATTTTACAAAATCCTTTCTCATCTGCAGCTTCCTGTGAAAAGTTTTTTTTTTCTTTTAATACAAAATTTCAAAGTTCTATGTGTAACAGATCCGGAGATCTTTTAATGAATGAATGAGTTGATTTATTGTTTTATAAATATAATAGATTAGGAAATGTAAACTTATTCCTTGTTAGAAGTTCAAAGAAGGAAAAAATAGTTGAAACGATACTTCTTTAAATGAGAATATCTTTTGTAAAGTAACTGAATTAAAGAATAATCAGAAAAACTGTAATGTCACCACCCTATCCACCTCAACATTAACCCCTTTCCATCTCACCCTTACTCACTCTTCAACCCCAAACTCTCAGGTAATAATTTGAACACAAACGGCATTGGGAAATGTCACTAATAATCTAATCGATCCCGAAAGCTATGGAATAGACACTCACATTAGTCGTTTTTGACTATTTTTTCATTTCATTGCCTTCCCATCCTAAACCCTTCACTTCACACTAACAGGTGATTAATTTTGACTTTAAAAAATGCATTTGGAATTAAACTATTCATCCCAGTAACCTAAACAGCACACAGAAAGTTACTATGCATCCCATCGACCTCGAAAACTATGGATTAGACACTAAAAGTTCCGTTTATTTTTAGAAGTCACCAATCAATTTTTCACATAAATTCCTACGCTCTCCCGTAAAAAGATAATTTTCAAAAATGGAGCAAGATCGGTCCATTAACTTTTAATGAAGAGATTATATATCGAGTTTCAACGTCCTAACTTAACAGACTCTTGAGATACTAAATTTTTACATAAAGTATGGTCTCTACCACCCCTTATAACATGAATGTTCTTAAATTTAATGCCATGTGAAACTTTGTGGAGGGCTAAGGGTTATAATAGGTCAAGTATCGTTTCAATTGGTACAATAATTAGTGCGTAATTCTATCAGACAGAAATCCACATTCCCTTTGGTATAATTGATTTAAGGTTGAAAATAATGAGAAGGTAATGGGGGATTACAGTTACAATTGATAGGAGATCCGAGTTCGATATTGGGTGGGAACTCATGTGGTTTAGATCCCACATTAATGTGTAGATGCACGTCTCGTATAGCCTCGATGCTGAAAGGGATGGTAAACTCGAATCGCATTTAATTATTGTTGATTGAAGTATTTAAAAAATATATAAGTGAAAGAGAATAAATTTATTAGTATTGAAATTTTAAGGAAATAGCATCAGTGCCTAAATAAAATAAAATTAAAGTTGTTTGAAATTAAAAATAACATCATGAAGATAATGAGAAGTACATCTACCATCGATTGTTATAATTACTAGTAACATGAAGATAATGGGAATTTAATTAGTAGGTCCACACAAGTTGGACTTATAATATTGTAATCTTAGTATGTATCCATCCGCTAGTCTACCCGATCATAGGCGCCTACTTTGGGGGAGCAGAACACTTTTGGCTCCCCCAATATGTAAAGGTGGGGTCCTAGCCCCCCCCCAATATAATCCAGTCGAGGAAGAATTAACAGAGGAGTTCGAGTTTATATCGTAAACTTCGTCGTGCCTTTACTTAAAGATTAGGACCAGCCTTCTTATTCGATAGAAAACGCCGTTTTCAAAACGGTGTTTAATAGAGCACTGAACTTTAACCAACACTCTGGCAGCACTGATATGAAAAGATCAATGCGCAAAACAAAGTGTGCGGAGGGGGGAGCTTCATCAAGCAGTTGATAGAAAACGGCTGAATATGATTATGATATTTATTCATTGTATGCCCCCCCGCAATATTTTCTTCAAGTTGGCGCCTATGTACCAGATAACTCTTGAACGAAAGAAAATGTTTGAATTAAGTTCCTTCTTTTCGAAAGATCGTTAACACAATTGTCTCATGTGAGTTTGCTAATGAAGTCAATTCGATAACATGTATAATGAGTGTTTGATGATTTTAAATATTGGCTGTCAATATCCCTTTTCATACGAGTGAAACAAATGTACTACAAGCCACATACAATAAGCATAGCAGTACAAAGAGGTAATATAGCCCCTATATTAGGACCCATACCGCCAGGTAAAGAGCTAGACGAGATTTTCCTACTTTAAATTATGTTACCTCTTTTTTTTTTTTTTTTTTTTTTTTTTTTTTTTTTTTTTTTTTTTACAAGAAGAAGTTTGGTTTGTGACAGGTTTTCTATATTATGTGCTCTTTCCTTTCCTATAAATATTAATTCTATCATTTTTCTGAAAATACCGTAATAATTACTTATCGTGTTTTCGGGTGCAGAATAACACAGGTTCAATATGGACGTATTGGACTCCCCAAAAATACTTTGGACCCCTCCCAGTAAAACTTTCTGAGTGTGTGCCTGACCAAAGAAATACTATAATAAGGCTCGAACCTATAGCTTAACGTGGAATTCGAATTATATGAACTGAACCTGGCTCTAAAAGTTTTTCAGTATGTATGACACTTCGCATGTACGTAATAAATATCACTGTAAGTATGATAATGATAAAATTAAGAATTATTGACGTGATTTATGTTTTTCCGATGTCACCACATTTAACAATTGATAGATGAGAGATCTTTGAGTTTTACGTCTCACAGTTATGCCGGTTAGGCTAAAGGAGACCGTGATGATGAAGAATGAATGAAAGGGTGAAATGAAGAAAGTGAGAAGAAACGGGAGAACTCCGAGAAAACCCACGAACACGGTGTTTGTCCACACGAAGTTCACTCGGCACGAGCTGGGATCGAACCAGGGACTCCAAGCACCAGAGGTGAAAGCTCTAACACTGAGCCACCGTGGCCGCCTTAACAATTAATAATACGTAATAATAATTTTCTCCTGTGGATTCCTGTGTGATATTTCTGTGCTGTTTGTGGGATAATCACATATTGACTTTTGGATATTCTAATACTGTCCCATAATAGGCGTGGATTCTTGTGTGATATTTCTGTGCTGTTTGTGGGATAATCACATATTGACTTTTGGATATTCTAATACTGTCCCATAATAGGCGTGGATTCTTGTGTGATATTTCTGTGCTGTTTGTGGGATAATCACAGATTGACTTTTGGATATTCTAATACTGTCCCATAATAGGCGTGGATTCTTGTGTGATATTTCTGTGCTGTTTGTGGGATAATCACATATTGACTTTTGGATATTCTAATACTGTCCCATAACAGGCGTGGATTCTTGTGTGATATTTCTGTGCTGTTTGTGGGATAATCACAGATTGACTTTTGGATATTCTAATACTGTCCCATAACAGGCGTGGATTCTTCTGTGATATTTCTGTGCTGTTTGTGGGATAATCACAGATTGACTTTTGGATATCTAATACTGTCCCATAACAGGCATATCCCTATCCCTTTGGAAACCAAGGGAAATTGCAAAGATTTTCCATTAGCTTTAAAGTTACTACAGCTAGCCTATCCCAGGAGCGATAGGGAATCTGTGAGCATGTTGGAGTATGTAGGATGGAATACGTTGTAATTTTGGCTAAAATTGTATATTATTGCCCATAAATGCTCTACAAAATATACCTAAAATAGAATATAAGGTATTCGTTATATGGAAATTGGGAATAAATTTACGTTCTGTTCTGCTCTTTTCTTAGTTCTTCTCAGAGAACTTTTTTTTTTAATCTTATTCTTTCGGTCTTACTAAATTCTCAATTCTGTGGAGAAAAGAGTTAGTTTCGTCATAAACGAGCATTTTATATCAATTGAAGGATCCTATAGGTCAACTCACCACACTGCAGTTACCTTCAATAAAGAATCCAAAATTAGATCCAAGTGCACCATTACTGTTATATTTTATAACCTGTTTCAAAGGGTTTAAATTTGGACGGTTCTTTTCTTAACCTCTGTGTCGCTATGACGTTTATAGCCAAATGTCAGGGTTATATTTCACTCCTCTTTTTCTAGAATAAGGGAAGATATACATCAAAGAAAGTGTAGAACAGTTTGAAATTTCTCAAGTTGAAAATAAAAAAAGCGTAAGTGAGATATGTTTGTGACAAATCAAACTGTTACTTCAGAGCAACCTTTAAAAAATAAATAAATAAATAAATAAAAGCTAGCTTTATCTTCTAAAGTCTAGATTGAGTGTGATGTTATAGTAACTTCTTATGAGAAATAAATTGGTGCTTCATTCAGTAAGAAATTCGGTTTTCCTTTTATAAAGTCCTTGACAAAGTATCGTAACGTAATACTATATTCTTTGTAATTTGCTTTCAATGTGCGATATTGGAAATCGTTATCTGTCCGTCCGTTTGTCTATTTACTGGAACCACAGTATGAAAGCTAAAAGATATGAATATTTTCCTCACATGAATTCATTCATTGTTCAAACAATGGATCCCCTTCATCAATATCTGGCCTTACGATGAGTGAGAGGGCCGTGCCGTGGGGGGGCGAGCAGGGCGACGGCCCCGGGCGCTGAAGTAAGGGGGCGAAAAATGGAAGAAAAAAGTAAAAAAGAGAGGAAAAATTACTTGGAGTATATGTATGGGGGCGCCGTTGTATACTCTCGCCCCGGGCGCTGATTTTCCACGGCACGGCACTGGTCAGTGGTACCTTGGTCTATTAGGAACACAATTCATTATTTGTTTGTTTGAAACCTTGCTCTTCCTTGTACAAGGTTCGTTCATTCAATAAAAAACCGGAAAAGGTGTATAAAAAATACAAAACTTCGACAAAGTTTTGGCTTCTTTAGTTTGTGTGTGTGTGTGTGTGTGTGATGTACAAGAACTATTATCAGATGGACGTGGCACGGGAGCTGGAAATCAGTGAAACAAGATGGCGCACCTGCAGGTTTGCACCAACTCGAAGCAGCGGAATATCATTGGATTTCTGTTAACTGAAGGGTTGAAACCAATCGAAATTCGCCGTCGGATGACCATGCGATATGGTAAAAGTTGTTTGAGTCGAATACAAGTGTACAAGTGGTCTGTTAAGTTCAAACAAGGGTGTAACAAGTGTTGAAGATTCGTCACGCCCTGAACGTTCTTTCTGTGCAATCATCGAGAACAACATTGGTTGAGTTGATGACTCACAATACTTTCTTGAACATTAGTACGTCACGAGCAATATAGTGGGCTGATCCGACACTAATATTCATTTTGCTGCAATATCACTCACCGTAATACCAAGGTGACCAGAAGTTTCAGTTGCGAAAACGAGACGCATACGAATCGGCTACGGGGGGGGGGGATATCTGACTTCCAGATTGCATTTTGGGACTCAGCAGTGTTCTCAATTTACAAAATACACAAGTAAGAGTGATAACACATCGTTTCTAACTTTACGTGTACCACACAGCAAATAATGCTTCCCGATTGCAAGTTCTACCCAACAATTATTTTAACTAGTTGAACACTTTTGAATTCCCACTCAATTCCCACTTGAACCACGAACACTCAATTCCCATTTGAAAATTCAGAAGTTCTAGACACGACTGAACTTTGGCAACGAGTGTTGGTACGGAAGAGAGTAGAATTTGCATTGACGATTTATATGTGAATAATAATTACGGGACACCTAGGTCATTTTTACTTTAAAACGGGACATTTTGGCGTCCCGTTCAAGAATCAGAAGAAAACGGGACAACGGTTGGAAAAAGGGACTGTCCCGGCTAAAACGGGACGTCTGGTCACCTTGCGTAATACGGATGTTTTTCAGTATCAACTCATCAACTCTCGCAACTCCAGAAATCTAGTGACTCTCTTCTGCTGCACGTTGATGCAAACCTGCAATGATGCCGCCATCTTATTTCACTGATTCCCGTCATCCTGTTCGCGAGGAGGCGTGCCAGGCCAAGCTGATAATATTCCTAGGACATCATTAAAAATAAGTAAGAAGCACGAACTGTGTCGAAGTTTTGTACTTTTTACACAATTATTGAATGGGCCTTGTTGAACAAGGTAGTGTCAGTAAACTACATCCTGCTTGGGAAAGAGGGCTTTGTCCCACTATCATATGACCAGAATATACGAATCATTAGTTCGGTTATTGCACGTGACACGTCAGCACTAATCACAGGTAGGCATTGATTATTATGTGATCCCAAATTATCTATTGGACTCTTTCGGGTTATGGTCATACCGTGAAATTCAGTAACTTGCGGTGGCGAAACGCATCCTGGTACCAAAAAGGGGGGTTACCGTATGATTCCGGTGCTTATACTGGAAAGTTTAATGGACGCACTCGCTAGGTGACCTCCCTCTACCAATAAATCTAACTGATAGATTGGGATTTGGTTCAGTGTGCTAATGTAGGTATGCCATTATCCTTCGTTGGAGGTTTCTGTTGCTTAGTAGTGGAGAATTTTAACGAAGTATGTTACCCTCTAAATAAGTATTGCCAATGAGAAAAAAAACGAGACAAGGAATAAGGTTTCATCATCTAGTCTCGTCGACTTTCTACAAGTCTCGTCTCAATTCTGAAATAATTGTTCATAGTTTCGTCTCGATTCTCGGAAAGTTTATCTTGTCTCGTTTACTAGTTTTTTCTTAATTTCATGTAGAGTTTGTCAGAATACGTTCACATCTAGTGCAAAAATCGACACCAATTTAAAATTCGCTTTGATTCAATAGTTATCTTGTAAACCACCGGACATACGTAAGTAGCTGTTACTCCTTAAGATGTTAAAAGGCCCCATCACGGCGAAATTAAAATACCGCTAATTTTACAGTAATTATGTGATATCTTCAAATAGATAAAAGATAATTGAAATGCGGAAGAAGAGCTCGATAGACAATGTTATTTTACATGATATACCATTATCACGACTTATTTATCTGCTTTCGATTTCCAGCCATTTAGGAAATTGGCATTTATTTTAGCGTTTCTGAATGGCTGCAAACAGAAAGCTACTAGGTGACTCGTGATACGGTATCTCATGCAAAATTAATTTTGCCTAGCGCGCTCTTGTTCCATATTCCGATTATCTTTTATCTCTTTAAAGGTATCACATAATTACTGTAAACTTAACGTTATTTTAATTTCGCAGTGATTAGGCCTCCCGACATAATTATGCTAGCTGACTAATTATTGCAAAAATGTGAATATAAAAAAATTGCACACTCTCAAGAATTATCGTATGGAGTAAAGAACGTAGGTACATATTAATATAATAATATTAATAAGTCCTACTGGTATCATACTAACAAACTGAAAGACAAATAACTGAGTATATAACTCAGTTACACAAAATAAGTATTAACTTTAATACTAAAATTTATATATAAATTCATTAGTTTGGACTGTCTGTATTTTAAAATATTAAAAAGAACACAGAAACTCTAGAAATAATTACGTCTTAAACATATATTTACAAAGTATTAATTTGGAATGTCTCTGTCCCAGAGTATGGAAAAATAAGACAAAAAGTCTGAAATGAATTAAGTCTTCAACTAAATATATTGTATGTCTTTATTAACCAAATTCACAAAATTAGAAGGTATTCAGTTCAACCCATTTATAATATATGTGTGCCCTGAATTTGTTCACACATAACTTTGACGTAGCTACGTTGGTTTTGATTATTTATGTTTGAAAGTTTTGTGCCTCCTCGGTGCTTCCATATCCTATGCGATCTGATAATAGTCTTTGGAGCTAGGCTATAAAACACTTAAATGGTTGATATCGGCAGAGAAAGATGCTTATAGCCAACCATACACACTTTAGCGTGATTTTGGTTGCATAATAGAACAGGGGTTGTACTACAAAGTTTCGGAACACTTTTATAGTTCATTATATTGTCTAACTTGTTCCTAACCTTTCTCAGACACGTTGGCTACATTCGTGACGCGAGTTAAAATTATATATTTTTTTTTTTTTAAAAATAGTTCTGTCTCATTTGTCTTTCACATATCACTGTAAACTTGTATGCAAAAACAAAAAGCATTATTATACTTTTTCGATGACAGTTCGTGTTATGTAAATGATAATTTCATATTGAAATATTCAGTTATGTTTCTTAATATGCTCCGTATTTCATATAACTTATTTGTATAGTTCTATACAATAGGATGCGAAGAAAAGTAACTTCATTCACGCCCCTCCTTGAATTCCCTCTCATGTGCTAAAACAACGCAGTCATTTTTACCATTGTTTCACAGAAGGTCCTTATAAGTATATAATCTTTGCAGTCATACCTTATTATATTTGCGTATTTTAACGTTGTTGTGACTATATACAGAAAAAGAGCATCTTTTCAAATCTATTAAGAAGTATTTGTACATAATATATCATAATACTTAGTACATTAATCAGCAGTATTTCGCTTAACCACTGAGGCTAATAATAGTTGATACTTGAAATTTCTACAAAACGGAATTAATTCTTGAGACTAACATATCCATCCGCCATTTCAGAATATGCTATTCCGCCTTAGATGACTATGTAAGCATCTTCACAGAGTCTCCTTTCCTCTTAAATTCTATATCAATATAAATCCCGCGTTTACTCCTTGATTTGACTTGTATATATAAACAAATCAACTACAAAGGTAATACGTATAGTATGCGACAACGAAAGGCATCCAAGCTTACCAAAAGTAGTATGCTGATAGAACTAGCCAAGCTTATGAAAATGAAATGAAATGAAATCTTTGAATTTAACGTCCCACGTTTATGCCCGTCAGGCGAAGGGAGACGATGATTAAAGCAAGTTAATGATGATGGAATGAAAAGCGGAAGGAAAGGGGAATACCCCGGGAAAACCCAAGGACACGATGTTGTCCTCCACAAGCTTACTTGGCCGCGGGATCGAACCAAGGACCCCACGCACCAGAGCTAAGAACTCTCCAACTGAGCCACCGAGCTCCCTAAACAAGCTTAGTATGAGCACGAAATACATTATACGAGCTCTGATTCCTTACTGGAGCCTTCAAATTTGAGATTTGAGCTCATTCAAATTTTAGAGAAAAATCTCTATTTGATATTTAGAACAAAAATCAAATGTTTTTTCTTAGTTTGTCGTCCCTCGATTATGCACCAAGGCCAAGAGGTGAGGTGAGGTGATTTTATTTTAGCGTCCCGTTCAGCAGCGAGGCTATGAGACATGGATCTACTGATTATCGTGGAATCCGAACAACATGAGCTCCCGCCGGGAATCGAACCCGGGTCTCCCACGCCAAAGGCGCGTACGCTAACCCCTTAGCCACGAGAGAGTTCCACCAAGGCCAAGAGATGCAGCGATGATGAGATGGATGAAATCACGAAAGTGGAAAACCGACAAAACAGATGAATACGGTATTTGTCTACCACAAAACATCTAAACTTGACGGGAGCAGAGAGCAAACCATGGTATCCCACGCACTGGAGATGATGGTATTGAACCTTCACGTAACCTTCTTAAAACTTAAATTCAGGCCTAGTAAATGATACAGTTGAAATATATGTTATACATGCAGTTGCTTATAATAAAAATTACTTTAAACATTTTGAAGGGTGATAATAGGAATACTTACTAGTTCTGAGTTTTGATGTTTTATACTCTCATGTAACAACGTCGCGTCGTTATGCATGAAAGAACCTAATAATAATGTGATCTCGAAACCACAACTGGGACTTGAATTCGGAGTGTTGGCAAGCGTACATAACGTCATGTGAGATCAACTTTTATAGGATTTAGGATTTAGATGTCTTGGGCTTTCGGCATCTAAGGCAATTTAGCCCTTCACGATTTGAGAGATGACGTAACTCGGCGAGCACGAAATTCGAGGAAAGCGAAGGAAGAAAGATTGGGGAAGAAGGGAAGCGGCCTGGGACTTATAAGTTAGGTACCACCCCGGCATTTGCCTGGTGTGAATGAGGAAAACCCAGGAAAACCTCATTGAGGGTGGCTGCCCTGAAAAAGCGTTTTACATTTTTTCGACGAAGTGTCAACTCTTATAGCATTGGTTGTTCCCCACTACATATTATCTTCCTCTCTTGAGTGTTTCATTGGTCTCAGCGGGAAATTTATTAGTGTTCTAATTATAATACGTTTCTGGAATCATTTTCCAGAACGGCACAGACTATCAAACGCAATTCTACATCGATGTATGCATTTCACTCTAACTTATAGACGTTGACCTTCAGTTTCGTGAATTCTAATACAACCCAAAAAATCTTTTCCTTTCATACTAGCATGGAAATTAAAATTTTATATAACCCTCGTTTATATTATATATTGTTAACACTCATTTGTTTGCTAATTTAGCTTCAGCATTCCAGATTATCCACTATGTCATGTTAATTTAAAATTCATGTTAGTATATTTCTACGCACAATCGTGTTATTTTAAAATTCAACAAAGTGGGATGCTATTTAAATTTCTGTATTTTTTTTTTTTTTTGAGTGTTTCATCTACCGCTTTCTTAGTGGTGTGAAATGCAAATTTATTGTTATGTAAGTAACATAAATGAGACAACCAAAGCCATTTACATGACATTTGAAAAGAAATAAAATGCAAACATTTCCTGTGATGTCAGTAGATTTGGCTTGTCATACTTCATATTTCCTCGTTTCTTCCGATAAATTTCCATGGATGACCTTCGTTAGTTACAAACGAAGTCTTTGAAAATCATGGTACTAATCACTATGTAAATTGGATAATAATATTTGTTTTTTAGTTTTTTATTTGCAATTGTATTACATCTATCAAAGTTTTGCAAATACTGTACCAAATAGCCTACAGTAAATTAGATGAGTTATCCTGAGTGATATATAATCTGCCATTCCATGTACTTGTTTACTTGCATGAGTTTTTTAAGGATTATATAATGGTTCTTAAATTATGCAGTATTTTGCTCGTTTTGTAACACTCTAGACAGAACATTGATTGTCCGTTTTGCGTTTAATGCATATGGACATATAAGTTAAAATAAAATCTATACAGTTGAATTGCCGTAGTGGTACTATGTCACATATAAATTTTCTTGCATAAGGAGCTGAAATAATAGAGTTTAGTTGATTTGACGTTTTAACATCCCTTTCAGCAGCGAGGCTATATGAGACGGGACCTACTGATTAACGTGGAATCCGAACTACATGAGCTCCCGCCGGGAATCAAACAAGGCTCTCCCACGCCGTGAAATAATAGAATGACCAAGTTACGTAGTAGTTGAAGCAGAACATTTTCCGATCTGTTTCATTAAAAATTCTCGATCTGGTCGAGAGTGGTGGACAAAACACAGGCCAAATGATTTTCTATTCAAATATATATATGTAATTATCATCTATACTATGAAACACACAGTTACTTGAGATTGCGCATGTTATTATATAAAACGTCCTGTTATTATTGTTCGGAGTCCTAATCTTAACTAAGCTGGCCCACTTCCTACTCTAATCTATAATAACTTACTACTTAACCAAGTCTAACCAAACCTACTACCTAACATGATCTTTCCTGACTTTATTGCCTCACTTGACCTAACCTGATCTACTACCTTACCTAGTTTAACTTGATCTATTGCTTAACCTAATCTAACCTGACCTACTATATAACTTTATATAACCTGACGTACTACCCAACCTAATCTATCCTGATCTACTACCTATCCTTATCTAACCTGACCAACTACCTAACTAATTTAATCTGATTCACTAGCTAACGTAATCTCGCCTAATCTACTACCTAACCTAATATTACTTCACCTACCACCTAACCTAATCTAACTGGATCTACTACTTACTCTAACCTAACTTGATATGCTATCTAACTTATCATGACTTACCACCTAACCTAGACTAATCTGATCTACTACCTAACCTAATCTAATCTGATTTACTACTTAACCTTACTATATAGCAGAATCTATCCTGACTTCCAGTTAGCCTAGTCTAATTTGATCTACTACCTAACCTAACCTAATCTGATCTACTTTCTAGCATAATCTATCCTGACTTACTACCTAACTAGTTCAACCTGATCTACTACCTACCCTAATGTATCCTGACTGTCTAATCTAATCTAACCTGACCTACTACCTTACCTACTTTACCTGATCTACTTTCTAGCATAATCTATGCTAAGTTGCTAAGGTACCTAAACAAGCCTAATCTGATCTACTACCTAAACAAATGTACCCTAACCTATTACCTAACCTGATCTACTATCAACCCTAAAATAATTTTGTCGAAGCCAGATTCAAGTCAGAAAACTGTCACGCTATGTGTTGCTGGCTATCTGACACCAATAGTTGTCGCTAATGCAAGACAGCTTGCAGATTTAATGACCATTGTGAGAATTTAAATTACAATTTAAAAACCGTATTGCTTTAAATTCAATTATTTCCAAATAGAATAACGCTCGTAATCGTAACCATAAATATATTTGTATATTTCTTCAGTAATACACTTTGATGATTTCGTTATATTTCATAAAACGGTATTGTTTGAATTTAATTGTTTTAAAATGATACTGAACACGAGCATGCTTTTCTCTTTATTATTAACACAAAGGCCATTCCATATTTTAATTTGATGAATAATATTTGTGTTAGCACAACGTAATTGGTGGACAAACTGAAAACTATATAGAGGGTGTTAAAGAACTGTACTAACAAACTGTAAGAAGTCATTCCTCATATTAAAATAAGAAAAACAGTTCATATGGACATATGGAGAAAAGTGCATAGTTTCAGAGCTACGATCGTCTTAAATAGTGTGAAAAAACACATTGCAACACGCTTTATTTTTAACGAAAGGGAACGTAGAATGACGATTCGTATAAGCGTAAAACAAGTCACACATACATCCTCAAAAATGTATATTTCAGCAATGTGTAATGAATACACAAGAGATTCACAGGTCTTAATTTCCAGACGCGATTCCAACATAAATCCTTTATATGAACATACTTAAATATGGATCCAAAGAAGGTAAAAATCAACCTCAACAGTTGAGACTTTTAAATGTGTCGAAGGGAAGACGGAAGTGTTAGTGATCGCCAGTTCCAGGACTTTACGTGCTCGGAGTAATGCGTACTGCGGTGTGTTTTGTCTTACTTGTACGTAAAAATGTCGTGAAAAAATACATCACAGGACGCATCCAGCTTCCATCTGACACAATGGGGTGCTCACCGCTATTAAAGTTTACTTTTTGTCTGCTTTGGATCCACATTTAAGTCAAAGCTTATCTAAGAGTTCTGTTGAGAGTATGCTTGGTTATTAAGCACTGTACAGAGTCCTTTGCGCGATCATAGCAACTCGCTTGTATATATATATATGTATGTGTGTGTGCCGAGGAAAATCACCGCCAGGGGCGAGAGTATATGGTGATGCCCACATACATAAGAGTGAGGTCGACAGAATAGCCGCGAAGCGCCACCATGGTTGGCACGAAACGTAAGAAAATTTTCGAGAAAAAAGATCCCGCTTTTTATTTTGATTTCGAGCACTTTATATTACTTTTTTCCTTCCATTTTGTACATTTACACATGCATTTTCCTCCCGATTTTTGAGCCCCGTACTTCGGCGCCCGGGTCCGTTGCCCCTCTCGCCCCCCTCACGGCACGTCACTGTATATCACGTTTTATAGTTTGTTAGAATAGTTCATTAACACACATTAGTTCATTAACACATTATAGTTCATTAACAATGTGAACTTTTATTCAGTGTAAGCCATGAAAGTTCACAATTACGCATTTTTAACCTATTGTGTACAGTAGGCAGGTTCTATCCCAAGAACTGGTTTCCTTTAATTTGAGAATTGCAACATCTTCCAGTAAATATGAAATACCGTATCTCTCATATTCATCTTACAGTGACTCCATTTAGATCAGGGCGCGAAATTTCCGGTCGGCAGGTCGCCATTGGCGACTAGAAATTCAGAGTTGGCTACCAGTGTTCAGTAAGAATGGTTTATATGTGTATGAACTGTCCAATTCAAAATTGATTACTCTGAATGTAATTATCTGGTTTTGAAATTTTATGTCCAAATATAATCTCTTTCTTTGTCAATACAAAGGCTGGAGGGGTGGCTCTCATAATTTGCGTGTGAGAGATACTGGCCACTATCGTTTTTGGATTGGCGAATGCGTCTCACTTTGAAATTTTGGGCCCTGATTTACATCATCTCTACTTCTTTGGACAAATTGTACACTGATGTTCACCTGTACGGTGAAGACGCTAGAGGGGACAAGGAGAGCGTATGCTTCACAATGGCTATCGATGACTTAACAACCTCTCCCAGACATGGTGTATTGTAATGTAGGTCAACCAAATATAAAACTATTCTTTTCGACATACAAACAAAACTGTTATTACCTGACCAGGGAACGAGTGCGGGCGGCCGGTTTTGGAACTAAAATACAAGCAGTAGTGTTTCTAACCGGATTACTTGTAACCAATCTATCACAGTTCTTTTTGTCCTGTTCGTAATAAACCACTTCACGCATATGCTCAAGTCAGGGGCAGATCCAGGGGAGGCGTCGGGGCGATTACCTCCAGAATAGGATATTCTTTTATTTTAAAAATAAAACCTAAGAATTTTCACTTTGTATTATAAATGTAAAATGAAACCTAAAATAGGTAGGTCTTACGTTTTTTTGTTTTACGTTGCAGAAGCAAGAAATTACTTACATTGGCGTTCTTGCTCAGAAAATTCGCAGTACTGTTCTAGAAATTGCAGACAATAGCTACTTCTCCTTTTGTAGTTTTTTTTCAATACACTCTTACCTTGATTTGACTTCAAACGACCACCCCTCAAACATTTAGCCTGTATCCGCCCTTAGCTCAAGTTAAGACAAACAGTTTCAAAAGTTGTTGAAGTTATCTTAAGTTACTTAAGATCATCTTAAGTAACAAGCAAAAAACATCAACAACAAAAAATATAACTCCATATTAACTTGCGAACAAACTAACGAAAGCAGCGTTTTACAGGTTGCTCCTGTTTTATAATGACCGAATAAAACGTAATCAATTTTTATACAATCTGCTTAATACACGGTAGAAGCTCACTGAATTGTCAATTGTGCTACGGTATGTTGTTCTTAAATTGGTAATTTCCATTCATATATTACTATTCACAATACATCTGCATTACTGCAGGAATGGTTCACTACAACCACATAACTTACGGCGTTCTTTATTAAGCGGAAAGAGATTATGCTATGCATAACATCTAAACTGCAACTTTTAAAAACCCTTGGATACACTGCAGAGTGAAACTCTCCGCTCCCTTGTCTCACCGCGCTTGCCGAAAAACTTATGTAAATGCAACAGCAGCGCCATCCTCCCAAACCCGCACTGCTATCCTAGTCAGGTAATGCCCCCCAAAATACTCTGACACTCTGTGTACCTTCCCAAGAAATTAGAGCAAGTGTTGTCACTGTTAATCAGTAAGTAGAACCATATCTTACATAGTTTAACCCTAGAAAATAACTGACACTTCAAATATCCAAACTAATTACAACTGGACGAAATCTAGATATACAGAAATCTGGATAATTATAGAATTTATCAACAATTGGCAGCGCCGTAACTTAGATTTTTTCTGGGGGGCAAGCATTAAATATTCGGGTCCCCTGGAAAAGTTTTTCTAATTCTTGGACCCCTCTTTCCATCTTTCTCTTACTTCTTATGGG
Organism: Thermobia domestica; assembly: GCF_964235325.1. Taxonomy (NCBI): domain Eukaryota; kingdom Metazoa; phylum Arthropoda; class Insecta; order Zygentoma; family Lepismatidae; genus Thermobia; species Thermobia domestica. Next base: position 224,794,455 of record NC_137465.1, read on the forward strand.
CTCCAGAGCCTGTAGACCCTCCCCCAAGGCAAAGTATGTGGGACCGTTAGTAACAACCCCGGGCCCGTTCCATATATGACAAATGACAAATTAATTTAGGGGACAATATTCTATTGACAAATTTCAAAGCCATACGAATAAATATTATTTCTAGGGCTCCTGATAGTAGATTTTTTTTAGTAAAATGGCCCCACGGCTCATTTTTGTTTTATTTACTTTTTGGTGCTATTTGATGCTTCATTTATAATTCCATGTTCGTATCGTATATGAAGTAAGAAAATTTTGCCTTAAAGTTGGTCTCCCCTCGAAGGGAGCTTCCCCGGGGTGCAGTAGCCACACCTGCTCCCACAAGTTAAAGCCCTAACAATAGGCCATGCTTTAGATAAAAGACCTAATGAATGTTGAAAATAAAACAACGAATAAAAAAATACTGTCCATTAGTAGCTACTTGTTTTGGTAATTTTGAAAATTTATTTCTATTATTGTTACCATTATTATCCGGATATTTAGCGATGCGGATAATTTAAATTCGAATAAAATTTGGAGTTACTCTGCGGTTGATGCCGAAGCCATGAATCGATCAAGATAAGAACGTTTGAGTATAAAGAGTAGAATTTGGTGTATAACATACTCATGCTTAATACTGGCACCTTTAAATCCAGAAAGAGAAAAAACATTGAATATAGTTAACTTTAGTTAGTCTTCTGTTTAAAAAATTGTCATACAATTGAAAAGATTTGCAAATGCAAACATTGATCTGGTAAAGTTTAGATATTACCACGAGAGAGGCCAGGTCCGCATGAATGTAAAGTATTCGAGACTTCGATGTTATTCTAACAATGACACTTGTGAAATCAGTAGAACCGTAACTATGGACTTGCCATAGTGCATGAAGAAAATTTCACTGTCCACAGTAATTTAATTTATTTAGCAGTGATGCTTCTCTCAAGGTACCCGTAAATATTAATTTTCTGAATGCCAGACAAATGAGTCACTTACACTGAAGTAATTTGTCAGCTTGAATATTGACAAATTCGATTTGTTATCAGAATAAGTTGTTAAAAAGAATTGCATAATATATGTATCTTTCAGCAATTTGAATCCTGTGATTTACATGTTACCTGTGTGTGGTCCGGGCGTTGTTAGTTTTGAAATTGGTGCACTATGGGAAATTTTAAAGATTCATGCAAAATAATAAGAAAATGGCAAACATAGTTACGAACCACTTCCTTTCTGAAAAGGTCTTTCTGGAATGACATTTGGTACATTCAGTGCACGAGAATATCAAGTCCATTTTAGGTCATTTTGCACTATTTCATTTTCAAGATTTCTATCTGAAGTTCGGTTCATTGCTTAAAATATTCATGTCCACATGTTGTAAATAACTTTTGTAGTGTAAAAAGGCAGCGTTAACTTTTGGATGTACTTAAGTGTACCTGACAAACTTTTAGTTGCAACTTTGGTAATCAGAGTTAATTCTCTTGTGATCTGAATGCAACATGTCGACAGAAGGTTGTTCGCTTTGTATCTGACCATTTTTGACTGCTACTCACCTTAAGAGATACCTCGCCGCCAGCACTAATCATGTTCTATTAGACCCCCAACACTCTGGACTATCATACAGCATCACAGTTCCCACTGCAGCCAAGGGCGCCGTTCCTTAAAATCCTCATATATATATATATCCCCATTAAAGACATCTGACGGTACAGTTCTCACAGATACGGATAGCATCTTAAATAGATGGAAAGATCTCTTTGATGATTTGCTTAACAAGCAACCAGAAACTAGTGTGCGTGGTGAAAAGGAGATACACACCGCAGAACCGTATATTTTAGAACCCAACCGAATAGAAGTAGAAACCGCTATAAAGAAATTAAAGAAACACAAATCTCCGGATGTAAACGAAATTCCGGATGAGTTAATTTTAGCTGGACGCGAAAAATTGTGGAACAAAATACACAAACTCATCCACCCTTATCTGGAACAAGGAAGAATTACCACAAGAGTGGAAAGAATCAATCATTGTTCCAATTCACAAGAAAGGCAACAAAACTGACTGTAATAATTATCGAGGCATTTCTCTTTTGTCAACATCCTATAAAATCCTTTCAAATATTCTATTAGCAAGATTGACCCCATACGCAGATGAAATTATTGGAGATTATCAGTGTGGATTTAGACAAAATCGATCAACTATCGACCAAATACTTACCATGCGCCAAATACTCGAAAAAAAGTGGGAATACAGTAGCCCGGTACATCAACTATTTATTGATTTTAGAAAGGCGTACGACTCGGTTAGGAGAGAAACATTATACAACGTTCTTACAGAACTTGGAATACCGAAATAGCTACTTAGATTAATTAAGATATGTTTAAATGAATCCCAAAGTAAAGTCCGTGTAGGAATTTTTTTGTCCACGAGCTTTCACGTCGAAAATGGCCTGAAACAAGGAGATGCGTTGTCGCCATTATTATTTAACTTTGTTCTGGAATACGATATAAGGAAAATCAAAGATAGCAACCGGGACCTAGAGTTGAACGGTATTCACCAGGTTATGACATATCCTGATGATTAAATTTAATAGGGGATGATAGGAGAACAATAGAAAGAAATGCAGAGATCTTATTAAACGCTTGCAGGGACATGGGTTTAGAAGTAAATGCAGAGAAAACTAAATACATGGAAGTGCGTCGGGACCGTAATACAGCAAATTATAGATGTGTTAAAATATTAAATAATACTTTTAATTAAATATTAAATAATAATAATATTAAATATCTAGGATCAAAATTAACAGAGGAAAATCATATCCACGAAGAAATTAAATGTCGTTAAAAGCAGGGAATTCGTGTTACTATTCGGTTCAAAATCTCTTGTCGTCGCGAATTCTTTCGAGGAATTTGAAGCTTAAGATATATAAATCGATAATCATGCCTGTTGTTCTATATGGATGCGAAACATGGTCGCTTACACTGAGGGAAGAACATAGACTGAAAGTATTTGAGAACAAAATCCTGAGCCGGATGTTCGGACCCAAGAGGAACGGGAATGGGGAATGGCGGAAACTTCATAACGAGGAACTACATAATTTATATGGTTTACCCAAAATTGTTATGGTCGTCAAATCTAGGAGACTTAGGTAGGCGGGTAATATAGCTAGAATGGAAGAAAGTAGGAACGCTTTCAAAGTCTTGAATGGAAGACCAATCGGAAAACGACCATTAGGAAGACCTAGGCACAGATAGCTAAGGATAGAAGTCAGTGGAGAGCTTTTGTGAACGCGGCGTTGAACCTCCGGGTTCCATAGGCCATATATATACCTTCTGTATTTGAATGGACCCCCCAAATTTACAGAGAAATCGGCGCCCTTGATTGAAGCAAGCTCAGGCGCAGGACAGACACGGAATTTTGTCTCACTTCTCCCTGCAAGCTTTCCATGTATCATCCAGGGTCTGAAGGCGTTTCAACAGTTCAAATGCGCAAAAATCCATTGGACGGGCATGTAGTGTTTTCACAGGAATATCTTCAAACGCAATGACAAGAATTCGTAATTCCTCTGTCATTTCCTGATAAAAGCGTAGTGGTGTTCTGGCGGTATGACTGGAAGCCTTATCCATACATATGATTCATCAACTAATTCGCGTTCATTCCATTCAAATGTGGGATATATCTCCGATTGATAGGTGGCAAATGAATTCTTGAAAGTATCTTTCAATTACCATCACATTGTTGTCCACTTTCAGTATCATCAAATTACCCTTATATCCGAATCCCGTAACAACCATAAAGGACGGAGACTTTCCCTGCACTGACGAACAGAGTTGCTACACCCCTTGCCCTGAATGTCGCGGTATGTGATCACCTGAATGTGATCACCAGCAGTGAAATGGACATACGATTCATCCACAATGCAACTCTCTTCCATTTCGAATCTGCCTTGCACTTTTCATACCGTTTCCTGGAGTTCGTCTTATTTTTGGCAATGTAACGCAGTAGCAGGTGGTGTACACGGACCTTCCGCTCACACTTCAACATGAGGCGTTTACGAATTGTTTTTTGTCGACAGTTGACAGTGTGAGATGGAATCTGTGGCTTTTGCAACAGTCTCCCCAAGTATTAACCCATTCTCCCGACATTGTTTCATAATGCGACGTACGAAAACAACCTGGAAAAGAACTATTATAATAACCCTCCCAATACCAGTTGCTTTCCTGGGCCATTTGATAACATTTACTACCAACACTCACGCATCTACAAGGATTAGACACAACACTGCTCCAGTCAAAAAACTCACAGCTCCAGCATGATACGAACTCGAATTCAGTTCCTGTTCCATAGTATTGTTTGGAGGGAGGCAGGGTTGATGAAAATTTATAATATTAAAAATTGATTAGTTTATAACCGAGTGATTTAGTAATGCTGGTGTTACCTGTGTAGTTGCTCCGGAAACATTAAACTAGTGTCGTTATGAGTGTTCTTTCTCAGTTTTCAGACACCGGAGTGTTGTGTTGGTGGCAGTGAAATTTCATCAATTGTAACTCTTTTTATACGTACAATTCTCGTGAAAGTGGATATTGAGACAATGCCCGTGAAATGTAACTACAGGACTGGGTTTACTAAATATATCATGACCAGGCAAACCCTAACGGGAAACAGTTAGCAACTAATAAAAGCGGTCTGTTCAAGGTTATACGCGAACATGTTTCTACTATAGTCTCCCAACTACAGCAAGCAAGCATGGGAGATACAGTGCTCGCAATCATTTACTCGTGCCATGCATATTCCCTAGGGCCTTCTGTCATTATAGACAATGACTGTAATTCTTGCACAACAGAAAGACGCATATAACTACATATTCGATGACCTTGAAACTACAGATATGCCTTCTACAAGAAAAAAAAGATCAAATGCAGTGGTATCACTTTCTGCATAATTTCGGGAAGCTTGTTCAGGTATATATATATCCAAGTTAAATATATTCAGATTTTGGGGTCCAAGCAAATAGTTCCCCTTTCCTCCTCCTCCAGCATCAGTACCCTGGTCAGAAATCACTTTGTAATAAAGTGGAAGGAAAAGATTAAACTGAGAGACTCACAACAGTTAAATGGAAGTGGAGAAAAGCATAAATAAGAAGTTACGACCAATTAGGGAATGAAGAAGAGTTACTGATAAGAGTTATTACACAGGCTGTTAGAAAATATTGTCATAATATTTTAGGAATAGATTTCTCGCATTCATTACCATAGGACCGATCGTAGTTGGGTCAAGACAGCATTGAAGAACTAGTAAGTGATCTATACAAATATCCATCTTTCAGAATTTCCGGTAGTTGCACAATCATTTATAGAGAAGTTGTTGGAAAGAACGTGGTCACTCTCCACCTACCTTACTAAAAATTGTTGTGCAAGAACTGGAACATTCTTAACCATGCATATTTGGATAGTTCGCATACCAGTTTGTAGCAATCATGTCAAAGGAACGACAAGTACACTGCATTTCCAAGTGATTACGGCTGCACGACTTGGTGAAAGGGTTATTACATTGTTTCAAATTAGAAGGAATCAGTTTCAACTGAGATATATAATTTATTATAACAAATAATTCAACGGACAACATGTATATAAATATATAACAACTAACAAACTGATTCATTTGTGAAATTGCTCCGCAATCACAGTTTAACGTCGGAAGGCGAAAATTAGCTTTTATATTACAACTCATTAAAGTTCCAATAATTTTGATTAAATTTTGAGGTTAAGTTTAGTTTCAAAAAATTACTTCGAAATATTTTACTAAATCTAATACTAATAATTACATGCACTTAAAATCTAATAGGAATCGGGGTCATTCCCAAGTGCGTGACCAATACTCACCTTAACGTTATCCAAAAATATAAGAATAAAAAAAGACTTTGAAATTTAGAATTAGTGAATATTAATTACTCACTCACAATGCTCCCGGTTCCTTATGCAAACCACTAATACACTTTTTTCTTTTAACTTCTCATCTTCACAACACAATTTCGAAACAATTTCACTGCCAAACAATTTTATATGTTAACTAAGTAAATTACTTTGTCTCACTACAAGGTTCGATAGGTCTATTTCTCAAAAGAAAGTTCGTAGGTAGCAGCACTGTAAACTATAGCAGCAATGTTCATCAATGTTTCCATCTCTGATCGGAATCACAATCTCTTTTTACATTTTTTTTTTCATTATCGTTCAAGTTCCTCAGAGATATCTTGACCCAACTACGATAACTCCCATATTAATGGACCTATGAACTTTCGAAATTCACTTGTTTCATATTTTCGGTATCATGTAACTCTGAAACTATCCATTTTTAACCACAAGTCCATCTGAACTTTTTTCTTATTTTTATGTGAGGAATCTGTTCTCAAAATACTGTGCCATATTTTAGTAACACCCTGTATAGTATAGAGCTGCGTATTATATTAAGATGATTAAAAATATCCCTTAAAGAAATAAATATAAATACTAGCTTTTCATCAGGTCATGGTCTGTTGCATTATAACATTTCAGAAGGACATATGTATGAAGCAGTACGCCTCAATGTAAATAGCTTTATGTTGCATTTTCTAGGGAAATCTGGAGTTTATGACGTTTCAAACTATACTAAGCATTGTTTAGGATAAGGATTAGGAATTAGATTTATGGGTGTTCGGCATCTTTGGCTATAAGAAGGCGCGGATATAAAAAAAATCACACACGCAACCATCCAGCATCTTCATTATGTGTATCCGCATCCACACACGGATCCGATACATCTCGATTCATATCCGCAGATTATGAGATAGCAAATATATAAAATGTGTTAACTTGTTTACTTCTTTGATAACGAGGAATTCAAAAATAATTCCTACTATGACATTTGTAAATTCCTCATTTATAATATCATAAATTCTATGACATAATATCAATAAAATTCAAGCAAAACATTTGGTTTCGTATCTCCCTATTGTAAACCAAAAACGAAAATCAAACCACTTAGCGTGTCAGCCGCTTTTGTGGGCTTAAGCCGCTCTAACGCTATCTGTTAACGACAAGCTGAACTACTCCTAGCCTAGAGACAAACACGCTCAGCGCGCTGCGTCACCTTATCTCTAGCAAGCGTATAAGGAGCTTTCTGGACATAGTGACCGTTACGTCTTTTATTCGCGTGTTTGCCTCACGGTACTGGGTGTTAGCTGTTGAAAAGTGGGAAGCACTGGCCAAGAATCGAAGCCGAGAATAGCACTAAACTGCCGTGCTCTTTATTGAAAATCAGCTACGCTAAATAAAATGTAATAAATTCATAGAAGCAGAAGCATGAAGCAAATGTTTTCTTCATGCAAAGTATTGAATTATACCGGTAAATCTTCCAAAATATGGTGTTCCAAAACTACAACAGAATCCGTAACTATAATCTTATAAATCTTACAGCAGAGTCTGTAACTATAATCTTTTTTAAAATCTTAATTTAAATATTTATAATTTTAATGAAACTACTTACATTTCAGTCGTTCCTACTTATTGTTTCGTCGCACAAACGGGCTACAAAAACCGGCTTCTTCGCCATTAAAACTTAAAATAGATCTTCAATGTTGACAGGTGACTTTTCTTTACCAGTTGTAATGTTAGTGTCTTATCTACATACAGAAACATAGGAATACATTACGAAAACCTTCAGATTGTACTGGCAACAATGAATTCCCATGATGCAATTTGATGTCGAAAATGAAATAGAACTTGTAAGAAAACATCATACATTGTATGTTTTATAAATCACAATCATAAAATGATGTAAAATCACAATTTCTTCAATAAAAATATCAGAATTTTGTGTAAGTTTACCACAAATTTGTAAGAGTATATAGAATTTTGTAAAGTAACGTTAATAAGTGTATATCGACTTACAAAATGAAGGGTAAATCGAAATTACCTACACATTTTGTAGATTAAACTACATTTTTTTTTTTTGAGTGTACGTACTAACCTCAGATATCCTCAAATGCAGATTTTTGACCAGAAAATTGTCAGTTTGGTAATATGATATCTGTCAATTAATTTTGGAGCAAATCATTGTACGTTTGTTTTTCATAGCTCATAGGACACAAGTATCTTTGTAAACGTAAAGGCGAGATTAAAGACTTTCAGAAAGAAGACTAAGTCAAGTCATAAAATCAAATTAACATTTCATATCTATCTATATATATAAAAGAGAACGTACAAAATCCTTTGTCCGCTCATCACGCTAATACGGCTGAACCAATTTCTTTCATTTTTGGGGGGTTATTAGGATTTGGACCCTAGATGGTTTTTATCATATCACTTTAATTTTTAATTACCAGTGTCTTGAGATAATTGACCATTCAAGTGTCCATAACGTACAAATCCTTTGTTATTAGTTCATCATAGGTAAAAATAAACGCATTTATATGCAACCCGCATGACCGTGCCACTCGGCGGGTTAACATAAATGACAGGCGATATACAGCGGAAAATAGCTTGAATCTTCTGTTTAAAATTTTTTAATTGATTTGCTTATTTTTACAGACACTTTTACAATATGCCAGCACCGGGATGACCGCAGCGAAGCGGGGCGGGTTAACATAAATGACAGGCGATATAATGTTAAGATTTACTGCAATCTTCTATGGTTTTTATCATATCACTTGAAAGCGAAAAAGTAAAAATTATCTAAGTAACAAAATTTATTGCGTTCCGGGGTGACCGCAGCGAAGCGGGGTGAACGCTGCTAGTTCAGTATATACGTATATGGTATTCAGCAGAGACATGTAGAAAATAATTAACAAAACTCAATTCTGGTCATATGATTTTTTTCTCCTGAAAGTGTGATCACGATTTATTACAATATGTAAATAATTAATACAGTTTAGAAGAAATGATCACTAAAATTCTTATCTTTTCACGACTATCTGCAATCGACATTGAAATTTAAAAAAAGTATCCGCAAAAAAGCTATAATGCGAATAACCACGGGCATCTCAATCCGCGCAGATCTGTCTATGACCATGTTAACCCGTCACGTGTGACAGATGACGTCATCGGCGAACACAATCCCTTGGAAATTGGGAGGAAGGAAGCAATAGGGAAGAAAAGAAGCAACCTGGACCATTACGTTAGGTACCATTTAGGCATTTGCCTGGTATGAGTGAGGAAAACCTAGGAATACTTCACTTAGAATGCTGGAAGGTTTCAACAATTTTTGACCAAGTGTCTTCATCAGGAATCAAACCCGGGATGGCTCGCACCAAATGCGAGAACATTATTCGTAAGTGCGTAAGAAGAACTGTAGAACAGTTATGTCTGTACGTCCATCTTTTGGGTATTGATAGGTACTGTGTTGAGATTTTGGATAGGTGCAAATGGTCATAAAAATTGGTGGGTATGAACCCACAAATATATTAACTTCATTCGTAATATCATCATTCGTCCATCTTGCATCAACAGGCGTTCCAATCAAGTCGTCTTTAATCTCTGGATTAATCTATCTTTGCTAAATCCGATCTCCAAGCTCATTCATCTTAGCTATCTACACTGAGAAAAATCCGTGTACAAATATACGGATTCCTTATGTTTACTACGGAAATCTGTACGGAGCATACGTTATCCGCATGCTACATAAGTTACGTATTGCCCTTTTCCCGTTTAGATGTAATCCGTAAATTGCATACTTCTAAGTATATATTACATAAGTCAGCTATATGTTATGTAGGTCCATCTGTATGGGAGATCCTCACAACCTATCTATAATTCTTTCGTTCGTATGGAAAGTACGTTTATTCTGACCACTTACACGAAAAGTATATATAGAATATACGTTTTCAGTTATGCAGGGTGTTACGTAGGGTTGCACGTTAAATACAAAAACTACAAGATTTACACATGTTACTTGGTTGTATTTTTACGTACGTCACACACGCTTTTTCCTTAGTGTAATTTAGAATTTTCTCAGTCAGGGTAAATGGTGCTAAATACGGATACTTCTTTTCATACATAGTTCTCATTTCATCCTAAATTTCCATGGGTTACACCTACTTCAGGTACAGGATGTTTATTGTTGATCGATGTTCCAGTTTCCATAGTTGGACACTTTCACTCAGGCACGTACGCAGGAATTTATTTCGGGAGGGATCCAAAGCTTTTTTTGGGGGGGGGGGTCCAAATTTTCTTCAAAACCGTTTCTGTTTTCACCAAAACTGATTTCGGTGGAAACTTTTCGAAAACACTTAAAACTCTTTCTGTGGAAACAGATTCGGTTTCCGGAAAACAACGAAACACTATTAGGGTCAGAAATAGAACAAGTTAAAAAAAAGGAACCGGTTTTCAAGAAAACCGAAACCGAATCCGGTGTAAAACAGAACCGGTTTTGGTAAAAACCGAACGGGTTTTGAAGAAAATCAAAACCAGTTTTGGAGAAAATTTTCAAAAAAAAAAAACTGTTTCAGTTTTTCTAAAAAACCGAAAAACGAAAAAACGGTTTTTGTGCCCACCACTAGTTAGGACCACTCAAAATTCCAAATTCAATATACTTTTTTACAGTTTCTCAAAAAGTATACCAATTAAACAGGTAAAGGATTGATGTAGCATGAAATTTTGATCTTGCACTTTATTTGTACTGCTTCCCTTACAAAAAACAAACTAGTTCTATCATTTATTCTGAAGATATAGGTGGAGATATTTTACAATTACTTATTAACTTTTCGGGTGCAGAATACTATCTGTTCAATACTACATAAACGTAGTGGATCCTAGCATTGGATCCCTCTCTACAAAAATTTCTGGGTGCACGCTTGTAGCATAATAGTTTTATAGGGAGGAAAACATATTGAAAGTACCTCGTATTTAAAATATTTTAAAAACTTTATCATTACTGATTATAAAAGTAATAAAAAAAAAGCACGTACTGAAATGACATTTAACTTTTGCATTGAAACAGGGAATGAGATATAAATCCATGCTCTGTTCATAAGCTATAACAGAAGACTCAATTGACTCATATTGTTTTTATATATATATATATATAAAATAAGAACAAATATTACAATTAAATCAGAACAACTATTCCAATATCGATTAGAAAGATTTCAAATGAGGCAAAAAAAAAAAAAAAAAAGCAACACAAAATTATTCGACACAAAAATATGGAGGAAATTAATATTAAATTCATGCAGGCAGCTGTGCGATTTTCGTTGAAACTCTTGCTTCTGTAATAACAATCAATGTTGCTTGTTAAATGTGATTGACAGCTTGGTGCGCATTCCTATGGGAAACTGAGTAAAAGCGAGAATGTTGTAAATAACGGTATGCCAGAACATATACATTATATATTCAGTACGTAGATCAATAGTTTGATTTCACACAACAACAACAACAACAACAAATAAATATAAAGAAATTGAATTCGTTTTTGTTTAGGTAAAAAAAAATAAACGTTTATAAAATCTGCGAGGGCTATTCAGAAAATAAATTTGAAAAAAAAAATGGAAAATGAAATCTTTGAGTTTTACGTCCCACTGATATGCCGGTTAGGCTAAAGGAGACGGTGATGATGAGAGATGAATGAAATGAAGAAAGTGGGAGGAAACGGGAGAACCTCGAGAAAACCCACTAACACGGTGTTTGTCCACCACAAAGTCCACACGGAGGGAACAGGTTTTGAACTCGGGACCCCACGCACCGGAGGTGAACGCTCTACCACCGAGTCACCGCGCCCTCTAAGTAAATTAAAAGTTATGCTTTGATGGCATCGAAGAAAAATACTGATGATTTCTGTTAAAGTTTTGAGCGCACAGTGGCTTCATGATAAATTAGTTTGCAAGTTGGATTAGAGTAAAGAGTTTTTCTCAGCACAGTAAGTGTATGAGACACGAATCTACATCTTAACTTGAGTTCCGAACAATATTAACTATCACCTGGAATCAAACCTGAGTATTTCGCGTGAAAAATACTTACTCTAATTGCATAATAATGAGGAATTTTGTTTAATGATACGGTACTCAGATGTAGTGTTAGGGTTCCTAACTCAAGTCCAAGCTAGCCCTCCGCTGGTCTAGTAATTACCTTATGTGTGCTTTTGGTAGATATGGCCCTGGGTTCAATTCCCAGTGAGAGAGCATGAAAAATGTAATTTCAGAATTAATTCACTTTCACTAATTGTCCACCTCCTAATAAACAGACAAACAAAAATATTTCGAAGATATCTGACTTGGTGGACAAGACGTTCTGTGGTATTTCCCGGGTTCTCCAGTTCCTTTTTCTATTTCGTTACACCTATCTCTGAAAATTCATTCGTCTTTATTGATTACTCGTTTCAATTAACCTACAGTAAAGTTAATTTAAAAATACCATAAATATAAATATACCTGCTTGTTGAGCTGAGCGAAGCGAAGCTCTTATACTCGGGTTAACCGTTTGGTTGTCCGCGTACTCCTCCTAGACCGTTTGAACGATCTCAACCAAACTTAGCACGCTGATAGAGTATGTCGTGCTGAGTGACAACATAGGTCGAAATCAAAAATCCGATGTACCATCGAGGAATAATCACCGAAAAACGCTTACTCCTAGACCGTTTGCCCGATCTCAACCAAACTTAGCACGCTGATAGAGTATGTCGTGCTGAGTGACAACATAGGTCGAAATCAAAAATCTGATGTACCATCGAGGAATAATCACCGAAAAACGCTTCCTGATTACGTAGTTTAAGCTCGCTCAGCTCATTTCATTGCAATCGGGTATATACATTGCATTCCTAGTATTTATATACCATATATAGGTTCGAATATAATTCATTGAGCTACACATCCAAAATATTCTACAAATAAAGCAAATATTTATTGATTTCTCTTGTAAGACGAATATAATTAAGCTTCTTTGTTCTAGTTTTATATCATGTTGAAATGGTATTAATATTAATATCTACCTTACACGTTTTCTACATTTTATTCCTTTTACATACACACCTATTGAATATAACTACTTCTAATTTAAAAAAAAAGAAAATTCACTAGTCTCTGCGCCTATGCCTAATAGGGATACGGACACAATCTCGCGGCCGAACATCGCCGGCCAAAACCTCTCGTGGCCAAAACCTCGCCGCCCAAAATCTCGCGTGGCCAAAACCTCGCCGCCCAAAACCTCGTGGGACAAAATCTCGCCGGGACAAAACCTCGCGGCCCAAAATCTCGCCGGGCCAAAACCTCGCCGGGCCAAAACCTCGCGTTGCCAAAACCTCGCCTCCCAAAATCTCGCCTGCAGCTTAATAAAAATTCAGTGTAGTATAACAATATCTGCTGCTTTTCTTATAAGTAAAAAGAAAAAAAGGAAGGAAGAGCTTGGTGTGGTGAGAGTAGAGGCACCGAATTCTACTTCGACCCGGGCTTCGAAATCTCTAGCTACGGCTCTGTATATATATATATATATATATATATATATATATATATATATATATATATATATATATACCACTCCCCTTCCCTTTTGTTGTGCCGACAAAGTGAAATTATAAAAGACATCCTAGGCTCGAAACTCATCTATGTTGAAAATTTGATTGAGATCGGTAGGATGGCTAGAGGTATAATGTAACAAACATCGTCATTTAATTATATATATATATATATATATATATATATATATATATATATATATATATAGTAATATATAGAACATTCTACATTGAAGAAATCGTCGTGAAGACGTTTTATGCTGACAACATTTCTTCCCAGGCGACACTACGTCTCGCTTAATTTAGACCAGGCGAGATTCTGTGTCGCGAGATCATTACAACGAGGTTTTGGTCAGGAGAGATTTTGGGTATGGCGATATTTTGGGGCGCGAGGTTTTGGCAAGGTGTGGTTTAGGCCCGCGAGGTTTTGGGTGGCGAGGTTTTTGTCAGGCGAGGTTTTGGCCCCGCGAGATTTTGGCCCCGCGAGATTTTGTCCCGCGATGTTTTGGGCGGCGAGGTTTCGGCCCGGCGAGATTTTGGGCAGCGAGGTTTTGGGAGGCGAGGTTTTGGTCCGCGAGGTTGTCGCCGCGAGGTTTTGCACCCAAACCTGTCTAATAAACTTACTGAAGCTTATCTTAAATGCTAAACTTTGCTTGCGCGGAAATCACACTTAAAATAGGTCCAATCTACTGAAAGCACTATAAAGCATATATCAAAATAGTCTTATATGTAGCCTAAATAAATAAACTCCAAGCCTATTGCAATTTACTTACTCTTGTTAGTAATCACCTGGCCTATTGCTTCTTTGTTGTTGCTGGAGAATGCCGATTTGTCGATAAATTCTGTTTCCATTACCATTTGACAGACATGTAGGTAGGCATTTATTTCTGAAGGGGTCCAAATTTGAATGTAAGGATGAATTATAATAAAATTTATAAAATCACCCTTTAAAATTAGACTAAATTACCAGAAAAGTAGGGATTAAGGGAGATCCGGATCCCCAGGACCCAATCCTTACGTGTGCCCCTGATAGTTGATGTTGTACATTAACTTGTATGATTGATTGTTGATGTATGCTTAAAATAAACTATTGATTTCAGGAATTGATTTATTCGTATTGGAATAAAATTATTCAGAAATTACATACTACATTTAATATTGACATGCTGCATAATTGGCTTATATACTGGTTGTTGATATTTAATTTTTCGGATATGTACATAAATGTGATACGCAACCTCCATCTATTACGTCAGGGTAGTAAGCAATTAAAGTACGAGGAGTTGTAATCATGTGGTCTCAATCGTGTTAGTGTACCATTTAACGAACTTGGAGTGTGTAATATACGAGGTATATTCAAAAAGTATTGAACCTTTGATTAGCAAAAATGCATTAATTGATTTGAAATCCGAAACATTAATACCCTTCAAAGTAGTATCTTTGATAATGCATACATTTCACTCAGTGCTCCCGCCATTGTTGGAAACATTTCTGGAAAGCAAAGTTTGGATGAGCAACGATGCCATCGTATTCCGCATGATATCTTTTCTTGACTCAAATCGGCTCAATTTTAGTGGCACTTTAAGCTCGGGAAATAACCAAAAGTCACATGGAGCCATATCGGGTGAGTAGGGAGCCTGACGACATACAGGAATTTTGTGTTTGGCGACGAAAGCCTGAATCAAATTTCCCGGATACTCTCTTCATGCCCAAATTCTCGTTCAAAATTGAATGTGCCGATTCGTTTGAATGGTTTCCGCTTGAGAATCGCCAAGCTTTTGACAAAATTTGATGCAATATCGCTGCTCAAGTTTTTCTGTCATTTTACAAAAAAAAAAAAAAAAAAAAAACTGAAATCCGACGACAACTGACTACCGTCTTCACTCGTTGGCCGACTACCAGCGACTAATGCTTTCTGCGGGTGGGAAAAAATTCACAACTGCGCATGAGTGTCCCCTCTACATTTACACTGAAGAATGTTCCCCGCGATTCATTGGTTGACGTGGGAAAAAAATGTTCGATACTTTCTGAATGCACCTCGTATTTTTAGGACACATCTCAATGGCAACTAGCGCTTACAATTGCACTACGTCTCCTCAGTCTCTCGTCGCGAGACTGCATAAATTAATATAACTTACTCCGGTTGGACAACTCCGTACAATCCAATGGAGAGACACTTCAACTAGTATCTACTACGTTTGTCAATTACTGATATTAAGTTGCACAGAAAATGTGGATATTCATCTCTGTTTCTGAAACTTTAATTTTGGAGAATTATACAAGAATGGTGCAAATATATTAATTTGATCTTAGTCGTTCTGAAGCACTTTCTTAAGGAAACATATGTCTTACTGTTAGTCCAAAATATCAAGGAAAGAGATACAGATCAAAGTTACTATTAAAAAGTAATCAAAACGCGAACCTCATTAGAGAGAATGAAATTTTACTCGACATTGTTGCGAATTATAAAAAGTTTTAAAATTGCATACACAGCCGAATGCTATTTTGCAAAGCTTTGTCTTTTACGTCCCACGATTATGCCGGCTAGGCTAAAGGAGACGGCGATAATGAGGAACGGATGAAATGGTGGAATGAAAAAACGAGTAGGAAATAAGGGAACCCTGGGAAAACCTACGCACACGGTCCACCACAAACTTCATTGGCGTGAGCTGGGATCGAATCAAGGACCCCATACACCAGAGGTGAGCGTTTTACCACTGAGCCACCGCGGCCCTAAATGCTGTTTTGCATTTTCAGATTAAAATACAGAAATAAACTAATATGATCAGTATAGTAATACAACTTCTTCAATGCAACTAAGCTCCAAAATAGGTATGTAACTAACTCCTGAAGTAGTAAGTAATATTTATATCAGGGAAGAATCCAGGTTCCACAGAACTACAGTACAACCCCTCAAATCCGAACCCCGGAAATCCGAAAACCTGGTAAATCCGAACACTTTCTCAGGAAAAAAATTAACTACAGCTGGAAAATGAAATAAAAATAGATTTAATCGTACAAATTTATTTTTTTAAAGGTTTTAACATTTTTAGACTTGATGCTTATTCAAAACGTTATAAAATACAGTTAAGTTTACATAAAATAGGAAATAGTTTACGTCTACTTACGTATTTCAAAAAATCCGAAACAATGAAATCATTTTAGGTTAACTGGATTAGGATTCACACGAAAAATTACAACCCAAGAATAAACAAACCCTGATTTTTCACTTGAAGTCAGTTATCTTTAACTGTCGAAGATTAGAAAATAAGTACGTAATATTATTTCCCGGGTAATCCGAATCCCCGAAATCCGAACTGGCTTCAGCCCCAATTAGTTCGGATTTGAAGGGTTGTACTGTAATGTCAAAACTCTTCAATACTCCTATAGCTAAGATTCCATAAATCTAATTGATTGATTTTATCATAATACTGGAAATAATGGAATTCAATTGTATTACGTTACAACTTACAGAAACAACAAATTCTAAATCAAATTTCGTAATTTTGAAACAAGTTATTCTGAAAAGAAGAGTCAGTACACTATTCATGTGTCTTAAAATTTACTTCCTAACTATTTTCTTAACTAACGTTATACTAGCACCAAATATGTGCGTAAAAAGATTCACAGCAATTTACGAATTCCATTCTTTAATTCACATTGAATTATTGTCGACGTGCGCGCCATCTAGTGACATATAATCAATATCAGAAGAGAAAGACAGGCAACATGTATTGCAGTT
This sequence comes from Thermobia domestica, assembly GCF_964235325.1. Lineage (NCBI taxonomy): Eukaryota > Metazoa > Arthropoda > Insecta > Zygentoma > Lepismatidae > Thermobia > Thermobia domestica. The sequence goes on from NC_137465.1 coordinate 224,811,671, forward strand.
TATTAGACATCTTCGAAGAAAAAGAACAAAACTTATGCAAGAGTTCATTTTGTATTCACTTTATGACGCGGCATGTTTCGCTGTAAACAAATATTTCATCTTGTAGATACAGAATGACATATTTCCTAACAATATGTAACGCTTTCCAATAAAATTTGAAGTGACAGCTGAAATTTGAAAGAATATTATGAAGACAATGAAATTTACTAGAAGTTGTGTGTGTAGTGAAGTTATTGTTTATACATTTCAAGTATCTTTTTGCTCTAGAAAAAGAAAAAAAAATCTCGCAGGCTTCTCCTTGAGTGTTACGTTATTGTCATATAAGTGACGATTTCCAGATTAGCCCCTGAAAACGACTTTAAATACTGGAGGCTGAAAAAACAACAGTGAAAATACAGAAAACCAGTGTTTTTTTTTGTTTGTATGGCAACGTGCGTAAGAGTATGTAGTGTAGTTGCGATATCTTTAGCCTTTCTTTTCTATTTTTAAGAAATTCGGTTTAACATAACCCCTTTTTATATATGCTCTGTGTGTGTGTCCCTTCTTCCATCCGGTAAACCAGGCCCGCAATCAGAGGGGACTAAGGGGCTTGGCCCCCTAAACTGTTCGTGGTCCCTCCAAATCTTAACACAAAATGCTATTATTAATACAAAAAAAAAAAAAAACACAATTTCGCTATTGATAATAGAATGTTTAATGACTTGGCCCCCCTAACATATTCATGACCCCCCCGAAACCTCTGTGGCTTGTTGCGGGCCTGCGGTAGACAAAAATCGCAGTAATTATTTGATGAGTTACAATCAATTTTAGCCATGATTTAGAGCATCAAAACTTAGGAAACGATTTAGTTCATGGAGTTGTGTTCATTTTGAGTTTAACGCTTCGTTCAGCATCGAGGCACCTACTGATTAACGTGGAATCCAAACCACATCAGCTCAGTGGCGTAACTAAAGGCTTGGGGGCCTCCCCACAGACAACGTGGAGTGGGGCCCCTTCTGTACGTCTCATTTCACGATTTGGGCCCCCCTGATGACTAGGGCCCACCCGCATTGCGGGGTATGCGGGGCCCTTATTTACGTAACTGCATGAACTCCCTCCGGGAATCGTATGCAGGTCACCCACGGCAAAGGTGTAAGCTAATACCTTAGTTACGAAGGAGCTCTTTAGTTCATGTAGGTAATCCATCAACCGAAGTGGTGAAAATCAAGTATCTGCGGTTTCAATCTAGATTACAACAGAAACGGTAATAGATAGCGAGAAGAGCCTTTCTGCAATTAAGCGTCCCAGAAACACATGTCATCTTCATCCTTAACGCTTTACTAAAACCAGTAGTTTTATAAACCCATTATAACTTCCTGTTTGAATATTGAAATGAAATGAGAGAAATCTTTCGTTTAACGTCCCACGATTATGCCATTTAGGCTAAGGGAAGCAAAGATTAAGGCAAGTGAATAATGATGAAAGAATTCGTAGAATGAGAAAGTGGGAGGAAATAGGAGTACCCAAAAAAACCCACGGACACGATGTTGTCCACCACAAATTTACTTAGTCGGGAATCGAACCAGAGACCGCACGCACCAGAGATAAGTGCTTTACTACTAAGCTATCGTGACCTCTCCCCTCAGTTTCAATGTTGATTTACATACTGTAAATAGAGCAAAAACGATAGCATTGTATAGTAAGAAATGTTCCTTTGAATCGATTTAGAGTTCCAAGAGTGCGTGTTATTTTCTTTCTTAACTGTCCATTCAAGCCGGAAGTGGCAGAAATCAACCACTTCCTGATTTAATGTTGATCGCAGTAGCGTAGAAAAACAATAATATATAGGAAAATTGATTTTTCCAATCAATTTAAATGTCCCCCAGAAAATACGTATTCGTATTTCATATCCACTCATATTTGTATCAATACTATAACTGGAAGTGGTACAAATCAACTAACCACTTCCGATTTTAACATTAATTAAATCAAATATCACGCATTATAAACCAAATTGTTTCACGTGGTGTACACGTGACATAGCTACTTGTTTTTTCTTTTGTTTTTGGTCATAAAAGCCTGAAGGAAGATGTTGGAAAGAATATGCTTAAAATAACACGACAGAAATTGATTTGCCTCAAATATGGTCGTAAGTATTGGGCAGAAAATCCTTGGCTGGCAATCAGCAAAGCCGAAATTGGAAAGTTAACTCGTAAATTCTGCTTAAATCAAAAGGAATCAATTCATGGATTCCGTGAGTGTCATCTAGAAAGTATAGATTCGTACATACTAGGTCCTCTAAATTAGTGGTTTTGAACGTTGGAGTTCTCATTTCCAAAGGGGACACTCGAACAAAGAGGCAATTGGAGGGTGATAGATATTGACTGCGTGCTTGTCATTTCAGGCTATTTTTTTATTATTGGACGAAAATTAGTATCCATTTTATAAATTATCAAAAGTTTATTTTTTTCTTATTTACAAATAATAATGTAAATTCTTCAAGGCTAATTTTATGAATTGAAGCCTTTTTTTCTGATTCATAGGCTGCTTCGCCCAAACACCCGCAAACAATTATGCATTAGGTCGGAGTTCCAACTATTTTGCCAGTTTGGGTGTTGAAATAAAGTGCGAGTGAAATATTTATTAAACCACTAATATAATAGTGTCTAAATAATAACAGTAATAATGATAATAATTTAATTATACCATCTAGTTATTTTAACACTTTCAGTTGATCACAATTGTCTCTAGTAGCAATTATCATAGATCGTAATTGTCACAACATCGAACGAAGATAGCCCTATGGCTTCAGAAGGGCAGAGGGAGGGATAGGGTTCTTCTGTTGCTTATTTCTCATTCATAGTACGAGTTTTCCTTCTAAAGTCGTATTATTTTGTATTATTCAATTAATTTAATGATTATGAAACAAAGATATTCTCTATTTTTATTACTATAATTTCCAAACTATCTACTTACGTAAACAAATAGCAATATTTTCCACAAGGAATGACCATAAGCACAACTTTTTGGATTTCCGTCATTGAAATTTTAGAAGAGATGTAAGGGTTGAAATGTAAACGAAGTAGCAACCAGTGGCGTAACTAGTTTTACTGCCCCCTGGATCGACCGATCGATCATCGGTTTACTGATATCCAGCTCCTGGGCCACGCATTTCAGCATATACTAGCAGTATACAAAGTTATTTTTACTAAGAAACCTAAAGTGTATACTTATCTTTTTTCCTAAGTTATCACTACATACTTAATATGAATTTCGTTCAAAGGAAATTAAATTAACAATGGTTTACTGTACTTAATCCAAACTGCTACTTTTATATTTAAAGGTTAAATGATATCATTTCTTAACACTCTTAATATAAGTAGGGAGTACAGAATAGTTTTATAAGTATCAACTAGGTTTCAAACAGGCCAAACTTTCGTTTTATTCCCTGGTGGGGGTGGAACCTGGGAGGGGGCACGGCGAGCTGATTGCAATGACTCATTATGAAAAACTTTCACTAGGCAGCTAGCTAGACAAACATTGCAGTGACGATTGTCCGGGTATTACCCAGTGGGGATACAGAAAGAGGGCGTGGGGCTCGCGCGCCCATTCAAAATGAGGAGTGAAATATATAAATTAGACTCAAATGAAGCGCTTAATCAAAGGCTGTGGGAAAAAAAGTTTTAAAATTTCTCTCAAAAGGAAGATTCTGAGTACGTTCTCCATTCATTGCAAATAATGTACGTATGTGTTTCCAGTTCATGGTAATCCTGGATTTTCTCGTGTTGAACAACATGGCTTACCTCAATGCCGCCTCCAGAAGGGCGAGGGTAAATGGGTATATTTATTATGAAGCACTGCATTTCACATTTTTAGTTAGTAAACCAAATTATCGAAAAATGTCTCAAGTTTATTTTTCCGACCTGCTCCCCTTGAAAAACACCTGGATCCAGCCCCAGTATCGGCTGTTCCAATTAATTGCTAATAGTCATAGCGTACCTTTTGAAGTGTTTTCAAACGTTTTTTGCATAAGAAACAGTTTTCCGTATTATTTTGTTCACCCTTTTGCCCTTTTACTGTGCGCCTATTCACAGTGTTGTAGCACTTATGCCTGTTCCTTGATTCGATCGCAGATCATGTGTGCTACTAGTTTCCAAATAAATTTTTGGTGCAATTTCTGCACGTTTTGGCGCTTCCTTCAACATTTTCATTTCATAAACGTCTTCAAAATCATTCAGTTACTCAGAAATGTTATTCCATTTTCAATTCATTCTCGTTAGGTAAAATACATTTTCACTTCTGGTTCACCGATATATGTCCCTAAGTAATAAGAAACGTAAGGAAACATTTGTCAACTAACCTCTTAATGTTTGAAAATGGTGTTACAAAAAAAAAAAAGTTTTAACTTTAGTTAATTCTTTTGTGAAAAAAATGGCGTCAAATCTGTCCTAACACATACTACGTCACTCTCACGGTCATCCCTTTCAAAGCTACCCTGCCATTTCCTTCCTTCCTTTATAATGCCTTTCTTTTTCAGCTCTCGTCTAACATGATTTTTGTTGTGCACTCTCTCTCACACACACAAACATAGTCACACAAGAGGATAACACAAACAACCAGCAAGAAAAGGGACAAAAATGATTTTAAAAAAACAACTCAAAGAAGAAACACTCATAGTAGTGAAAAGGGACCAGAAATCCCATCTAGTTTTTCAAAGCTAAAAACTGACCCTGAAACTTTTGTGTTGTCTAGAGATATGGTGCACACTGGCGCCGGCAACTTTTCTTTTGGCAACAGTGCAGTCGCACTGAATTCTGGGAAGTTTGCCAAATACCATCTAGCGAGATTTTTGTAAAGCTAAAAAAAAAAAGAGTATTTCATCTATTTCCCGCTCTTTCTCTCTGGTTGCAAAGACAGCGAAAATGGGATATATCTACACATTTATAGATTGAAGCGGCAAAACTCTCTTACTCCCATACATGGATTACTCCATCTGAGAATATATCTTTTAGAATTTATTATACAGAAAGTCGAATTACACAACAGAGTTGCAGTTCCCTTCTAAATCTCTTGTCTTATATTAAAACAAGGCCTTTTAGGAGAAAGTTTGTTCTAAATGTATCTGTATTCTATGGCACTATTATTCGTTGCAAAGATCTTGTAAAGAATTCCATGTACGTTGCATTTCTCACTCTACGGTATGTATAAATGGCTAAAAATCTTAAATGGTTTAAGAAATATATTACCTAATTGTAGTGGAATTGCTCAAAACGCTGCTTTTTACTGTTTTTGTGAAGAAGTTCCGTTTAAATCCTTTAGTCTGTGGACTTGTATTGGAGAGTGAAATTAGTATACCAGCCCGGTTGGATAAATTTGACGTATAGTCTTGCATATTAAAGGAAAACCTTGTCACATATTTCTGTTTAAAAGATCGTGTTCTCACAAACATGTTATACAATTCCGTACACTTTGTTTAATAAAATTTTATATTATCGGCAATTAACGAAAACGAAAATCTCCAAAGATGATACATTACACTATGTTTAATGAAATTATATATTATCGGCATTTAACTAAAAGAAAAGTATCCAATGATGATACACTACCCTTTATTTAATAAATTCTATAATATTATCGGCATTTAAGGAAAAGAAAAGTGTCCAAAGGGGGATAGATTACAAGTTATTTAATAAAATTCAATAATATTATCGGCATTTAACGAAAAGAGATATGTCCAATAATGATATACTTTGTTTAATAAAGTCCTATAATATTATCGGCATTTAACGAAAAGGAAAATGTCCAAAGGTGATACATTACATGTTGTTTAATAAAATCGGCATTTAACAAAAACAAAAAATGTTTCAAAAATGATACCTTACACTTTGTTTATTAAAAGTTTATAATATTATCGGCATTTAACGAAATTTTAGATGTCCAAGATGTCCAAAGATGGCATTACATTTTGTATAATAAAACTCTGTAATATTATCGGCGTTTAACGAAAATAAAAATCTCCAACAATTATACATTACACCTTGTTTAATAACATTCTTCAATATTATCGGTACTTAACGAGAAGGGAAATGTAGAAAGATTATGCATGTACTAATCTATAAATATCACTAAACTGATTACAATGATATGAGTGAGCGCAAACACTTATACGTAGTTTCCAAGGAAAAACACTTTTCTTTTTGAAATTCTTAAAGGTAAATGGTTCTATACGATAATCACGGCCATTTATTGAGATGAAACTGTTAATTATAATTTCATCTAGCTCTTCATTAAGACGCTAACAAAGCTACAGTACACGTACACTACGGTTAATGAAATATAGCCCAGAAATATGATTAACTTAAACAATTTAATTTCGTTTTAACTATGATAAGTTCAAAGATAAGTTATATATCAATCGATAGATCATATCAACCTGAACAAAACTAAATACCTGGGCATAAATTATGATGAGTAGTTTTTGAGTAAAACGTTGTGACAAGTAACAGACAGTTTTTAATTTGCTAAGGCAGATTGGAGCTGTTGTTCTTTGTCCGAATCATACGTAGCCCTACTTCTAATAGTGACACAGATAGTTCTAACAGTTGAACACTTGTCGTAAATTCGAATATTTAAAATGTCGGAAAAAAGGATTCATGTTTCTTTAATTTCTATCGGTGATGGATAGAAATGCAAACATTTATAAATGAACTGATTGAAGAGGATTTTTGTTTTGAAAATTAAAATTAAATCTTTAATGTAACATACCACCTTATACTCTGTTGGCTAAAGAGATAAATGATTTAACTCTCTCAGAATAGATATACGATACGTGTATATTCTTTCAAAGCGGTTATTTAACATTTATTTTATCTAGTGGTCAGTTCTACGTGCATTTCAAAACAAGTCACATGTATTTTGATTAGCTCATCAAGTTGGTGGGGTCATGACGTCATCTGTTTGACCTTGAGAGTACAACGCATTAATGCTTATTTTGTTCTCTCGGAAATGTTGTCTAAAAGGCTTTATGGGATTCAAGAACACATATACAGGTATCTGTCGTCGACATGACCATCAGACAGAGTACACGTGTTATGACTTCTTCCCTTCTTTTCTCTCACTCTCTCTTAGTACTTTTCCAGTAATTTTGAGACCTGATCATTTACATAGGGACGGTCTACAGAGATATAAACTTCTGTAAAACGGATATTTGATAGAAAAATTTCCTATTTTCGTGAATTTCCCTTTTCAGATATATGATATGGACATGTGAATGGTACGTTTTGAAGGCTACTTTGTTCTGAAGAGAATGAGGCACAAATCAAAATTCTAAGATAAATAGTAGTGATTCAGTAGCTGCTTGATGACAGTCTAAAATTTACTTTAAAAATCCCTGAAGAATTAATGAAAGTGAATGATTTTGAAAGAAATTGGAGGAATGAGAATATGAGCGAAAGCAGGAGAATCTTGAGAAAACTCGATCCAAACTGTGTTGTCCACCACAAACAAAAGATATCTGAGATCTCTTGTACCAAAGGTATACTCTCTACCACTGACTCACAGTGCTCTCCAGTTTTTTTTAACAACACTATTAACCAGTTTCATCAACCTCCGTTATCTCATTTAACGTAGACTAAAGCGTTTGAACCAAGTTGTGCGAATAATTTTCGTTTCATCATTCACGGTTCGAAGTGGTGCTTAATTAAAATAAACTTTTCTTAAAACATATTTGTTGAAAATCCAACAAGTATAAATTTGCCAGACATAGTATTTCACAAATTACTGTACGAAATAAACACAAAGCTCAGTAGTAAAGTCTACATGGCATATATGTAAATGCACAAATGTAGCAAAGAAGTAGACTTACAGTCTCCTTAGAACCCGGTATATATAAAAAAATCTTCACAGCGATAATCGAAAATGCTTCACCCTGTATAGCAGCATAAGTCTGGTCCAAAGAGAAGCTGGTCACCAGCATTTTTTCAATAAGACTATATACGTATACAAAATTTTGTAATTTTGTAAGCCATGTATAAAAGTAACAAATACATTACGAGTAGAAGGAAAAGTCTTCTTAACATTCGCAATTACCAGCAAACTGTACCATATGTACCAGAATAGAAAGAATTATTGATTACTCTTCGAAAAAAGAAACGAAAAGATAGGAAAGAAAGATATAAAAATAAAAAAATGTTCCTTTCACTTACATATGGAACATTTTTCAGTGTTTATGATAGAATTTGTATCCCACCGTGTACTAAACGTAAAACTTTATCTAGCTGAATTTACATGCATGGACTACAAATCATTCGAATATCACATTTGTGCACAAATATGTTTCCCAGTATTTACTCTGCTCCTGTAGAAGCTCGTGTATCCGTTGCAGATTTTCGGTTCATTTGAAACTGAAATTTCGTAGCATAATATTTATTTCTCGTAGCATGATCTACAATTGGTGTAATTTTCGACACTCATAAATTTGAAAAAAAGGCAATTTTGTCCCCCAACATTACTCGCAATAAACTTACACGATACGAGACAAGGACCAATAATAGAAGCTTATTCCATTGTTGCACCATGGAGTCCCATTCTTGCAACAACAGAAAAAAAGGAAAATACCTATCATTTCGGAGCATTGCATTCACATTTGTATCAATAAACATTGACTTTTATCTTCGACTCATGTTGTCCTAAATGATCAAATCAAGAAAAACAGTTGCAATATTTTCTCTTTTGTTTTTTTTCTTTCAAATTTCCGTATTTCGTTTTAGGGTGATGGTATATTTGGTGCTCTTCTTGCTTAACCATGCATCGAACCCCGATCAAATTACTCCCGGCTCCACTTATAGATCGTTGAGCCACGCATGCGCATTGCGTGGTCAGACGGAGGGTCCGTCGCTTGAACGATCGCTTCTGGTGCACAATGTTTGAAAAGAGACTCCTCCGCGCAGACAGGTGGTATTCTCCCAATGAAAACAAAAAGAGAAATTAAAGTAACCGGGGATTAAGAACGTGTTAAATCCAGACTTTATATCTCAGCGACGTTTCCTACTTTGCAGAATAAATTGTTGATGAGTTTGTGAACTATCTTCTTTGATATATATTTCTTTAAATGTACAAATCTAAAACATTAGAAATTTGTTAAAAACTATGCTTATTCGGGATGGAAACTAAAAATTTAGAAAGAAGTTAAATCTTGCAGAACTGATACTTAACACAAGATAGTATAGCATTTGTTCCCTTCCAAAAGTAACTTTTATGAAAATAATCTACATGAACAAATGCTCACACACTATATATAAATGAAAGTGACTATTTTTGTGATTTTATGCCTCTTGAACCACCCGACCGATCTCGATCAACTTTGTCACTCAGATGAGGTTCGAGCCTGTTGTAGTTTTTATCACTTCACTTTGAGGGTGCAACTTAGGAAAAATGCAAGGTTAAATATATATAAGAATATATATGAATGAAAGTGACTTTCTTCGTGACCTAGTAACTCTTGAACCACCGGTCCGATCACGATCAAATTCTCAACATAAATGAGGCTCGGTTTTGGAGTTGTTATCATTCTACTTTGACGGTGTAACTTAGGGGAGAGGAAGGAAGGAGATATTAAAAAAATATATCGAAAATAACCGATACTATTGTCGAATTCATAGTTTTCGGGGTCGCTGAGACGAATAGTGACACGTGCCCCTTTCCAAATTTATCCTTTTATGTTCAAAATGAAACGTACATATTTGATGTTTGATGTTAATGTTGTTGCAGCGTTTAATTTCCAGGGAAGTATAACATGCTGAGCTATAAGCACGAAGAAACCTAATTCGTATTTTTGTTTGTTGTTTTTTTATTCACGTTTGGTGCCTATTTGTAGGACCAACGTTTTATGAGAGGTAGACCTACAGTTTAAAGGGAATTGTGAATCTCCTGAATGCTTTCGACTTTTTTCAAGGCTATTCCACCTAAAATACAAACCAACAGACTTACTTGTGAAAAGCTACTAGATCAGAGGCGGAAAGAACTTAATTGGTGTTATAAAAGATTATTTTTGTTTAAATTATAATCCCGTTCTTTGTACGCCAGTAACATATTATTCAAGCAATAACATTCTTTCTGTGTGACATCTAAGACATTTTCTCATTTTTAAAGTATGCCACATGATTGATATCCCTAACATAATCAAAGAAGTAAATTATACAATATTACCAGAAGAAGCGTTTAAGAAAAATCTCTCAGCGATTAGATGTATCAATTGATAAACCTCATTGAGCTTAAAAAGATATCATCATTATAATCATCAACTTAAGTATTTTGCCATTATTGGATAGAATACTTGCTGCAGATGAGATGCTTCCGTATTCCATGATCTTCAGCTAACCTTTTTATCTTCACGTATGATTTTTCTGTTTTGATACCGTCCATCAGTTGAAATCTTGTTCACCTCTACCTCTCTTTCCTGCCACCATACCCTCTAGCACGCCCCTTATGACGCTATCTCTTTTAGCCAATGCGTCAACTAATTGCGCTTCCTCTTCCCAATTACGTCTAGAATTGTCCTTCTCTGTTCCACTGTTTGTAACACCTCATTTGTTTTACACTCAGCTTAGCTAATTCTCTGCACCCACATTTCGAAGGATTCTAGTCTTTTTCATTGCATCTGACTCATGTTTATCTTTCTGCTCATGTAGTACAATACTCCACATAAAGCTCCTGAAGCGCTGTTACAAAGAAATAGCTATATTTCTCACTAAGAAGGTCCTATTAGCCTACCATAAGGATACCCTATTATTTCTAAACAATTAAGATTCTTTTCAAATAATTACTTAAACCTTACATTAATTATTCTAGATAATTTTAATATCCAGTGATGAATTACTTACTTAAATTAGCATTGTATTCTAAGTTTATTTATTGAAAACATCAAACTTTCGGATGTAAATAAATCTGATGTATTACACGGCTCAAGACGGAAGCCGAAACTGGATAGTAAGTGAGTGACGCTGCCAAATGTGAAAAACAGAGTGCGAACGCATTTGACATTGCTGTAGTGTACTTATATATTAGATTGAACCTGAAAAAGAGAAACGAGTACGCTATATAAAAGTTAATCTTATTATGATTTGGACTTCAGTAAGTAATGTGCTTACCCACGAACACATGTTTCATTTGCAGCTAAATGATAACTCTGCATTTTGTAACATATATCAAATTATTCGAAATACCTTTGCCCTCTGAGTTACATGTCTTAGGGGAATATACACGCGAGCGGATACGTAATAGTATAATACGTACTTCGTATCAACAATCTATCACCTAAGAGCATTTGCATAATTTGGAGCTTAGTGGCAACCTCGTCTCTTGTTCAAAGTACCTAGCTATTATAAATACTTTTACCCGCTAACTTACATGTTAGAGAGAATTGTGAATACGTCACAGCAAAAATGATACCTAGTACTATGTACTAGAGGTAAATAATATGTTTACCTACAAACATTTCCTGAATTTGCAGCTTAGCAATTTCACATTTCGTTACAGCTACCTGGTTGCAGAAATAATTTTACTTGCACATTTATAAGTTGGTACAACGCTATAGCATTTATAACATAAAAATTTAAAAAAATGTTCTATGTAATTATTAGTTGTTTACTGAATTATGAAAATATGCCACTACAATGTAAAATCTAATTACTTCTGTTTTTCTCTTTCTTTACAGCTCAGTCAAGATACAGGCTACGTATTGTACTCAGCACTAGGGTCATTTTACATTCCCAGCTGTATAATGGTGTTTGTGTACATACGAATATACTTCGCTGCCAAAGCTAGGGCCAGGAGGAACATACGAAAGAACCCGAAACCAAAACAAGAAAAATGCACTAGTTTTACAACAGGGAACAATAAATTGGGGGGAGGGGGAGGTGGTAAACATGTTAGACTAGCACCTTTAGCTTCCCCAGTGGACAGAAATGGGAACAATTCCCCACAACGGACGGTAATGGTAGAAACCGGTGTTGGTACGGACAGTGGAATAGGTGGGGACGGACAACCTCCGCAGCAACAAGATCCTCAACAACCGAAAGTGATTTCAATACCTATAGTAACATGTGACTATGCGTCCGACATTAGCACAAGTGACGCGGACGCTTCGATGCAAGAAAACGGTGCCGTGTATCTCGAAGCACCAAAACTACAAAAGGATACGCTGAAAGTAAGAAATCCTATGGCGAGTGCCTTTAGGGACTCATCGTTATCGATAAACGGAGATGTGCAATGTCCTCGTGAAGAAGTGTCATCTCGCAGCGGCGTTGAAAACGATATGGTCAGCGAATTCGATCCATCATCTTCAGACTCGGGTGTGGTTAGTAAGTGCGCTGTTGTCAAACCGTTAAAACTTAAATTATGTCAACCAATATTCGGTCGCCGTACGTCTAAGGCGAAACGGGAAGTGATAGATATGGGGAAAGTGAACCAAAAGGCAAAAGACCCTGAAAAGGAAAAACGACGATTAGCTCGTAAGAAAGAGAAACGAGCAACCCTAATTTTAGGGTTAATTATGGGATCATTTATATTGTGCTGGTTACCTTTCTTTTTCTTGTACATATTAACCCCTTTATGTCCGGTTTGCTACATACCGGACTGGGGTTTTGCAACAGCGTTTTGGTTAGGGTACATGAATTCAGCTCTCAATCCCGTAATATATACTGTATTTAATAAAGATTTTAGAAGGGCATTTAGGAGAATTTTGTTCAAATGATCGTTTGAAAAACTATTGTGTTATACAAAAATACTTAAAAATACTATGGAATGGCTATGGAAGTCAGACGTATCCCGCAAACTAAAGAGACACATATGTTATGTTAAGATAGCTTGAACTTTTTCAGAATACAGAATATTTTGAAAATTAAACTGGTTGTTACACAGTTCTTGTGAAAGATTAATAAAAATATTAATAATAGAAAATAACCTTCGGGTAACAGAAACGAATGTTATATGGAATTCCAAAATATTTTTTCCCTCTTCAATGTTTGTTACGTATCACAAAATTAAAGCAATGATCAAAACTGTGATATTTTGGAAGTTTAACATGTTACGTAAACATCTAATTTGCGCTTTGTTTGTAAATATATTTTCAACATAGGTTATATGTAACAAAAACGTTCTATTATTTTGGTTTTTCAAAGTTTATTTCTGAAGACAACCCGTGTTTGTATATCCATGTATGTATTTCTAACTATATGTGAATTGCAGTATGTCTGTTTGATAGTGGAACAAAATAATTATATGCAAAAACTATATACGAAACAGTCAAAATGGTATATAACATAATTACTAGGTGATGTCTAAGGAAACATTTTAATTCTAATATTAACATTTAAAAATATATAATGCTTATCTGTTTTATGTGTTGTGACTAGAAAATAAATAGTCATAGTAAAATACTTTAGATATTTTCTCAGTTACAAGTATATTAATTTTTTTGATATTATTATTATTATTATTATTACAATTAGAATGCTGTCAATATTATTATCATAATAATAGTTATTATTATTACAACCAATCACAAACAATACTTATACACTTTCTATTATGTGTAATACAACAATAATCCCACCAGCAAAGATAAAGCATCTTGTTTGAAAAACGTACTATAAGCACTGGTAGTTTGTGTTCACTTGCAAGAAAATACTTTCTTTACACTCTTTCAAATATTTCCTTTACACAAAAATCCATGTATGTTATTTCACAGAATTAACCAAATATTTTCATTCAAACAACCAAGTGTTATGTTTTTATTGGTAGTTTTACTACCATTGCTGGTACAATCACGATGTATAAAATACATAAGTATTTTTAAGAGAAAAATGGTGTTGTAAAAATATATATAAATTTATTGACTGAGTAACTGTTGTTGCCTTACTGTAATATACATATAAAATTGTTATTTATGTATATATAAATACATTCATAGGTTGTAATAAAAAATAGTAACTATAAACATTGTGTAATCATGAAACATGGTCGTCTTCCACAGTACATGATTGTAAATAGTGTCTTTTAACAAAATAGTATTTAGTAACTTAATTAGTGAGAAATTCGTTCTAATAAATTACACGATAACTTCATTTCTACACCTACTATGAAATGTAATTTACTTACCACCACCACTTTGAAGATTGAAACAGATGTACATAAACATGGGTTATTACTTTATTTCTTCATAAAATAGTTTTTAATTATATATGGAGATTTGGAACCAAGAAAAGAGGTGTTAATGGGTTTTGTATGTCTTACTTCTACCTAAATCATAAAAGCAATATATTTTATATCTAAATGTTTGGCTTCAAATAAAATTGGCATTAATAAATCGTAATTTACTCGTGTCTAAAACAAAAAGAATTTTTAGTTACAAATAAGTTAAAACAGATATTAATTCGTACGGTATATAACTATCTTCCCTATACACGTAAATGTTCTATTTTTAATTTTTTAAAGATATCAATCAAACAAAACAATATTACTGGATATGATACAATCAGGTGTTTTTTTTACATAAAATGTAGTTTATTTTAGGCTATTGTTTGTAGTTTTAAATCAGGTAAGTTAAATATTATTGGATATAAAATATGGTTTATATCTATCTATGTTTTTTTAATATCATCAAAATTCAAATTCCTATAGCATTGACTCAAAAAAATAATTATAATTGGGTGTGTCAGATAGCTTCAAATTTACTTAAAATATTATTTACATTCATCTTATTTCTGCAAATTCTAAACTTTGCAGAGTCAGTAAAAATCGTAATTCATTTATTTTTATATTTATACACAATTCATTTATAACTATTGTAGAAATGCAAATATATTATAATCTGTTTTACTTGAAAATTATACTTTGTTTACAACTGCTTTCTTGAAGGTTTGGAGCATTCAAAATCACCATAGTAGTAATGAATTTATTATCATAAATTTGTTACCAAACTTGTTGGAAGTAATATGTTTACTGTTTGACAACATATTTCCGATGTAATTACATTAAATAGAATTAACATTGGAAAATTTTGAAAATAAATTAAGGATATTTTCTTTGAATTACTTTTCGGCAATTATTAAAATGTTATCAACTTGGTTTTACGACCGTAGTAATATAACTCAAGTATTGAACAATCTAACTGGATGTGTAAAGTTACTAAACGTTTCTCAATTCTAAATCTAATTGTAAGTTTATATATTATTTTGTAGATAATTTCAATATGCATTTATGCTTGAAATCGTTCAAAATGATATATATGCCATAAGTGATGATATAATGTTCTTTCAGGAAATTGAAAGAAACTCAATAACATATGTGGTTTTCTGGTATTAATAACAACTTCAACATAATGCGCATTATTTTTAATTATTTCCATTTATATGTTCAAAGTATAATTGGTGATCTTTCAAAATTGAAGAACAAAAAAGACATATTTTCTAATAGACTATTATAATAAATAAGTTATACTTTATCTTTTGAAACTTGAGCTCAAATATATGTTTCAAAACAGAAATAGATATTGATATATAGGCTTGCTACTCACATATATGTTTATAAACTGTTAAGTGGAATACAAACAGGTTTGATTCTCTATGTTTATTTGGATAACATTTATAGTGTGTTCTTAACATAATTTAATCTTTTAAAAAATTCTAATTTTTGAAGATTCAACAATTATCGTAAACTGCTAGGGATAATTGTCGTTTGAAGCTGTACAGATCTATTCAGTTTAACACCCTGTATTATACAACTGGAAAATGATTAAAAGTGAATGGCGGTTATGTTGTAAGTTTGAAATTGAACCGTATACTGTGGCTCCTAAAGGCAAATGAGATTGAAGTGTCTGATAAATTTCAATCTTACTATTTTAATTATCAACTTAATATGACTGTGGTCCTGTTCCAAAGTCCAGTAGTGTACGTGAGGTATTGTATCTTGAGAAATGTTGTTCTTCTTTAAGCAAATGAAATAATCAATTACAGTATGTAAATAAAATATATTATGGAGAATAACAATTTAAAACTAAAAATGTAGACAAAAATAAATTACAATTCTTGCACATATAAGATAACTGTCTTAAAATATCTTGGTAATTTTACTGCAAATAACATGTAGAAACGGAGAATCTGTGCTAGCAAAATCAAATATGATTCAGCTGAGGAATTGTGAAGAACGTTTTGCACATATAATATTTTTTCCTCGTTAAAAACATCAGAATTGATTATTTCTAGTAAGATGACGATGATAATTATTTCTAACTCTGGTCTATTCAAATAAAGTAGATTTAATATATTTGGAGAATCGAAAGTTACGAATTGTTTGTCGTAACTTGTAATAAGATATGTACGTTAATTACAGTATTCGAAAAAATATTGCAAGCATAATGTTTTTTCTTACACAACGATTTTCAGACATTGTTTTTTAACCTATAAATTAATTTACTTATTACCACCGTGTTTGTAAATCAATGCAGTTTAGTGTCTGGCAATATAGTTTTGATTTTTTAATTTTATTATGGTCTTTTATTTCATGTTTGTAAAATATGAAAATACGACTAACACGAATGTCAATGAAAATTAAAATTACGTAAATATTAATCTGAATTTTCTACCAATGTCTGAAAATAAAGCATTCATTAGTTTGATTTTAAATTAGCAAAGAGAGAAATCAGCCGTACCTTCCTTGCATTAACATAAATTTCGTCAAATTTCTATTTGCTATTTCTTGACGCATTACTTAATTTGCGAAACTTTATGTTCAAATATCTAGTTCGAACTTATAACTGCCTCAGTAAAGCTATGTCATTAACTGAATATTTTGATACGTAAAACAATTTAAAGTAATTAAGGAGAACGAGTTCAATTAATAAAGATAATGAATGCAAATGGTATCTTTGCTCATCCAAACATGGTTTTAAAATATTCTTCCTTTTTTATGCCACGCACAGTCATTTGAATTGGCAAACCTAATTATGTTATTGTGTTCAGATAAGATCTTAGAAAGCTAAAAAATAGTAACAATAAAGAATGTTATACATACAAATTGTGGCATGATTTTAAGTACATAAAAGCTATAACTTCCAATTGATTTTTAGATAACCATAGGTTTTGTTTGAACATGTTTATTAGCATACTGACACAAATTATCTTTTAACACAAAACACAGCTATTACAATATCATCATATTATGATGTAGGATTTATTGAAGTATATTAACATAATTCATTGGGATACGATATTATTTATTACAATATGATATATAATTTATTTGTAAATCTAAATTATGTAATTTAATATGAATTTATTTTGTTATATATGGAAGTTAGGATGAATTTCCTTTTGAAATTGAAAACGTTAAATGACAAATACCAATCATAATCAACCAAAATTAATTACGGATTTTTTGTATATTAATAAATTTGTTGACAATTTTACTTTGAAATAACTTTCATTTCTATTAAGATATATCAATTGTCAAAGAGTGTATGTTTCTAGTCTTAAACGATTTATTATGGAAGTCTTAAATAAGTAGGAATAGTTGAGAACACACAAAATCATCTAGAAGTTTGACAATTAATGAGTTTTCCATCCATTTTTCAACAACAAATCAATAAAAGTTTCACATTATGATATATTCAAAAGAGAAAGACCTTCCTGATGACATGATTTGGAGAGATTCCGGTTCTAGGAAGCTAGCATTAAACAATATTGCGGAAAATGATTCTGATATAGAAATATAGGAGAACTCTTATATTTAAATTGTCCTCCGAAACTACAAGCTAAAATCCGATCATTTTTCATCTCAAAACTTTCATGTTCAATCTAAAGATTAAACAAGAAACATGATTATATATTAGAACATGTGTTTACGCAGCCTGAAACAACTTTCTCGTATATGATTGAATAGTTCAAACTTTTAGAAGATTGGCCTGCTCCATATAACATAAACTAAATCTTGTTCAATAACATGCAGAAAATCTTAGACTTCAAAGAGGTAGTGTTGAATCTGGAATTGAAGAATTAATCACAATAATAATTTCTTCTCCTTTTGTATGTTGTCTATTACCCTACATTATATACATAAGAACAAAATCGTGAGTTGAATGTTACATGTTGGAGTATTCGTCTAAATCCTTCAATAGAAGTAAGAAAGATATACTTTTAAGTTATTTAGAGCAAAATTTGTAAGGGTTAAGTTAAATTCTTCTTTGTGTACTTTTATTACGATAAAAAATAATCGATATGTATTAATAATCTTTTAGTTAAAAAATAAAAACATATTTTCTTTTTCTTAAGGATTTTACCTAAAAGGATGAAATGCATATTTTATTTAATAGGTCGATATAATATTTTAATCAAATTGTTCATTTTTACAGAGGATAAATATCCTCTTCGACACAAAAGACTGTTGAAGAAGTCGAATCGAATCCAGAACCATCACTACGTGGGCTCATACGCTACCGGCTTAGCCACTATGGAGCTCAAGTTCAGACTTAAAAAATATATATTGAGTAATAGAAGATTTATAATCGCATGTCTTGCTTGTCACAACAAAAGGAAATCGATTAAGAGAAATGTAAGTTTGTATGTATGTATAAATTGGTTGGTGTTAATAAGGACAGGCTAATGAATGACTTTTATTTATTTTCTGGCTTTGTTTCCAAAGCTTTGAAAATCATGAAAACTTTCACTTGAACTTCTGAAATATATCCATACTAGCATTACAAACCTCTCTATTTTTGATTCTACTTGTCGTTTCTAATATCAAATTCATATAATCAAAATAGGCTAAAATCTGGTGATCCTCTTGGCTCTGGGTCCTTTCTTTAATTTTCCTTTTAGTCTATAAAAGACTTAATGCATAGTGATATTATATTGTCTTAAAAGTGAACTTCTGAATTAATTTCTGAAAGTCTTTTTGGGATAAGAGCATTTGCCATTGGTGTGAAGGATACAGGTTCGATATCCGGCGATAACTTAGGAGTTTCGGATATTATGTTACACAATAAGTCTAACGACTATCAATGTTGAAAAGGAACGCTGACAACTAATTCTGTCATTCAATGAATAATTTGATAGGTTATTTAATTGTAAAATTAAAATATTACAAACTCATTTTTTTTGTAATTCATGTAAAACAAAACTATTGATAGCTTAGGCTTTCCGTGTTCTAAAATGTTTTCATGTTTTCACAATTTGCGGTAAAGAACTTCTTTAAAACATCTTAAAAAGTCTCATGTTCCTGTACGAGTGCATACACACTATACATTATTCGGCGTAAGCTCTAAACTGCGATAAACAAAGCCACGTGAAACTAAATCTCACTGATTTGCTGTTGTCCTACCGACGCTTGTGCTCCTTCGCAAAATAGTTCATGTGATTGCATTATTGCTTTTACTATGAAGCTTCATATAAAACTGCTATATTATTATAAACGACAAAAATATAATACGAATTATCTAATAATACTGCAATCGAGTGTGGTTAATGAAACAATACAAATAAACACTAAGCATGTGCAGTAATTATGGCGCCAACTCAACTGTTGACGGGTGTTCTGCTTTTTAAGTCTGAAAGATGACTGGCATGAATCCCGGTTCCGCGAGTGTTGTGGTGAAACACCAACAAGGCAAACCTTTACTCACTAAGCAACAATTGTTTACGAGCGAAATTCAAATACTTTTTTTTTAATCTTTCGAATTTCTTTTCTTTCTTTTCTGCTGCTGCTGTAAGTATCTGGACAACACGAGACAGTATTGTCAAAATGCACGTGTATAATTTGCTCCTCCCGTGGGGAGTGGGAGTGATACATCACTAGCCAATCGTATTTGTGACAAGCGGAAGGATACAAATATTTTGTTTATCTAAGTTTAGAGCTTACGCTGAACAATGTTTAAGTTGAGAACGTTTGACTGAAGCTAAGATATTAAATACAATATTACGATATCCACATTAGGCGCTATTTAATGCAGATAATTCTTTGGCCAATTTTACACGTTTTTACATATGATCATTCCAAGCAGATATTATATTGCTAAAAAGAGCAATAGGATTAACATGTTTTTCTTTAATATCAGCATTCTAATCTCTAATCTCTAATGGCTACACTTATAGAATGGAGTTTCAATTATTTGATAATAACTGGTAAAACTGGTATACAATCTATTTGATTATAGCAATTTAGAGGAAGAATCAGAAACAATCTATCTTTTGAGAAACAACATGCTAATAAGCATTTTTATAAAGTTGAAAGTGTAGGACATAAAATGTGAACTAGTATTGAGTAAGGATAAGATAGTAACATAGACGGTTTCATACATAAACTCTTTAAGTGCATTACTCATAATAAAATTATGATGCAAACTACACAATTTTGTCAAAGATTCAGGTAAATGGACTTAATTTTTGGATTAATTAAGAAATTTACTATGTAGTGTATTATTTTAATCAAGAATCAAATTACATATGATAACTGAGGTCACATCTCATTTAGTCATATTGATACGTCCTTCTTAAATTAGTGATTAATATAGCACATCATCCGAGTTAAATTTCTAGTACAATGTAAATTTCTTCTTTTGTTATCTCTTATTTCTTCAGAATTAATATAGAATTATACATTTCTATTGAGTGAATGAAATAGCATAATGATTTATTATAAAACAATAAGATCAAATATGAAGTAAAACATTCTTACATGACATTGAGAAAGGATAACCTATTTAACTTAATCAAATAATTTTTAAAATTTTATGCTATTAGTAATATATAAATCAAAAATAAATTATCGCGTTCATTTGTAACGTTGTTTTCTGGGGCTAGCGTTTCTGTTAAAACTCCTGTAAATCCATTGAGTTAAAATTTGAGCTTTGGTAACCAATTCAAGTTTACCCAATAAATAAGAACAATTGAATATTGTGTTAAATTCTCTGATTACTGAGAGCTCTAATCAGAACTTGGGAAATAAGAAATACTTTTTGTATACCATTAATTTTTGGTTTTTGGGTGAGTTATAAACAACTAATAAATACGTTATTAATGGTCTCCAAGAAAGACGCAAGTCCCAAATTAAGTTTTCCTTCCTAGAGGATCAATGTCAAAACAGCGGCAACATCACCGACGACGAATAACAGTAACCAACTTAATTTATGACTATATTTATTTCTGAGTCAATGCTAATAAATAATTGCAAAACAAATGTATTTTGAACCTCTGGATGTGAATTCTTTAAATAGTTTAGCACACTTTTATTTTTACACTAGATTAAACCAGAAGGAAAAAATAACTGAAATTTAGTAGATTAGCTGGACCGGAATGCTGTTCCGAAAAATGTTTTTCTTACATCTTCTCTAGTTCAGAAACAAATTGGCTAAGAGCCGCTTATGTTATAGCCATTTGCGATAAATGCTTTTTCCAACCTAAATCATAACTGAAATTTGTTATCGCGTATTTAATATTTCATAAAAGATTGTAATTGTTCGTGGATTACCTTATTGTTTTTTTATAAATCTATATCAATTTGAAAACTTGTCATGGATTATAGATTGAGCTACAATTTCGATAAATTTGTTCCATGCCATAAGCTGCATTAAAATTTCATCAAATAGAGTCTAAACTACCTACTATATGATATAAGCTACTGCCTTATACGAAGGAGTAAGTGGAAGACAGGTGCATAGGTATGTCAGATTAAAAATAAAATACAATAAATTTATTCTCGATTTTAACATTAATTATTTTATTAGTGATGTAATTATAATAATAAAAATCTTATCTTTTCAGCATAATCTTATCTTTTTGTAGTAGAACGCTACTATAACTGTAGAATTTGATGTGGTTTGAAACAGAAGATTTCAAGAGTTACATAGTATACTTAAAAAGTTTCACATTTGTACATTCTCTGAATTGCATGCTTTATAACTATTAGTAGTAGAAACACTGGTATAAAACATGTAATACAAAATTGCATATTTCAAACTCTTGCAAAAGAAATTTTCTCAAACGTCATATCACTATATAATTTTAAATTATTTAAGATAAAGATAGTAATGTAATCAAAGTACCTAAATATCACTTGTAATTTTAAAGTATTTAATATATATTCTGTTCTTGCAAAACACTAAAAGAAAAGCGATAAACAATTGCTATAATTTCTTCACATTAAGATTCGTTCATTTTGGTTTAATTATAGATTTTTAAAAAATTGCAATATCCACAATACTATTATTGTTTCCTGAAGATACTTATCACACTAATTTGTTGGCAGGATCACTAAGCACACAAAGATAACACAGTGGTAATCATAAATTTACACATTATTAAACAATGGAAAGAATTATCTCACTCACTCAAATTAAGAAGCAAATAACTCTTCTAATCCACGTAACTAAAGTGTAAGATGTTAATATCATCAACATCGAACTAGAATGCTTTCATTTAATAACTTAATGAATAAATTTTATTCGATAACAGATTCCTATAGTCCATACAACTTATTTGGCTCTTTAACTTCCACTGTCAATAGATATCTTATTGATGGAAGAATTATTTGGGTATGGTAAGTAAAATCTTGGCATTTTAGGAAATTTTTAAAATAAATTTCTATCTATTTCCGGATTAATACGGTATTTAACTTTTTAACGTGGAATCGTGCAACATATTTTAGCGTAACTCTACAAATGTCCATCTCTAAAATTTTCGCAAATTTATATTCTACTAGTTTCCAAAAGTACAGTATTTACTTTTCTTCAAAATGTTGATATACTTTCTCGTTTCAGAATTAATTATATCCACATCGAATGAGTAATTAAAATATTTGTATTTGCCAAATTATCTATAACATTGATCTGCTATTGTTGTCATACTCCTATTCAAATCAGACAATACTTAGTATGATCTTATCTTCAACATCAATGGCTAGCCCGGAGATGAGAGTAAATTACGCGAGTTGCTTGTTGTGATCTAACTAGGTAGCACAAAGAAACAAGTCAAGAACGAAAAAAGATGCAAATAAATTGTCAATTTAAGTTCAGAATCACATTCCCCAGATTGTGCCTGCAGTTTCCTACAACTTAAAGATACCTTAAATTACATTTTTAAAATGTTTTGTTTAATCATTAAAATGTATATTATTTATGTTACTTCGTTTAAATCTCCTCAGAAGACGCTTATCGTTTTAGGTTTAGAATCTGGTAACTCTTGTTCTGTACAACTAATTTTTAGTGTATTACTATTAAAGGTACAATCCAAACTCCATAAGTAAAACAACAATGACGTGAATTTAAATATTGTACAATTACACGTTATTAAAATTATCTGTCTGCGACACTTCTTATTTGAAGAATTAAGGAATCGTAAGTATATGTTTGCAGATTGTAGTGTATTATTTGGTTTTGTAAGGAAGATAAACGTAACGAAAATAGTAATTTCTACAAATTAATTTTCAAGAAAACCGCTGAAACTTCCCTGAGGAAAAGAGATGACAAACAAAATAATATGAACCTTTTTACTTTTTTATAAACCGTGATTCAGACTAGTTAAATGATGTAATATATGTGACATATTGTGTATAATATTGTATAGATCATACGTGTAAAATTTAAGAAATACACTTAAAGTTATGAAAGATTCATCCGATGTAAACAAGAGTGTTCCAAAAACTGTAAGATTTATGAAGAAAATAAGGTGACGACGTGTAAATAAATATATTTTCAGTTGTTGATGGTGGATTGAATATGGCGACCATACATACGATACATAACTAGAACCTTAAACCCTTAATGGATGCCTATGAGCCCCTTGCATCCTTTAAGTGTTTAATTGTCATTAAATATAATATATATAAATAAAAAAAGACAAGCATATATATATATATATATATATATATATATACTGTAAGTAACTGGTCTATTTTCTTATAGCACAACAAGACGAGAGTGTGTTTCCGTAAAATTCATAATGAATTCTATATTATGTATGTACATTTATTAGTATATTAGATTATAGAAATTATTAAATAGGGGTTATTTTTATTACTACCAATAATAATAATTATTATTATCATCCTCATTATCACATGACCATTAAAACTTTTTTTAAAAATGTAAGAATTATATATATAAGAAACAGAGTATATATGAATACTCTCATCTGTCCCCATGTGCCTCCTAACGTTATGTGTGTCATTGTGTCCAAATACTATTAAGCATTGATAAATAACATTAAGGTCTATGATAAATAAATTAACATTGTAGAAAATAACATTTAAGTAACGTAGTGATGATTTTAAAACTCACACATTCACTAGTGTAAAAGTTTCTTCTATTCCTCTATTTAATAATAATGAAAAAAATGAATTAAATATATACCTATTATAAGAAGAATCCCTACAGTATGTTAATGGCATTGTGCATAAATAAAATTGTTTGTGCTACCTTTTTTTCTTTATGAAGAATTTAACGTATATAAATATGTGATAAAGTATATTTGAATTATTGAAAAAATATATATATATTGTATGTATTATCACAAAGAGTAATAACAATAAATATTTCTGTTTTACAATTATTTTCGTGTCTGTTTTTTTCTGGTATCTATTTTACTTGCTGTTTGTCTTGTTATATAAAACACTGTCATATAAAACATTTACATTATGAAGACATAGCCTGGTAAGAAAGTATTACTCAACATATGTTCATTAGTACTTTCATTAGGATTTAACAAAAACTTATAAAGTGCATAATGTAAAGCTATATATATATATATATATATATATATATATATATATATATATATATATAGTTACTGCGTTCTTAGATATTAATATTATCTCTTCATTTCTTATGAGATTTGGAAGGAACCATAGATGCTATATGATCTTCAGAAAGTGTAACAGTTGACTTATCTAACGTGTACGTCATCTTTGGTGCGCGTGCTCCAGGTTTCTTTTCCCTTCGAATGGAACTGAATGTATTATGGATGTTTGGACTCCTCTTGAAACTCCAGGTCCATTTCTCAAATAGTCTAGTTGCTGAAAAGGAACAGTAAACTTCATAAAGCAAACCAACAATAAAAATATACAGGTCCAATTTAAATACACGACACATAACTTGGAACACTATTATTTGACAGATCAAGAATTGGTGTTTTAATTAGCGTATAATCATAATGTGGAACTTAAGCAAGTAGTAACAAGGAATGAGTCAGGTATCGAAAATTACATGATATTTAAGTCAAAAAGGATCTCACTTTTAAAAAGTACTAAAAGGTACAAAATAATAAAAATACTAAAATGCGGGTAATAGTAGTAATAAAGCGCACAAATTTTGCTTAATACCACTAGATTCGAGGAACACGTAACTGGGAGGTGCTCTATCGGCTTAGATTCGATTGTATTTTCATGACACACTTTCTTGACAGTGTCATCATAACGCGGTCATTTATTTACTCATTTGTGAGCATAGTGACAGAAAATGGACCACAAATTTTGTAGAATCAGAAAATAAAAGTTTGGGAACAATTAGGTAACGATAGACTTTCAAGAAGTTATATGAAAAGTTATTTTTCATTGAAGAGCATATGTGTGGTAAGAAGAACATTATTTAATGCGAATCGATCCCTTACTTAGTCAATTTCTTGCTTCATGATTTCCTCACGATCAGATACAGGTAAATTATTTACATATATTATTTCGTAAGTTAACAAGTATGAAAATCATTGATGTCTTGAAGCTCAATAGATATTTGTAGATAGGTAGATTTTGTGAAATGATTATACAGAACGCTATAAGTTAACCATCAAACTTGTGAAGATTCGTTATAATTATCCCAAAAGACCTGAAACACAAGTATACGCTATCCTATTCTCTTTCGGTACTAATTCATCAGGACATCACAGAAATCGCTCACGATCATTTTTCCTTGTAGAACGATCTTGACTTTGTCTTGAATAAATGCAGTTTATTGTATTTGTTCTTTTGTTACAAGTGTGTAACTAGTACCCTAGTAGCAAGACAAGCTTTCGCCCAGTATTTGCAAGCGATACTTTAGACTCTTCAGAGAGTGTAATAGCATCACTAGAAGTTCATTGGTTATTGACTTGACTTTACTTGTAAAAGGCTTGCGTCAAGCTTGAATGGAACACTGAATGCAAGGTTGCCCCATGTAACAACGTTACTGGAATCCAGCTTGCGGCATGTTTGCCCATTTTCCAATCAAGCTGGATGTAAACTTGGCCGACTTCAGATTACAGCTTCAAGATTACTTCGGATTCAAGATTACAGCTAGCGGTTTGAAAGTCGTCTCTGCTACTAGGGTAAGTACCAATGAGCTTTTGTCTTAGTAACTTCAGTACGAATTACAAATACACTCATCTCCGTCAGTTGACGTGAAACCGGTACCGTGATTGAGCTGTTTTTGTGCTCGGAATCAGAAGAATCACTTTCTGAGATTTCGAGCCTGGAGTGCTCAAGTCACCAGCAGTCTTTCTGAATCTGTCGTAGAGGGGTCTCGTAGTCTGAATATTTTTGAGTAGCTGAATGAGAAGCCTTATTAAAGAAACACCGACTGGAATAAGACGTCCGAGTCTTCGGACTCGAGACAAAGCAATATATAATATTGCGAAAGGCATATTATCTTTGTCACCACTGGTGGCTCTAGAGAAGTTACAATGGTACAGTCGTATCCTCACTTGTTTCATGAAGGCGGAACATAGTCTGTTTTATATTTGTATACTATGTATTACAATACAATTACAATACATGTATTCTATTCAATAAATACAAGCTTTTATTATTGTGAAAACAATAGCTTAACCCTTGCAGGACCATGCCTCATCGTATTGTGAGATACCGTTTTTGAAATCTTATTATTGACTAAGAAGACAGAGAAGACAGATTAGTTCCGTGAAAAGAAATATTTTGAAAATTTATCAACCCAAAATAAAAGCATTAAGTACAGGATCTCACGTACACGATTAAAATCTCAAATTTCGAAGGTGTGGCATCTTGTAGCACCTAGTCCTGACATTACCTACTAGAAGAGGCACCAGGGAGTAAATATTATTATTCAAACTTATCAACGAATCAATTAAAAAGCTGGGAATTTTAAAATTATAAATAGCCTACACAGTGTGAACAAAAGTAGTTTTCACATTTACGCAAAAATTAGTTTGCTTTTACACTTGCTATGCTTTTGTAGTAAATTGGATATTAGTCACGTTACTTGATAAAAGTATTGTAATATATAAAGACGTTGTGAAATTGTATGTTCGATTTTTATTTTGTATAATTATACAAGGGGGTTGTAGTTCTTATTGTACCTGAAACTGTTACTGTTAGCCTCTGAGATGGACAGTAACTTCCGGCAACCTCTTACCTTGCTAGATAAGTGAATAGTTATTCCGTAACAAAGAGCGATCGGCATACCGGTCTTATAATCTTCTTCTTATTGAAGTGACCGAAATGGAGTCATTAGAAAGGAAAGGCGTAATACACCCTGTTTCAAAAAGAATATACGTACTACGAAGAATTATTTCGTCCAAAATATCGATCGCTGCGTCTCGGCACGACTATTGGAAAAACAAATATGTAGTCTAGTTTATATTAATAGCCGCTAGATGTTAGTTGTCTTTGTTTTGCTTGGTAACCGTCATATGTTTAAAATGGCTACTCCACAACAGAAATCATTTTGTGTTCTCGAGTTTGCGAAGTGCAATTCCCTGATTACAGTGCAAAGACGTTTCAGGTTGAGGTACCAAATTGATCCTCCGAATGGGCGGAACAGTCGCAGATGGTACCGACAATTTGTAGATACAGGATGTGTATGTAAAGGAAAGAGTCCTGGCCGCCCTCGTGTTCCTGAAGAAAATGTTGCACGCATTCAAACTGCTTTCCAACGTAGTCCTTCAAAATCAACTTGTCGTGCCAGTCAGGAGTTGATCAGGAGACAACAACAATTTGGCGTGTTTTGAGTCGTCGGTTGGTTATGAAGCCCTACAAGTTACAGCTGTTACAAACTCTGCGTCCTGGTGACAAACGCGAACGTGTGGCATTTTGTAACGAGATTCTGGATGCTATTTACAATGATAACACTTTTGCACAACGCATCGAGTTCAGTGATGAAGCGACTTTCCGTGTTAGTGGTCAGGTATACAAACAAAATGTTCGAATTTGGGGCCTACAGAACCCACATGCAGTCATTGAACATGTACGAGATTCGCCCTAAGTCATTGTGTTTTGTGCGATATCCCGATGATCGGTTTACGGCCCATTCTTCTTTAATGGAAACACGGTTAACAGTCAGCAGTATCTCGCTATGTTACAAAACTCGCTATGTTACAAAACTCGAGGCTGCACGAAGACAAGTTCATTTTTTAACAAGACGGGACACTCCCTCACTGGAGTCGCCAAGTGCGTGAATATCTGAATAAAACTCTCCGAACCGTTGGATTGGTCTTCAAGGAGCTTGCGACTTAGCATGTCTCAGCTGGCCTGCACGGTCACCGGTTTTGACACCCTATAACTTCTTCCTGTAGGGTTTCGTTAAAGACAACGTTTATGTACCATCACTTCCACAGAACTTGGAACAGTTGAAGAATCGGATCCGTCCTGCCATAACATCAGTGACGCAGGACATGCTTGATCGAGTATGGGAGGGATTTGAGTATCGATGTGATATTGTCACTGATGTAGGACATATTGAACATCTGTAATTTGAACATTGAACTGTAATTTGAACTTGAGAGGTTCGTAAATATGTGTGTAAAATATCATATTGGTATGTCTTGAAGTTGAATTAATATATGCATTCGAAATACGTATATTCTTTTTGAAACAGGGTGTAAATAAGGTACAATCAAAAGATGAAGACAGAAGTTGTTAATTAAGATAATTCTGAATCATCGTACATCTGATCAGTTCTACTCTCCATATACACACACTTTTCAATTAATAAGTCTATCTATTTATATCAATATAATTTCATTTTTCTTAGTGTTCATGCTTTCTTTCTTATATACATCAATATAGGCATGAACCATACTAGCCTATGTGAGCCGTTTCATGATTAGGGTCGAAATTGAAGGTACAAAATCTAAAAAAATCTATTTCGAATTATTTGTTTCGTAAATATGTCTCATATAATGTGGCAAATATATCATGTACAAGGTAGCTCAGGAACATTTATGTTTTCTGAAAAAACTTGAGAAAGTTCCCATACTCATATGTCAGTAGATGTATTTGTCATTACTGTAACATTCTCCAAATCTTGTTTTATTCTATATGTTTCCCTGTTTAAAAGGCAGTATTATGTTACAAATTGACAAACCTACATGCAAAAATGTTTTGCCAATAAAAATTTAAAGGTTAGTGGTTTAGTGTAATTTAAAGGTAATTGTTAGTGGTTTATTGAAACAAAAATACAGTACATGATTGTGACGGTAATTACGTAAATGTGACTGTGATGAATAATAACACACAAGATGAAAGTTATAGGAATGCATTTGACAGAATGCAGTAATACGTATGTAATAATGTCAGCGGTTGCTACAGAAATGGTGTAACCCACAAATATAATTAAGAGCTATTTTTATATTTGTTCACTTCATTATAGTATTTATGAACTCAAACATATTTGCACCTTTCTCAGGTACCAGTACAGAGTACAAAATGTTTGAGTATAAACATACTATAATGAAGTGACAAAAAATAACAAATTTTGCACCAAGCCCCTACTAACACGTTAGTGAAATAATAATAATAATAATAATAATAATAATAATAATAATAATAATAATAATAATAATAATAATAATAATAATAATAATACAGTTACAGCGTGATTAAGAAATGCATAGCTATTATATTGGAAGCCACATATATTGGAATACATTGTTTCATCAAGCATTTTAGGAGCATTAGGTAATACATTAAATATGATTTTCTTAAATATTTTATAATGAAAACATTCGCTAGAAATAGTTTATTTGGTTAGTGAAAACATCATCAAAATGTGAGCAACGGTTGTCGATATAACCGTGTACATACCTACAAATATACATACGTACATACAGGTCCAACTAAGAACCTATTTTTTTAAGTCGGTTAAAAATGAGTGTATATTAGAAACACTCTATTGGAACTTGTAATATTATAATGTTAATACATCTTTTTGTTTGATACTTCTTAACAGAAACAATTTTTTGAATTGCTTTTAGACAATAGATAACTAGGTCAATTTTCTCTAGTTTACTTAAATGAATAGAAAGTTTGGAAGGAATTCGTTCAGAATTTATATTTGAAACTATCATTCAAGTATTGGCTTAGTAAGGATAATAGAAAATACTCTAAACCATAAACCATCCAGGATTGCCGATCAAAAGATTTCAAATTGGAATTTACCGATTAAAAATAGGAACATTATTTGGTCACCAAAGATGACTCACTAATTAATTTGACAGGAAACATCATCCATATAATAATAATAATAATAATAATAATAATAATAATAATAATAATAATAATAATAATAATAATAAAGTTTTTAGTATATATGAACCAGAAGTACGATCAAATTTTCGTACAATTTAATGAAGGTTTAATTCAATGTAATTTTAAAATCACATGTAATTTAATAAATACAGGGGACGGCGTGGCTCAGTGGTAGAGCGCTCACCTCAGGTGCTTGGAGTCCCTGGTTCGATCCCAGCTCACGCCGTGTGGACTTTGTGGTGGACAAACACCGTGCTCGTGGGTTTTCTCGGGGTTCTCCCCTTCCCCTCACTTTCTTCATTTCACCATTTTATTCACCTCTCATCATCACCATCTCCTTTAGCATATCCGGCATAACCTTGGGACGTAAAACTTAAAGATTTCGTTTCATTTTCATTTTTTTTAATAAATACATTTCCCTGGGAATATGTCTCAAGGGCAAGAACCATCAAAATATAAAGTAGCTATCATATCAGTACCTGCCTTGTGAAATACAAATGCAAATTTTAAAATGCCAATATATTTCTATGCTACCCATACTTGTATAAGAATGAATAGATTACAAACAGACGGAACCATCTATTTGGTTTATTTAATAAAGCATGTTTCTCCTAAAATTTAATTATACTTCGAATAATATATACTTCAAAATGTAATTGTAGATTTCAGCTTTGTTATGATCAATCTTGTTTTTGTTATTGATATGAGGAAGGAAATTAATATAAACATTTTATTACAAAAATCAATTGTTATAACCATACACAGCAACGAAATGAATGTTTGGGTCAGTTTTGTTATGTATAAGCTCCGTGTAAGTTTATTTAATTAACAATTGCGATTATCCGTATTTTTAATTGCAGTGTTTCTTTTACTGAAATGAAAATAAAGTTGAATACAATTTCATATATGTTTGCAACTTTAATTTATAAGCCAGTAATTATTGTTTTAATAGACTTTTTATATCAAACCATAATTCTAATTTATCCAAAACATTGACATTCAAAATATAAATTACATATCTGTTATCACTTATCTAACTTTCCATACCGGTGATCTAATTTGGAATTAAGGCAAGAATGTAGCGGTTCTAGTTCTACATTAAAACTAGATGGACACCACGCTCTACTTTGATGCTGAAAAGAACCATTAAAATAGAAAATCATCAGCAAATAACAGCAAAAACTCGAATATAACAGTGGGGTCGCGGTGGCTGGTAGACCGCTCACCTCTGGTGCATTGGGTTCTTGGTTCCATCCCAGCCCACGCCAAGTGAATTGTGTGCTGGACAAACACCCTCTGCGTGGATTTTCTCGTGGTTCTCCCGATTTCTCCCACTTTATTCACTTCACAATTTCATTCATTCACCGTCTCCATTAGTCTAGCCAGAATAATCGTGAGACGAAAAACTAAAAGGTTTTATTTCATTTCGAATATAAAAGTGCTCGTCTTTGAGTTTGATCCGTACGATGAAAACTTACTGATCTTAATATTTACGTACACACTAATTGTTTGCTGAGCAAAACCATATATTTTCATTAAAAATTAAATATGTGTTACAATTTCACCAACTAACTGTTTGGCTTCATCAGACACTATGGGATACAGGATAACTGTACAATCTTATATATATATATATATATATATATATATATATATATATATATATATATATATATATATATATATATATATATATACGTATATATATATTTCGATTTCTCGTAACCATTAAGTTCGAATCCTTGGACTCTGAATCCGAATTCAAAACTGATTCGGGTATGTCCATGGTAACTCACGTTACGTAATGACGTATATTTTGAAGGATAGTAACCACAATAAACTTAAAAGCTCCGTTTTCTTTTAAAAATAGGAATGCTGTCATATTTATACAGATAATTACCAAATATCGTCATTTTATATGATTACAGCAAACCTAGGAGAAAAGAAAATACTATAGTAACTCACGTTACAAATTTTTTCCCTACATTCAGAACATGTGATTTTTTAGTACATTTTCTTTTGTCCTGGTATAGCTATGTGCATGAAATTACTATGTAAGATAGGGACACACATAATTTAATTATGACAAAAATATTAAATTTTTGTTTACATTTTATGACTACTTATTTTAGTGGAATATGCACATAGTAGGGTAACTCACGTTACATTTGTCAACGGTCTTTTATTATTAAATATACGCAACATACAGTTATAATAATTTGAAATAAGCACAGTTTAATTAAGTTGAACATTGAACTTTACTTTAAGAAAAGGTTTCATCTATTATATGAAATTTTACTTGCGATACCGACAGGAAAAAGTAAGACCTATGTAATAATAAATAAGGCTTGTATAATATAAACAACATTAAAACTAAGTAGATGAAAGGTAATCTACGGGAAAAATAAGAAAATAGTAATTCTCGGGGAAAAAAATTTAATGATGCCAGCTACATACAACTATATTTTTTTATCAAACGAACGACTTTACTAAAAATTATAACTATATTTCTTTCATGAATTTTTGTCCCTATTTCCGTGGCCATAAACATTCTTGATTTTCTTAACAGTTAAATTCAAATATCAGGATTCTGAACCCGAGTTAAGAACTGTTTAACTGTTTCTTATTTCCTCTTAATCGTTTTTCTGGATTATATATCCAAATTAAGAACTGCTTTTCGCTTACTCTTAAGTATTGAATTCAAATCTTGGGACTCCAAATCTAAATTAAGAACTGTTTCTCGCTTTTCTTAACCGTTATATTCTAATCTTAGGACTTTGAATTCAAATTAAGAACTGTTTCTAGATTTCTCTTAACCATTATATTGAAATTTCTCAATTAAGAACTCTTTTTTGTTTTTTTTTTCTTACCAGTTATATTCTAATCTAATGACTCTAAATCCAAATTTAAAACTTTTTCTCGTTTTCCCTTAACCGATATATCTTACCATTAAGACTCAGGGTCTAAATGAAATAAATTACGTATTTCTCGTGACCTTTTCACCGTCATATTCTAATTTTGAGACTCTGAATCCATATTTAAAAAAAAAAACTAATTCTGACTGTCTCTTAACCGTATTTGCTCGTCTATTTGTCGAGAGATGAACATGATCGTACTGTATGAGACGTGAAGCACAGTTTAGAAGCCTAAATTAGGACACCAATTTAAAGATGAAAAATTAACATAACAAAATTAATATTGTCTCATTGAAAGTTAATTTACATTGCATTTATAAGTTAACCTGCAGAGAATAATCCTGGGATTTTACTATTAAAAAAAAAGTTGTTATTACTATGACTTTACCCTGGATTAAAACTGTGAGTCTAATCAATCGTCAAATTATATGGAAAATATGAAAATCTATATTGAACAGTACGTTAGCTTTATTAGTGAAGAAAAATAATGATAAACAATAATAACAAAACACATCATTATAGTACAATAACTTCTCATATCTTTCTGTTTTGAACTAACAGAACAATATATTTTGCATGTCCATATAGAGTGAACAGATTAAAGAGTTAAACCGCATAGTATGGAATATATATATAGAGAGAGAGAATAGATTAAAAAGGGATATTTTTATAGTGGAGGAATGTAAATCCATCAAAATCCAGCATGTGTTCCAAAACCCATCAAACCATATAAATTAAAGCAGAATTACTAAACATCAGAATTGACAATAAACCACATAAAAGGGGATATTTTAACTCTTATATGGTGAACTGGAAACATTACACGAGATAAAGCTCGTCTAGTGTGTGTTGCAATGTTTTCATGTGTATTTTTAACCTGCAGATTGTGTGTATGTACAGAGATACATATGTTTTGCATAGCGGTAGAGAAATATTCGCATTAGTACAGTTAAGCATTTACATTAGAGGATTTTTTTTAAAACTTTTTTTTTATTGTTAATCGTATTTTTGAGTTTATTTTGAAGATTAAACATGCAGATTTATTGGCATTTTGTATTAACATTTCAAACTAGGAGCTTGTTAGCTTTTCCAAAATTATTAATACCAACCATACAACGAATTAGGCAAATGATATCACACTGAAAGTAGAACATAATATACGTCTGGAGGACATATCTGATATGAATAAGTAACGCCCCCCAGGGCTTGATACAATACACAATTTTATTACTATTCTGATTTTCACCCCAAGCTTACATACTTTTCCCAATGTTTACAATTCTTCAACGCAAAATTATATTTTTTCCGAAAATTTACACTTTTTGCCGTAAAATTATTATTCGTTGACCTAAATCAACTATTCTTTCCCAGAAAACTACCATTCTTCACTTCCTCCAGTATTTACAATTTCCCTCCCCAAACCACCATTCAACAAAAATTTACAATTTGTTCCTCAAAATCACCATTATTTACCCAAACTTTACAATTTTTTCTCTAAAATTACCATAATACCTAATGTACCTTTCTTCTCCCTAAAATGTACAATTATTTTCCCAAACTTTACAATTCTTCCACCAAAATTACCATACGTGCCTAAATTTAATTATTCTTCCTCCCAAAATTAACAATTATTTCCACAAACTTTAAAACTCGTCTTCTAAAATTACCATACTTACCTAATGTATCATTCTCCCCCCTAATATTTCCAATTATTTCCACAAATTTACGATTTTGTCTCCAAATTTACTATTTTTTAATATGAGTGTTGATTTCCAGTGAAAAGTTATGTCCTCGAAATAATCTAATAGGCACAACCTGTTTTCTAAAATTTACCTGTGTACATCCCTGTAGAAAACACCTCCAATTATGCACAGGTTCTATAAGTAGGGTCCTGCAACACTCCTGCAATTTTAACACTTAAGCTAGCCGAACATTGAGTAGAGAACGGGTCATCCGAGCCGAGGTATGTGCTGCAAAAACACAACAAAGCCTAATAGTTAATATTCACTCGAATACGAGTTACACAAATGCTTCTTGAAACGTTGTGATTAAGATACACAGTCAGTGCACTCCAGTTTTCTTTTTTCGCATACTCTTCTACCTCTCTCTGCCTGAGATTATCTGTCCTGTCTCTGTTCAATGTGCGGCTGACATTAAAAAGTGATATAATCCGCACCGCTCTCCAATAAACTACTATTCCTCAAGATGTCCACATTACAGTGAATGAGTAAACCTCAAAATCATATAAGAAAGAGAAAAAGTTTCACCCCCAACAGCTATTGGTACCTGATCACCCAGTTGATAGGCAAACCCTAAACTCTATCCTACCACGGGTCAGAGCAACAGAAGGAAACATGGTCTGTATTACGTGTTATATCAACAAGTGCCATGTAACGGTGTTTGATGTGTATGGCATGGTATTTTCTGGAGTATCATTGAAACTGGAAGTGACAATAGATTTCTAATCCTTCGGGTTTTACTAGAGAGATTTGAATGGCGATTGGCCATATTTTTCGAAACATTTAATTGTTAACAGAAAACCGATAGAAATCACTGCAGAGACTGTGACATCAGCCGCCGGCCTGTTGAACTCCCATGATGAAATCGAGATATATTGACCCCATGCTGTTTACGACAGATTTGAACTCACACATTTTCATGGTTAAGTAAAAGACCGGAATCATCACTCTACATAATCTTCGTCTATTGATCCATAGTTCAATGACACCTTGCCGTTACACAATCCAACCATAATTGCAGATGCAGTTGTATTGTCATAGTTACTTCTGTTGGTATACGGCTATGATACCCCAGTCGATGTATTCTAGAAAAGTCCGCCATCATCGTCAGATTCAAACACTATCAGTGTTTCCAACCGCTACTTTTGATTCCAATTCAAAGTCAAGCCAGTTTGTTACACTTGTAGGTCGCTTCTTGCAATGTGCTGGGTGTTTTGTTATTGAACCAGGTTATACTGATTTGCAAATTATTCGTGTGATGCTCAATGCTGCTCAAAATGACACAACAATTGTGGTTGATGATGACACAGATCTTCTTGTCTTACTTATTCATTATATATCAGAGTCACACACTGAGAGCTCACAATGTGAACTTATGACCTGAACCAAAGAAGAATGCGGAAGATGTATTAGTGTGTGATATGAAAACTTCTTAAAGAGTCTTAAGGGATACTGTTTGCGACAACATACTATTTTTCCACAAAATTCTGATATGGACACATTGTCAAGACTATAAACAAGAGGAAAACTTGTGAAGAGTTTCGAAAACATGCATTAACAGTCAAAGCCCAGACGGCTGAGAAGAGAGACATAAATTAGGTCTGGAAAAGCCGCAATAGTTCTGTTGTATGGTGGAAAGCTAGATGAAACATTGCAGCAAGTCCTATGTGCATGTTCACAAGAAAAGTGGCTGCCAATGCTTTTCATGTGAAACCTGAAGTACTGCCGCACACTAAAGATGCCCTCTCACATCACGTTCTTAGTGTCTACCATCAAGTGCAGCAGCAGCTAGGTTATAACCTTTAAACGCTCATTGACGCAACTGCTCTGTTCATGATTTAAACCTCAATAACTCAACCGCTAATTAACCAAAGAAGATAATTTTGGTGTCAATGTATTTCTGAAGGATGAAACTTTCCGCCTATATGCAGTTTATGTATGTGGGGGTTCCACGGCAGAGG
Source organism: Thermobia domestica (assembly GCF_964235325.1). Classification (NCBI taxonomy): domain Eukaryota; kingdom Metazoa; phylum Arthropoda; class Insecta; order Zygentoma; family Lepismatidae; genus Thermobia; species Thermobia domestica. Next base: position 224,848,781 of record NC_137465.1, read on the forward strand.
AGAGAAGGGTAAAGTTCGTGTTCTGGTTTTCTGCATTCGTTTTTTTTGGGGAACTCTCCCCTTTGTAATACACTCGTAAAATATTGGTATGTGAAGCAATGAAGTAGTTCACTACATGTGTACTTGTCAGGGACGGATTTAGGGGGATGCAAAGGTGCACGTGCACCCCTCCACCTTCGTTACATATATACACTATCTAAAATGAAATGCTAGCAGTGAAAATAGCAACATATTCCGAAACTTTCTGCCATCATACTTTCGTTTGGGGCTTAAAAGAAAGCAGAGCTTTGCAAAAGCAAGTTTAAGTTGATTTTCTGAAGGTTGAAGCAAACTTATTCACTCAGCAAAACTATATAACATTTTTAAAGTAGAGAAGAAAACAGAAGGCAGGAGCAGAAAAGGACATTTTTTTATCCTCCATTCCACTTGCGACTCCCTTTGAAATACTTCCCCCCTCCGTTCTATGTATCAGCGTTGTCAGGGGTAAAGAATACTGTTACATGTGACTTTGAACAGTTTCAGTATGATTCGTTAGTTTTGTAGTTATTGGTGCATCCCCCCTCAAACAATTATGGATCCGGCCCTGGTACTTGTTACTTATATGAGGGGAGGAGGATGGGGCAAAGTTGTCCAATTTTTTGAGTCTCAGTTTTTTTACGTAAATAACATTTATTTTCAGGGGGGTTTCTTCTTCTTCTACAAATATGGCAGGAATTACACAAATGTCATCTAGTTGAAATCTGCGCTCCATAAGCTTTCCAACGATGTATCAATCACGATCCTATGATAATTAGGTGGTCACCAGAACCCCCAACGCGAAGGTCTGCTGCAACAGCCCTTCGAAAACGATATACAGGACCTTTATATAGAAATTTCGTTCTTAATTTTTTATCTCTCTTTGTATTGCAACAACGGCTACCTTCTAAAATATTATTGACATAGGTGAGTTTCCTATACATTAGCTTCATTTTGTCAGCGTAGGGTGACTGCAAGGGATGCAAGGGCCCTTCAATTCTATTTTGTTCATAATCCAATACACTGTATATAGTATTTTGTTAAATTTTGAATTTCAGACCCTATCAGACGGAATTCAATGGTAGACTTTATGTACTCATGTTCAGCACACTTTGTTTAAAAATAATTGACAACGATTCTATTGCAATTTTGTCCCTTACCACAGCTTTTCAGAGCTAAATTGACTGTACTATAATAGTGGATGAATTTTGCCACTGTCACAGTCTTATGTTAAGATACAATATGTGCTACTACTCGTCGCTGATCTATTGCATCCATCAAGTATTTCTGGCCCAAGTGTGGCCGTCGTCGGATCGTTATTCAACCACTATTGATACATCCTTGACACTGTCCTCCTCATAGAGTAATAATATGGTATAAGAGGCACTGTTGCCAGACGAGTCAGCTGGATAAGCAGGAGATTCGAAGATATAAAACAGGAGAAAGCAGTAGACACATTCAGAGGTGGCGTTTGAATGTGAATCCGGGGGAGGGGGTAATACTTTTGCCATTATTAAGGGGGCAGTAGTCAAAACAAGCAGTCCAGAATTCATTTCTGATGAACTACGTTGAGCAAATAAAAGGGAAAAGTCCCGATTTATATTAATATTATTTGATACACACATGTGTGAAGTAAAACGTAGTGAAAGAGCATGTAAATCTTACAGAAAGTCATAAAAACGCTAACCATAATGCGTATAGAAGATGACGTACAGTTGTATTCTTTGGATCCATATTATATACAGTAAAGCTCTATAACTATATGCTATATAGAGCTTTGTGTATTATAACAGAGAAATTTCGTCTTTTTATGTGAGGAAACATTGAAAATTCAATATTATTAATAATATATTTTTTCAACTTCTCGAAGTAAGGAAAAAGCAGGAGATTGTTAACTTTTCATTTTCTTTCGCAGTAGATCAGTAGAACGTAGAAAAAGCAGGAGATCTCCTGCAAAATCAGTAGATCTGGCAACACTGATAAGAGGTTTCAGCTGCTCTCCCGCTGAAACTGTGGAGACTGTGGCGCCGCCACTCAAGGGAGTTGGGTACTACTAAAAGCCTAAAAGCAAGAACGAATCAAATCATTCAGAGCGCGCGAGTCTGATAGAATTAACCAACGATACACTCACTTCTGCCACTAGCAGACGATGCAGTAAGTTACAACTCTAACCGGTAGTGTCGCAGAATCACTTTTCGTTGCATTGTGGGAACGATTCGAATTTTCATTAGGACTATAGGAAGTGATTCATCAGGATAATCAGTGGTAGTCCTTGCCTCATGAGCGGATGTTACAGACGTACTGCTACCAGTCCATCGTGACGTTACAATTTGCAGTCGGGCAAGTCACTCACATCAGCTTCTTTGTCCATGCCTGATGTATACAACGTTTTACTGAGTTTGATAGATGTACGAGTCTTGTTTGGAAGATGCTCATGGCTTGTTATCGGCCTTTCTAGAACCAGCTTACTTCATGTCATGCGCTTCTGGTGCAATCATCGTTCAATATATCGAGCCTTTCATTTTGATACCAGCAAGTTGTAATAACCTACATTTCTTAATTACCGGTTACACATTAATTTTAAATATACAGTAGAGCGTCGATTATCCGAACGTCGGTCAACCGAACGACCGCTTAACCGAACTGTGTACTCGCTCGCACCTGTTACTCTCCCACCCTACCGTCCATCATCCCCCTCAATCCCAAACCAAGTTTTCCACAGTAGTCGGCGCACTGAGCCACCGCTGGCGGAACATTGCTTCTAATGGGGCCTTCATAAGGCGCTGCTGACCGGCCAAGCCGCCAGTCACTGTGTTTCAACAATCAGCACACTTCTGTCGGTTTGGCACTGGCTGTAGAAGTACAGTCCAGTACAGTGCAGTACAATACAGTACAGTTCGATTATCCGAACAAACCAGTTTTCCGAACACCCATGTCCCCCAATTACTTCGGATAATCGACGCTCTACTGTATTCCAATTCATGTTTTCGAACACTCCCCGTTGGTTTAGTACCTACTGCTTGCATTTATATAGTACACTTGGTTTACGTTTCCGTTGTCGGTGGTAGAGCATGAAACGGAACGGATTACGGTGGTTTGGATTTTAACTTAAACTGTATTACCATTTCTCATACAGTCCCAGTGCTGAAAAGAAACACTAAACTTCAATAAACAATGAAAATTTTCAATTGTATATATTCTGTTTAATTAAAATTGGAGGTTCAAAAACATAATTTTAGCAACATCAAGGCAGGACTATCATATCAACACATAAAATAACAACAAACACAAAATATAATACTTCTAAGCGCCTCGTGACTTTCCAGTGAGTAAAAAAATGGTCACGTCATAATCAGCAATATAATATGAAACCTTCAGATGCGTATTTCGTATAGAAACTAAATCGAAAACTACTACTACTACTACTACCAATAATAATAATAATAATAATAATAATAATAATAATAATAATAATAATAATAATAATAATAATATTGTTTCTTCTTTTAAAGATAATACACAAATTATTTATTCTGTCAGGAATAACAGAAGTCCTTCTTCCTATTTCATATGTTCATTTAGAAAATAATAAGTATTTTATCTAGGTACTTACACTGAAATTCTATAAAATTCAAAATAAAAATAATATTATTAGCAGTTACATTTTATCACATTGTTCCCAAAGTATCAATTGTACTTTAAGTCAGTTGTATAGCATTAGCTTAGATCCACTAAATCTAAAACTCTCTGTATACCTAGGCATTGCATGTTTGACTGTTTCCATGATAGAAATATAGCGAGGGAAAAGGACTTCAACAAGTTTTTTTTTTTTTTTTTTTTTATGTTTTACATTCGTATACACATTATAATGAGCCAATACGTAAGCGTAAATGAGATAACAAATATCAAGGAGTTTACAGCATTTCTTTTATTTGTATATTGTTTGAACACTAAAATAAGTGTTTAAATTTTCTGTGTCTTACTGAATCTCATCTTTCTCTACTTTACTGCCTCTTTTTGGATTATATTATAAGTGTCTTCTTCTCTCCGTATTTCCCATGCTTACAATGCCTCAATTTTCGGTCTCTGCTCAATATAGATATTTACAAAGTTATCTATACCATAAAATATATCTTTGAGCAAGTACTATTCCATTTCACTGTATGTGCATATAATATTGTTCAAACACATCTTTGGTCACCCACTTTACTTTAAAGTTTGGTATATTGGCAACCATAAGTAGAAAAGTAGAGACTTTAATTATAAATAAAGATCTCAATCGGTCGTTTTGTTCAATTCTAGTTGCATTCAGGACTTCTTTTGCAATTCTAGTTGCATTGATGTAATGTTTCCGATAGCCTGATCCCTTGAGACAGACAGCGTCAAATTGGAACACGCTCTGACTTGTCAGTCAGCGCTCAGAGGCGCTCGAGTGAGGTTGTGATTACTGTGTCTGTCGCGCAAGAACTACGCGTGTACATTAAGTTTTGTTTCAAGTTGCGTACAAAGTTCTAAAGAAACTCGTGAAATGTTGAAATTGGTGTATGGCGATAACGATGTGATTCTGAAGACTGTTTACAAGTGGTACGAGAGATTTAAAAGCGGAAATGAGTTGGTAGAAGACGAGCAACATTCGGGACTCCCACTAACCTCAAAAACAGAAGAAAACGTGCAAAAAATGGCAAAAAAGACTATTTGAACGCCCTTCAAACAGGCGAATAACTATTCGAGAACTCTCCAAAGAACTTAACCCTTCGTACGGCTCCGTGAAAGCATTTTAACCACTTTGCAAATATGAAGAGTGAATGCAAAATTCGTTCGAAGATTTTTGACTGACGAGCGGGAACTTTTGTCCGAAAAAATATTCCTGTCTGTCCACATCCGCCCTACTTTCCAGATATAACATTACGCGACTTTTGGCTCTTCCCAGACCTTGCTTAAATGAAAACGTTTGGGCCACGCTGACATTGGGAAGGCCAAGACAGAGCAGCTGAACACCCTTTCAAAAGAAGCTTTCCAGGAATGCTTCCAGGTTTGGATTCAATGTTAAGATAGATGCATTGCTAGTCATGTACAGTACTTTGAAGGAGACGAAATCTCATTTCCTTCAAGCTTTGTTTCTAATAAAATTATTCACCGTATTTTTTGATCATACCTCAGTCTCAAAATGAAAGTAAAATGGTCTTCTGTGTTTAACAAAGCAAAACAACCTGTTCTGCACTATATCCAATTCAACTATTTTGGTAAAATCGTATCTTAGCATGTATTTTATATCACAAATTCACTTTGATCTTCAAGATCTTTCATATATCTCTTCATTATCCTCATCAAAGACTTATTTGATTTTCCTGTAGAATGAAATAAGGACCTATAGATAATCTCCCTCACAAAGGTATTCTATTCACACGCTCAAAGTCACAGCTTTTTTATTCTTTCCCTGTCACACAGCGCAAAGTTGTTATCGTCTTCCTTGATTGGCACTTTTATTAATTCCAACCACTTTGGAAAATCAAGGCAATTTGGCGCAACAAGCTTCTGGCAGTTTTAATTAAGCTATGAAAGAAAGGAGAAGGGCTTCTGGAAGAGAAGGAAGACATAACGAAAGTGTTAAGTAGACAGTAGCTACGAAATAGAGAAGATAAGTGGGGTGACCTAGATCTTGGGAGACTTAAACAGGGACACACAATATTATATGTCACCTATTTTAGAAAGAGAAGCTGACTTGTGTACATAATTCACCTTCAGGAATATAGTTTCAGAGTCGCATTGACATTTTCTTGTTTGTTCTCAAAAGAATCGTGAAATAGACTGTATCAGTTTCCATCAATGCACGTCACGATAAAGTAATAATTAGAAAGTCAGCATGTTGTTCGTACACAATGTTAATCTGTCAGAGAAAAGTATTGACTAATACAGATAGTCATAAAAATAATTACATTCTCGTACATTTCAATATGGAGAAACTACAACCGATTTGCGTAATTGCTGACTTAAGAACTGGAAAGCATTTATACAGAGTGACCGAAAAGTAGGTATACAGACCTACATATATAAAACATACAGGACTGTATACCTACTTTTTGGCCACTCTGTATATTACGGTATTTTTAACAAGAATTAAAAAGTGGAATGAGTTAACACCTTAACTATATATAAAACTACATGAACTGACATAAAAACATGGGTATTTCCGGTTCACGTAGAAAGTTGAAAATTGACATGACTGTAACTTTTTTGGACTAACTCACAGGATAATTCTAAAAGTTAATATTTTTAATTTTTTGTAGGTTAAAGAGGAGATATAGAAATTCCCCATGTTATTTAAATGGGCTTTTCTTGGACCTTTAACCGTATGTTTTAGGTAGTTGGAATAAAAACTGGAAATTCGGTAGGCTTCTACGTTTTTGTTAGCGCTATCTAACTAAATCATCAAAAATAAAAATTTCCGATTTAGTGGTTTTATGGGGAACGGATAAATCTCTCCCAAGAAATTTATCTGGATTGTAGCCGATCGGGATCAACCCACAGAAACATTGCCAAAAGTGAGTACTTTAATTTTTAAGCGGTCTTAAAGGAGAGATGAAGAAATTCCCATGTAATTTAAATGGGAGTTTTCTTGTGATACAAAATCTTATCTTTTAGATAGTTACGATATGAAAAGAAATTTGAAATTTGGTAGAATTGAAGGTTTTAACAGGTACGAGGCCGTGTGCCGAATAAACGCAGGGGTCAGGGGACGAAGCCCCAGCTGGCCAAACTCAGGAAATTTTAAGAGCAAATGGACGAAATTCACTCTTGATGCAAAAGCTGTTACACAAGAGACGCAAGGCCGTAGGTCGAGCAAAGGCGCTGGTCTGGGGGCCCAAGCCTCCATCCAAGCAAAGGCTAGTTAAAGATATAAAACGGTATATCTCTACGATTTAGAAAGTGTACAAATTGTTGGTGCGGAACTTTTGGTGCAAGTTTATCTAGATGTACCAGTTTGTTAGGTGCGAGTTCGTCCCGGAAGTAGGGCAAGTGGAGCGACTGTTTCATGCTCTGCGATGGAAGGGCCTCAGGAGGTAGGAGAGAACAATTAGACTCTTTAAGCAAAATAACAACCTTACTCTTAGTAATTCTTTCTAGTGATCTAAAATATTTCGAGATGATAAACCATCACTTTGGGAGACATGTTTATGGCTGGATTCCGGGCATGTAATCACGTATTTGTGGGAGTATACCGTGTATACTCTCTAATACCTTTATACCAAGTAGTATCGTATAATCACCATACATTTACAAAAAAATTAGCTATGTTGTGTGGGTATATGCTATGCTTTTCAAAACGGTAGAAAGTATATTTACCAAAAGTTCTATCATTACGTAACTGCTTATGTATTACATGTTATTATCGCAAAGTGTATGGATAGTGAACATATACATATAGGGCATGGAAGCTTAACGAATTGTATAGAATAAGTTGAGGTACGGGGACTCACTTTTACTTATTAATCGACCACTCGTTGTGTGGGTACTAGAGGATTGTGAAATTTACGTAAAGAACGTACAAGTACCTGTGTAATTCTTTGAGCCAATTACAAGAGGTCTGATAATTTTCAAGCTAGGGTCTCTTTGAAACTTGATGTTTCGCACTTCCAGCCAACTTTTGTTACTACCTCAAATCAGATTGACTGAAGCTACTTCCGAATCAGTCTGCAAATCGGTGAAAAAGACGCATTGTATACAGACAGCGCACTATCAGCTTGCGGCGTGAAAGTAATATGCGCCAAAGTAATAAGTTAGAGATTTCATTTCATTTTATTCTTCTTCGTCTTGAGGAAGGCGCTACCCGCTGGCTCACTCATTAAAGAGTTTAATTCTCAAAAAATTCCTATATGTATTATTTCTGTCTGTTCGTCCGAGAGACAAGAAAATCAGAAAAGAAATATTTGATGGACTACACTTGATTTAGGTACTAGTTATGGTCAGAAGTTACGAATCAAGCACGTTCATGGGGGCGATGTTGAAATCAAAAATGGTAGAGAGCTCCTTCGTGGCTAAGCGGTTACCGTACGCGCCTTTGGCGTAGGAGACCCGGATTCAATTCCCGGTGGGAGCTTATGTGGTTCGGGTACCACGTTAATCAGTAGGTCCACGTCTCATATAGATTCGCTGCTGAACGGGACGTAAAACTCAAAATCAACTCAACTCAATTCAAAAGTGGTAGAATCAACAACTTTTGTTTTTAACTTTGATGACGGTAGAGCAAGGACGGTAACAAATAACCAGAAGCGATTTCCACTTTCGATTAAGCATCCCTAGTATACAGTTTATCTCCATTCGCAACTCTCTACTATATACAACCGCAAGTGATACAAGTTCCCTAGCAATTCCGGTTTCAATATTGATATTCATACAGCATATAAAACATTAAGAGCTAACAAAAATCGTTCTTTTCTTGTTGTTTCAATCGATATAGTGTTTTAAGAATAGGTACTATCGTATCTCTTAATCTTTTATTCAAACAAAACGTGGCACAGACCAACTACTTCCAGTTTTAACTTTGATTGATACAGGGTTAAACGGAAATAGATAGCAAGAAGTGGTCTTCTGCAATCAATTTAGCATCCTAAGAATATATTCGATCTCCACAACAATATATCTACTAAAATCGGAAATAGTAGGTATCAAAACTTCAGGGTTCAATAATAAAAAGAGAAATTGTAATACCATTTACACCAAACGCCTTCAGGTGGTGTACACGATACACTGTAACTTCTTTTTGTTGCAGTATTTTGTTTTCTGTAACGTTTCTCAGGTAAGAACTTATAATTTCTTCTCCGATCCAGTCCTCTTAATCTACTTCACATCAGGAACTACTTTACCATATCCTCTTGACTGCAACCTCTATAAGTAATTCTCACTTTGAAATAAATTTTTGAGTATCGCCGCCTTTTGCTTAAAGTTGTGAGTGTTATTTTTCTTGCATTTCATTATTCCGTTTTTCGCCAGTATTATTTCAATTAGTTTTTTCTAAACGATTCTCTGTTTGTTTAAAATTTCATTTAATATTCTTTGTAATATTTGAAAACAACTATGGAAATGAAAATATTTCTGTGATCAAAATAAGAAATTCAAAATAAATATTAAAAAAAAATATTTTTTCCCTAAGTACGTTATCATTGGATTTATCTTCTTTTTTGTCTCTCGTCGCAAGCCCCTTTCGCGAATTTCGTAGACGTCCAGACTCCGAGGTAAAACAACTTTGCTGTATTCAGCAAGAATCACAAATCTCTAAAGAGTTTAATCTTCCAGTGTTTGCAAAACAGCATATTCAGTATTTCAAATACGCCGTCAATTGTAATTTATTAAGGCCCAAATGGGTTTTCCCAATGCTGGTACAGGTTTAATAATCTGAGGATCCACTTGACCGTAATTGTATAGTTGCAGACTTTTTGATTGAAATATATTTAATAGGGAAAATTTCACATCTGGTCTGCGGGGTCCCTGGTTCGATCCCAGCTCCCACCAATTTTTGAAATTTTTTAGGTGGGACTTTAAACTTAAAGTAAACTGTTTTTAAATAAACCTCATTCAGGATGGCTGGTCAAAAAAAGCCTTTAATTTTTTTCGACCGAGTGCCTCTACTGGGAATCGAACCCGAGACAACTCGCACCAAAGGCGAGAGCGTTAACGGCTACCGTTAAGTAAGGGGCCACATTCGGTAACAAGTTTAACATCACATGGTTATGCCGTTTGGGCCAAATGAAACAATGATTAATATAAACGTCTGATTGACAGAGAATTTGGTTGAATGAGAATATGGAAATGAACCAGAAGAACCCTCGAGAAAACCCACGACCACGAGGTTGACCACCATCTAGTACATTGCTCGAAATCGAACCAGGTAGTAGTTGCAATGGAAATGGAGATGGACAGAAGGATATCTGAGTTTCGTAGAGTTTTAAAACTTCTCAATTTACAACAAGTGTGCCAAATATTAACGATTATAATGATGATGATGATTACACAATGGATAACTAACATCACCTATATTACCTCAAAGAGTTTCTCCAACTCTCATGTTATATTAAACCTTAAAAGCCCCAAAAGATTCTCAAAATTACATTACAAGGAAAATGAAGTCAGCGAAAAGAACACCTTCTTACGTATTTCTTAAGCTATAAACGATATTTCTTTTTTTTTTTTAAAAAAAAAGAGAATAATAGCATATGAAGTAAGAAGAAAATGAAGTATATTAGTACTATTATTATTATTTTTACTATTATTATTATTATTATTATTATTATTCCTCATAGAAAACGTAGCCCTGATGGTGGTTTTTCATAAGCTACGTTATAGATCTGGAACGTTATATAAAAGAGAACCAGCGGTTAAAGGAAATCATTATTTCTAGTTAGAAACTCCTGGATGTACAGTCTCATAGACTATATATATATATATTGCTATTCCTCTCTTTTCTTCCCTGCATTCTTCCATTTCTGAGTACGTTAAGACCGTTTCCCTTCAGGGTAAAAGTTCTTTTAACATTCATTGTTCGAAAAACTCCGAATTTTGGTAACTGCACTGAAATACTCGTAACTTACAAGATTCTCTGGAGAATTAGATCAATGCAAGGATGCTGCAGGAACGAGGGAAGTACATGAAAGTAATAAGATATCCCTAAGCTTTTTCCTCCTCTTTTAACACCAGTATATATATATATATATTTCTGTACCTTTCTCGCGTTTTTTCTAAGTTTAATTTTGTTTCTGTTTCTAGTACATTACGGCGCAAAATTTGTCAATTCGTTTTGGTCAATAAATACTGTTGGTGAGAATTTTATTAATTACTTTGGTTTTATGTCATTGGTAAACATAGGCAGATTTAGAAGTTAAAAACTCGGGGAGGGGAACCAGAACCCAGACTATGATAGGTATATCATGAGTTTACTATAAACTTTTAAAAATATATAAATAATAGCTTAAATGATTTTTGTCACTCAAAAAACGGGGGGGGGGGCTTAGCTCTCCCCTGTCACGGGTTAGATCCGAAACTGTTGGTAAAGTAGACTTTCTTACGCTCATCGCAATTCAAACTATTATGCATATATACTCTGGGAGAAACTAATTTAAGGAAACACCATATGTATACTAGCAGATTCCCTCATGTGTTTACTGCGAACAACGTTTTTCGTTTCTCTTTCTGTGTCTTTCATATACGAGAGTTCGTCTGAACTTGTACTCTCACACATAATTAGTATACCTCTTATGAGCATCTTAATGACTCATCCTCAATCCTTTTTCTGTTTTTCGTGGTCAAATATCAAACTGCGCTGAAACACATGTCTGAATATTTTAAAGGAATAGTCCAAACACTAATTTTATGTTAGTAAACTTCAAGTTATGCCCAACTTATTGCAATAATTGCTTCCTTAATTTGCCTTCTCCCAAACGTAATTTCCAACAATTCCTTACTGATAACTTGTGCCAACAAATTCTATGTACGTGCCAAGATTTAGTATTGACCAGTCAATCAGAATGTTCTCACTTTATATACAGAGTGAGCCACTTATCGTGAAAGGCTCTTGTAATTTTTTTTTAATTAGTCAATGAAACTTTGTTAGAGACAAATTTTAAGATGGGTCATTGTTTGACATATTTCGCAATAGCACTCAATTAGCAATGTTACAATACAACAACATCATCATCATTTATATTCTGCCATTATTGGCAGGTTATTTGCCGCAACTGAGAAGCTTCCATGCTCCACGGTATTCAGCTAACCTCTTCGTCTTTTTATTCACGTACGATTTTCCTGATTGAGTATTGTTTGTTAATTGTAGTCTCCTTAGTCACCTTCATCTCTTTCCTGCGACCATACCCTTTAGCACCTCCTTCACTATATAGTTATTTCTTTACCAATGTCCCAACCAGTTAATCTTCTTCTTGTTAATAATACCTAAAATTCTTTCTCCCAACCATTTCTAAGATCCTCTCATTCGTTTCCCGGTCGACCACCGAATTCTCTCCATTCTTTTCACACCCACATTGCGGAAGCTTCCAGTGTTTTTTCATCCCTTTTGCGTAATGTCCATGTTTCTGACCCATACACCACAAGAAGCATTTTATGTCTTTTTCTGAACTCTTCACTTAAAGTCCCACAAAATAGTATTTTCTTCTTCCTAATGTCTTCTTTCGCCATTCCTATTCTTGCTTTTATTTCTCATTCACACTACATATCATCACTACTAATACTAACTAGGTATCGAAAACTAGTCACCTGTTTTATTTTCCCTGCTTCTACTTCTACCTTTGACACTGACCCCTTCATTCCAATCGCCACATAGCTTTTGCCTTTGTAACATTTATTTCCATGCCGCTATGTTCATAACCCTTCCTTAAGTAACACAACATATAGTAGTCTTTTTAATAGAACTACATTAGACCTTAACATGTTTATATATGCTAAGCGGAAATTTCCAATATTATATTTGTTATTAGTTATTACAAACTACGGGCAGTACAGTACAATAAACATCTGTATTCATCCAAAGTTTGGAGGCGTCTACAACAGGATATCTTCAATAATGGAAGTGAGATAATCGAATGCATATCCAACGTTCCTTAGTGTCAACCACTACAACTATATGATGTATTTCTAACAGATAAGTGAAAATTACAAGAGATTCAAAATTTAACATTCTTCCAAAGGTTTTATTTCGGAAAAGTACTTAGATCCATATCACATACAATTACATGAATTGTTTACAATAAACGGGGAAAATTTCACTTATCTAACCACTTTTTCGAAATAATATCTTTTAAAGAAAGTGAAATTTTAACCCGTTGTAACTTTATCCCAACATCATATCATATCATAGTGTACGACAATACGGTAAGGTAGGTGCAGGTAAATACGCCATGTTAAGGGTGTTGTATTTTTATGGTCTTAATTTTCATGAAGCACAAAGAATGAGACATGTGTGTTGTAGAGTAGCTTTTTCCGCGTGTAGAAAAAAAATGTGGTAATGATGCGCCTGACTTCTATTTTGTACCCAAAGTAAAGAAAAAAAGTGTTACAAAGTGGCGTATTTACCAACACGTGCTGGTAATTACGCCAAGTGTAGAATACTACTAGAAACCTGTAATAAAACTTGCATCTGCTTACATCGTCTGTATTATACGAACTCAAATTATTCTACCAACATGGCTGAAGCAAAAAATAGAATAATCAAAGTGACACGAAGTAAGGCGTACATTGTTGTAAACAATCGGAAATGTTCTGAGTTAGTACGGTACTGATAACGGATTCTTACCTCTATTGAAATAATAATATGAACCTTCCTGAAGCAAACAACACTGCACGACACGGCATGGTACTTAGCTGCACTGGCGTATTTACCTGCAGTTACCATATTTTCGATATGCACTGGTATGTCCATCTTATTTGCTTTATTACTCTTGTAGAGGCCAATAAAATTTGGATGTATATGGATGTTTGTGATCCTGACGTTTTAATTTGTAATATTGGATAACAAATATGATATTCTAAGCTTTTGTTGGCCAAGTAGATTTAAAATACGTAATAATCTAATAAAAAACTATTTAAAACAACACAACGTTGTTGATTGAATCGGTCACACTGGTAAACCGATGGCATTGGAAAATGTGTCAAAAATGTCTCACTGCTTATATTTATTTGTTACAATATTTCATCGAATTTTATCTAATAATTTAACCCTACGTACCAAGGGGCTGCACGTAATACCCGCACATTAAGGGAGAGTTAAAAAATGTTCACCACATAAATCATAATTTTCTGTCCCAGAAAACGTAATATTCTTTTCTATTTTGTGCCTTCAGTTGTTTTAGTTTATAGTTAGTACAAAACATCTAGTAATGTAATGGTGAATGGTGAAGAGTGAAAAGGGGTATATCAAGAAATGAGAAAGGGCTAACGAGCACAGAACCTCTTTAGCGTGCATCAAACTTTGGTTCTTCCTCGGTAACGTGGAAGATGGTGACGTAGTTACAGTTGGAGAGATAACTACAAGATATGCACGATGCAAAAGCTGATGATGCACAAGAGAATGATGCATACTCATTCTTCTTGTCATCAGCCAAGAGTAATGATAGCGTCATCTGTAGAATATCAATTATGGAAACTCGATCTCTTTAGGTCCTTCATCGGAGACGGTAACTTCACCGGTATTGAAGCTCAAGGTAGGCTAGTAGCGGTTCATCAACTGGGAGGGAACCTCTTGTCTTTAAGTTACGAAAACATAAATCTGTACCCTTCACTAGAAATCTATCAACAACAATCAGACTACTCCAGCAGATTGATTTTGTTCGAACCATCAAGTAGCGTAGATGTTCAGATACTTTTCAAAGGTCTGTATCTGGGGAGGATAGACGTTTGTTTCAATGGAATGCGGTTGGAGAAAGGTCTTAGTTTGCAATATTTTGCAAACTAATAAAACGAAGAAGATAGTAGTACAAATGCTTTGGCCAAATAGTTAGGGGTCTATACAAAGTTTTAAAATCAATTGATTATTTGGAATTAAATGAATAGATATTTTTAAAGTTCTTGAAAATTAAATAACCAAATGGAGTAGTTTGCTGGGGCACACTATTTTAGTAAACTTCTTTTAACATACTCTTTTTATTTCTTCGTTTTAAAGATTCAGAAAATATTTTAGTATATAGGGTAGTTCTAAATCAATGCAACTTAGTAAATTCGTATTAATTTATTCAGACTACTTACAGAGGTGGTTTGGGTACCATTTTATGGCAAAATTGATCATGTTTGAATTCATAGGACTTGTTAACAGAGGTTTGCTTTAATTATTCTAGGACATAGTCTTTCACATGGAGACTCCCTGAAAGTTACTTATCTTTATCGAACAACCGGTTTCCATTAAATATGGCCTACGTATGGCAGAATAAATATTGGAACTATTTGAAGGATACTTGCTAGTCAGTGCGAAAATTTTGTTGTTGAATCGTCGTAAACTTTGAATCTTCAAACAGAAACACACAGAACACTGTGGACTATTGAAAGCAAAGATTTTAATTAGAACTGTCGCTAGCAATCGCGGTAAAATTCGGTGCTGTGTATTATAAATATGAGTGAAACTTGGATGTAGTTTCTACAAAACGGACATCATAAGAAGCTCTATATCTAGGTTGATTAAATTGATATGTACTTACAAAATTTCAAAGTCCTTCTTATAGCGCTTTTTTTAAAATATACTTCTTAGTGAGTCTGCAGTGGCTCAGTGGTAGAGCGTTCATCTTTGATGCCTCGGGTCCTAGATTCGATCCTAGCTCGCGCCAGGTGAGCTTTGTGGTTGACAAACACCGTATGCGTGGGTTTCCTTCGGGGTTTTTCCTATTCCTCTCCCACTTTCTTCATCCCACTATTTCCCTCATTTCTCATCATCACCGTCTCATTTAGCCTAGCCGACATAACCGTGGGACGTAGAACTTAAAGGTTTCATTTTATTTTAGTGTCTAAGTTTTAAAGAGTAACCAGAATATTAATCACAGTTTCATTTTTCATAATAATTACCTGTTTTATTCTTTTAATAGTATTTTTAAATACATACGTTTTATAAAAATCAAACAGAATATTCACCATAATCTCATTTTTTCACAATTTATGTACTTTACTCAACACACTTGTTTCTACATTTTTAAATTAAAAGAATATTTTTTTTTCATAATTTCATTTTACGAATATTTTCTTATACATATGCCTTATAATACTCTATTTAATTGTAGGATTTTTAAACAAAACGTAGAAAGAATATTGACCATAATTTCATTTCCTAAATTATTTTCTTCCATTTCCTAACAACGTTTCCTATTTACTTGATTTCTCTTCATTATTCCAGTTGAGGAAAACTCCTCTTCTTTTCTCCAGACGTTCCAGGAGCTGTATAATCTTCGTGAGCACCTGGATGGTGTTTTGTTGGTTTTCCTAGGAAAGCGACACGCTCATTAATGGATCTGCAAGTAGAGGGAAACTAATTAGCAAGTTGTGTAAGAAATTCCACTCGCCCGATGATCATCCATTTATTCATTTTTATGCTACCATTCACCTTCCTAATGAATGTTCAGGACAACTCTTGAAAAGTCAGAATAAGAGTGCTTGAGATCGTCGTTTACAGAATTTCCTTCTTAAACCTCTTTGTACTAACAAATAACGCCTAATGAACATAAAAAGAAAAACTATTATAGTATACATCTAAATAGATGCGGGAAATAAAAGCCAAAATTCTGTATACAGTAAAACAACAATTTTCTCTGGTAGTCTATGTTACACCTATAAAAATTGTTAGTGATGGATGCTGCATTATGCACTTTAGCCATACCGTTCACCATTAACGTTAGGCTTACTAGTTACTCCTAACTACATATAAATTTTACCTCATATATAACATTCCACTAAACCAATCATTGCCAAAATGTAAATATGAATGTTTACTTTAATATAATCTATAATTTCAATTAAAAGCTGATCTAAACAAAAACATATTTATATAACCATGAACAAACACTCAATACATCATAGCAAACTCTATATAATTCAAGGATGTTATAAAATAGAGGATCTGCCCTTACAACAAAATCTTAAAGCCGTTTGTCACAGTTTCTCCACCCCTACTCTGCCCACTCCGCCTAATAGGATCGCAATGTTTTGAGCCAACAATCATCGCGGAAACGAAAGTAGCCAATCAGAAGATGGTGGAAACGAGAGTAGCCAATCAGACGTGCCTATCCTCGGTTGATTTTTGGCTTCATTGAGTTAATAGAGATAAGATACATATGGGCAGATCCTCTATTTATAACATCCTTGATATAATTTGAATCTAAACAATCCACATAATACAGTCTCATTTTTTATCTTCTTTAAAACATTTTCACTTGACATGTGTGCACTTAATGCAGCACGTATTGCCCAACAGTCTAATGGCCTACATGCACATCTCTAGTGCATGTGGTACTGGGTTCGATTGCCGGTAGTGGGACTACAGTGGCTCTGTGGTACTGTTGTCAGATTTCAAGATTCAAAAGTAGCGAGGTTATGCTAGACAAGTAGCGGATTTGAATTATTTGTAACCCAAATGTAAAATAATTTATTTTTGCAGCTATACACTTTTACTAATCATATATTTATATCTATATCTATATATCTATATATATCGTTTTAATGGAAACATCTGAAGTTGAAAATACGTCAATACGTCAGATGTCCGCCTTCTCAACGGTCAGGCGGCGACCGCAGTTTCACTGTTGTCAATGGTGCGTTAGAGCAAACTCTACATTACATCAGGATCAGAAGAACTGCAGTGTATTGAGCAGACAGTGATAGTATAAAATAGATGACCTTCCTGTTTCCCAAGGAGACATGCTTGCTTAAAATCAGTTTTGTGGACTCTGAAATACTATTTACAACGTTTACAGTATGCTCTTTTACTGTTGTTTCTCACTTCCTTAATTCATTTCTTAAATTTATTATCTGGAAACCATGCATTACGAAGTTTTTATTGTAACTCAACTTACTCATTTTGTTAGCATGGATAATATACCAACATAATTAAATTTCCGATGTTCAGTTTAACAGCTCCATACAACTATTAAGGATTTAACTATTAAGGATTAGTCTAAGGATTTACCGAGGCAGCAATACCATACCTGATACTGCAACAGCTTAATCTTAAGAAAAGTCCAGTGTTGTCAGATCAAGAAATTAAGAAGTTCTAAAACACGTATTAAACTAGTATTGAACATGTTAGTTTTAGTAAAGCTATTGTTCATCGCGAATATAATACTCATGAAACGAAACTTTATATTTCAATTAAAGGCAGATCCATCTACCTAAAGTAGAATATCGGTATGGTCCCTCGGATGCCTTAGCCCCATCGGCCTTCTCAATTGTCATGGCATTTATATAGACGTTCACGATGCGACAGAAATGGCTTCGATTTCCGGTTAGAACACATGTGGATTTGATATCACTTCTCCGGACACACTCCTGACTACATGGTTCACATAGATTTGGTGCTTAGAAAAGAACGTTAAACTTCTAATGAACTAAGCTGAATATTAGAATGTCTGTTTAATTATGTTGCCTGTAATCTTACGTAAGAACCAAAGTAAACATCTAAGCCTTTCCTTCCTATTGTGTTAATTCAAAAGAACAAAACAAATTTTCTTGCCACAACTGAAATGCAGAATACAGAGATTTTCCCCCTAGATTAAAGAAGGGAAGTTTTGTATTTTACAACAGTGCAAAATAAATAATTTTATAATAAACAGTACAAAATAAATACAAATATTATTTAAAAGGTAGTTAACAAGGAACCAAGACAACATGATAAGTCATCAATTACCATTAAGTTCATTTTTCTATTCGCCGTCTTAACCTAGATTTTTAGAAAATTCATATTCTGGCCACACTGCAATTTCTATTGATGGCAACACTGAAATTTCTTTTAATTCTTATTTTCGGGTGTAGAATAACATTATCTATTATTGTTCCCAGTTACATTTCATTTTCTATTTCCACTTTCGAATAAAGGGCAAAAGAAAGGTAATTACCTTTTGTTTCATTTTTACTAGTCTGTCCCCCTTAGGAAAATTTGTCTCAACTAACGCAAAATTTCCACCCTTTTTTTAATCAAATTTTTTCTAGCTTGTTGAGTGTCCAATTTCTATGGCAGAATTTATGTCATAAGCAGGGCCCGGATCTTGTTGACAAGTCAACTTTTTTCTGTTACGCATAGGACAAGGCAAGTTCAAATAAAAACGTTATCCATCAACTCTAGGTTCTAAAAATATAATTTTTTAGGGTCAACTTTTGGTCACTTTTTGCCGTTTTGAAATTTCAGGTTATTTTTTTAATATTTTAAGGTAACTTTTAGGTCACTTATGGCCTTTTTATTCTTTTTCTTCTACATAAGGAAATCTTAAAATGAACACTGTTTACGGATGTGAAAAAGACGAAGTTAAATAACCTCTTTTCATCCTTCCTGACTATTGGGGTGGAAAAACTGCACTCTTAACAAGGTAATGAAAACAAATCTGTAGTGGGTTGACGAAAGGTGGGGGTTGCTAGGTGGCCTAACAGAGAGTTTTGGGTTGTTGACCACAAAGGATGTGATCAAGTGAGTAACTAAAAATGGATTAGAAAGCGTATAAGTATTTAAAACAGGTTTCTATCTATTATTTTCATGTAATCTACACTTGCGAACTTTTATTCTTTAAGAGTGCTTCCTAGCTTCAACTCGGGAGTGAATTGACGCTTTCATTACTTACAATGCCGTACAATGGACTGATCAATAGAAATAAATGATCAATGGACTGCAACTACGTGAAACAATACTTTTTGAATATAAGTGAGAAATGTTAATTAAAAATTCAATGGATATTTAAAAATGTCAATGTATAACGAAATAAACGCAAGTTTTAAGGTCAATTTTTGTGATTTTTGGGGTCATTTTACAGGAATTTTAGTGTCATTTTATATGTCACTTTTTAGAAAATTTTAGGTCAACAACATCCGGGCCCTGGTCATAAGATTAATTTAACCATATTAAAGGAAGGGCCAATCACATTTGATTCGTTATTGGTTTTAAGCTTCTAGTTCTTTTAACTCTGTTTACGAAAACACATATACACCCAGGCAACAATAGCTAATAAATTATGCTATTTTGAACACACACACACTATTCCTATTTTATTGGGTCATTTCTGAAGAACAATGACAACTTTAAACATTTATATTGCTCAACTAGTCTGCGCGAGAATTTTGCTGGAGTCACGTTCTAAATTCACCTACGAAGTCACCCTTTCTGCTAAATTTACCTACGAAATTTCCCTCAAAACCACGAACGTTGAGCCCGAATAGATTAGAATCAGTGGCATATTTACGATTTTGTTTCGGGGGGGCTCTGCTAACTTTGCCTGAAAATATGAAAATTCTGCAAGATATTTCATATATTTTACTATAGTAAGTAAGATTTTGGGGGAAGCTTAAGCCCCCCTTAATACGCCACTGATTAGAATGTATGTCAATATAATGCATTTGATCTTTCTGAACTAGTATAAGAAACGAAATATACTGAAGATTGGTTGGGTTGAGCTGATTTTGGGTTTAACGTCCCATTCAGCAGAGAGGCTATATGAGACATGGATCTACTGATTAACGTGGAATCCGAACCACATGAGCTTCCGCCAGGAATCGAACCCGGGTCTCCCACGCTAAAGGTGCGTACGCTAACCGCTTAACCACGGAGAAGCTCCATATTGAAAATTGGAACCAAACTACGCGAGAAATTGAAGTTTGAATTTAGAAGATTGTAATTTGGCCACGAAAATTAACGAAAATACAGGAATTCGAACAATTCGGACGTGTGACCGACTGGAATGAAACGTGAGTCATTCGATTTGTATTCACACGTGCATTAATAGCTGATATTCTATTTCCTCAAAAATTCTATTTTGATCCTGAAAATTAACGAAAATATGGAATTTTGGATCTTGGATTTTCGTTAATTTTCCTGGTAAAAATTGAGTTTCCGGGAACATTGCATATCAATTATTCATGTACGTGTGAATTTGAATTGAATGATACCCATTTTGTCTCAGTCGGTCACTGGTCCGTGTTGTCCAAATGGCCCCACTATTTATTTTTGATTTCAAATTTGATCTTGAACCGTTCTGTTCCAGGAATCAAAAGTGGTGCCATTGGACACAGCTCATCAAAATCTACATTTTGAACCCCAAAAAGTTAGAAAATACCGGGCCACGGTAACTCCGTTTTAACCCAAGACATATTACTTAAAGTGAGATGTAGATCATTATTCGCTAATCCACTGAAGATTGAATCCGCGAAATACGCACAGAAAACAGTGTTAGTACATACCTATGAATAGGTACGCGTCCCACAGCAATTCTGCAGTCAAAAATTAAGTGAAAAAAAAATAAGGAAAAAGATAGGGAATCATAATTGTAAAATTATACTACTGACACATTTTTAATTCCACTTAGCTGATTTTGGAACTATGAAGACGAGACCGACGCGAGGTCGAGACTTGGCTCTTGAGAGTAAAATCGTGACAGGTATCTACTTGTCACTCGAGACTGTATAAAGCTTCTTCCCGTCTCGTCTCGATAGCAGCGCTTGTTCTTTGTACAGTTCTGGTCACAAAATTTGGGACTTTCTTCCAGACTCCGTCTGAAAACAATACATTAGATTCTTACGAATTCTTTTTAATTTTGAAAGGCAGTCCCATTTTTTTGTGACCAGAGGTGTATCACACTTCATTATTGCAGTAATAAATTATGTCAAGATTTTTTTGCGCGTTTCACCTTTTTAAGGCCTGTATCTCCTTAACTAATTTGGTCTAAGCAGGAAAAAACAGTGAAACTAATTTTATTTACAGTCCCTTTGTTTTAAGAATGTATAGTGTTTCATACTTTAACTAATACTGCTTTGTAAATTTGTAAGTAAATGCAGGTAATAATAAGAAGTGTGGTTCTACTCTCTTAAAGCTGTATTTGCTTAGAGCGAAATTGTAGAGAGAAAAGTTCAGTGGTCAAAAGAACAAGAGAAACTACGTATGTTGAAAAGGGCTACACGTGGAATTCCATTTCCTTTGCATTTCGGTTTCAGGCTTTTCCTTCTTCTTTCTTTTACAATTTCAATACATTGTTTCCAACCTCTACAATTTAACACCATATTTTGCTCTATTTCATCCGTTCCAGAAATAAACTCTGACAATTCTTTAAGTAGCTCCGTCCCGGAAAAGTAAAAGAGAAATTATTCAATTTAATTTTTATTGGCATCGATAATTTATTTTCAAAAAATGATAGATGGCATTTTATTTTTTTGAATTTAGTTTAAGTGAAATATTTAATTTAAGTATCAATATGTCATTTATATGAATCAGTTTTAAATACAAAATGTTAAGTACTTATGCAATAATATGTGTAGTATGTTAAATAGATATTGATTCCGAAAAGATGTAAATCGAAAATTTAGTAAATGTAAAAGAAGACAAAGTTTGTTGATTTTAGAGAGAAGGAAATCGATTGTCGTCGAATATGTAATACGTAATGAGTATAATTGCGGTTTAACTGGCACTTAATTAAAAGCAATTAAAGTTTTTCCTATAGCAATTTGTAGTTGTGGAGAATTTTAGTGTGTTTTTGCAATGAACACGATAGAATAAATCAGGGTAGGCGATTAGGGGGTAGTTGCCCCCACTGTTTTGAAGTGACCCCTTAATGTATATAGTTTCATTTGGAAATGTAAAGTTTTGTATATATTGGGATATAGTATACATGAAGCTGCATGAGTTCCCGAAGGAGTAGGATGCTCATACTTTTAGGGATTATTCATTGAGTATGTACGAACTTACAAACGGGGTAACAAAGCGACTTTTATTTACTTATCGACTGATACGAAAATAAAAAAGAACGTACCTGTACTTTATATCTGCATGTGTAGTGCCCTTGTACTTTATCTATGACTATGTGTATGCGGGGGAGGGGGGAAAATTAACACATATCGCATGTCTTGTGCACATGGATACTTCTTACTATTGCACTACGTAGAAAATTTATGGCATTTCAGGTAGAAGTGGTAATAGAACACAGAAGAAACGCAGATCAGGGGGTTTTCATGTATACTATTACCCTTTGGTAACAAGGCAATTGCAAAATGCAACCTCGATTTCACGGAATAACACGGATTATCTGTTTCTTGAATTCCGTTCTATTTGAGATAGTTGTCTATTGAATCTTCTGCTCATATTGACCCACAAATTTTCATTTTGGATTCATGTCAGGTGAGTTTGGAGGCCATATGAGTCTCTA
Organism: Thermobia domestica; assembly: GCF_964235325.1. NCBI lineage: Eukaryota > Metazoa > Arthropoda > Insecta > Zygentoma > Lepismatidae > Thermobia > Thermobia domestica. The sequence continues at coordinate 224,871,664 of NC_137465.1, forward strand.
AATAGTCATGTTCTTCAACAACGTATTAACGTTTTTCGCTCCGTGACATGAAGCATTATCGTCCTGGAAAAGGAAGTAATCCAAATTTTCTTAAGAAAAGTCATCTTTAGCTGTTGTAAAAACTTTACGTTACAAAATTTGAAGATATGTTCGTGCATCAAACGATCCTTCACATTTATTCGTTGTTTTGACGTCTTCAACGGTGGACCAAGCCCATACCATCACTCAGTAACTGAATATTTGCATCTCTTAAACAAAATCCTTGTCAAGTTCCTTGCTTGTTCGTATCCACAACTTCACACCACCATCGTTTCCCACTATTCTAAACTTCTTTTCAACGAAGAAAACGACGTGCATGCAGTTGTCATAAATCCAAGTTGCATATCGACTCACAAAACTACATGTTGAAGTCCTCTGTGTTTTGTCAGTTTCAACTTTCTACGTTGTTTCTTCTTTGTAATATCCTCTTCATACAGTCAAGACAATACAGTTGTACGACTAACTGCAGTTCCAAGATCATGTCAAACTACAGAAGCGATTTTTGGGGAAATCACTCCTTAAATCTGCAGTGCTATTGATAGCAATCTACTCTGGGTGATGCTTTCTTTTTCTTTCATACTGTTGACAAAGGGGCGATTTCTTATGCTGTTTCCACTTGTGAATTACTCTTATTGCCGTAGAATGATGGATTTTCAGTATTCCATCTATTCCCTAAGAGATTTGCCTTAGCTGCGCAAAGCAAGAATTATGTCTTGTTCACATGGCAACAAGTCACATTTCTTACCCATCTTATTTGTTTACAGTCCACGTGTAGCAGCAATATCACACACAAACAACGCTGCACGACAACAATTTTGCCAATCGACACTGTCCAAACAATGAGAAAGCAAAGAAAACTCATAAAATGCTATTTACCTCAGCCACAATGCAGAATTCTTACTACAATAATTTACGAGGTGCACTCGGTCCTATCTAGCGAAAATATTACTGATACACAAACAATTGGCAAGCGATGTCGTACACCACAGGTGTCACAGATAACGTAAATGAACTATCCCACTCTTTATTTCCTTCTATTCCTCTTCTAACAGGCTGCAACTATGGTTTGCTGTGTAAGTTAGCTTGAGAATCGAGGTGTCGCTTTTTTTTTCTTTACAGAGTGTATACTATATCCCGTTGCTCTTGTAAAGTCACTTAATAAAATATGAAATACTGGTATTTTAACTGAGAAAGATAGTATCCTATTAGTTACACAACATTTCATCAAACAAAGTGTTAGAAACAACCTGGGGAACTAGCATTGATATACAAATATTCAGATCATGCTTTACCCCTCTACTTTTAACGTAAAATCGCCGCCACTGGAATATATGTTCGAGTAAAACAAGTTCAGGGACCCCTACCTGCTTCAATCTTACTCTTTGATGTGCTTTATCCATCTGTATATCTTTTTAATTCTAGGAATAATTTATTGATAAGATGATCAATTGATAGTTAACACAAGTTAAACTGATTATGGCGACGATAATGTCTGTTTCCGAACTGATCATAGGAAATGTTCCTAATAAGTCAACATCTCTATAGATAACTAGGTTAATTTATAATTAATATAATTAAGGTGATGCCGTTTGAATATAACGCTGATTCTGCTCAACTTCTGTTATATGCTTCTATCACTTTTCTTTCACAATCCTGTCTACTTCTACACACAACTGCAATATTTACCCCCCCCCCACTATTAAAAGCGATTGAGAAGTCGTTTTGGTGGGCGTTTAAGACCAGTGATGTAACTAAGGAGGGGGTGGGGTAAACGGATCTTGTACCCCGCCAGATTGCGGGCGCAAAACTGGGCAAATATTTATGAGGATCATCAAAAACTGAAGATCATAAAAAAAAATTATCTCAGAAACTTATCAGGACAACCAGTGGCGGCGATTGGACGTTAAAAGTGGGGGGGCAAGACATGATCTGAATATTTGTATATCAATGTTAATATACAAATTTCCCTGGTTGAAACTATATACATTAACAGGACATTTCAGAAAAGTGGGGGGCAACTGCCCTCCTTTGCCCCCCCTAATCGCCGCCCATGAGGACAACGATTCATGAACCTTACGATCATATCCATCAGCTTCAAAGCTTTCTTTCGATGACATTGTAAAACCTTTTGCAGCCAAAACAAACCACAAAGTTAAATTTTAGCTCCAACTTTTTGTGTTTTCATTCATCGATTTAAGAGATTTACAAAATGTCCGAGTATAATACTGGAGACAACAGCTTGACTGTATGTCATAATTAAATATCCTATTTTAAAGCTACAGGCTGTTGATTGGTTCTACACATATGCACACCCCGATATAATTCCCAAAACATTGTTATTTGCGGTTATTATGATTTGGCAATCAAATACTAATTAACGGTAAAATAGCATTGTTTAGCGCGCTCTTGTTCCACATTTCAATTATATTTTATCTATTTGAAGATATCGTATAATTACTGCAAAATTAGCGGTATTTTAATTTCGCAATGATTAGGCCTCTTAAAGCGTCTTGCTGTTATAACAAGAATTATTATTATTAGTAGTAGGAGGAGGAGGAGGAGGACTTTAATAAGGTCTTTTTTTAAAATTTATAACTGGATTATAATTAATAAAGAGGGTATCAAGACACTTGCGGTACAACAGGAAAACCAGCTTTTCTGGGACATTTGCTGTACTGTTCAAAACTTTCCCTCAGACAGTGGAACATTTGCAGTATACAAGCACACTCATTTCACTCCCCGTTAATCTAAATTAGAATAAAATAATAATAAAAGGGTTGAATATGGAGATGGAACAGTCTAATATTATGTGATTCATTGTGATTAACTGACTTTGGTAGGTTATGGATATATAAGGGGAGATTACCCGGGCCATCTAGTGGAAACTATAACAGTAATCGAAACCTCTGAGAAGAAACCACGCTCTTTTCATCTGATATTTTCTTGTATACTTATTCCGAACTCGATCTGACTGAAAGTTCCTAAATATGCTCATAACAATGGACAACTTGTGCAAAATTAATGACTTGTGATAGATCACTCCGCAGGCAAGTTGCTTTTTGAATAATTCCTCAATGCTTTCTCGTAATTACAAATATCTCAATATGTTAAAAACGTAAAAAGAACAATATATTTCAACTTTGAGAAAACACTGGCAAATAGTTATTGGACAACTGTTAATGAAAGATAAAACTAAAGTAAAATCTACAAGTTCCCTTTAAATTTCATGGAAAGGTGTTGGACCAATCAGACCAATAAGGATTTGTTTACATTTTACAGTCTTGGCCAATCACAAACAAGCATTTGTTTACATCTTTCGGATGTGTCTACCATGTATTTTAGTAAATGTTTTCACATTTCTTTATAAATGATCCTTATATTTGGGTTCACATATTGATAGTGTTCTGTGAAATGTTTCTATATATGTATGATGAGTTAATAATGGTTTTATATTCTGAAAGAAGATTTTTTTAGTCTGCTTTTAGTATGCAAAAAAGCCCCGAGTCCCCTGAAAAAGACGTGTTATTCTCCCCTAGAACAACTTTCTGGTTACACCAATGTTATAAAATTTGGTCTTTGTATAGCAGTTGATACTGTGTGCTTATCCTCTAACCTGAACTCCCGAAAGCATTCTCACTTAGCTTGGAGAATAAGAAGATATTTCGAATAGTACCACAAATCTCAATACTCAAAGTACCGTAAATGTCGTAAAATTGCAAATGTCGATATCGCAAGTCTTGCGCTTTCATAATGAGATCCAAACCTCATCTGTTATCTCGAATCTAATCTGGGTATCTCTTACCAGGCTAAAAACAGCAAATGTGTAATCAGGATGCAATGTGTATTTATCAAAAAATTTGTTTAGCAAAATGTTCTTTATATACTTACTCTGTATATCAGTGTTTCCATCTGCGAAACAAAAATCTCAACATCTACTTGATTGACCATCATTCAATTTGGCCAAGATATAGAAAGTGAAAAGTTAGAAATCAAGTTCTGTGATGGAGGTGATCCATTCAGTTGATACCAAGATATGGACAATCAAAACTGGGTTCTTCGTGTGTTCCTGTGGAAGTAAATAGAAGTATAATATTTGTTTGATAGATTACCCGCATTACTGATGAGATTAGCAGGTTGGTATAGTGATCAGGATGAAAAATACAAATCTTTCTGTGGAATACAACGCTGAGTTAGGATTAGGAATTAGATTTCTAAGCTTTCGTCATCTGTGGCCATGTTAGGCAGTTCAAGTATGAGGGATGACAACCCACGGTGATCACACTATTCACGGAAAAGGAAGGAAGGAAGGAAACAGCCTGGGACTTATATGTTAGGTACCATACAAGTGTGAATGAGGAAAAAACCCAGGAAAACCTTACTCAGGATGGCACTCCTGAAAAAGCTTGCACACTTCTTCGACCGAGTGTCCTCACCACGAATCGAACCCAGATGTACTCACACCAAACAGCAGAGCGTTAGCGATTACGCTACGCGGGACCACCTACAACGCTGAAATAATTTTCAACCAAACTCCTCTACATATATGTGCTGTAACACTTATATTACTCTTCTTGATATGGTTTGGGTACAAAACCTCGCCTGGCCAAAACCTCGCCTCCCAAAACCTCGCGGCCCAAAATCTCGCCGGGCCGAAACCTCGCCTGGCCAAAACCTCGCCGCCCAAAACGTCGCGGCCCAAAATCTCGCGGGGCCAAAACCTCGCCTTGCCAAAACCTTACGCCCCAAAATATCGCCATACCCAAAATCTCGCCTGACCAAAATGTAAATGTTCCAACAGATGATAAGGATGACGGTATAAAAGACGCTGTTTCAGAAGAAGTATCACGGGTATTTTGCCAAGTCCCGCGATACCATATGAAAGTTCTATTTCTGTATTAGAGGATTTCAATGTGAAGGTAGGGGAATAGGATGTTTTTAAACTGGTTATAGGGAAAGAAAGTCTGCATAAGGAAAGTAATGACAACTAACGGGGTTAGTTTCGTGAACTGTGGAACATAATATTTTAACAAAAATCTCATAATATTTATGAAAGTATGAAATAATAAATGAGTTTTTACGACATCCCTTGATTATGTCCTGTAGGTCAAAGAAGACGTAGATGACCAGGATGAAGGAAATGATCGAATAAAGAAAGTGGGAGGAAACGGGAATAACCCGAGAAAGCCCACGCACACGATGTTTTGTATCTTCTTCTTCTTCTTCTTCTTCTACTTATTATTATTATTATTATTATTATTATTATTATTATTATTATTATTATTATTATTATTATTATTATTATTATTATTATTATTATTATTATTATTATTTGTAATGTGGAATTGCATATTAAGAAACTCATTGGGTAAATTTTAAAGAAAAATTTCATTCGCAGCGAGGTTTTGGCCGACGAGATTTTGGGCGGCGATGTTTCGGCCGCGAGATTTTGTACGTATCCCTCTTGATATTTAGTTACTTGTTCGAATTTATTTCTATTCTAGATTTAAGGGTTCCATCATTGCGAAAATAATAAAACAAAACAGAGAGAAAACAATGAATATTTGGAACTGATCACACATTACACAGAGTTGAACATAAACGTTAAGTCATTCTGTATTTGTTGGAATGCTACAGCAGTTTTACAGAAGAGTACAATCAAGAAAATATTGGTACTATTTTTACGTCAATTGCAGATAGCACACTTCCGCATTTGTTTGCCCTTTCTCTTTGTTATAAAAGGAAAGGAAATATTAAAAATGTCTTTTTTCTTCTATAAAATAAAAGAACAGAAGAAGGGGGGGGGGGAAATCTTGTGGTTTTTCTTTTCCTGTTCTTTGGTTGCTAAGATATTCAACTGAGCTGCTTCATCTGTGATTCAAATCCTGCGCCTTCAAAAGAGCTAGTTCGTTACTGCCTCTGCCATGCTCTGACAAGAAAATCAGAAAATGTTCACTGAAAAATTCAACCATTTTCTTTTCTTTTCCATTTTCTTAAATTTTTCTTCTCTCAATCTAGTTTTTCCGCATAAAGAGGAGGAAACAAATTACAGTATATCCCCGATTTATACAACAGATTAAATATATTATCAGGTGTGTTTTATTTATGAAGGGCAAATGTATCAGTGAATCACGTTAGTTGATAATAATAAACCCTCATGCCAAGTAGATGTCGCTATTTGCCCTATTGCTTCACTTTGTAATTAATAGATGTCGCCAGGGTGCAAGCACTTTGCCGATTTGAAAATATTCTGACAATTTAATTGACCTTAAAAAAATTTAAGTGTTTAAATTTAATCATTTCAAAAAGTGATGGGCTATCATGGGCTATACTGTTTATTATTAGAAGAACCGTAATCATATGAAAACTTTATTATAAACCTTTACCAACCTTGCCGTTAATCACAATTGTATATTTATCTCCATTTTCCAATATTTCTCCCGAAGAAAAAGCGTAACCCTTTGACCGGCTTAACCCTTAAAAAAAATCCAATATTTCGTTGATTTGTATAATTTCATTTTGTAAACAGTCGGTCTGTTTTCGAAAAATAGCAATGTGTTTTTATATTTTTTCCATTTAATACTTATTTATATGCAGTTAACATGTCGTGTTACCGAGGCCAGTAAAATTACGATTTAACCTAGCTGCGAAACTGTGACGTATGGCTTTAAGATTTTGTTGTCAAGGCAGATCCTCTATTTTATAATATCCTTGGTGGAATTATAAGAAACAATATAGTTATTGAAAATGAAGTATTAAAAATTTTGTTAAAAATTATTATATCTTAGCTTCAAGTAGGCTTTGTTGGAACTTTCCCCAGCAATCCTGGGGAAAGATAAATATTTGAAATACATTTACGAATGTTTGCAAATCACCATGTAAAATATATAAATAGTTACGTAACATACTATAAGTATTTTGAAATATGAGTTACTTTATTGTGTTAGGCCGGAAACTTATCTGACTCCCCTCGTAAATAATGTTCTATCCTATTATAAATTACGTGAATTGTTATCTGCCTTCAACTTCAGTAGTAAGATTTAACGTTGAATATGTTATTACGATGTTATTTTGGTGCTTTTCTGTATTTAGCTTTATCAGTAAAGTTTTTTTTTTTTATTATTTTCGTATTTCGTTCTTTTCCACTCTTAAGTGTCTCCATCTTTGCCAAGAATCTCCATTAAGCTGTAACACTGTGTTCAAAATAGTATTTTCCGAGACTATGATATGATGGTGGCGTGTGTATTTATTTTCTGTCGCCTTGCCTCGTTTGAAAATTACTCTGTACTTACTATCCTATGAGAACTTCTCTCTGTATACCGTGTCAAAAGCGTGATATATCCCATGACCGACCGAAGTATACAGCCATCATGAGAGAAAGAAGGAACGCTTATTCCAATTTTCGTCTGCTACCAAGAGTAAGTAGTCTGCGATCAACTCGGCAAGTTCAGCATGTTCGCTACGAAGGATAACTAGTCTGTGAACAATTGGTCAAGTTCAGCATGTTCGCTACCTAGGATAAGAAGTCTGCGATCAATTGGGCAAGTTCAGAATGTTCACTACCAAGGATGACTAGTCTGCGAACAATTGGTCAAGTTCAGCATGTTCGCTACGAAGGATGACTAGTCTGTGAACAATTGGTCAAGTTCAGCATGTTCGCTACCAAGGATAAGTAATCTGCGATCAATTGGGCAAGTTCAGAATGTTCACTACCAAGGATGACTAGTCTGCGAACAATTGGTCAAGTTCAGCATGTTCGCTACGAAGGATGACTAGTCTGTGAACAATTGGTCAAGTTCAGCATGTTCGCTATCAAGAATAAGTAGTTTGCGATCAATTGGGCAAGTTCAGCTTGTCTGCTGGGTAAGTGTAGCATGTCCGCTACCAAGCATATGTAGTATCCGATCAACTGATAAGTTCAGCATGTCCACCAGAGCCAGAATTAGGATTGTTGTGGAATATCAAACTTTGAACCATATCGCATTCAGTCTAGACGACCGTTATGTGTAATTCGGTTTTCTAGGCGCTGATCTTGAAATTTCAGGCAATTCAGTAGAGAGTTCAGAAATCGTTACCTACGCATTATACGAATCACAACATTCACGGGTTCAGCAAGGTCATCTGCCGCCAATCGCCCTCATCATGCACATCAGTAAATAATTCTCTAAATTCTGCACCAGTCGTGCACAAAAGTTCCGCTGTAATCCTTACTCATTCGACAATGAATTGCAGCTGCATTCAAGGGCACCGATTTCTATGTGACTTTCCAGGGACTCATTCAGATGTGTGTTTTGAGCTCGTCCGTGGCTAAGCGGTTAGCGTACGCGCCTTTGGCGTAGGAGATCCGGACTCGATTTCCGGCGTAAGCTCATATAGTTCGGATTCCACGTTAATGAGCCACGTCATATAGCCTCGCTGCTGAACGGGACGTTATACTTGAAATCAACTCGATCAACTCAGATATATGTTTGGTTGCAGAACAAGATCTAAGAAGGCATATATGAAGATCTAAAACAAAATTGAATTCAAATTATGCCAAATATTGTATATTCATCAAAAATTCATATAACAATAAGAATACATAATATAAAAAATACATATTCATAAAAGTTTGAGGGGCCACATAAGTATTGGGAGATCGGCGCCCTTTGCTGCATTATGTCCTTCCGCCTGGAGCAATCGAATTACAGTAAATAACATGGTTTACACTTGGAAAGTGCTTCCGCTTGATATATTTTCAAGATCGCTACTAAACAATGACTGAACAGAAGAATTTATCAAGCGGACTAGGAGGCAACGTTCGCCGAACAGTTCGTCTTACCCCGGTTAAGTCATCTGCCATAATTATCCTCTAGTTGTTTAGAGGGGGTTGAAAACAATAGCCGTCATATATTCACAGTAGAGAGATAGATAGATAGAGAAAGAAAGAGAGAAAGGTCGATACATTTACTTGGGAAGAGAAAAAATAAATTGTTAATATAATGTTAGCAAACTGGCGGTTCCCTGTGTATATAACGAAATTTCTTGGTTACCCAGATTTCTTGGAAAATGAAATGAAGTGTTTAACTTAACGTTATATAGCCATGACCGTTATACTAAAGAAGGCATATAATTACTGGAATTGAATAACTGCGAAAAAGTTGGGGAAAACAGAATGTAAGAGGAAACCGAGAATCCGAAAAAAAAAAGATATAATGTTGTTCACCACAATCCTACAGGGGATGGGATAGAACCAGGGAAATCTCTTACTAAAAATCAACGTTTTTCACTGAGTCACTGTGGTCTTTAGAAGTTCGTGCGTCACTAGATCAGGGTTTAACAAGGTCATCGGCTCTCGCGATTTTCTGGTCAACAAGGTTACGGTTCACTCTATTTCTGGTATGTCTACCATGTTTACTGGGATTTATTATTGAGATTTATGGGTTTTCGGCATCTAAGGCCATTTAGCCCGTCACGTTATGAGGGATGACATCCCTCGGCGAGCACACAATCCGGGGAATGGAAAGGAAAACAGGATTGGGGAAGGAAGGAAGTGGCCTGGGATCTATAAGTTAGGTACCACCTCAGTATTTGCCTGGTGTGAATGAGGAAAATCCAGGAAAACCTCATTCAGGGTGGCTGGCCTGAGAAAGCGTGTTAAACTTTTAGTTATTTATTTATTTATTTATTTATTTATTTTGATCGAGTTTACACTTGTTTACTGGGATTAGGAGTTGTGATGCTAGAAAGCACCGAGTGGAAATTTTCTGATATAAACGGTTTATTAAATTATAAATTCGCGTGACTACAGATGAGTTTAATATATGCGTGTGTACATAAACGAAGGCTCAAACATATTTCGCTACGAAGCAAAAAGATTTATATCGTGACTACATGTAATGATGCAACCATGCTATGATAAGTTTCCCATACAAAAGTCCCATCAATTCTATCAGACAGCTTTGAAGCGAAAGCATGACTCATCCTCTGTATTTGGCAAACACTCCCTCATTTTTTATGCTGAAAAACATTATAGAAAATTTTCCCGACGCTAAATGATTATTCAATCCATTCACAAATGATTTGGTCATGACATTGCATATGTTTACCGCAAAATATATTACTGTAGCCATAGTATATAAATGAAGGTTAATGTCCTCTACGTAAATGTATATAGACCTTCTGTGAGTCTTTATGTATTGTCATACAGTACGAATAAAAAATATAGAAGAGCATACACAAATGGAGTTAAAATAGAATTTCTCTCTAAAATTAGACTAAAAATGTGTTGTTGTTTATAATTCACATCTTGCATGATACTATATAAGGACGTTAATAAAGTGAGATTCCAATAAACTTGATTAATAAGTTCAGAACACAATTCAAATAAGTAGAAACCAGGATAATTGGGGGAATTATAAAAACAAGGTTATGTTGTGATATAAAGGAAAATTCTCTAAAATCACTTTAAGCCCTAAAAGAAATAAAAAGGTAAGTCTAATATAAGCTTAAATAGCCTACTTAACGTAGCCGAAGTAAGCCTTACTACTTTTACTACGAACATTAATTTTATTGTTACTTTAAAATAGGATTTCAAAGAAAATGTATTTTGAGGAATCAATACGTGTAGTTGACGTTTCAATAACTTTTTCTTTTTTTTTCTTTTTTCTTTCTTTTAAATGTATTTCCTTATTTCCTGACATTAATTCGAATATCCGGATAACTGATAACAATATTTTCTAAGTGTATCGATTAATGAATTGGTTTGTAATTACGTAGTTTGTTACTATAGAAACTATGTAGGATTTTATCTACAGTTTAGTGAATTGAACCATTATACTACGTGTGATACGCGTACCTTTTCTTATCAAGGACAAAATAATGTGCAACAAAAGAACACTCGCTCGCTATCCTTTACATTAGACACGAAGACTTTGTGAGTTTGAAAGATATAAGCGAGGGTTCCTATCCCTCAAGAGCATCCATGTAAACCCCCAAATTTACCATTCTACACCTACATTTATTAATACTCCAACCAAATTTACCATTCTTGTTCTAAATTTACCTTTCTTTCTCAAATTTACCATTTACTGTCAAACATACCTTTCTGTCTTCCAATTTTACCATTCATACCCAAATTCATCATTCTTTCCCGCAAATATATCATTCTGCCCCCCAAATTCATCAATGTTCCCCCAATCTTTACCATATTATTCACCATATGTATCAATCTTCCCCCAAAATTTACCATTCTGTATCCTAAATTTATCAATCTTCCCCGAAAATTTATCATTCTTGCCATAATTTTATCATCCTCTACCCGAATTTAATATACTGTCCCCCAATGTACTATTTTCCAGTAAATGTGCCAATATGTTTCTCAAATTTACGATTTGTCCCCAAAATATATCAATCTTCCCCAAAACTTAAACTTGTGTCCCCCAAATTTATCAATCTTCTCCCCAAAATTTATCATTCTTGCCATAAATGTATCATCCTCTCCCCGAATTTAATATTCTTTCCTTCAGTGTACTATTTTCCAGTAAATGTTCCATTATGTCTCTCGAATTTATGATTTCTTCCCAAAATACATCCATCTTTCCCAAAACTTAAAATTCTGTTCCCCAAATTTATCAATCTTCCTCCACAATTTACCATTCTTGCCATAAATTTATAATTCTTATCCCAAAATATGTTTTTCTGTCCACCAAATTTACTATACTTCTCCTCAATTTGATATTCTCGCCCAAATGTATCTTCATGCCTCCCAAATTTACTTTCCCCCCCTATCTTATTATTCTCCCTAATTAACCATCCTGTTCACAAATTTACCTTTATCCTCCAAACTTACCATCCTCTCTCAAATTTACTATTCGTCTTCCAAAATTAACCATTCTATCTCCAAAATGATCTTCCTCTCCTGAAATTTAACATACTGGCCTCAACATTTACCATTCTGTCCGTACTTATACTGTTTCTGATTCCCCATTTACCAATTTGACTGTGCCAATTTCAATGAAACATTATGTTTAACCAAATGTTGTCACAGACACAAGTTGCGTTTATTGCGTTCTTACCAACACCTTGAGGCGCCCCTTAATTAAGGTAAGTGTATGATAGTACAGATATTGGTACACAGAGTAAAAAACGTACGTATGTGGCGTACGTAAGAAATGTAGGTTACATGAGTAAATTCTGTAGTTTCTATACTTAACGTATACAATCGTATGTAATATCCTGCAGAAAACGTAGAACTTCAAACGTATGTTTTATGCGTACTTTCCGTATAAGTGTTTTGTGTAGACGTACTTTCCGTATGAAAGAAAGAACTGTATACGATCTCACATACAGATGTACGTATATAACATATAGCTGGCGTATGTAACATACGTATACAAACTGTGTGTATTATACGGAAGATCGTTAGATGTCAGACATTCTGCAGCGGCATCATGTAACATCTATGCGGGAAAATGGCAGTACATATGTAGCAGATAGATAACTTAGGCTTAGTACAGATTTTCGTACTAAACTTATGAATTCTGTACATTTGTACAATATACCGCTGTCTGGATAACGGGTTTCTCTTAGTGAGTATTTAATGGAAAGAAATTAAATTATATTTCCAGGAATCAGATACATTATATTAATTAAATATTTCAAGGTATTCAAAAAGAATTGTCTTTTAGAAATTAATTTCATTATCAAAAAAAAAAAAAACTTCCACAAAATTCTTCAATAGTCTCTCTCTCTCTTCCTCTCTCTCTTACACACACTCACAAAGATAGAACTTTTTTCTTAAAAGAAAAAAAAAAGGATTTCTGAATGAAAATACGCAAAACATGCCCAAAATGATTTTTAAATGCATAATTTTCAGTTAGATTTATTGCTTTCTTCGTCATCGAAAGCGAGACGGTTCTTATAATACGGTTAAAGCTATGCGGTTATGAAATTCCAGAAAACCGGAAATTGCACTCAATAAAATGGTGGATTTCATCATATTGAATTTAAAAAAAAAAAAGTAGACCCTATGGTTTTTGGGAGAAGGAGAAGAGAGGACAGGAGAGAGTGGTAGGCGGGGAGAAATGGTATATGGCTGACAAAATTAATTTAATAAGTTAAAAGCTTAAACGAAAAGTCATTTGAAACCCAATAGGCAATATAAAGATTGGTGCATAGGTGGGTATGGATTGAAGTGGGAATCGAAATGATCCGCTATTCAATAAAAGCTCAAGATGGATACAAAAGGTTTCTTTTTTAATTGATAATAATTCATTAATTTGTAAGCAGTATATGAGTCATTCCTAGAAAAGAATTAGAATTAGATACTAGATTTCCGGACTTTCGGCACACTGAGAAAAATTCTTTATCCGGACAGTGGTATGTTGTACAAATATTCGAAGTCCATATTTTTACTACAGAAATTTGTACAGACATACATTATCAATATGTACACACGTAGTGCCTGTTTCCCGCTTATTTTCTCGATTTTCTAAAAACCTACGCATGAGGATTTACACCAAGCATAGCATTTTGTTGAGGACAATAAGATCTATACATTACTGTATGTCTTATTTTTGCGGTTTTTTTTTTTTTTTTTGCATAGTTGTACGTTTATAATATTATATAATGTCAAAGAGAATAATAAAAATGCATACCAATTTCCAAGATCTTAATAGAGAGTAAACTGGTCTACCGCTTGGCGGCCGCGGTGGGTCAGTGATAGAGCGTTCACCTCTGATTCATTCAGTTGTTGGTTCGGTGCCAGGTTTGTGGTGGACAAACACCGTGTGCGTGGGTTTTCTCGGGGTTGTCCCATTTCTTCCCACTTTCTTCGTTTCATCATTTCATTCATTTCTCATCGTCACATCGTAACATCTAAGCATGGAAAGTATGTAGCATATGGATAACGTATGTTCCGTGTGATTTTTGTAGTAAATATAAGGATTCCGTATATTTGTATCTACAATATACCGCTGTACAGATAAGGGATTTTTCTGTGTAACCGGCACCTTCTTGCAATGTAAAGCTTAAAGATTTCAATTTTATTTTATTTTGATGTTCCTTCTGTCATACGCCATTGATAAATATGTTCTATGTTCAGGAATCGTTAACCAAAATATGTTTGAAGTTTCTTCTAATCATCTCTCCTTCTCCTGTTAAAATAACCTTCTTAATTCAACCACAAAGATTGCAAACAATGAAATTATTTAAGCGTAAACAGTCTATTTATCTTTGCAGCTGAAATTCTGGAGTGCGTCTTTATTTTTTGTTCGTCTTCTGTTTTTATAATACTGAAAAACGAGTGAAGAAATTAGTTCTCCCCCCCACCCCCACCTTTGTAGTGTTGCAGAGAAAGTCGTTTCGCGAAGAGACAACTAACTTAAAAGGATCGTATATTATGAGCGAAAGAAGAGGGGTGGCGCTACAAATCTTTTTGAATTAAAAATTAGAACTAAAAGCTTGGGTGTTTGCTTGGATAGAGCACCAGGCACAAGAGATTTAGATAAATGGACTGCAGTGTGTCTCGCTTCCAGGGTGAAGACAAAAACTCTTCTTGAATTTAGAGTCCGCGATTTTTTTATTTTTAAAAAAAGAAAATTGTCATTATCATTTTTTACATTGTCATTATCATTTTTTTCAGTAACTTTATGTGAGTGTATGTTGATATATAATTCTTCACACTCAATTAATTCCTGATTATCCTCCACATTTTAGGCTATTACGTCACTGTTTTACTGCATCTTCAAGCCACTAAAGAACCCTTCTATGAGCAACATACATAAAGAACTTGCGCTCGACCGACCAAGCCTGTGGTTCTCAACCTTTTTGGACTGACGGTACACTTCACGGAATGTTCATGATATCGTGAATAGATTTGATCATGATGATGATTATCGTATCCAGTAACAAACTTGCTTGATATTTTTACTATAAATAATAATAACTATTATAATAGTGAAACCAATTAGTTTTTATAATGAATCTATATAGCACTCCTGGAGGCGTTGATTGGTACAGACTGTCTCGATTTTAAATAATTATTATTAAATTCTTCATAATTTTTTAAATTCTAAAATTTCGCGACACATCTTGGAGTATTGCATGACACACCAGTGTGTCGCTACACATCGGTTAAGAACCACTGAACCAAGCTAGAAACAATTACGTACTTGACCAGGAACTTTTCATTCTGCCTCCAATCATGGGCGTAGACACTGGATATGGCTTAATAAAGTGATTTTAGAGATTTTTTTATTCCTTGAATTATCATGTAATGTGAATTTTGTTATCTATATGTCTTCAATTTATTGAAATAAAATTTGATCTTAAAAGAATCACTCTTACTATTAGTTACTCCTCACGATACCTCTTGAATAAAAGCGATTTTTTTTATTCCTTTGATAGATAGCTAAACCAATTGTATCCACCACGTTTGTTACTGAAGTCAATACGATAACATCGTAAGGAGCAGGCCGGTAGCCAGTCCAAAAATGTAGGGAGCGGTAGAAGTTAAGGGGGTCCCGATCCAGCCGATACTATATTTTATTTGCAAAGAGGGCAATATTACCATGAAAATTTTAAGGAGGGCAGCAAAATTTTAGGAAGAGAGCCCGGCCCCTAACTCCCCGTGGATACAAGCCTGGTAAGGGATAACGGCGACTGATTTTTGTCCGTTACTCCACAAGATAACTTAAACCAAAACGAGTTTTTTTTTAAATTCTGTTTTCTGCATTAGATAGATTATCTCTGAAGACTAAAGTAACGGAGTTAATATGTTAATACTTTAACGGGTAACAAGCCTTACATCTGTCCGTTACTCCACACGATAACTCTTCAATGAAAGCGAATTTTTATTTATTTTTCCCCCAATAGATAGCAAAAGCGGTTATATCTACCAAGTTCGTTACTGGTGTCAATCCGTTCACATCGCAACGGGTAACAGCTACTGACGTATGTCCGTCACTTTACAGAATAACAATCAAAAGCGACCAGCTCTCTCCAAGTGAGCTTTGTGGTGGACAAAGAACGTGTGCGTAGGTTTGCTCGGGATTCTCCCTTTTCCTCCCACTTTCTTCATTCCACCATTTCATTCATTTCTCATTATCACCGTATCATTTAGCCTAGCCGGCATAAACATGAGACGTAAAACTTAGATTTCATTTTAATTAAAAGTGAATTTTTAAATTATGTTTCTTGTTAAGGTAATAGAAGTTAAACATTTGGTCGTTGGATGGCAGCAATCATCCTACAACGGTGACATCTTCCGAAAAAAAATTGAAACCTCTCGTGCGTGATCCTCTTTACAGTCTCCAGAGTTCAGTCTTCTTTCTTCTCGATTATTCTTCCCATTTTCCATTAACCTCCCACTTCATTTTCTTTGTATCTGCTACATCTTTACTTAAAGATGCAAATTTATAAATACTTTTCAAGAAAGGCTTAAAATCATGTTAACATTTAACTTCCCTTTTTGCGTTGTTTCCATTAAAAACCTAACAACACATTCACATGCACAAAAACGTAATTACACTGTAAACTTTAAAAATAGAGCACGTGCCATACAGTATAAATGTGTAGAAAGATAACAACAAGAAAGCGTTTCCTACCGAAATAAATTATATACAGAAAAGATTGCTAAGCAATTTGCTTCTACAGCCCCCTAATTAGAGCTAATAAACCAATCATGCTATTTTACTAGAACTAAGATTAGATACAAGTGTAACTCGTTTCTAAAATAAAGCTGTACTGCCTATTTATTTTAAACTTTTCATCGTTTATTGGTAACGGAACTCTAAGCAGCGCCGCTGGTAGTAAATAGTTATTATATTGTACTACTATTTTTTGGTCTAGTGAATATAAATAACCATACGTTGTGTTTTCGTCGAAGCAGAATCCTTGTGTTCAAATTCTAAATTTGTTAATGCATTGACAGTTGGAAACAATCCATTTTACAATTAATTTTCTGGGGTGCAAGGCTAGTAACATTAGCGTAGTTGGATATTTTGCTACAGGGAGTCATGGCTTCTTACTTAAGCTAGGTTTAAATATTATCATTTATCATTGGATTTTTCAGACATATTTGCGTCGTGTAGTACAAAACATAAAAGAACTTTCACAATTAGCCAGTGACGACGCTAGAGAGGGACAAGGGGGCGGGTGCCCTCTGGTGATATCGTCCCCCTGAACTGCTTCACCATACGCTTTGCATTTTAAGTAGGCCATGTAATAAAATAAAATTATATTCGGTATACAAAAGAACAGCTGACCCCTCACACTAATATATATTTCAGACTAACGCCCTAGATGAAACGGGTTTCTGCACTCTGCCTTCAAATACAAATTCACAATGCTGACATATCCCGCCACAATGCTAATATGCCTCCGTAATAGTCTATTTGTGTGGGAGTGCCGCGGAGTCCAAATTGCCACCTCCCCTTCCCCTAAGTTGTACCGTCGAAGTGAAATGATAAAAACATCCCAGAGTCAAGACTCATCTATGTTAAAAATTTCATGGAGTATAGATCAGGTGGTTCAACAGTTATTAAGTGGCAAATGTAGTCACTTTCATTTTACATCCTTTTTAAATATCTCCCCCTCCCCTTCGCCTAAATTGCAGCGTCCAAGTGAATTGATAAAAACACTCCTAGGCCCAAACTTCATTTACGTGGCAGATTTGATCGAGATTAATCGGGTGCTTCCAAGACCACCGATCCTGGGGGACCGATGGGCCCGGACCCCCCAAAGCTCATGTGGGCCCCCTTATTGTATTTATGAATATACAATATTTGGCATAATTTGAGTGCAATTTGTCTTAAAATTCTCTGATATATACCTTTTGCATTTGAATGGTTCCCTAGAAATTTACAGAGAAATCGGCGCCCTTGGCTGCTTCAAGCGGTGCAAAGACACAAACTTAGTGACTTTCATTTTTACATATATATATTGTAATCTGTGACATAGATAATAGAATATTATGAATAATATATTGAAATGTAATCTCCCAAGATAGATATGTTATATATGATAATCATGTGTGTACATCGAATATGTTGAGTGTGCACAAGGCCCCCTTCGTTTTTCTAGTGGCTAGTATTATCACATGTTTGTGTGTCTGTGTGTGTGGTCCAGAGTTCAGTTCGCTCTGTAATAGCGTCGAACGAATTACGGCGGTTCGGATTATACCTTTAATTGTTGACTTAAGTCTCCTGTGTAACCTCATTGCTCAAAAAGGAAGCTACACATCAACACACAAAGAGACAATATTGTCCAAACTTTGTTTATCTTGAATGTCTCTTTACGCAGTGAGAGTATATGAGAAGCAAATCTACAACTGAGCGTATGATCTGAACCATATGACTTTCACACCGGGAATCAAACCCGGTTCTACATCGCCAGAGACTCGTACTCTAACCTATAGCGAAAAGGGGACTCTACTAGTTGATTGATTTGGAGCTTAGTCAGGAAGCGGTATTTACAATTGTACTAAAAGGATGGGAATATGATACGTTTCTTACTAACAAATATAAATGTAATAAAGTGTTTAGAAATATGTAGGGCTAAATTACTTCTTTAAACGTACGTTGCCGGGGTTGGTTGTGGACAGAAAAGCAGTAAAACTCATGTTATCAGACCAAGAACAAGAGCATAGCGGGGAAGAAACTTGTGTCTTGAAATCCTGTCAGTTTATCTGGTAAGAATATAGTTGTTGCATTATAGTAGTAGTGGTTATATCGTGAAATTATGGCATTAGTGTCTTCATGAGCGTAAATACAGAGTGAGTTAAAATGTTGTTCACAATTTTTCAATGATTTTTTTTTTTTGTTTGTTTTTGGCAACACGCATGTAAACAAAGGTAACATACACTTATTCATCAACTCAAAAAGTTTTTTCTAACATACTATAAATGTTCAATATATGATCCACAAGTTACAAGACACACATCTAATTAATAACTGTTCTTGCCAAACTGTTCCTAGCATATCAGAATTAATATCAGCTACACCTGATATGATGCGCTCACGCAATTCAACCACAGTTGTAGCAAATGGCGCCACAAATACACTAAATTTTCCACAGAAATGTCGTTGAAGTCACACAACGGACTTCGTCGCATGAAAATCAAGCACACAGAACGCTCTGTGGCCTGTAGAAGCCATGTTGCTCACTTCGACTAAACTGCCTCCTGGTGGACGTCTGCGTAACTACACCACTGCAATAGAAAGAGAGAAACACTTTCTGAGATTATATTCCAGAAAAAAAATATATTGGCAGGAAAAAACTCGTTACTGTTCGAATAATAAATGAACGAAAACAGACACATTATTTTGACTCTCATGGTATAACTATTTAACGCAAAGCACACCACTGAAATTATACACAAGTTTAAAATATATTGTGCAGGTTGGTTGCCAGCTCAGTAGCTCAACTCTTACCAGGTGGGGAAGCGAGTTACCACATCCTAAACCACTACTTACATTTAACGTTGGGATCTAATTGCTAATCGAAACAAAAGCAAAAGGCAGAAGAAAACAGGTAATGGTGGAGGGGGAAAAAGGGACAAAGAGAGAGAATTAACTTAAAAGATGGGTTTCAAAGACAACTCATAGTACATCTTCTAAGTTACCTCTCGGTGGAATTATTTCATGTTTGTGGTTCTTGAGTCTTAATTCGGCCCTGGTCCAACAAATGCGTCGTTCGTAAATAAACGGTTAAGACGACAATCCGTAGCTTAGGTCTTGCATAAATCTCAATCCGATAGCATCGTCGCAAAGAGATGATAGTTTGATCAACCGGTTCGGAGTTCCTGTTTTTTTTTTTTTTTTTTTTTTTTTTTTTCACAGTCACGTTTTGGAGTCTGCTTTCGCCGCAATGAGAATGGTACCAACTCTTCTTCGCGCCTCTGTATAGAGCATTAGACTTTTCTCCATTTTCCCAGTCTCTTGTTCATAATCTCGTTCCCAAGCGGTATCCCCGCGTACGTAGTCGCTAACGCTTTTGCCTTTGGTGCGAGTGTCTCCGGATTCAATTTGCAGTGGGGACACTCTGTCGAAAAAATGTAAAAAACATTTCTCATGTCAGACAGGTTTTTCCCATTCACACGAGGCAAAATGCCAGAATGATCCTCACATAATGGTCTCAGCTGTTTCCTTCCTTCTCAATTTCCCGGTTAGTGTGATCGCTGAGGGACATCATCCCTAATACGTGATTGGCTAAAATGGCCACAGATACCGAAAGCCCAGAGATTTAATTTTTAATCCTGATCCTCCCCAACCAACAATGTCCCTCAGATTTTACTGATCCGGGAATCGAACGTACTAGTTTTTGCTACATCTAACACATTTCTGCCTACCTCTAACTTCCTTCTGGAAATGTGTTTGAGATACAAGCACTTCATAGTAATCTGCACGCACATACGAAGCAATGTATTTCGGGAGGGGTTCAAAGCTTATAAGAGTATCCAAATTCAATAGGAATTTAAATTATATTAAAATTTGTAAAATGACACATGAAATTAGATTTGCGGAAAAATCGGAAAGAACACTCCTTTCTCCCGGCGTAAATCCCTGGTGTTGTGTATTTAATACGTGTTTCATTCCGTTTGAGGACATTCCTGTGAAAAGCTCAGATGCCAGTATAATGAATTTTTGCGCATTTGGACTGTTGAAATGACGTCATCAACATCTCCACCCACGCATCCTAGATAGTCTATGGGAAGCGTGCAGGGAGGAGTGGGACAGAATTCCAATGCTTGTCATGCGCCGGGGCTTCCTATAATGGAAACTGCGATGTCGTGTGATAGTCTACAATGCTGAGGTCAAAGTGAACATGATCGGTGGTGACGGTGCGGTATCTCTTAAGATGAGTACCCTTCAAAATTGTTTGATATAAAGCTAACAACCTTCTGTATTGGTTACTCTCCTTCAACAGTATTTAATACGTTTACATAAATTATAAAGTTATGAAATGTATGTCCATAATATTTGTTTTAACATTAAATATCATGTGCATCAAGCAGTGTATATTCACAACATGCTTGTGTGCCGGTCTGTTTTCCCCTTCTCGTAAAAATTCCGGCGGATGTTTCTGTATATATTTTCTCCGGTATCTGAATAGATTATTTTTCCCTTTTCTTTATTTTCTTGCATTTTCTTCTCTTCAAATTACAAGAACCCCCCCCCCAAATCGTACACAATGGCAAAACAATACAAAAAACGCTCTATGTCCACTGATATTACTGGGTCTATGTTTAACAGAAGGGGTCCAGCTCTTTTCTCTAATAAATGTTACAATTTTCGTAATTTCTGTTCATATTCGGTTAAGAGCTCCTCCGTGGCTAAGCGGTTAGCGTACGCGCCTTTGGCGTGGGAGACCCGGGTTCGATTCCCGGCGGGAGCTCATGTGGTTCGGATTCCACGTTAATCAGTAGGTCCACGTCTCATATAGCCTTGCTGCTGAAAGGGACGCTAAACTAAAATCAACTCAACTCAACTCATATTCGGTTAGTTTAGGGTAGGTTAGGTTAGTGTAAGTTAGGTTAGGTTAGATTATGTTATAGATCTATTAGTGTAGGGATCCCGCATAATTTTCCAAAAAATGATAGAATCTCGCTTATTTCTACTAATATTAAGTAAGTTTAGGTTACTTCAGGTTAGCTTACGTAAGTTTATGTTAGGTTAGGTTATGTTACGTCTAAGTACTTGCATCATTCATTTTTCCTGTCAATTTTGTGTTTTTTTACGTGCTTTTGGACCCCTAAAACTCCTATTAAACTACTAAACATACTCCTATTATTGCTTTCAATATTCCACCACCTAATAGAGGTCTGCACGGGCCGAAATTTTTAGCCCGCGCTCGGCCCGACCCGAGTTCGATATATGTTGTAGCATTTAGGCCCGAGCCCGGCCCGAGCTTGTGTTTTAATCAAATGAGGCCGACATAAGCCCGATTTTTTTTTAAACTGCAATTTCATTCCCAGTCGAAACTGGGCGGGCCACAGAAGGTAACGCCTTCTCCGGGGCCAGGAGGAAAAACAGAATTGTTAGAAGCGCCTGAATATAGTTGGGATACAGGAAGCTATTGATTGTGGTGATGTACGATCATCGTTATATTGTTAGATGTTGTAGATGAAGTGTAGAGTAAGAGAGATTATGGACGATAGATATGTAGATGGCTTTGATAGATGCGACGACGAGGGTTATAAGTTGCCGTGGCCTGGTCAAGTTCATGCAGTGCAAGTAGATGGTCGACTGGTGGATAGGCATGCCGTGGTCGTGTAGGAGTCTGATCGAGCAAAGCACCGAGAATTGGATGTGCCTCAGCTATACGGCTCTGTATATAGCGAGTGCGAAGACGATAAAGATGTTGTAAAAGCGTGGGTATGGTGGTGTGCCGATATTACAGAAACCTAATAATTAACCCAAAATTGCATTTTTATTTACAGCACTTAGCGGTTTAATTTTCCAGTTGTGCTTCAAAAGTTCTCTAGAAGGAACTGTCCAGAAAGAACAGTGAGTGATTTATTGCTCTACAGTATATTTACAAAGATAGGCCCTAAAGGCCCAAGAAATATGGTTGTATATTTAAAAATTTATTGCCCGAGCCCGTGTAGACCTCTACTAGCTAACCACAACAGGAACAATTTTACAAAACTAATGCAATAAACTCAGACACGTAAAATATGTCAGGACAGAAGGAACTAAATAAAACATTTGATAAAAATGAATTATTTTCCTCTTTGCTGAGTACTATATAGTATTTTCCTCTTACGTTTTGTTTAAAAGAAACATAAATAAGTTTATGTGGTAAAAAAAAAACAGTGAAATAAAACTCTTTAGATTCTTGCTTTTCATTTACACAATTCAAAAATAAAAGCAGGGGGGTCATATGGGAAAGACGTAGATACTCTTTTTTTTTCACTCTACTTTCTTTGATATAAAATAAAGCCTCACCAGATGGCAATAGCATAGCTTGGGAGATTCAACAGATGGCGCTGACAAGTAACTGACATTCGAGTTCCAGCCATTTGATTTAGGAATAATTAAAAAAGGAAATCAAGCGAAAAACTAGATTGCAATACAGAATACTGCGAACTGGACACAACTAAAGAAAGAATTGCTCTTTTTTCATTGAGTTTCATATAAAGCTAAATTGTAATAATATTGTTACAACTTGTTGCTGCTGATAATGAGTCATTTTTAATGATTCAATCTTATCAGTAGGGCTCGGAAGTTGAGGAAAAATCCTCTTTTTTACGAATGCCCAAAGACAAGGCTTAGCATAATATACGTTTAGTTTGGGTTATTATAGGCCAGAAAATGGTGACTTTTATTTGTCCTTTTTTGCCTTTTTTCGGCGTCTTTTTGTTTATAGGTCTTTCTTTATTCTTTTCATAGGTCTTATTGTCTTTTTATGCATATCATGCTTGGACAATAAATTTACTGGCCATTAACTCGAATCACCACCATCTCTTAAACATCTTTTTTTTAGTAAAGAAAATTCCAATGATAAGACATTCTTCAACGACTGGACTGATAAGACCAGATTTGCAACAATGATAAATCAGATAAGGAGGCGTAACAATGTCCTCCAGCAAGGGGGGTTAGGGTGAGGAAGTTTTCTTATTTTAGTTTGTACTACAGTTTGTGAAAGGATAGACTGTTAACCAACCGGAAATTTGTATTTCTTGAACATTACTTACATTATTTATGTAATTCTAATTAAATTGGGTCTTATTTTTACGTCCTTTTTTCCACTTTGTAGATCCCTTATTAGATATTTTAGGTCTTTTTATAGGTCCTTTTTTTTTTGGCAATTTTTAGCTCTTCAACTTCCGAGCCCTACTTATCAGTATATTTATCTACATTACGCTTTATTTTATATGTCAATTAGATATCGTAGCCCCTAGCCCGCTGTACGATTACAATCGTACTTAATTAAAATCGCCAAGTATTTCAATTTAACAAATTTACTTGATTTTTTTTAGTTTGCGCAGCAGCAATCAATATGCAGTTACGCAAATATTAATCCTCAAATGATGATTGGCCTTTCCTACAACAAACAGTAAGCCATCTTCACTTTAATAGTCTCCATTAGCCAATTTGTAATACAGTCTCCGAGTTAGGTACGAAATTTCCAATATAAGTAAAATTTATGAGGGATACTTGCACATGAAGTAGTAAAATTTTAAATTCCATTTTCAGAGCCATCTAACGAGTGAGGCGCGAACTAATTAGATAGTAAACTATTGATAAATTATTATTATTATTTTACAAACATAACTAGTTTAAATTAACCGAGAGGCCATGATTTTGTAATTGAAGCTAATAAGTCTGGGGACAAACGGTGTCCCGTGGGATATATTATGAAACAAGTGTGAGAGATGGCTCAATCTCTTCGCTTTTATGTACAAAATAAGAATTTGCATGGTGATAACTTGACATTCGGTCCAAAGAGCAGATATTCAATAAAAACAAAATGGCGGAAAGAAACCTTCCGATAGCTCTACGTCCAACCTTTAAATCCTTATATTTCACTACCTAATTGAACTAGGAAGATAATTGTTATGTGGATGTATTTCTGAAAGATGTAGCTTTCCATTGATGTGCATTTTGCTTATGTCGGGGCTTTTGAGGGGGAAGAAGGAGGGTAAATTTGTCTGTTTTTCCCCTTTCCGTATTTAAACGTGGAAACCTATCCAAAAGGTATAGAAAGACACAAATTAGTATAAAAAGTGGGAATCTGTGTTGCATTAGCTTTCCAATGATGAATCATTCAATTTGCTGGAATAATTATGACTGCTACGGGCAGCAACATGAAGGTATACGATTTTCTTGATTTCTTTTGCGTATAGGTACACTCATGTCCAAAATTATTGTCGCATGTCTATAAATATGTTGTAGGAATATAATTTGATAACGAATTCGCCCGGCATTTATTATAATGTTAGTACGTGTATAATCGGCAAAGACATGTATGTGGCAAATTTCATGTCGAAAGAATAGAAAATAAGAACAATAAAACGAAAATAAAACTTTCTTATCCATTTAGCAACATTTTGTTTTACTCATTCTAATTTTCGTATTTATAATTCTTTTCCTATGAAATTTACCACAAATATACATTTCCCGATTATACGCATAGTATCAGTATTAAAAGTACCCTGCAAAATCATTATCAAATTATATTCTTACAAGAAAACAGTTATAGATATACGACAATAAGTTTGGACAAGTGTACATATGTTAAAGGTATGAAGAAACAAATAAATATACATGTCAAAGATATATGGTCGTTCTCACATTTATTATTCATTGATAATGTAAGTGATGTATCGAACAGTAATTTTTAGCATAATTAAAATAAGAACTGCTTTATAATGCTAACCCCACATGCTACTTGAAGAAAATGTTCTTAAGAAAAAAAAATGTTAGAAAGAAATTAACACATAATTGTACTTAATAGATTAGCATATATTTTTTCCCTTAATTACCATGTTAAGTTCTTTAGTGGCGGTTTATGAAATTAAATTTTCTGTGCTCTTCCGTTGGGAATCGAACCCAAAACATGTGCTCCCAAAACACACTGGCAATCCACTATACCAAAAGGGGATGTATTACTATTTTACCATTGGCGTTGTAACAATATAAACATGTGTACTCTCCTTATAAAGCATGTCATGTAATTGAACTTGTGCATTGCAGTATTATCAAATACTTTTTATTTATTTATTTATTTGGTATTTTTTTTCGTATATGTTTGGGACAAATCTCAGGTTATGTTAAAAACTCGACTTATCTAGAAAGCTCTGGATCAATTTAATTACATAAATCGAGAGTTGGCTGTGACGACTTAATTGCATTATCGCTATTTAAACAATACTGATTAGTTGCAGTTACATCGCCACAATATACGAGGGTTAACGCAAAATTCTCCGAACATTTTTCTTTCCTTCTTTCTTTCTTTCTTAAGAAAATGAGAACGATGCGAGAAATTCTGAAATATACAAATGGAAGGTTAACACATATATGAACGTTACACGCTGGGAGTTAAATCAATAGACATATCCCAGAATATAGCAGGAGAATAAGTACATCGAATCATTCGTTTCACTTAAGGTTTACATAAATTAGAATATTACAAACCTTTACAAGCACAGTTACAATTAAGAATAAATCACAGAAACACATAAGAATGTCCATGCAGGAGAAAAGCTCTCTACACGATGTATTCATCCTTCATGACAACGCGACAGCTCATACGGCACCATGTGTGCAGAACGTTCTGTTGCGATAGCGATGCAAAGCACTCGAGCATCCACCATATTTGCAAGATTTGACTTCTTACAAAAACTGAAGAATCCATTGCGTGGAACACGCTTTCGAGCACGAGAAGACATTGCCATGACCGTGAGGCGTGAATTCAGAAGATACGAGTACGGTGAAGCCAGGGGTACTTAGCAACTTCCACTTCCTTGGCAGTTTGTGGTGCATTCTTTGGGAGACTACTTCATACGACTAGATCTTCCTGATATGTGTTTCTGGACTTTACACGTAATTGTAATTGTACTTATAATTGTTTGTAATGTTGTAATCCGAAGTAAAACACGAACGATTTGTTCTACTCATTTTTCTCGCACTATATCCTGATATGGGTATGTAGGTTTATCCAACTTATCATAGATAAATAAATACATAATAGACCTAGAGAGAAAGAAGTCTTAAAACGTTTTATTGATGAGATATATATTCTTGGTAAACAAGACCTTCATTCCATGTCCACGATTAAAGGGATCAGTCTATAAATAAATAAAATCTTTTAAAACGACGGGATCCTCTATAAGAACTTGTTTGAAAGAACATCCAGTGATATAGAAATGTTCCAATCAAAATAATAATTTAAACATTAAAAAAATTGGAAAGATAACATTTTATTTCAGTTATGTTAAGTAAAATTTTTGCTGTTCTTATTTTTTAAAAATTGTTTTAAACCAGTGTTCTTTCTTTAAATATTGAAAAGTTTGATCCGATTTCAAAAAAAAAAAAAAAAATGATCCAATTTTGAGAACTGACTGGGATCACAGGGTGAGTTATATTTGAAAAAGTTCACCTGCCGGAGCGGCGAGGGCCCTGTTGTCAAGGAACATAGCTACGTACACCTGAATATAACAACGTCCTCCCGTGTTCATATATGATGTGGCAACACTGTCGCCAGTACTTTCTCTCCAGCCCTCGTATTTATTTATTACTTTAACGTTGCTTTCCGTTTTTGCTCTACCAGTTGGTCTGGTGGTTATAGCGTGCTCACCTTTGAAGCACAAGAGTTTCCTTTTCAATTCCCAGTGCGAGACTCTTGAAATTTGAAGATCTTCGATGATTTGAAATCCTCTTTAGACTGTGGTCCACGTCCAATATGGCCTTGGTGCTAAAAGTGGAGCTAAACTTTAATCTTACGAGATATTTCCTATTTTTTAACTTTCTTTTTTATCATTTTCCGTTTAATTTATTTCAACTTAGTTTTAGAATATGTTGGAATACATTCAAATTTAATACAAACGCGCTTCCTCTGTTGAGGATAAAAATTTGTTAAATAAATGTCGCAATATGTGGATAACGAATATATATATATATATATATATATATATATATATATATATATATATATGGTTTATATATTAATATATGCTTGTCAAAACATATTTGTTTGCCAAAATATGAGAGAAATTATCCCGGTTTGTTCTCCCTTCAACTAAATCTGATGAACCTTAGCTTGTTCCAGTTTTGCACAACGCAGAAAACGAATCTTTGTAAGTCTCAGTAGGGAATAGCTTACTATCGAGTTTTCTTCCTGCCTCTAAATGTGAAAAGGTCAATATATCAAATGGCGCACTCTAGAAAGCTTCTTTTGACGAAAAGCTGGAAGGGAAATCCGATCGGCTTTATTTTATCATGGAAAAACGGATGGACCAGTCTTTGCTCTCGCGGTTTCATGTCAAGAAAAATTCTCAACCTCAGGAAATAGATACACAGCAGCTAACATTCTTCGATTTGAAAATCGAAATCTTTTACTTTGTTTAGCGTTTCTTTTTTAAAGCTCACGAATATATAAAGAATATTTTTAAAGGCGAAAGAAATACAATTTTATATGTGTATTAAAGTTCTTGTTTATCAGTGTGTGTTTCTTCAATATGATTTTTCTTCTTTTCTTTTTAAAATGTAACAATCCTCTTCAGGGCGGACGCTATACATCTGAACGGCAGTCTCGATCTTGAATTAAACCTAGGTCCTTACTACGGCCCTAGGGGCGAATTTTTCACTAGGTTCCCTAAGCACATTGGAGGAGACCTTAATAAACAAAGACGAAAAAATTGTGAAAGTTCAGTAACGATCATAAAAAAAATACATAATACCAAGATGCAAAAATGTAAAAGATGAATAATAACAATAGTAAACATGATTAAAGTCACAACAAACACCCTCTAAGTCAGCCATGTGCAACACCCAGCCCCCGGATTGACACTGTCCCACTGAACTCTTTCATCCGGTCCGCCTGACCTGGTATTTAAAATGAATTTCTTATGTGCTGTCTTAAAGTAAATTGAAAATTTTTCCTATCCTCGACCGCATAGTGTGAGACTTACTATCTCTCGCGACCTGGCAACGATAAGAAAATAATACAGGAAACAACGTTTCTCTACACCCCCACCTGTTTCCCTGATCTTTCTGCTTCGAACCTCGTCAAAAATAGGAAATTAAGTACTAGATTTTTCGTTTTCCTCTAGTAAAATATTTTGGTTACTGTTTTTGTGTTCCTGTGATGTTACGATGAATGAGTTTCTCTATTGAATATGGCTATTCAATTCTTGTAAAAATGTTATACGTTCTCTCGTGCGGCCCTGGAATCCAGTAAGTCCTCTTCCAGCTTGCATACTCCTGATCTAAGTAACAATTCCTTCAACGAGGCTACTGGCTTCAATTATTATTGGTTGAAATTGAATAGAAGTCTGAAGTCTGCTGTTGTAGCCTACTTGTAGTAGACAGTTGTGTAGGGATAAGCCCAGCGCTGCGCTTCTGCACATATGCGCCTCACATAACCATATCACCATACCAAATAAATTAAAATTTATACAAAAATGTTTAAGTAAAAGGATGCATAACAATTTTTTTAAATATTTTATCTTTTTGTATTGTGTAAAAGGTAGCAGGAACGTTTTTCGACCTAGGGACGGCAAAACATTAAATTCGGCCCTGTTTTGACCTGTAGCCAGTACACTAACACTGGGAGCAGAAACATAATTTGAGAAGGGCCTAACTTCATTTCAATTTACATTCTTCACTGCCTATTTTTTGTGACGCACATTTATCCAAAAAAACTGAACGTTGCAGATCTGAGGGTGGTCGAAAGATTGTTCAATCTCTCCTGGTCACACTGTAACTACGGGTCTGCCTCAGCATGCATGAAAGCAATAACGGTATGAGCATTAAATATGTATAGTTTTACAGTCACCTTAAAAAGTGATTAGTTGCAGAGTATATCAGAAGTAGAGCTCCCACGTATGGTGTGAGGCGTCTGTGGTTATTTTCTAGGTCATGTGAATTTGCTCTGGACAATATTGTGCCCATTGATTCTCTAGAGGCTTTCTGCTTTCCACATATACTATTCGCCCAATTATTTCATAATGTTCACTTTTATTAATCAAATGAGTACTTTAGCCTAAAATAACATAATCATAGGATATTAAACTGATGTTTTAAATGGATATTCTCCTCGAAAACGCTTGATTGTTTAAGCTAATTTCTAAAGAGTAAATTGATTTATTTATATTTACGATTCTTGGCAGTAGGAAATACCTGCAATTCAAACAGGGATCCGAACTACTGTACTCCCAACTGTGAATCGAACCCGCAACCTCTTACATCGATGATAGATGTACTGGTCCTTAGAAGAGTGAGGGGAGAGAGATTTAAATATTTCTTAAAAATTGATTATTTGGAGTACAATGTCTAGTTTTGTCACTGAGGCAATGTGAGTCACGACGTACTACGACTCTTCGAGATTGTACCCAAGACAAGTACCTTTACTACCGGGAATCTTAATCATGTGTTGGTATAAAAGAACCAAATTCTAAAAATAGAAAAGTAGGTAGTCAAAAAGTTCTCTTCATGTTGTAAAGGTTGATACGTGTCTTGCTAACAAATGCACAGTATTTGTAACCAGAAATAGCATCTACTGCCCCAAAACTGTAACAATCTGTGGTGTAAAGGATGCAACGTACGTTTTTGTTTAGTACAAAATGGCTCTCGCGCCTGTCATTTGAAGCTCATAATATTTCTTACTGAATTCTTAAATTGCCCTGTTATTCATTTTATGTATGTGAGATATGTAAGGCATAAAATCTCATATTAATAGCAAATTTGTTTTGACACCTCTATTGTTATAATGAGAACAGTGTTAAAATATAAAAGCTATTTAAATATTAAAACAAAAGAAACGTTCTTTTAATACAATACATATCTTGCAGGTAGTCACAGGCCCGTATCCGCGGGGGGTCTAGGGGGCCGGCCCCCCTAAATTTTTGCTGGCCCCTCTAAAATTTTCACGGTAGGCTTGCAAATGAACTATAATATGGTGATAAACTACAATATAGTTGGTTCGGGCCCCCCCTAACTTCAGACGGGCCCCTTACATTTTTGGGCTGGCTACGGGCCTGTGTAGTCATCGTAGCCTGAGTCATTGAACGCAGAATGACAAAAGAGCTACTGAAACGACGACCAAAAATTGTTCATCAATATCCTTAAGATAATTACTAAAACTTTGTGTAATACCATGCCTTTGTTGAAATCAAAGATCTGGTAGGTTACAATTTTTTATTGGTATCAGCTATTTATGGCCCCCGAAGGAGTTGGCTAGCTACTGCTGCAACATGGGGCTTTCAATGAATTCACGCGGGCCCGTTGTTATACGGATGATAAAGTTAGTGTATATCATAATTCAAGCTTCAATTGTTATATCGGCAAAATACCTCACTTATTGCAGAGCTCATAGCGAGTCACTTTTTTTTTTTTTTTAACTGAAAGTTACTTTTTCAAGTTGGTCACTAAAAGTTACTTTGTTTCAAATTTGTCACTAAAAGTTACTATTTTGGGAGGTAAAGTGACTTTTGCGTGCGATTTATGTTTTGCATTGACAGTTTTCTAAGAAAAATATAAAAATAAATGGAAAAGACAGAAACTTGTTACTCATTACTCTTCTGAAAGCTTCAGTATTTGCTGCCACATGTGAAACAATCAACTTTATTCTCACTTCAGCTTTTATTCTTTCTAAAGCACAGTGGATGGTTGGTGGATTCTTAAACTCTCAAGGTGGGGTTGAGTACCCTTCTATGTCTATTCTTTCTTCTATCATAATAGTCCTTTAGTTTACTCTCGTAATAGTTATGTGCGTGTGTTTATGTGGTACATCATGTTCGTCTTGTGTTATGCTTCTTGTATGTTCTTCTTAAGAGTAGGTGATGAATTTGAATATTTCACGTTTTTTTAGAACTTTCAATGCTAAGTTAAATATAATGTCTAAGATGAAAAAATTCGGAAATAGGCCAGAACTAGTTGCCCTTACTCAAAAGCTCCTTACATCTGCTAAGTCTGATTACCGTAACTACAAAGCATACTTAGCAAACCTAAGAAAGGAGAAAGCTCAAAAAGAAGAACTAAAGAAGAAAATATTAAACAAAACAACAAACAAAGAAAGGGGTGATGGAGAAATTGACAAAGGAAAAAAAGGGGCATGATGAGATTTTGGTCACTTTTTCGTGTGCTCTTCGTCACTTTTTGGTCACTTTTTCGTGATTTTTGGCCACTTTTCAATTATGTACAAGAGACCAGACCACTATGAGACCTGTTATTGCGGTCCGTCACGAATTCCCTCCTTCACTGGGGCCTTGAAGAGATTTATTATAGCAATAATCAAAACCTATATTTTTGTTAAGGGGGCCGCGGTGGCTCCTTGGTAGAGTGTTCACCTCTGGTGCTTGGGGTTCCGGGTTCGATCCCAGCCCCGTCAAGTGAACTTTGTGGCGGACAAACACCGTGTGCGTGGATTTTCTCGGGGTTCTCCCGTTTCCTTCCACTTTCTTCATTCCACCATTTCATTCATTATTCATCATCACCGTCTCCTTTAGCCTAACCGGCATAACCGTGGGACGTAAAACTCAAAGATTTCATTTTACTTTGGTTAAGAAAAATTTGAAGACAGTACGGTAACTCAATTTGATATAAATTCTTTTCGTACTAGGAGCTTAAAACGCGGAAGTAGGTTTCGTTTCCAACAGAAACAATTATGGTTGGCAAACATACTATGGTTGGCATGGTAATTAATAATTCCAAAATCAAAGTTCAAAAATACATTGATCCAATGTAGTTGGTCACCTTATAATATGTTGTCAACAATTTTGTTCTGCACTAAAAATTATAGGAACTGTAAGTGTTACTGGGACTTTAGAAGTTAACTGTAGGAATTATAGGAACTGTAAGTGTTTTATGAACTGTAGGATTTATAGGAATTAACTCCCAGTTGAACTTGACTATACGAAGTTTTCGGAATCCATTTTCCTCTGACGCTGTTACGCGTAGGTGAGAATGATACAACGAAGATATCTTTTGTCGTAGGTACCGGTAGTGTAAGTACTACAGCAAATAGGAGTACTCTTTGTTTCAATTCATACTCCCCTAAAAGTATTGTTTGGAAGAGGAGATATAGTAGAAGAAGAGCAGTTTTGTTTAGATAATTAAACTGCTGTAAAGAACAAATGACTAGGAATTTATAATTCTGAATGTGTAATTTACAATTTTATACAGCTAATAGCTAAACCACACTTTTCCAGCTAATTAACATATAAAATGGCTCGATGTAACCATAATATGGAAGAATGCGCAATATTGATCCAGATTGAGTATTTTCCACTAAAATTTATGAATGTCTCTACTTGCTAATAGTGCAAATTACGAGGGAAATGTATCTATTACAAATGTACCAAATTGTGACCGAATATTCAACTAATAAGTATAAAGAAGCTGACAAAATATAGAAATAAAGTCAGTCAATAGATGTTCAACAGATGGCTGTATTATGGTTTATGGAAATTTCTCAATGGTGTAACGAAGTAAAAGAAAGGAAAACATTAGAGTTAAGTTCTAAAATGCATTATTTATTACCTCATTATAGATTATCGGTTTGGTTACGTCATTTAATGTTTCTGTGGTGCAAGGCCGAAGTTCTTGTAGTGTCCAAAAGGTACAATGAAGATAAGCAATAATATGAGAATCAAACCTATTCACACGTTTAGATGTTTGACCAGATTGCAGGAACGACTGCTTGATAATTCTATTACGAAAAACTAAGAATTTAATTGACTAATTCTAACGTATTAGTTTTCCACACATCCTATATTTTAGAGACTTTTTGAAATGTATAAGCAACCGATTTGACTCCAGGAATTCCATTTTGATAGAGGTAATGAAATCATGTACCGTAGAGTCTGCCAAACCTGCACTTAGATACTCCGCTCTCATTACTATTTGTTCTTTACCTATATCAAACTCCTTCTGTTCACCAAGATTCTGAGACAATTCTTGCCTATGCAGCCCCTCATCCTTCTCCCTAGTTGTAACATCATTACATGCACAAACATCTTTAATGTGCTAACAGGGCTCCCCCTTGCTTCCATTACGTCCAGAGTAGCCCCTGGACAGAAGATAACTTCATTTGTTATACTAACAGCTTCCTAGTTTTATCTTGTGGCTATGTACTTCATATTTACAATCGTGCCATAATTAAACATTGAATGTCCTTATTCCCCTCTCGCTAAATCCAAAAATAAAAGATAAACTCACATAGCCAAACGAACTTAACAAGTTTTCCGCCATTAATGGAAACTAGTTCCTACCAGAGGGCGTAACACTGTAATAGGTGATATCCTTGGGCTAGCTTGTGCATTTAAATGGAAATTAAAAATACTCGCAACAGAACTATATTTTTGTGAAATGTTTTTGTTGACATTTGGTTCTCAATCATAGTTTCATCCAGTGGTGAATACAGAAGATCTCCTCTAGTAGGAATACCAATTCAAATAAATAAAAATAGTACGTCCGATTGGGTAGAGCCTCCAGTAGCGTAGCGTGATATTCCGAAAGGGGGATGCCAAAGTTAGTCATTTGTGCGATATAGTACTACTGCAAGCAGCAATACTGCAAGCAGCAATACATAGCTATTCCGAATGGAAATATAGGGTTATACAAAATTTAGGAGGAAGCCCCCCTAATTGGAGGTCTAGTGGGGCATAGAGAAGCGAATGCGTGGATTACGTTAGAATTTAATAACCAATTGTCTCAGCTCCTTTCTGCCACTACCGTTGTGACGAGAAAACTAGGCCCCACTTTTGCATGAACATTGTTTCCAGTATCGTTCCCTTCATTTCTTTCTCGTGGGCGGCTTGTTTCTTCACATACCACACGTCAATCTCGTTCTTTCAAAAAAAAAATATATATATCGCCCCTAGAAATTTGTCATCTTGGGTCCGGAACTCAGACGCCCGTTCGTGAATATGGGGCTGAGTGTATATCATTTGAAGATGTAAATACAAAGCACTTAAACCAACTCTGGGAGCCTGTTTATGTATCCAGATACTGAAGTCAAGGGCGCAAATCTGTCTTCAACGTTCGTGGGATGGGTAAAACTGTTCCCATAATCCTTTCCTTTTTTAACGATGTTCAAAATATTTATGAAGTTGAAAAAAATGCTGTGGAGGATTAGGGGAGCAGAGTTGTCTATAACATCGGCAGGAGGGTACATTTTAAGGCTTATTGTGGGGGAGGGGAGAAGAGACTCATATTACAGTAGATGAACCAGATTTCTGAGGTAAATCTGTTGTACTCGTATATTATATACCAAATGATGTAGATGAAATAGTGGTACATGTCATTATTACAACTCAGTGCCGTGAGCACATTCTGAAATTTGAATATATGCATAATAATAATTGACATGTTTCTACATACGCATCCACAATGATCCACATTAAAATTTTAGGACATTTGTTTTATAACAATACAAATAATGACTTCCCCAAAACTATAAAAGAAAATCAATCAGGCCTATATTTAGCGCAACAATACTCTTATCTGAGCAAAATTATGATTACCACAATAGCATTATAGGAATTGTTACAGGAATTAAACCAATAGTTGAAAATACACTACTAATAATTAATGAAAATGAAATAACACGTTATTAAAGAATACGATTCTTTTTTAAAAATGAAACAAGTCAAAGGACATCAGTTTCCTTTGTGGCAGTCGGATAGAAATCATCATCACAATCTCAAACTGGGGGGTGGGGTGGACAAGATTGTAGGGAACATGTTCCCCTTATGTCCCCGAGATTTGTGCCAGTGACTGAAGGGTCCTGGCACAATCTTTGCGATTGACGGGGAGTGGTGGCTCTCTTG
The DNA here is from genome assembly GCF_964235325.1 of Thermobia domestica. NCBI lineage: Eukaryota > Metazoa > Arthropoda > Insecta > Zygentoma > Lepismatidae > Thermobia > Thermobia domestica. The sequence continues at coordinate 224,907,176 of NC_137465.1, forward strand.
TCCTACCAGATCGGCGACCGTAATTCTGCAGAATGCTTTAAATTTATGCTGTGTCTGTGAGCTCCTTAACGATGAAGATTACAATTACGATGCATTTAGTTACGATTAAGGCATAACTATTTTAATACTATTATTTACATAACCAGCATGCTTCAAAAATGCGTTGAAATACCGTTCCGTTTTGTTCTATTTCCTTTATATTAGGGCTCGTACGAGCTCCTCCGTGATTAAGCGGTTAGCGTACGCGCCTTTGGCGTGGGAGTCCCGGGTTCGATTACCGGCGGGAGCTCATGTGGTTCGGATTCCACGTTAATCAGTAGGTCCACGTCTCATATATCCTCGCTGCTGAACGGGACGTTAAACTCAAAATCAACTCAACTCAACTAGGGCTCTATGTTCTGTTCAAAAGCTATAGCTTAGTTCAAAATATATACAGTTGGAAATACTTGAATATGCCAGCGTATATCTAAAGCAAATGTAGGGTTGCAAGGGATGAGGAGGAGTGAGAAGGGAAGTATTGCGCAAGCGCATTCAACAGAAAGCAGACGGAAACCCCGATGCTTTCAGTAGGCCTGGAAGCCCGGGGAAAATAGCATACGACAGGAGGAAAGACGGAAAATGTGCATCTGAGCGACGCGCATGCGTAGGTTCCTCTTGTCAAAGTAAGTCGAGAGAGCGCGCCAGAAGATTGCAGTGGAAATAATTGTGATAATTACAATCAAACAATTTATATATAATGAAATACGTACTTTCTCTTATTAACAGGGGATGCCGGGCATACCGGCGTTCCCTTACGCTACGCCGCTGAGAGCCTCCACCTCTTCACATTTTCCCAAAATAGTCTCAAACGTTTGTACATCGTTTCTTTACGTTTGTGAACTCAAAAGGGGCGTTTGTGCAAAAGGAATGTTAAGGTATTTAAAAACCTATCGTTTCGGCAGCCCTCTCACCAACACCGATGGGCTTCAAAATGATTTCAATCATTAGTGCGTCGTTTGTGTACAATATGACATGTTAGATTTTCCGGTATCTAGTTTGGGTGCCAGAACCCAACCACCAACGCCGACGGGTGCAAAAATGGTTTCAATGGTTCTTGCATCGTTTGTGGACGTTTATGTACGTACAAGTTTGGGTTCTGTACAACAAGAAGGGAGATACTGTATTATTGTATCTAGTTTAGATCCCAGCCCCTGCACCAATGACGATTGTCGCCAAACTGGTTTCGATCATTAATGAATTGTTTTATGCACGTTTGTGTGCAAAAGAATTATGAGATTTTGGCACCAATATCTCTTTTAGGCACCATCTTCTGATTGGCACCAACAGCTTTCAGTTCTTGGGTCTAGACTAGAAAGAGTGGGATGGTTGGAGCCAAACTTCCAGTATCCATAGCGCTTTAGTCTACGATTAAAACAAAATAATAATAATAATGTATCCACCACCACAATAATAATAATAATAATAATAATAATAATAATAATAATAATAATAATAATAATAATAATAATAATAATAAACTTATTTATTTGGATATAAAAAGGGCGACAGGGACCGTAGTTCATAAAATTTGTCATAATTAAACAAAACTTCCATAATTTGCTCTTCCTGAAACTCTAAATTTTAAAAATAAATCTTATTTGGAGAGGGCAAAGGAGGTAAATTCCCCCATGAAACGCCATGATTCGGATCTTAGATCTAACATATATGTTTGGAATCGAATTTACAAGATCATTAATGCTTCGGCCTACAACTTAAAATAAACTAATACAACAATATTCGTGTCTATTTACGTATACAAGGGAACAGGTTAGCACAACCCGTAAACCTTGCCCAAATGGGGAGAAAAATGTGCAGAATTTACTTACCATGACGCTTTGAAAAATAAAATAAATTTAATTTTTTCCCTGATAATTAAACTGATTTTAAAATTTAAATTTAAAAATTACTTATATACACCTGTATACATAATTATTTTGGTATGGTGGTATGGCATCTGAAACTACTGGGGTGGAATATTTTCTGGAGTTCCGATTAGCTCCAACATTGGAAAGGGGCTTTCCATACTTGCATATAGTGTATTATTTTTTCTATATTCAGATGTATTTTTTATTTTAGTGGTATTGACATTTAAGAATATGTAAAATGAATTACATACATTTTAAGATTCAATATTCATTTTTCTTCTTCTTCTAAATAAATAAGTATCCTACTTGTCGATAACAGGGGGAGCATATTCTCCCATGTAATGACATGACTGTTCAAATTTATGGTCTATGCATCCTTGTTCCCCCTGTATATGTAAATAGATACGTTTATTATTATTATGTAATTATAGAACGCAGAACTATAGGTCCTGTAAGTTGGTTTCCCTCTGCTCACTCATCCTATGCTAGACTCAAGAGCTGAATCTGAGATTACAGGGGGGAATTTGCCCACTCTACTCCTGCCAAAAAAAAAAAAAGAAAAGTTGAATATTATGATATTTTTCAAAGCTTTATGGAGAGTAAGTTTCGTTTTATTGTGACAAAATTATAGAGTATGTCCACTCTCCGCCTTTGCATATTGCAATATCCCTCACATGGTTCTATTTGTAAATATTTATATGTGCTGTTATTTATAAATGATACAATGTGCATTTGCTACAAGCCGCTATGAAAAGCAAACGACAGAGCATCATCGCCCCCACTCATCACGTTATAGAAGAAGAACACCAGCTCCACAGCCACACTAGAGCAGATATAAAATTCAGAGACTCAACGCAATGGTCATCAGTCAGGAGTGTTCATAGTTGCAGAGAAATTTCCCTAGTGTAGGCAAATTTAGTAGGCAAATTTAGCCAAAAGGATAAAAAGGGAATTCTTCTATAAAACACGAAAATGCAGGGAAATTCTCACTTTGCCTGATTGGCCAATATAAATACATAATTTTTTCTTTGTTCTTCAGAAATAAAGCAATACAATTACAATAGTTTGTGTATGTGTGTATCTGTCTTTTCAAAGTAGCTCAATTTGCGCCCATTTTTGGCTATGTGTGTTTGTGTGTAGAAGCAAAAACAACAAATGAATAAACCACACGTGGTTAGCACTTCCGTAATATAGTTAAATTAAGTTTATCACATAAATTATGTCATGGAAATTAGATACTAAACAAAATAGGGAAAGTTTGATAAGAAAATGGAAAATTTTGTGTCCATCGAGGGAAATTTTTTCAACGAAACTTCCGAACACTATCAATAAATCTTTGGCTGGTCAAATCCCCTCTCCTAGCTTGCAGTGGAGATTTGAGATATCCTTAACCTAACGGAAGCCTCCTAATAACTTGTTGTGGAGTTCTGAGACCATCTGCCCACCGAGCATGAAGCGGATTCCTATTGGGGACTTAACCCCTCTCATAGCTTGCAATGGAGCTTTGAGAGATTCTTTACCACAAAACCACCCAACTTGCAGTTAAGTTTGGTGGTCCTCCTTTTCCCACTTAGATTGCTGTGGAAGTCTGCAGGAGTCCAATCTCTCTTTTCTTGCAGCGGTGCATTGAATAGCCTACGCCAGGTCACTCAACTTGCAGCGGAACTTTGAGACGAATCCTTCCCTTCACCATCTGGCCTTAAAACATCTACTTATCCTAATTATTAGAGAACTTTTATACTTATTTTAGTGCTGGAAGTTTTGTAATAAAACTGATAGTGAGAGAAAGCAATTTCCGTGTATAGTTGCGCTACATTCTACCTACTTCAACAGAACTTTATAACATAAAAATAGATACATTTCATTCTTTCGTTTTTCATAGTAGTCCAGGAAGTTACTGAGAGTTTATTGAAATAAAAACGAAATTACAATAAACACAGTACAAATTATAAAAATACATCGAAAGTTCCAGATGTACAAAAGTATATACAAGGTGCGGGAAAAGTAATGGAACAGTCCAAAATCTCGCGAAATATACACACTAGCAAAACAAACAAAAACCTTCGCAGCTATGGGGATAACTTTAAAATTTTAAATGGCAACCCCCATTTCTTATTACACATTTGGATTCTCCAGAAAAAGGGACAGTGATTTGGCCCAGAATTAAAAACAGTGCCTTCACGGATGGCGCTTAAATCGACATACACAAAAAAGAGAGTACCAAAATGTTATGAAAATGCGAATTGGCAGACCTGTAGTGTGTGACCATGCGCTTAGAGTACTCGAGAGTAGAATCAGAGTTTCTGAGTTCGATTCCCGCTCAGAATAAAATTTTGTATATAAATAATGAATTCGTGCAATTTAACTTCGATAAAAATAGTGTATTTGTCCATAATTTATTAACTTGCAAAAAAAGTACAAATTGCTACAAAAGTTTTTTTTGTACACAATCCTATGAACTCTAAGCCTAATAACCCCATTACTAAGAACCACTTCATAAAGCTAGTTTGCAAAACAATTATCAAAATTTGTATTGTATGTAACTTGGATAAAGTACTAACTAAAGTCAGTATGTATAAACTTATTATTTGGGGAAATAACAGAAGAAAACAGGTTGCCTTGCACGGGGAACGAACTCAAGGCCTCAGGACTCCAGTATGCTAAACATATGGTCATAGACAATGGATGTTGGATTAATGATATTCATAGAATATGATCACATTCTAGGAACAAACACATTTTTCTGACAGTCGTACATGTCATATAATACTACCCATCCAGGTGTATCAAGTCTTATTTTAGGTACCTGTATTGTAACGAATATTACGTATCCTGTAATAGAAACATAAATGCTATTCTCTCCTTATGCGAAAAAAGTAGGTTTACAGAAACAGGTAAAACAAACACAAGTATTCTTTGTAAATTATATGTACGGTGTGTCGTTTTAACACAATTATAACACAATTGAATTCATAATTGTTCCTGAAAATGTTGCATATGTATTCGAAACCAAAAATAATTAAATATTCTATGAATAAACAAATGTTTTTTTTTTCACGAATTTGTTGTGACAATAACATGTTATAGTGGGCCTACCGATAGATGGAGAGAAATAAAAAATGAGCGTGGTATGAGCTGAACACTATAATAATTTTAATTGAAAATTCATACTTCTTTGCTTAAAAAAAAAAATAATCCGATACAAACGTTACCTGGAGATTGTAATGTATATGGATTGAACATGCAGCAGAACATAAAAGAAACCCGCTCGTGCGTTAAGTTAGTGTGGAGCAAATGATACAAGAAGTGCACACAACAATAAAACAACGGGTCCTCTGGGAAAACTCTGTTGTAATAATCTGTTTAGCTTACTTTGTTATACTTCTGTATGTGTACTCGCGCCTCACGAAATATAAAAGAGAAACGACCTTGTTTTTTCTCTTTTGTTATTGTTGTAACGATATTAAAAGCAAAGCAGGCAGAAACAATGAGTCTTCGCTATTATTGTCACGCTAACAATACAAATCATTGTGTGTGTCACTTGCGTGTGTAATGAGCGATATTCGCTGGAGAGGAGAAAGTGAATTTAATATCAGTAACATAAATTTATGATGTGAATTTCAGATTGTGTTTCCCCATTCCCTTTTCTGATATTATTGGACAGGAGTTCCCTTGTTAACACTGCGTTGGTCGCGCCCTCCACCATTACGTGAGTGGTCGCGCGTTCTACTATTGTAGAACATCAGTATTTTTCTATAGCGATATGATTTTTAGCGATATTCGGTGTTGGGTATGTTAGTTGTAGTATTATACACGTTTTAAAATAATTTAAAAATATTTTGCTTGATTAATACAAGAACATTGACAGAAATAAACATTTGGTATATCGTATTTAATATATAACAATGTTGAACTGAAATCGAGCAAGGGTTTCGGTATAAGTGTTTATATAACAGCATAAATCTTTTTTATTATACATCGTACAGGTAGAATGATATGATGTACTCTTTTTGAATGCTGCCTACTCCAAGCAATCGTCACACACGATTTTCTGCTGGTCTGGGCACACAAATCTCTGGCATTTTCCAAAAGTTTTTACTTGGTGACTTGTTGCGAGAATGGTAACAAAGGACGCATTTTCCAAACCCAGAATCTCCGTCTTGTGGTAATGGAGCACCTTCATTGAAGCCAATCAGAAGTCTTCCTCTACGTCGAAGCTCGTTTGGCGAGGATTCCACGGCTAAACGTTGGCTTATTGCTGCTTTTATAAACCTAGATCAAAACCTAGATCATGGGGGAAATTGATTCGTCTGACACTCTCGTTATTCTTATTTGCTCTAAATATATTAAGAGCATTAACACCAGCTACGTTTTTCCTCAATTCATCATCAATTAGACATAAAAAAGATTCCTTGTAGGCCAAGCCTATGAAAAACTGGTATTATATTGAAATTGCGAGTTCGTGGGTTTCTTGGCATTATGTGATCTACATACCAGCGAGAAGGTTCTATGTTCTTCTCTCTACCGATATAAAACGCACGAGTATCGAGAGAAGGTGGTGCAGCAAGATCCATGACTTCAATACTGGCTTGTACTGGTATATTTTCTTATTCTTTTTCTTCCTGTATATTGCTCGTACATCTTTGGTATCACTGCACTCAACTTTTTCTACATCAAAATCTTCCTCGAGCTCCTACATGCCTTGAATCTCAAATGTACTTTCACAGATACTTTCTGCCTCTACTAACTAAAGACGCACTTGTTCTCTGTCATACACTGACATTTCATATATTACAAACACGTATTCCACAAAAATAACGTGAAAATGTAAAACCAATTAAATCACTAATACGAAACAAACTTGTACGCCAATAGTCGCGCGATCTACAATAGTAGAACACTTATGAAATCATGGAACAAAATCTGAACAGGTGCAAGAACAAGCGCTGAAAATTAACTCGAATGTACAGAAGGCTTTCGGAGAAAGGTACATAACCGCTTAAGGTCGAGCGTGTTGCCAATTGCTCAGGATTCTAAAAATAAAACACCTGTTCTACAATAGTAGAACGCGCGACCACTGCAGTGTTAATGATTTCAACTGCATTCAAGTGCCGTTCTTTCAAGTTAAAAGACAAAACATGGAATTTTAGCTTGTAGAAATGTAAATAATTTAAATTTTAGCATATTATTTGAAGCAATGCAAGGCAAATATGAATTAGGCTGCATAAAGTGGTTGTGAACTACATGAAATTTAACATGATTTTTATATTTCACTAGCTGAAATATTCATTCTTCTCATGGGGCTGTATTTGGAAGTCAACGCCTGTGGGAGTATCACCATTCATCTCAGCGACAGCGAATGCTATGGATTTGACACTAATATCGGTCATTTTGGATTACTTTTACGTGTCTCGGTAAAACCTCTCCCAGCAGGTTAACCCAGGCTCACATACAATGGAAGCTGAATTTGAAAGTCATCGCTAATGGAAGTGTCATTTATTTATTTTATTTATTTATTTAGTATTGTTTTACATGGCGAAGTTAAGGTTCATGCCTTGTCTCCCACTTGAACATGCAAGACAATAGTGTCATAATTAGTAATACAATAATAATAATAATAATAATAATAATAATAATAATAATAATAATAATAATAATAATAATAATAATAATAATAATAAAATATATGAAACACTCCCAATCATACGTACACACACACACACACACACACATACGCGCGCACGCGCGCATCACAAGCACACATAGATTACTTAGATTACTTCAAATAACCATATAATATAATCACATACATTTAGCGAACAAATGGAATAAAAGGTAGGAAGTATAAAAACCAGCATTTTTTCAGATATTAGTAAGCCTCCGCTTACTTGTTAGTAGACTTATGGAGGATCTGCTCAACCGATTTCTTAAATAAGTTGATTGACTGAGATTTTCTTGTGCTGGATGGAAGATCATTACACGCACGGAGAGTGGATGCAAAGAACGCATTCGAGTAGAATTTTGACGAGTGTGGGGGAAGAGAAAGTAGTTTATTTACACCTGATCTTGTATTGTGGTCGTGGTAAGCATTTAGTGGTTGCAATCGTTGAAATAAGTAGGAAGGTTGTTGAAAGCGCAAAGTCTTAAAAGAGAAGTGTGAGTCGATGCAAATCACGTCTATCGGTAAGTTTCAAAAGGCCCAGCTTTCTGTAATATGGAGTTAAATGATTTGATCGTTTGAGATTACAGGCAAACCGTATACAGGCATTTTGGATACGTTGCAAACGGTACGCTAATTCTTCATTTAAGTCTGATAAAGCTACATCACAATATTCAAGGTGAGGAAATATTAGAGATTTTACAAGTAGTAGCTTTGTTTCAGTGGGTAGAATTTTCTTTAGTCTAGTGAGCGAATGCAAAGACCAGAACGATTTCTTACATACAGCGTTAATGTGAGGTTTCCACTCAAGGAATTGATCTATTATTACACCAAGATTTGTAACAGTTTCAGAAAATGGAATAATTGTTCCATTTATCTCTACTGTTGGTATATTCGAACGGTGCATTTGTATAAGTCGTATAGAGGAGACACAAATGCATTTCGATTTAAGTGGATTTATGGTTAACCCATTTTCAATTGACCATAAGTAAATGCGGTGCAAATCGTCATTCGTTTGTTGAATTGAATTGTCCAATTTTTCTGGTTGACCTGAGATATATATATTTGAAAATCATATGCGTATAGGTGGTATTTACAGTATTGTAAAACAGAAGGAAGGTCGTTAATGTACAAACAGAAAAGGAAGGGCCAAGGACACTTCTTTGAGGGGCGCCGTGAGTGAGATTCCGCAGTGCAGAAGAAGTATCGGCTACGGTTACAAACTGCTTCCGTTCCTGTAGATAATTTTTTACCCATTTCACAACACCATTGGAGAAGTTAACTTTCGTCGCCAATTTATGGAAGAGAATTTTATGTATAATTGTTTGAAAAGCTTTAGAAAAATCTAGTAGAGCAAGAACAGTTACGTACTTGCTTTCTATCCATCGATCTCAGCGACCGCAAGAACTATTAATTCGGCATTAATTTCGCTTATTTTGGATTATTTTACAAGTCTCGATATCTTCCCCAGTGACCCCCGGCCCCCAGCTGAATGAAGTGAGTTTGGAAGTTAACGCGATCGGAGTTTCACCCTTCATCTCGGCGATCGCGAAAACTATGAATTCGGCATTAACCCTCGTAGCACCAACGGAAGGGGGTGCAAATACGCCCCAGCTTCAATTTTTTATGTACTGTTCCCGTATTTTTTGTGCATAAATTTATATAATGCAAGCGCCTAAATACAATAAAAATAGGCTAAAATGTGTTAAATGCATCTACTTGTTAATTTCAAGTGTAATTATAAAGCATACGTACAGTGTTACACAAGTATTAAACTATTTCCATATGGGGTGCACCTGCACTCCTCCTTGGTGCTTAACGTAACTTGCTAGGCTTTGTGCTACGAGGGTTAATATCGTCATTTTCTACTACTTTTACATGTCCCGATAAACGAACCCTGAGACCCTCCTGGTTCGAAATTAGAAAAAGAAACGCTTCATCTTGGTTTGGGGCCTGGTCCAAGGTATCCGGGACCCAAAGGGCGTGGGTAGATAAGTGCAGTCAAATGGGCCCAGATGAATGTTGGGACGATAAGTGGGTGGGACGTAGGTACCTCCAAGATACATACCGGTACATTAATCACTCACATTTCAAACCTCAACTCTCATTGGTTCATGAGAAATGGCGGTAAACTGGAAAAGTGGGATTAATTTATTTCTCAAGAATAGATGCATCGATTTTGTTCAAATGTGGATGTATGTATAGGTATATATAACAGCTTTGTCTTTAAAAAAATAATAGCTCACCCCGTCCATTTTCTCCATCAAAAAATCGATTGAATATTTTGAGTCCCTTTTGATCTATGATAGTCTGCGAGCACAATTATGAAAAATAAATTTTAGATGTCCCTTTAACCCTACAATCACATATATTTTTTTTCCAAAATTGTATCACGGGTACGCCATGGTCAAAATTAACCGAAACCAACCATACCACTCCTATAAGGGGGAAATGCAAAAATAAAAGCTATTGATGTAACTTAACCTATTTCCTCAGTGAATGAATGAGAAATCACACCTGAAAAGCGCCAAACTCACTGAGGCCCCATTTGATGGCCTGTGGCGTCCCCATCTTCATTTTGAGCCAAAGTGAAATTATTGATATTTAACAGTTTATTATCATAACCAAATAAATAGTCAAACTCACCAGTTTTTGTGTGTTTGATTGCTTGTGAGGTTAATGATCACATTTGTGACTGATCTAATTTTCTCGATAGGGTGAGCCATTTCGAATCCAGGAAGAAGAAATTTTCCTTCAACGTCTGTAGCAGACCTGTTGAATTTTATCTACCCATCTATTCTACTGTTAAGCTACTTCACACTTTTTATCATTACCAACTGAAAAATTCATTTTTGGAGATTACACTTGACAAAGTAGGTAACCGCTAGACACCTCTTTTTTTCTTTCTGCTGGAATATACTGACACTTATTAGATCGGGTTAGATTAGAAATTAGCAAATAGCAGGTGTGTATACATGAGATACAAAAACTTAATAAAAGACTGTTATTTACAGAAGTTTATTGGTAGGCGTAGCAAGCATGGATTAGTAGAATGCTGTTCTCCTACTAATAAAGATAAACGGAATTCTTCTTAATTTAAACTAACTATAAGAAGAAGAGGCTGCGACAATCTTGTCTCTTCCCAACCTTCAGAATGCCACTCAACCCAATTAATTGAACATCATATTCAATGCAAGGAGTCCCACTAAACCAGTAACTCAGTTCAGTAACACGTGAAGATAAATGCCAGAACCAGTCTCTCACTATACTGCTAGAAACAATAACATTGAAGATTGAATAAAAAATAATCATTACTTGGTGAATATCGAGCTGGAATGCAAAATGAATCAACAAAGAAGAAAAGTACCAAAGAAAACTACCAAAGAAAAGATCACTAACAAAGAATATTCACCTACCATTACGGAACTTTCTGACGATACACCTACCAATCAAAAAGTTAAGCATATCTATATCGATTAGTATAATTAACATCTTATTAGATAACGAAACAAGAAGAAAGTACAACTTTACGTTCCATGTGCGTACGTAAGCTCCAAACCTCAACTGTAACACTGAGCACATCTGCAACATTGAAATGAAAACGACACTCAAAATTTCAGAACATAAAAATATCATTCTTAAGGAATTCAAACCAATAAAATATCGTACTCAAGCCTTTTATCAGATTTTATCAGAAAATCCATAAGCAACATGCTCAAGAAGAAGGAAATATTTACCTACCAATCTGACCATGAAAGAAATAGACGATAACCTAAGCTCATTTTTAGAGTTGTTATATACATCCAGTTAAATAAAGGAGACACCATCTTGACACACTTCTTTCTCGTGTATTATTTACATTCTACAAAACAGAGCTATAATCTAGTCCAGAATGTCGACACTACAGTCTGTTACTGATGTGAGGAAACTCACTAACTGTAAGTGAATTGTAACGAACCATTTAGGAAATATATCTGTGCAACTTTAAATACTGGGACATCCCGCCGGATTGTTCTTGTGTCTCAGAAGGCAGTTAACAACATAATATACCGTTTGACACTCATCACCAAAGAAATTATTTAATCTCCTAACACAAACAGTAACGGGCCTTTGAAGACTATGCTAAATTCGGGGACACATTAGCAGAAGAATTTAAAATGCTCGGTTTCACATCATGCCTACATCTCTAAACCTGCCATTGTCTACAAACAAGATGTGAGAGAAAGGTTTTTTGCCCACAACGAATGCTTCTCATGAAGTATGAAAATTCATCTCCTATGTTGAGATAGCGAATTCTGAACAAATCCGGATCTCACGACATTAAAACCTTCATGTACTAAACTTTATTCAAGAAACGTTCAGTACCTCATGTAAACAAATACACGTGATGATTGGTTCATTTTATTGGTTAAAGAGCCTTGGAACATCCATGCGGCAGGAGTAAATAGTTCATCATCTAGTAAGCTATTTTTCAATGTTTTTGTTGCTTGTAAGGCTCATTACCAGAAATGCAATTTCCTTACAGTTAAATAACAGAAACAACATTGTATCTAAGAACTAAATTAAATTAATGCAATAAAAGATAATACGCATGCGTATAAGGTGGCTTTGACCCATCTTACGCGCGAATCACAGCTTACAATATGGCCGCGTGCGGGAAGTATGCAAAACACGGACAGGATACAAACATGTGCTTCGCTGACCGGTAGCCAATCATCCGATGATTGGCGGAGTAATACCATTCTGCAATGTTTACATCTGAATCAGAAGGTTCGTTGAACTTTAGGTTAAGTCAAGCGTCTCTTTTCATGCTTCCTAATCTGATTCGTAATTCTAAAGTAGGGCTCGGTATCTCAGGACTGAAGACACAGAGCAGAGACAATGTGCAGCAGAGAATTAGAAAGATATACGACTTGTAGAGAATACAGCAAGAAGCAAACACTATGACATACTAGTAAACCTAGCAGTGTTAATCAAGGTGTTGTCAATCTCAAATAACAAAAAGAATATCAGGAAAGTTTTGTTAGATAATCCTAATACCCAGGAAATACTTAGTGCTGAAATAAAGTCCTCAAAATACCACAACACTGTTATCATTTCCTAGAAATTGTTTTCCAAATACTTGATTCCCTGTTATGGACTAGATTCTGGAAATATATGTTGTACATTTTTTGCTACATCGGCTGAGAGGAACTTTATACTATCTCTTCAAGATAGCAGTAGAAAGGATAAAACACACAACAAATTAGAGACTAAAATGTTCTTACAAGAATTGCAAAGGTCTAGTGCTATTTCTCCAAAAAGCATACTAGTGCTATTTCCCCATTACGTGTGGAGAGAGACAGTCTGGTCTTTTTCAGTACTAGTCCTAAAGTAGTGATTTCGTTCCAATTATGTCCCAACAAAGAAACACAACTCACGCAATTAAACCAAGAATTGTGAGACATGAAGATGAAATGGTGTGGTGTATCAATTTATCGATCCAGAGTTCACGGAAGAATGGAACCACTGCTAAAACCGTCCAATATCAGAAGAAGATACCAAACGGCAGAAGACATCGTGAATCTCATTGAGACGAAGATGGATCCAGAAGATGTAAAAGTGTTAAGAACTGGAAACAAAAATTGAAGCCAGAAGTCGCTATTGGCTTCTCCATTGCAGCCACGAGATGACGCTTCTCACAAATCTTCACAGCATTTGATATTAGTTCTCAAAGCACACATCAGAACATTGATAATGGAATATTCTCAACAAAAGAAGTTTCAAGAAGAGCAAACCATAAGAAATGCTGACCAAGAGTCTCCAAGTTCTTCAAGAGAAAACTATTTAAAATTACAAAACAAAAAACACTAAAAATGAAGAGAAATCCACACCAAACGTGGAGAAACCATCCTAAATTACAGATGAAAAAACAATGCTGGCAAAAACCAAGAGATCAGAAGCACTGCCACACAGATAAACGGAAGAATATACAGGCAAAAACAACGAAGACTTCATATTAGAGAAAACCTGCAAATATAGAAACCAAGCAAATCTCGAAGAAAGAAGAAAAACACAATAACAAACAATGAAGCAACACAATCTAAAAGTTCCAGTCCCTTTACATGGCTAATTAATTCAAGGAAATTGAACAACGGAAAGTATAACCAAGCAACAACAATGCAATACTAGCAGTAGAAGAGAAAGGCAACTAGCCAAACCACGTCAACAATCAGGACCAAACAACATTGTTACAACAAGACGACAAAGAAGCTTCTACAGATGTGCGGAAACCAACAAGAAGAAATGGCACCACGTTTACAATACATAGTTAAAGGTGTTCCAATAAAACCTGGACGAAAATGAAGTAAAAATACAGTACAACCCCTAAAATCCGAACTAATTGGGGCTGAAGCCTGTTCGGATTTCGGGGGGTTCGGATTACCCGAGAAATAATATTACGTACTTATTTCGTCACTGAATTGGCGGTAGAACAACGACTGAGCTTAGACAGGGTGGCTCAGTGGTTGAAAGGGCAGTGACCTTGACTGGCGGGTGTATACTCAGGTCCAAAATGATTGTAGCATATCCATAACTGTCTTCTTGTAACAATATAATTAGATAATTTATTTATTTATTTATTGAACAAATTCGCAGATACAGCATAATTGTGCCATTTTATACAGGGAAATGTCAACAAGCGGGAAAAAAAGAAAAAAGAATTAAAACAATAAACAACAACAGTAACATAAATAGTATTAACAAAAGAGTGCACAACTAATATTATTTAGCCAGCACGCGTTTTATTGATCTTTCAAACACCGGGTAGCTCGAAAAAATGTCCACCTCTCTAGTTAGATTATTATAATATTTGGGTACTCGGTAATGATTTTGAATAAGCATTAAGTCTAAAAATGTTAAAACCTAAAAAAAACTAAATTCGTGTGATTAAATCTATTTTTTTTTATTTTCCAGCTGTAGTTATTTTTTTTCCTCCTGAGAACGTGTTCGGATTTGCCGGGTTTTCGGATTTCCGGGGTTCGGATTTGAGACAACATCAGAAATATAACCCAAATTAGGATACATGAAGGATCTACTCTACTGGTGAAAATTTTCTCTGATGACCCTGCACAAGCAAATCATCTGAAATCACATGAAATAACAATTCAACAAAAAAGTTACAAAATCGAATCATCTAGAACATCTCCCGAACCAATGGTCGGCCATAATTGTTACCAGTACGGTCATCTCAAATACTGGTGTAAACAGATAGATTTTGTAGCCACTGTGCTACATCACATGAAGAGAACTGCAACGAATCCATAAAGATGAATTTCTGCCCCACATGCGTTAGTGACACTTGAAGTTCTGGTACTAGTATCTACCCAAAGAAATGAATGACTCACAAATAAGAAGACTACAACTACTCTTATCAATTTTAAACATACCAACAAATACAACCAAAGGCCCTTGCAGGGTCAGCAGTCCGTTCACCAAGATCCCACAAGAAATACCTAAGAAGAAAATGAAATAAACCATCGCACAAGGCATAATAAAACAATGAATAAAAGAAGCAATAGAAAGAGTTACAATTCAGATAATAATCTGGATGACCTATATCAACTTCTGTAGTTAACCAAGAAGAGAATCATCTTCCAAAACAAATTCACACAGCTTCTAAGAAGATCTATGAAATCACAGTAAAAAGAAATAGCAACAACAAAAGGATGGCTATATATTACATATACATATGCAAAAGTGGTCTAAAATTAGGCTAATTACATAGCAATCAAAATACAGAAGTAACAGCACAGTAAAAGATGGAAAAACGGGGGGGGGGGGAGAATAATGAAACTGTAACTGATGCAAACCCATGATGCATGCAAACTGATGCATGCGAGGCCATGTACAATGATTAACTATTTAGATGCTCGAGAATTACCGACCGACACTAACAAAACACTTCTCATTATATACAATACAGTTTTGCATAAATAATACGTTAATTATTGATTTGTAACAACAGATAATTTATTAATACAGGCACCACACATGGATTCATGCTACCCCTTTCAGTATGGATTTTACCATATAAATTGCCTCTATGTAGCATAAATAATATAGGATTTTTCTTTTCATAATCCAGATTTTTCCTCTCTACTGAAACCTTAACGTTTAAAATCCTTTGCTTTTGAATCGTTTTGTTTGCCCTTCTTTCTTTTCTGTTTACAAATTATGACAAATTTGTGTGTAAATACATTCGTTAAGATAAAAACTGCAATACATATAGTAAGCAATGGCATATGCCTTATTTTACTGGCTGCATGGAATAGAGGCACTTAGATAGATGGCTGATGCTTCGCTCTTTAGATAGTACAGACGGTGCTAAGGGTGTCTAATAGTTGTTGATTTTCTCTTTCTGTTTTCAGTAGTGTCAAGCATGACTACTAGCCAAACAAGGAAAAAAACTACTAAATCAAAAAAATATGTTAACTAAAATAAATAAATACAAAATACAAAATCGTAAAGCAAAGAATTAAATACCGTAATCCAGATATTAGTATGTAATCATAACATAATTTTAAGGTATGGAAAAGTAGATCCTACTAATTGCATGATTTATATCACCCTGCATAACTCATTCAAGCAACCTCATGAAAACTGAATTCTGTAACTAACTAGAAGCAGAAGTCGGTAGCCTAACAGCCTGTTTATTTCTTGTGAATCCAGTGAATCCACTTTATGACCAACAATAGGGTATGTCTGTGTTGAAATTTTGTTGTTTAGCTTTCAGCTGGCAATAGCAGTTTCCCCTTGATCTTAAAACCAGGCTTGGGATAGCTATTTTAGCATCTTGAGTTTCATACATCTACACCTTTCAAAATTTTACTAATGTTATTAGGCGACTTTCCTTCATTTCTGTTCCCATAATCATGATAGATTGCTTAAAACGAGTGCAGGAAAACGAGAGGAAAGTTTCAGAGATCCTTGCATGATCTAGTAGAGCAATTGCATGGAAATCTTGGAACTATGTTGAGTTATCAGGATCAGGCTCTGCTCAAACATTTTGTCCGCACAATACACATTCAGGTACTAAAGAAGATATCTCTTCATTACCCGATTACTACACGACTCATTGCAAATAGCTCCAACAAATTAATGAAAACTCCTTAAGGATATCATTATATGGAGCTTATCCTTTAACCAAATATCAAAAGCAGGGGTGACCACTAGAAATTCAAGAAGTCATTTACAAAATCATAAAGAAACTTCATGACCACTTTAATTCTAGGGCCGTTATTTACGTGGAAGTGCTAAAGAATACCAGCAACCACAAGAAGATGCGTTAACTCCTTCATGCCTAGATCTAGATTTTTCAAATCCACTAACACCATGAACATCTGGCCTTTTTCGGGACCGCCTTTCGTAAGATCTAGAAAGCCGAACAACAACATCGCCTTCTTTCCAGTCTTGTTAGTTACCTCACTTTTGAAACTGCAGCAGGAATACGAAACCTTTATTTGTCGAAAAATTACTATTCTTCACGGACACAATAGCGCAAATAGAGGACCTTCTTCCATAAGTTGATGTTATTGTCGTATACATGTATAGATAGAAAGGTCAGATGAAAGATAGGGTCCATTAACGTTTACCCTATTACAAAACAATGTAAATCTTAATTGGATACAGTAAATGAAACATGCGTTATACCACATATGCTTCTACTCATTAAGTTTTGAACCATACATAAACATTTAATACAATTATTACACTTCAACACTTAAACAACTTCAACATGTACACCCCTGATAACACAAAAAATATCAATCCAGTATTCAATCTCTTGCCACACATTCTGCGACTTGTCTGGTGTGATTACGTCAATGGCATCTCTGATGCATTCTCCTAAGGTTACAATGTCAGAGAGTCCTGTTTTGTACATAATATCTTTCGCATATCCCCAAAGAAAGAAATCAAAGGGAGGGGTAATGTCACGGAGGCCATGGAATTAAGACATCTCTGCAAATCCACCGGTTGGGGAAAGACTCATAAAGAAAATCGCGGACTTCATAAGACCAATGTAGGAGAGCACCATCTTGCTGAAAGATGACAGCGTTCTTCGTCTCCTGTAGCTGGGGAACGGCATATTCACCAACATGTCTAGCTAAAATATCCAGTTATATTGTTTTCAAGGAAGAAAAATGGGCCAATTATTCGATCATACATTAATTCATACGGTACGTTAACTTTTGGACTGTCTCGAATGTATTCTCATACCACATGAAGATTTTCTGTTTCCCAGGTCTGGGCATTATGGCGGTTAACTGATCCAGAGATATGATATATAGTCTTATCGGAAACCACACACTCTTCAAGAAAGTATTGTCATCATTGAAACAGTTCAGCATGTCTTTAGCAACTTGTTCACGTTGTGGGCGATCATCTTGTAATGAATGAACAATTTGGACCTTGTACAGATATAATTTAAGACGGTTGCGAACATGCACTGTGCTTCTGTACTCCTGCACTGCACTTTATGCACTGTACTCCTTGACAGTTGAAGCTTCCGCGAAGCTTGTCGAATCGATTTCTGTGGTGACCTCGTAAATGTAGTTTGAACTGCCTGCACAGTCTCTTCCGAAACAGATAGTCTGCCGCTGGTTGTGTGTCTCTGAACTGACTCCGTTGCTAAAGTTTCCATCCATGTTCTGATTAACTTGATCTCAGGTGCTTACCTTCCATAAGGGGACCTAAACTTTCGCTGCACAGTAATCGATGATTTGGTTTCTGCAAACCACAGAAGACATTGAGCTTTCTGCTAAGGGAAAGCCAATTTTACGATATAGTTCACGCAGCGTTCCATGTGGCAAAAGTGTTGAATGAGACACAAGAGACTGAATCAGCACCGTATGCGGTTCCCAAGTAGACCTGTAATAAAAAAACAATGTTAGAATCATAAATAATCCTGAAATCAGGGGTAAACATTACCGTGGACACGGTAACATATAATATCTATCAAAAAGTTAGCGGTCAGTCTGCTAGGACATCGCCTTAAGGATTCTAGAGCGACCTGCCAGTCATTTGTTTCGGTCCAGCAGGCATTGTCAGTGACCGTGCGTCAGGCGAGGAGTCAGTTTAACTGAGAATGGTTAACAGACAGGAAATTATTGAGTTCGATAATTGAGCCATCATAATATCATGTTGCGAGTTTGTCGTATCGTGTCATTACTGTCAAATTACGCCATCCAAAATCAACGGTGGATGACGTAATCGAAAACTGGAAACGTCACGGTGTCACCAGTGTCCCTAAACTTTGCGGACGACCCGAACATTTGACGGATAGGGACCGGAGAGTGCTGAAACGAGTGATATCCAGCAATCGCCGCCAAACTGCATCCGCCATCCAGCACGAGTTCCACACTGCATCGGGCACATCAATGTCACCAGAGCACCTGCCCACAAGCCACACATCACTCCAACGAAAAACGCCAGGAGTTTGGCATGATGTAAGGCTAATCGAAATTGGATCCTAAACCAATGGAAACATGTGTTATGGAATGATAAATCAAGCTACACGTGTTTTATGTCAGATGGACGGGTGTGGGTGTGGCGACAACCCGTTGAAGGCTTCTTGCCAGACAGCAAGTGCCAACAATGAAATTTAGTGGTGGTTGTGTAATGATGTGGGGTGCATTTTGTTGGTTCGGCCTAATCCCACTAGTTGTTGTGCCTGGTAACAGGACGAGTGCAAATTATCTGAACATTTTGGACAATTGAGTGCTTCCCACATTGTGGTAATACTTTGGAATAGACCCATCTTACTAGCAGGGTGATAATAGGCCTAACCCTTGCCATAAAGTTGCCAAAGTTAAGTTGTGGTATGAGGAGAACAATGTGAAACAACTCCAGTAGTCTGCTGAATCACCTGAATTGTACCTCGTGGAACATAAAGTAGAATGAATTGAAAGAATCTGTGGGATGAATTGGAGCAGAGTTTAAGGTCCAGATCAACTCGTCCAAATTCACATGCCGCACTTGGGACCGCCTTGCAGGGGGAGTGGGCTGCCACCCCACCTGATACCTATCAGCAACTGGTGGAAAGCCTTCCTCGGAGGATGCATGTTGTGATCCAGGAGGCCCTACCCGATATTAGGTACGTCATGATTTGCTTCATTCCGAAAGTTGTGGGGTGACCGGTGACTTTTTGGTAGATAGTGTATATATGATCCATTAATTTAGATTATGCTTCTCTTAAGTTACAAAGTTAGTAAATTAGTTATCTTGACCTTCAAAGTGTTAAAAGCAATTCGAAATACAATTTTTTAATAAAGAACAAGACAGGTCGTATTGCACTTGAATGCCTCAAGAAAACTATAATCGTAAATTAAAAATCCAGACGAAATACAGGCGCATATTCTTTACACTCATATGCATTCCTTACTTATATATACTGCAATAGTACGTAATAATTTAAGTCGAAAAAGGTACCGTTTCATTCACGGTAAAGTTCATGAATTTGACACTGTACAACGAAACGGAGAGTGTTTGGAAGTCACAAATGTTGTATATGAATTTCGTATTGTTTGCATTTTCATAAACTTTGTCCTTACAAAGATCTTGTTCTGAACATTCATGAATATTAGAACTTTGTAAAATAAGAAAAAAAAAGGAACGAAAGAAATCATTGAAATGAGTTGAGTTTTTGCTGAAAGTGCAGAGCAAAATTAGAAGAAGGGAGTGAAAAACAAGAAAAGAAGAGAAAACTAAGTTAAAAGCATTGTCACGTGAAATTCTGCAGCGGAATGAGAGTATATAAACACCACCAATAGTTATGAGAGAAGGGAGCAGAGATTGTTTTAGGTATGAGAGAGAGAAATATAGAATAGCTCATTTCGTAAGGAGCGAAGAAAAAGGGAAATATGTCGGGGAACATTTTTAATTAAAAAATCTGTGAAGTGTTTTTGTACAAGGAAAGAAAGAAAAACAAAAATTAGGAGAAAGTGGTAAACGGAATATAAAATAAGTAGCATATAGGATAGACAGAAGAAAGGTTCTTTGTTTTTTATGTACTTTTCTCAGACGAAAATCAGATTTACGTATAGTGCATGCAACGTAATGAATGTTTTTCTAAAGTCTAAATAAGGATAGGCATGCCGTTGTTTTTTAGTTATTTAAAGTTGATCTTTTTTATTGTGGATGAATCCTTGTAAATTCTATTAAATGTGGATAATTCGTGATCAACTCTCCAGAACTTGTTCAAGAAACATGTCCAAAAGGGTATACCTGTGTGAATGAATAAATGTCGTCCATTTCCAGTACATTTAAATGCTACCCCCGAAGGTTACGCCAAATTTAATCATCCTATACATCAAAACATCAAAAGAGTACAAAAGCGTTACTGTCCCATATATATATATATATCTTGAAACTTTGCAATATCCTCAAAACAAGTCTCTGCTGTGGTCCGTAAATCCTCACTCGAGAGAAAAATTGTTCACAAGGCTTGATCGTAAAACGAGTTGTTCGTGAACCGATGGGGTGCGCAACCAACATGTGCACTATATAACTTATTTTCGATTTAAGCATATATCTAATTAACTAACTCTATGATTTATGGAAAACGAAAGTTCACTGCCGCTTTTACAAAAGACCCCCACTGACTTCTATCCTTAGCCAGCTGGATCCAGTTTCTACTTTGTGTTCCTATTTCTGTGAGATTCATCTTAATATTGTCCTCCCCCCCTAAGTTTTTTTTTCTAATTGTGAAAACGTTCCCAGTTAAGACTTCCAGTTAAGACTTTGAAAGCGTTCCTACTTTCTTCCATTCTGGCTACATGACCTGTCCACCTAAGTCTCCTAGACTTGATGACCCTAACAATGCTTGGTAGACTGTGTAAATTATGTAGTTCCTCGTTATGAACTTTCTGCCATTCCCCATTCCCGTTTCTCTTGGGTCCGAATATTCGTTTCAGGATCTTGTTCTCAAATACTTTCCGTCTGTGTTCTTCCCTCAGAGTAAGCGACCATGTTTCGCAATCACACAGAGCAACAGACATGATTAACGTTTTATATATTTTATGCTTCAAATTCCTCGATATAATTCGCGACGACAAATGAAGAAACGAGTCCACACATTCCAGTATTTGACCGGAAACCAAACCATTCGTACAACCAAAATTTAATTATTTTTTGTTTCATTCCAGTTTATGTAAATGAAAGTTCATCTCCGGGCCATAGTTATTATACATAACTATAGATTTTGTAACGGGCAATAAGACATGTTAGTATTTCATCTATATATATAAAAGAGAACGCACAAATCCTTTGTGAACTCATCACGCTAATACGGCTGAACCAATTTCTTTCATTTTTGGGGGGTTATTAGGATTTGGACCCTAGATGGTTTTTATCATATCACTTTAATTTTTAATTACCAGTGTCTTGAGATAATTGACCATTCAAGTGTCCATAACGTACAAATCCTTTGTTAGTTCATCATAGGTAAAAATAAACGTATTTATATGCAACCCGTATGACCGTGTCACTCGGCGGGTTAACATAAATGACAGGCGATATAATGTTAACATTTACTGCAATCTACTATGGTTTTTATCATATCACTTGAAAGCGAAAAAGTAAAAATTATCTAAGTAACAAAGTTTATTGCGTTCCGGGGTGACCGCAGCGAAGCGGGGCGGGTTAACATAAATGATAGGCGATATAATGTTAACATTTACTGCAATCTTCTATGGTTTTTATCATATCACTTGAAAGCGAAAAAGTAAAAATTATCTAAGTAACAAAGTTTATTGCGTTCCGGGGTGACCGCAGCGAAGCGGGGTGAACGCTGCTAGTATTTAATATTGAAATACACAAAATAAAACGTTTCCAAATAGTATTTTATCATTTTTCAGATAAATAAATCATATTTTTCATTACACCTAATGAAAAAATTATATTCAGTATCTTTATTGTGATTGAAAATTATTTTTAGAGGATTTAACCAACACAATTAATAAGGAAATCACAAAGTGACTGTACTTCATTATTTCCATTTATCCTGTTCCCTTTCAATAAAATTAATACTCCAAGGTAATTAGTTTACATACGGAAATGAATTTAGCTCATTTGTTTAATTTTTTTGTTTGAAATTTTTATTTTATTAGCAAAAGAACTGAAAGATTGGAACAGAAATTGAATGTAATATTTTGATGTTTAATTACGCAATCTCCTCCCTTTCCCTCTT
This sequence comes from Thermobia domestica, assembly GCF_964235325.1. Classification (NCBI taxonomy): domain Eukaryota; kingdom Metazoa; phylum Arthropoda; class Insecta; order Zygentoma; family Lepismatidae; genus Thermobia; species Thermobia domestica. The sequence continues at coordinate 224,929,965 of NC_137465.1, forward strand.
TCTCTTCCCCCCTCACTTATATTCCCAATTTAACGGATTCCAAGAGTTTAAAATCAATTAACTTTTTAAAATCGGTTTTCAGTACTAAATACGAAAAAAATGTTTGAAATGAAATGACGTTACTCTAATTGTGCGGCACGTAACTATAACATGAAAATGATCCCATTGTAATATATAATGCATGTGGATGACATTTCAAAATAATTAACAAAACTCCTATATCATCCGGCGTAAATGAGAAATTACTATTTAATTTTTTGCATTTCTGGTGACTTTTGTGTTAATGAACCATTGAAAGAACAAATTTTAAATTGTATTCATGTATTTATCTGTGCTTTACTTCATTATTTTTACATTATATATATATATATATATATATATATATATATATATATATATATATATATATATATATATATATATATACATATACATACATAGTGTTTCCAAACAACCCCAACAACGTATGGCACCGAGATATGACAAAAAGTATAGAGCAACCTGAGTGCAGAAAACCGTCATTTCGGAGTAATAGGCTGCCGAAAATATGAAAAATATTAAATTTAAAGGTCCATAGCACCAATACTATGGAATCTAGCGTAATCGGATCAAGGCTTCACTTAGGAACTAGTATGTGCCCTATACAAATATCTATATTCTGCAGTACTTCCGCATCAATTTTTATGTAGGTAGTTGGTGAGTATTTCAAATTATATGCCCGGAGCTAATTATATTATTGCACTGTAATGAATACACTTAACATACTAACAGAAAATATGTACTTCCTTTCCCGATATACAAACTACAATCTGGCAACGGGATATACAAACTAGAAACATTAAATGCATTGCATGTAGATGTTAATGAAGTTACAGTGTTCATGTCAAGGCATTTGGTTTGTACGGCGGGATTTATTTTTTCAATTAAATTTTTAATAGAGAGAATAAAGTGGAGATGGAATCGTTATTGATACGTTTACTTAATTGCAGGAAAAGCATTACTCGTTATCCATTACTCCATAGTAATGAATGTTAAAACCGGAAATGGTTCATTTCTGCTACTTCCGGTTTAAGTGGATAATTGAGAGATGAGACAGTACACGTTCTTAGAACTCTAAATCGATTCCTGGAATAGGGGAAGCTGGTTCAGTGGTAGAGCGCTTGTCTTATATCTGGTTCGATCCGCGGTCAAGTAAGCTTGTGGTGGACAACATTGCGTTCGTGAGATTTTTCGAGCTAGTTCGGTTTCTTCCCCATTATCATTCCACTATTTATTCCATCGTCAATCACTTTCTTTAATTATCTTCTCTTTTAGCCTAAAGGGCATAATCGTGGAACATTAAACTGAAAGATTTCAGTTTTATTTTTAGATTCATCCTTCTCGCTATGTTTGTCCTATGTCAGCGTTTCCGAAACGGTGTACCGCGGCACACTGGTGTGCCGCGAATGGGCCGATGGTGTGCCGCGAGGAAATCGAAACAAAATTGTTAATTCTATAGGAATCAAATTGCAATACATAGGGAAAATGTATATTTGTGTTTCACATTACTATGAACCTCTACTATGAACCTACAAAAGTTTCATACTGTGTTACTTTTCTGCACATTTTTAATGTTGAGAAAAGTATTTGTTATCATTGTCATGACCATTATCGCTTCATTGTTGTTGCAGATTATTTCGTAACTTGAAAGTTTAAAATATTTAATCCTTTTGGTAAAGCAAACATGCATACAAATGACCTACATTTGTGTTTTAAAAGTACAAGAGATTTGTTTATTCGTTTGTTATTTAGTGATCTTCCTTTTTAATGAAAGGTTGGATACAGTTTTCGAAAGAGAAAGTGGATTTTTAAAAAATCCGAGTCCTATATTTCAATGCAATTGTTTACTATTTTAAAATTAGAATGAAAAATAAGCATAATGATTTACCACAAAGGAAAACCAGTCATCGAGCTTTCTTCTCTGTGAGAAGATCAGTAGGCCTAATCACAGAAAAAAAATTATCATTTACAAATAATAATAATCTATATATATAAAAGAGAACGCACAAAATCCTTTGTCCGCTCATCACGCTAATACGGCTGAACCGATTTCTTTCATTTTTGGGGGGTTGTTAGGATTTGGACCCTAGATGTTTTTTATCATATCACTTTAATTTTCAATTACCAGTGTCTTGAGATAATTGACCAATCAGGTGTCAATACGTACAAAAAATCCTTTGTCCGCTCATCACGCTAATACGGCTGAACCGATTTCTTTCATTTTTGGGGGGTTGTTAGGATGTGGACCCTAGATGGTTTTTATCATATCACTTTAATTTTCAATTACCAGTGTCTTGAGATAATTGACCATTCAGGTGTCCATACGTACAAATCCTTTGTTATTAGTTCATCATAGGTATAAAAATAAACGTATTTATATGCAACCCGCATGACCCTGTGACTCGGCGGGTTAACATAACTGACAGGCGCTATAAATCACTTGAAAGCGAAAAAGTAAAAATTATCTAAGTAACAAAGTTTATTGCGTTCCGGGATGACCGCAGCGAAGCGGGGCGGGTTGGGGTGACCGCAGCGAAGCGGGGCGGGTTAACATAAATGACAGGCGATATAATGTTAACATTAGTGCAATCTTCTATGGTTTTTATCATATCACTTGAAAGCGAAAAAGTAAAAATTATCTAAGTAACAAAGTTTATTGCGTTCCGGGGTGACCGCAGCGAAGCGGGGTGAACGCTGCTAGTAATAATAATAATAATAATAATAATAATAATAATAATAATAATAATAATAATAATAATAATAATAGTAATAATAATAATAATAATAATAATAATAATAATAATAATAATAATAATAATAATAACAATAATAATAATAATAATAATAATAATAATAATAATAATAATAATAATAATAATAATAATAATAATAATAATAATAATAATAATAATAATAATAATAATAATAATAAAATCTATATATATGAATGTGCCGCGAGAATTCAAGTTACACCTGTAGTGTGCCGCAATTTGAAAAAGGTTGGAAACGCTGTTCTATGTACTTCAATAGTAAAACCAGGAATTCTATTGGATATCTATCAGTTTCGTTTTCAGTAAAGTGTTAAGGATAGAAACGAAATGTATTCTTGTAACACATAATAAATTGTGGTAAAACGCTTCTCGCAATGTATTACCCTTTTTATTCCAACAGTGATCAACATCAAAACCAGAATTTTTCCTACTTTCGTTAGATGGGTAATGTCTATCAGTGAACTTAATTCTTTCCTTTGCCCCTCTGCTTCATGACGAAAATTAATGGTGATCCATCGAGTAATTCTTGACATACACTGTTTTCCGGATAGGCACACACATAGGAGAAATACATGATATGAAAATGAAATGAGATATTCCAGTTTAACATCCCACGATTATGCTCTTAAGCTTACGTAGATGATGATTAAGGCAAGTGAATAATAATGGAAGAAAAATTAAATGAAATCGTTAATCTTTACGTCCCACGATTATGCCGATTAGGCTAAAGGAGACGGTGATGATGAGAAATGAATGAAATAATGGAAAGTGGGATGAAACGGTAGAACACTGAGAAAACCCACGCAAAGGGTGTTTGTCCACCACAAAGTCCACACGGCGCGAGTTGGGATCGAACCAGAGACCCCAAGCACCGGAGGTGAACGCTATACCACTGAGTCACCGCGCCCACTTGATAATGAAAGAATTGGTGGAATGTTGAAGTGGGAGGAAACGGGAGTATCCCTAGAAAACCCACGGAAATGACGTTGTCCACCACAGATTTACGTGGCCGAATATCGAATCAGGGACCCGGCAGATCAGAGGTAAACGGTCTATCACTGAGCCACTTTGACCCTCGGGTAGATATATAAAGGAGATTTTGGTACAGCAGCCTATTTAAAATTGAAATGAAATGTATAATTTAACTTTCCATGATCATGCTCTAAAGACAGCAGAGAATAAGGGAAACACACGAACACTGTATGGGATCGTATTCAGTACAAACTTACAATGACTTAGAATTGAGCCAAAAATCCTCATTAAACTCGGTGTGAAAAAGACATCAAGATCGAAAAATCATTTTAAAAATGGCATTCCTATCCAATTTAGTTGATTGATATTCTGTGTTGAATATCATTATAGACAATATACATTGGTATATGTAATATAAATAAATAAATAAATAAATAAATGACAATTTTCTTCCAGTGAAACAAAAACTGTCCATTATATTTTTGGCAACATACAACATTCGTTTTAGCACCACGTCCACAAAAGTTCAATTTTTCTTATTATCTTTTTCTGAAAGTAGACATAAGTATTTAGTCTTAATCAGGTGTGCACTCAGAAATTTTTATTGAGTGGAGTCCAGTATGTGGACCATGGGTGTAGTCCAACACTACAAGCCACTACATTTATGAATAATTGAATGGGCATTAATCTGTATCCGATAAGTAATTGTAAAATACTTCCATATATATATATATATATATATATATATATATATATATATATATATATATATACAGGGTGGGCCATTTTAATTAATCCACGGAAATATCTGAAAAATGATAAAACATAGAAGAAATGTTTGAAGTACACGTTATATATTGCTAGGGGGGAAAACCATTTCCGCCAAAAGTACCCCTCTCCACCCCCCGGAAATGGGGGTAACGGGGGGTAACTTTGAAATGTCAAATGGGAACATGGGTCGAGTAATACCTCGTTCGAAAGATCTTGGAAAACTAAGTAACGCTGTACCAAAATTTGTTTCATATGGAGCACCAGTTTCAAAATGGCCGCCATGATATAGTTTGGAAACTCCAGTAGCCATAGTATGAAAACCATGGGAGGTAAATGAATGGAACAAAATTGAAATACGTAAATATCATAGAGCATATCGAATGATGTGACCCCTGCGATCCCAGCGGCTTCCCTGAAGGGATCTTGTGAGCTAAATTCAAAATTTCAATGTCCGACCGGACAACGGTTCGGGCGTACGCTTGACCTACCCAATGCTGTTTGAAAGGCAGACTTCAGGGATAGAGAATTAGTGTACTCAGTTAATGCGGATGGCCACAGTCAAGGGCGCCCATAAGGGGGGCAAGGGGGGCTCTCGCCCCCCTAGAAGAAATTGTGCTTCGGAATATCGAAAACTTAATAGAATTTTTAGAATAGCTACAGCAAAATTTGAAACTATATTTGAAATGTCGCTTTTTCTTGCCTCCCTTGAAAACCACAACATGGGCGCCCTTGGCCACAGTTACATTTTAATTAGCTATTAGCACTCATGTTATATTGTGAGCTTGAGGGACGAAACAGTGTGTACGTATATCCCCGAAATGCTTTCCGAATAACCAGCACGCATTGCATAAAAATTTCTGTGGCGACGGAGATTAGCAAATTCACACGTTTGTAAGTTCCAGCAACTGCATTATTTGACAACTTCTTTCGTATAACGTTCCTTCTGTTTTCGCATCAAATCATACTTAGCCATACAGATATGCGTTACCATTCAAATAAAATTTCACCTTTTTTTAGTCACTACAGCGTCATCCTTACAAACAAATGTTTCAACCATACCATACCTATTTGTAAGGTAGCCTTAATTTGCGAATTAAAGTAGAGTTCTCATTTGAACTTTCACTGTTACTTTCCACCCCGCTCACATACAGAGCACAGGAAAAGATTATTTTGCAGGACTTGGATATCTCTTTATACATTATGGCAATTTTACTCTAACATTTTTATCTCTGTTGTATCATTCTCGAGCCTTGGAACGCCTCCGTGGTTTTCCTATTTAATTTTCGTTATTTTCATTTATCTCCACCCGTATTCATACTATGGGCACTAGACGTTTTCTTAGACACATTCACCATGTCTTGGCGATCATTTTGAAAACGGTGTCTCACGTCGAAAATATTCTTACAGAAGCTGTTTGATATTCATTTGTCTATGTAACATGATGTTACTCGCTTCATGTTGCTATTTGAAATTTTCAAGTTGGCCCCTTTGATACCTTTCAGTGGAGTCACCCCGACAACACCTCTCGATGTGCCTTACGTCAGTTACCTACTCCAGTTTTTCTTCTGTTGATTTATCTCCAATCGCTTTCATACTACGGATACTAAACCTTTTTTCTGACACTGATACTATGTTTCGGCGGCCTTTTGAAAACATTGCCATTTCACCTCAATCGTTTTCTCCTGCAAGATGTTTGATTTTGCAAGATTTATCGAACGAGGTACCACTCGACTCATGTTACTATTTGAAATCTTGAAGTTAGCCTCCAAGACCCCTTCAGGGAGGCCACTGGGATCACAGGGACCAGACCATGCGATATGCCCTATGATATTTACGTATTTCAATTTTGTTCCATTCATTTACCTCCCATGGTTTTCATACTGCGGCTACTGGAGTTTCCAAACGATATCATGGCAGCCATTTTGAAACCGGTGCTCCATATGAAACAAATTTTGGTACAGCGTTACTTAGTTTTCCAAGACCTTTCGAACGAGGTATTACTCGATCCATGTTCCCATTTGACATTTCAAAGTTACCCCCCGTTACCCCCATTTCCGGGGGGTGGAGAGGGGTACTTTTGGCGGAAATGGTTTTCCCCCCTAGCAATATATAACGTGTACTTCAAACATTTCTTCTATGTTTTATCATTTTTCAGATATTTCCGTGGATTAATTAAAATGGCCCACCCTGTATATATATATATATTTTTTAAAAAAATGATAGATCTAGATGTTTTTATATGAGAAAAAGCACAGATGAAATGAAAGATCAAATTTTCGTGCTACGCCAATCATTTTCAATATTAAACAACTATAGTTTTGTTGAGGAAATGTACAAATGTATGTTGAATTAGGAAGTCGTGGGAGATCCGAGCCCAGTGAATCTTACGTGAGTGTCCCTTTCATCATTGAAAATGTTTTTCACGCTATAAAGTCTTACTGGTACACAGACGTACATTGAAATTTTCGACATTTCTTAGATACCTGCAAATTGACGTTCAGTTTGTGGATTACTGCACCAATGAATGTTTAAGCCTAATTATCTTGCAGTCAAAACAATGCAACATAGTCTAGCAATTTCTGTTGACGCGTAATTGTGAATGTTTTTTTTATTCAATAGTAAAACCTCAAATTAGACTGTAATTCCTTTTTTAATATGTAATTATTTAAGACATCATAATACATTATATATTTTCTTTATCTTTTAATTTCTTCCATTCTGTATTTCTTTCTCTGTCTCTGCTTTTGATACATAATATTGATTAACCTAATTAAAGAAAAGTGAATAGAAATCAAAAACATAAATTAGGTCGTAAAAATTAGAATGTGTTATACAAAGAAAGAAAATATCTTCGTTTAAACTTTTCTATTAGCAATGTCTTTAACAGTTACACAGTAATTATGGTAAGGGATTTATATTTGAAAGAAATAATATAAATATATATCTTAATTTTTAATAAGAATTTTCTGTAGAGATCAAGTTTAAGTTTTAAAAAAAAACACTCTTTTCTCGTTATTTTAAAGATTTCTTGTAAATAGTGTTCTTTTTCTTTCAATTAACTGTGTAAATCAGCTGAAAATTTGTAGTGATTAAGAATTTTGAAATTAAAAAATTGTGGACAAAAATAGGTAAATAAAAAATGGAATTGAATATTTAAAATTACTTAATTTGTTATTGAAACGAACTTCTAACTTCGTGTGGAAAACTTTGTTTTTATTCATTGATACTGAAGTAGTAATGAAGTTTCCAGTTACGGAAAGAAAAAAAAAAATAGCCAACCTTTAGAAGAAGCACTTGTTTGGCTTCAAGGACTATTTGTCTTCAGTGTTAGGAAAATTGAAAACATCAATGGATAAAATACATTATAACAGCTTACATTTTTCATAATCACTATCGTAACTATACAGGGTTTTCATAAAGTCTAGATGGATTTAATTTGCTTATAATTTTCATAAAAATGCTCATAATGAAATCAAATAAAGTGCAAACGGTAGCGGAAGGTTTAAATTTTTAGTTGGCAACACTGTTACCGTATCGAAGATGGCGTCGGTGAAAGAGAAAGCGAAATGTGTTCTGTGGTACGCAGAGCTAAAATCACCAATTCTGGTGTGTCGAAACTTCACCAAAGAGTTCAAAAAGCCGGCACTGACTGAGAGTGCAATCCGAAAGTGGCATGCTAAGTTCTTGGAGACAGGAAGCGTCCTGGACCGTCCTCGAAGTGGGAAGCCCCCAACATCGCCTGCAGGGTAAGGGAAAGCATCATTCCAGCGCCGCCTACGCGAATATTTGGACGTAAATGGCGCCCAGTTGGAGGTGTGGCGCTGGTGCAGATTACAGGTAAAAATTTAATCCTTCCGCTACCGTTTGCACTTTATTTGATTTCAATATGAGCATTTTTATGTAAATTATAAGCGAATTAAATCCGTCAATACTTTATGAAAACCCTGTATATAAAACTATAGTTATATAACTATATAACTATCGTAACTATATATCGTAACTACATGAACTGACACAAATTAAAGAGGTACTTCCGGTTGACATAGAAAGCTGAAATTTGGTATGATTGTAGCTTTCCGAGACTAGCTCTCAGAAAAATTGCCAAAAGTGAATATTTTTAATTTATAGGGTTCTAAAGAGGAGTTGAAGAAATTTCCCATGTTATTTAAAGGGGCCTTTTTCTTATCTATAATCTGAAATTTTAGTTACTCAAAGTACAAACTTGAAATTCGGTATGCTTGTACGTTTTCGTTAGCGTTACCTAAGTAAATCACCAAAAATAAAAATTTCCAACTTTATAGTGGTTTCATGAGGAATTGAAAAATATTTTCCATGTTATTTATATACAACACCTTTTACACCCCAAAATGTTTAGGCACTTCCGGCAGGAAAATAATGAAATAATGAAATTTTTGTAGAATAATGAAAGGCATGATTGTAGCCTTCCGAAACTAACTGACAGGAAAATTGACAAAAGTGAAAACCTTTAATTTTTAAGGGTCTAATGAGGAATGATTAAATCCCCATGTTATTTAAATGGGTGTTTTCTTGGGATTCAAAATCTTATCATTTCGATCGTTGAAATAGGGAAAGAAATTTGAAATTCTGTAAAATTGTGGATTTAAGAGGTGCGAGGCCGTAGGCTGAGCAACGAGGGGGTCTGGGCGCGGACCCCCAGCTAGCCAAGGCTAGTCTTATTATATAGCGATACTTTGTCTGTGGATAAATCTAATTTCTTATTCTTAATTAGCAATTGTCATTCTGTTACAGTTGCCAGGACAGTGCAATATTTAACAAGCTTTACCGCCAACCCACATAGACCATACTTCCATTAACATTCACTAATGGATATAAGACTGAAATAATTTTCTGAAGAATTATACTGAACATACAGAACGATTACAATTATACTGGATTGTACGATGGACGTAAGTCACATTTAGCATCTCCACCATGTTAACCTGGGTTGTTACTTTTAAAAAAAAAAAAAATACTTTGGAATGCAGGATTTTTACTAATAGAGCACTTTGAGTAGACCTAGTTTTGTAACATTAGCTTAATGTATGTTTTAAATTAGAGGGCCGGATTTAGGGGGCTGCACCAGAGCACATGCACTCTCTCTTCTTTGTGAATATATACTATCTAAATTGAAAAAAAAAACTAGCAGTGAAAATAGTAATACTTTTCGAAATTTTCATGTAATGTTTCTGTTTCGGGCTTAAAACACACGAATAGAGGTCTGCACGGGCTCGGGTCCTAAATTTTTAAATATACAATCATATTTTTCGGGCATTTTTGGGCCTAACTTTGTAAATATACTGTACAATGTTATTTATTGCACCATTCTTTCTGGGGAACGTTTAAAGCACAACTGCAAAATTAAACCTCTAACTGCTATAAATAAAAATACAATTTTGCGTTAATTATTAAGTTTCTGTAATTCGGGCATATTTCGGGCTTATTTGATTATCACATGAGCTCGGGATCGGGCCTAAATGCTAAAACATATTTTGGACTCGGCTCGGATCTCACATTATTAATTCATGGGCCTTGCCGGGCTAAAAATTCCGGCTTGTGCAAACCTGTACCGAGGACAGACACTTAGCACTTCCATGGAAATTTCTCATTCAAGCCACAGATGCCTAAAGGCATTTTAAAAATTTAAATTTAATACAAATGTACTGGTAGTTATTGGTGCATCCTCTCTCAGAAAATCCTGCATCGGGCTCTACCTATATTTATGCTAATTGCTAACTTGCATTTTCATTTTTATACATAAAGATATACAAAGTTCGGAAGTCTACCGTAGTTTCACATATTAGTTTCACACTCACTTGTTTTATAATTTTATTTTATAAAATCACAGCTTTTATTTTAAACAAATCAGCAAATAGAAACGGAATGATGGAGGGTCGAATGAAATTTAAGTTAGATAGAAAATTTACGTAATTATTTTTGGTTAAGTGTGAGATGGTGTGAGATTAAAGTGTCTATAAGTGATATAAAGTTTAGTCAGCACTGTAGAAATCACCATAGTAGAACCAAGTAAGCCGATGTGCATGAAGCAACGTCCTATAACTAGAAAGAAGTTTCTTCAAAAAAACATTTTCCCGAAAATGAATGTAAAGAAAAACATCTATCAAACATAAAAAGAACTAACCTCTACAAGTTTCTCCCTCCTTCTTGAAACCCTCCATCTTTATCTCTCCGAACACACACTTTCAATTTGTATAGTCACGTACTTGATGTCAAAGAAAGAAGTTGCCTTTCCTGGGACGAAATTCGTGATGAACAAAAGAGAAGGGGATCGAATTGCGTTAAGCTATAAGCGTTCTCGCTTCTTGAATTTTAATTGGAATGTCACTGCTCTCCCAGATGTATATTAGAAATGAAGGAAATGGCTGGTTTCCTTGTTTGACGTCACTGCTTGAACTCCTCCTTAGTTAATGTCTTTCCTATCACTCGACAGTCTTTGAAAAAGGAACTTTGTTTGTGATTCGAACTTTCTCTTGTTTCTCGTTTTTCTAAGTCTTTTCGAGTTTATTAACTGAGTTTCAGACATATTCTGAGAACTCTTGTAAAGGGACGAGTCACGAGTTGAATATACTGGCTGTTCCAAGAAGTTATAGAGATGTATACCTCTTGAAGATTCAAATTTTTAAGTTTAAAATGTAACTTATTGTAATGGATTGCACTTCACACTAAACAAAAGGAAGTGTATATAATGGTACATTCTGAACGGAATGGTAAAAATGACACATGGATACAAAGGAAGAAGTGACTCATAGATACATTGGATAAAACGACGCATGGATACATTGGATAAAGTAACCCATGAACACGATTTATAAAACGACACAGTGATAAATGCAGAAGATGACACATATGTACATTGGAAAGAATGATGTATTAATATAATGAACAAAGTGACGTATGCATACAATGAACAAAATGATGCATGGATACAGTAGACAAATCATAGACAAAATGACGCATAGATACATTGGATAAAATGACTTATTAATACAATGCACAGAGTGTCACACTGAAACAATAGACAAAGTGACTCACTGATACAACAGACAAAGTGACACATTGATACAGTGGATAAACTGACGCGTGGATACTGTGGACAATATACCACGTGGATACATTGGACAAAATGACACATAGGTAAGTGGCTGACTCCGATGCAATGAACAGAAAGACGTATGTATATAATGGACAAAATGGCAAGACAAAGTGACACATTGATACAATGGATAAAATGACGCATTGATACAGTGGACAAACAATGAACAAAATGACGTTTAGATACAATAGACAAAATTGACTCGTGGATGCAATGCACAGAATGTTACACTGATACAGTAGACAAACTGAGAAATTGATACAAAGACAAAGTGACACAATGATGCAATGGATAACTCTACACATGAATCGAATGAACAAGAATACATTGAACGATACATATAGCACATGAATACATTGAACAAAATTGACACATGCGTAAATGGATGATTTACTGATACAATGAACAGAAAGATGCATGTATATAATAGACAAAATGACGTATAGATGCAATGCAATAAAATGAATCATGGATATAATGCACAGAATGTCATACTGATGCAATAGACAAAGTGACTCATTGATATAATAGACAAATTGACATATTGATACAATGGATAAAAGTACGCATGAACAGAGTGGACAAGATAACACGTGGATACATTGAACAAAATGACACATGGATAAATTATTAAAACTTAAATGGGTTACACTCTGGTGCAATGGACAAAATGATGCGTAAATGCAATGAGCAAAATGACGCATGCATGCACTGGGCAAATTTATACATGAATGGAATGGAGAAACGATTGCCAAATGCATAAAATGATACATCGATGTATATAACCCCCTTAACCAATCCTGTTTCATTTTGTCTACTGTAAAATACGGTTACTTATTCCAAAAGCTCCATTTTGATTTAATTTAATTTGATTTGATTTTTAGCTACACGGGCAGATTAGACGTGGCCTATAACTTAACGTGGAATCTGAACAACATGGGCTCCCGCTGGGAATCAAATCTGGGTTTCCCACGGCAAAAGCACCATTTTAATCAGACCATTCAGGATTTAGGATTTATCATTTAGATTTCTGGGCTTTCGGCTTCAATAGCCATTTTAGCCCGTCACGGTTGAGGGATGACGTCCCTCGGCAAGCACACTATCCGGGGAAAGGGAAGGAAGAAAGGATCGGGGAAGGAAGGAAGCGGCCTGGGACCTATAAGTTAGGTACCAGCCCGGCATTTCCTTGGTGTGAATGAGGAAAATCTATTCAGGGTGGCGATTATCCTGCACCCTGATCCTGCACCCTGCACCCGATCGGGCAAATGGAAAATCTATTCTATTCAGCGTTTTACACTTTTTCGACCGAGTGGCCCCACCGGGAAATCGAACCCGCGACCGCTCTCAGACCATTCGCGAAATACGACATATCACTATATTATGTATGAAATAGGGTAGTTTATGTAGGTGAGAGGAAATTAGCAACCTATTTACTATGGATTAGCAAGAAAGCTACTGTGCAAGGACATTTCAATGTATATATATATATATCTAAGTCTCGATTATTTGTGCGCGGATTATCCAGTTTACGGCGTATTCGTACTGGGTATTTTCATCTACATATTAATATTAATATTCATATTATTATTATTATTATTATTATTATTATTATTATTATTATTATTATTATTATTATTATTATACTATTATTATTATTATTATTAGTAGTAGTAGTAGTAGTAGTAGTATGCATGTACCTAGATGTGTACGTATGTATTTTCTTCATTCCTCTTCTGAGCAGGCGATATAGTATTATACATGCCATCCAAGTATATTACATCTCTCTGTTCTTCTCTTTACTCTGGTGTATGCAGGAGGTTTCGTAAAATCCTCCATGTACCCAATATTACTTTCTTCCCTATTTCCTTTATGACTTGTTCATCAATTCCAGTTGTTTCAAATGCTTTTTTCATCATCCTGTGAACTATTCAGATACCGGATATTACTATTGATATTATTGTCACATTTTTTGTTCTATTTTTCTTTCATGTATTGTTCTAGTTGTTTGCATTTTTCTATTTTTTTCTATGTGCTTTCTGTAGGTCTTTTTTGTGTGTCTGGTATTGTGATGTCTAATAGATGTACCTCTTCGTTCTCTTTCTTATTACTGTAATGTGCGGTCTGTTATGACGTACTTCTTTATTAGTTAGTATTGTTCTGTTTCAATAATGGTTGTGTTATTTTGTTTCTAATGCAATGTCTGTTCAAAAAGAAACTGAACTTTTAAAAAAACTCTAATAATCAGAGGGAGCGCACCAGGCTCGTATCCAGGGCAGGGTTTAGGGGGACCGGACCCCCCTAAATTTTTGCTGACCACCTAACATTTTCACGGTAGGCTTGCAAATGAACGATAATATGGTGATGAACTATCATATGGTTGGATCGGACCCCCCCCCCCCTAAATTCAGCCGGGCCGCCATTACATTTTTGGCCTGGAGCGCGCTGAGGCTACTGATCATATCTACGAGTAGTGACAGATTTAGACAACAAGTTGCTATTTGCCTCGTTCCCCTACGTCCGTTAGTCACCAATCTATAGCCATTGAAATGATCACCTGCACAAGCTTTCGTCAAAATAATGATACACTGACAATGAAAGAAATTGAACAATGTGTGTGCTTCAAAATTCGTTACAAACTTGGCAAAACACAGAGCTATTTAATTGCTTTCCAATTCATTCAGATTTTCTTTTCGTACAAAAAGGCATTCATTAGTCTGTCGAAGATCAAGGTCATGTTGATTATATTTTTTCATAGAAGAGGCATTGTCCATCATGAATTTGTATTCATCAGATGGTAAAGAAACAGTTATGCCAGAACATTTTAGCGTGGTTAAGGAACGTTGTTATACGCAGGAGGAAGCCTAAAGTGTGGCAAATCCAGCTTTGGATGCTCACGGAGCCAATGCAGCTACTTACTTTTCGCCCCTCATCCGCAGTCAAAACAATCAGACTCCCGTTGTGCCCCATCCACCTTATACTCCGTACCTAGCCTCAGAGTACCTTTTTCTGTTTCCTAAATGTAAAACCACGTTGAAAGGACATCATTTACAAACCTTCTGGTATTATCTATTCTTTTGTGATAAATTTGGCATCTTTTGCATTTGTCATCTTGTACGAGTATGATTATATTTTTCAGGATGTGTTTTTTAGTAGAGTTTGATTATCTGGTCTTGTATTTCTGGCATGAAGCTTTACGTTTCTGAGAATAAGTCTCCTATTTTCATTCAGTGAAATGTTGTATCTCTACCTACGTGATCCTGGTCGACGTATTCTGGGATTTACCCTTACAATAGTTTTCCTCCCCATTGTTTCCTTGTGGCCTTTGTTGTTTGTAATATTGGCATTACTGTTGAGTTTTCCATCTGGCTTAAGTGAAGTGGCATATATGTTTGTGGTTCGTTGCTACTATTGTTCTGTGTAGTATGGAATTTTCTTGTTTTCCAGAGAAATGATTTCATAATATTTGAATTTGTCTGTAATTTCGAATGTTGATTAGTTCTCCTTCGATTCTTAGTCATAGGTCGTGGATGTAGTGTTGTGTTGTCTGTCCATCTTGTTCTGGTTTTCCTTTTGAGGTATCCTACTTCGTTCTCTGTCGATTTAATAATTCTTAATGAGTACGTTAGAAGTGATACTTCAAATGTATTAATAGCATTCCTTACGGTGTTGTGTTACTTCTTCTTTCATATATTTGTGTTTTGTTCTACTAGATTGGTTGGAACCTAAATATTTGTTCTTCTTTCGGCTTCATGACTTCCATGTATCTTCCGTGATTAATGTATGTTGATTGGTGATTTTTTCCTTAATTAATCTGCATTGTTTTGTATTTCTCTATTAAAATTTCAATCCTGTGTCTGTCAAGAACATTCGAATTATTATTATTATTAAAATTATGTGAAGGTGTTCAAACGACTCAAACGCCAAAGGAATCTTTGAATACATCTGAAATGTCCTCCAACAAATCGTAGCGCGTGTGACATAAACGGCAAATAATTGAAACACTGCTATACTACAAGCTGTGGCATATTTAAGGGGGAAGCTTTTGGACTTAAGCCCCCGCCGAATTTTATTTTCTATATTCAAGTAAATGATATATCTTGCAGAATTTTCAATTTCGGTGCTAAAGTTAGCGAAGCCCCGAAACAAAATCGTAAATACGCCACTGACTACAAGTATTGCAATATGTTTATGAGTTTCTTATGATAAACTATGATTGAAAATAAATGTACAGTTCCAATTTTTCGTGTTTACTCGTGTTGTTTTGTCCAATAACTAGTACGAATAATCGTAGTGCACTCTTTTTAGTTAAAAACATCATCATGAATTTCTCATTACTTCTTAGCCGCTCTATTAGTGCGTCCTTGTTATACAACTTGCTACCTCTACAAACTCTATAAATATATAAAAAATATATATATAATGGTTTCTAGGTGTACGTGCGACTCCGTCCGTACACAATCAGTCAATCAATCAATTATATCTATCTATCTATCTATCTATCTATCCATGTATATATATATATATATATATATATATATATATATATATATATATATATATATATATATATATGTATGTATATATATATATATATATATATATATATATATATATATATATATATATATATATATATATATATATATATATATACAGCGTGCGGCACGTAAAACCGGCCCGTAAAGTGAACACATAAAATGAAATGTAATGTATTGAATATGATTAATTACAACACATAAATGAAATGTAATGTATTGAATATGACTACTCACCTTCACAGCAGCCTTCACAGCAGGTGCTGAAAGTGTCCTCCGCCCACTTCAACACACATGTGAGCACGATTGAGGAGATTCATATATACCCTTGTCAGTTCTTGTGTTGTAATGCTATTGGTGACATCCTGGATCCTGGTCTTGAGTTCTTCAATTGTGTGTGGATTTGTTTCGTATACTCTTCCCTTTAACAGTCCCCATAAGTAAAAGTCACACGTGGACAAGTCTGGTGACCGAGGAGGCCACAAGCCTTTGCTGATTGTCCTCTCTGGTGTAAACATCTCATGCACAAGGGACAATGATGCAGCTGATGTGTGGCATGTTGCACCGTCCTGCTGAAAGTAACATAACTGACGCTCCTCTTCGGTCGTGTGTATAAAACTTCTCCAGGATTCCCATATACATGTCACTGTTCACTGTCGTCTCAAAGAATATGGGCCCAATAACGCGTGTGGCGGAAATGGCACACCAAACACCAATCTTCTCATCATGCAAGGGTACCTGGTGGATTGCGTGTGGATTTTCTGTCGACCAATACCGGTTGTTTTGGGAATTTACGTACCCGAAACAAATTCTTTGTTTTCAAAAAAGATCCAGTGAGAATGAACCCTTCAACAATGGCAACACGCTCGGGTATCGAATACGGCATTATCACACACTGACACTCACCCGGCTTAACACAACGAAACCTTTTTCTCAACTGGTTTCGACAAGTTTCACTGGCTGCGGCTGCACGTGACTGCTGCAGGTCACGTAAGTCGACCCGACCTCGACACGCCATCTCTTTGTAGGAAGGTAGATTATTTAAGTGTTGCCAAAAACACAATATACCAGAATATTACGACGGGCCGGTTTTACGTGCCGCACCCTGAGAGAGAGAGAGATAAATAGATATAAATTCCATGTATATCACTGACCCTATACCTAGTTTACTACGAATCAGTTTATTGATCTTGAAGGTATAAAGCTTAAGTTCTAACATTTGTTTGAAATGACATTATCTTTTTGTTTAAAGTTTTGTTGATAACAAACAGACACCTAGGAGCAGAGCGGTCGTCTCCTTATCAAATTATACATCTGGATAACAAAAACTTTCAACAGAGCAACATTATCTGTGAATAGTGCGAAGGAAAGTCAGTATAAGGAATATCGTGAATTAGTGTTAGGATCATAGAATATTCATCTGCACAAATTTATAACTTAAAAGTAAAGCAAATATTGGTAAACTTCAGTAAACTTCTAAATCCAATGGATTTTTTATCCAAGTGCCTCTGCAACATTTAGAATCCCTGATCAAGAGCCAATATTATTAAATCGGAACACATTTGAAAGCTGTGGTTTCCCATGACTCATCTAACGGAACATTGAGACAATTCTATTGCGCTACAATGTTCTAGCATAGATAACGTTTGTAGAAGTCTATGAATTGAGAAAACCATGTCTGTTTCCCTGTATGTATACCCTCTGTGAAGTGGAATACCTCAAATGCTTCTTAGGGGCAAGTGCTGTTGAACGATTCTCTGAAGTGTAGAGTGGTCCTTACAGACTATGCTACATAAAAGTTTAGATGCGCCTGCGGTACCAATAGGCAATAGCAAAAACAAGTAGAGTATCGACAAACAAAATGCATTCCTAAATGGTGGAAGCCAACAGAAAACCATCACTGTATATTCCCCAACAACATGCAGCATTCGAATATTTTTTTAAACTAAAATAAACTCAGAATCTCATATTGCGAAATCGGCATGCTCCACGGATTTTGGGCATGGTAAATATTTGCTCAGGTATGAACAGATAATACAAATTTGATTATAGAACGTCATGAGTTTAAACATAGGAGGTAGATTAGAAACCTGAAGAAAGATAGATAAGACTGAAAATGGATATAGTGGAGAAAGCAAATTAAAGTGGAAAGAACAAGATAATTTTGCATGTAAATATAATATTATTAGCTCAGGTACGGGAAATGGTGTCACTGGTGTTGGATTTATAATGAATAATATAGTAGGACGACGAATAAGTTACAGCATAGTAAATGACAGACTTATAGGAGTTAAACTTAAATACCAAACCAGGGGTACAAGTGTTATTCAGGTAGATATACCAGCGACAGTGCATGATGATGAAGTAGAACAAGTTTATAAAGCTAATGTAAACTCTAGGAAAGAAGTAAAGGAAGAAAATCTTATTGCGGTAGGAGATTGGAATGATGCTGTCGTAGAAAAAGGCAAGCGAGGGAAAGCAGTAGGAGAAAATAATAGAAAAGTGCAAGGAAAGAGGAGAGAGACTGATTCAGTTTTTTTTTCTTTATGAAGAAAAAGACAGTTGTAGCACATACCTTGACACTTTAACTATTGGAATAAGTGGTTCATTATTTACCCCAATTTTAGATCTTTTTCTCCTAAGCCCATGGACGAATTGCCTCAATCAAACAGGGTCCATCGTAGTTCTTACGACTACTGGGACAACGTGTAAACCAGTGGGAGATAGAAGGATCTTCAAACCATCCCCAAACTAGTATAAAAAGCCAAACTGGAATTTTATCCAAGCATGGGTACTATTCACTAATGACATCATTAAATAAATAAAACTTCGTTGTAATTATACACAGAATTTATTGAGGCTACTAAAATTCGAGGGTTATACGTTTCACACGTTATCCATAGCCTTCTTATTTCAAAACAAAAATCTTGATAGTAAAGACAGAACGAAATCTGTAAACAATAAACGAATACTATACTCAAAATAACCGCTTATGGCTCAAACTTTGTAAGCTGAGCTCTCTAAAGCTCAAGATGAAATTTTTCCCGAACGGACAATAAGATGTGAATAAGATTGTATATAAGAGGAAACATGATTTTTTTTCTCTCTCTTTCTTGGTCTATGATAGGTTTCGTTCGCCTACCTAATTGGATTTAGGCAACTAGTAAAACACTTACTACATCAAGCTGTATAACTTCCACGTACTTGATAAAATGTTAAGCAACCAAAGAGACACTTGGGATATGGGGAGTGTAAACTTACAGTTGCAAATAACATCTGTAATGTCAGTTTGAAACCTACTTCATGTGTGTGAACCTGGCAGAACCCATTTTCGGAAATCGAAAATAAACCATGCAGATCGTTTGTTCATCGTTTGTTCACGATTGTTCACATAAAATTTTCGTTTGTTCACGATTTATAAACAATTTATACGAACAACAAAATGGGCGGTGCCAACTTCACGCAGCAGAACCCATTTTCAGAAATCGAAAATAAACCATGCAGATCGTTTGTTCATCGTTTGTTCACGATTGTTCACATAATATTTTCGTTTGTTCACGATTTATAAACAATTTATACGAAAAACAAAATGGGCGGTACACACTTCACGTACCTGAAAATTATTGGAAATCGAAAATTAACCATGCAGACCGTTTGTTCATCGTTCGTTCACGATTGTTCACAAAAAATTTTCGTTTGTTCCACGATTTACAAACAATTTATACCAAAAACAAGATGGGCGGTGCCAACTTCACGCAGCAGAACCCATTTTCAGAAATCGAAAATAATCCATACACATCGTTTGTTCATCGTTTGTTTACGATTGTACACATAAAATTTTCGTTTGTTCACGATTTATAAACAATTTATACGAAAAACAAAATGGGCGGTGCCAACTTCACGTACCTGAAAATTATTGGAAATCGAAAATAAAGCATGCAGATCGTTTGTTCATCGTTTGTTCACGATTGTTCACATAATATTTTCGTTTGTTCACGATTTATAAACAATTTATACGAAAACCAAAACGGGCGGTACCAACTTCACGTACCTGAAAATTATTGGAAATCAAAAATTAACCAAGCTGATCGTTTGTTCATCGTTTGTTCACGATTGTTCACAGAAAATTTTCGTTTGTTCACGATTTATAAACAATTTATACGAAAAACAAAATGGGCGGTGCCAACTTCACGTACCTAAAAATTATTGGAAATCGAAAATTAACCATGCAGATCGTTTGTTCATCGTTTGTTCACGATTGTTCACAGAAAATTTTCGTTTGTTCACGATTTATAAACAATTTATACGAAAAACAAAATGGGCGGTGCCAACTTCACGCAGCAGAACCCATTTTCAGAAATCGAAAATAAACCATGCAGATCGTTTGTTCATCGTTTGTTCACGATTGTTCACATAATATTTTCGTTTGTTCACGATTTATAAACAATTTATACGAAAACCAAAAGGGGCGGTACCAACTTCACGTACCTGAAAATTATTGGAAATCAAAAATTAACCAAGCTGATCGTTTGTTCATCGTTTGTTCACGATTGTTCACAAAAAATTTTCGTTTGTTCACGATTTATAAACAATTTATACGAAAAACAAAATGGGCGGTGTCAACTTCACGTACCTGAAAATTATTGGAAATCGAAAATAAACCATGCAGATCGTTTGTTCATCGTTTGTTCACGATTGTACACATAATATTTTCGTTTGTTCACGATTTATAAACAATTTATACCAAAAACAAGATGGGCGGTGCCAACTTCACGCAGCAGAACCCATTTTCAGAAATCGAAAATAAACCATGCACATCGTTTGTTCATCGTTTGTTTACGATTGTACACATAAAATTTTCGTTTGTTCACGATTTATAAACAATTTATACGAAAAACAAAATGGGCAGTGCCAACTTCACGCAGCAGAACCCATTTTCAAAAATCGAAAATAAACCATGAAGATCGTTTGTTCATCGTTTGTTCACGATTGTTCACATAAAATTATAGTTTGTTCACGATTTATAAACAATTTATACGAAAAACAAAATGGGCGGTGCCAACTTCACGTACCTGAAAATTATTGGAAATCGAAAATAAAGCATGCAGATCGTTTGTTCATCGTTTGTTCATCGTCTGTTCACGATTGTTCACATAAAATTTTCGTTTGTTCACGATTTATAAAAAAATTATACGAAAAACAAAATGGGCGGTGCCAACTTCACGTACCTGAAAATTATTGGAAATCGAAAATTAACCAAGCAGATCGTTTGTTCATCGTTTGTTCACGATTGATCACACAAAATTTTCGTTTGTTCACGATTTATAAACAATTTATACGAAAAACAAAATGGGGGGTGCCAACTGCACGCAGCAGAACCCATTTTCAGAATTCGAAAATAAACCATGCAGATCGTTTGTTCATCGTTTGTTCACGATTGATCACATTAAATTTTCGTTTGTTCACGGTTTATAAACAATTTATACGAAAAACAAAATCGGCGGTGCCAACTTCACGCAGCAGAACCCATTTTCAGAAATCGAAAATAAACCATGCAGATCGTTTGTTCATCGTTTGTTCACGATTGTTCACATAAAATTTTCGTTTGTTCACGATTTATAAACAATTTATACGAAAAACAAAATGGGCGGTGCCAACTTCACGCAGCAGAACCCATTTTCAGAAATCCAAAATAAACCATGCAGATCGTTTGATCATCGTTTGTTCACGATTGATCACACAAAATTTTCGTTTGTTCACGGTTTATAAACAATTTATACGAAAAACAAAATGGGCGGTGCCAACTTTACGCAGCAGAACCCATTTTCAGAAATCGAAAATAAACCATGCAGATCGTTTGTTCATCGTTTGTTCACGATTGTTCACATAAAATTTTCGTTTGTTCACGATTTATAAACAATTTATACGAAAAACAAAATGGGCGGTGCCAACTTCACGCAGCAGAACCCATATTCAAAAATCGAAAATAAACCATGAAGATCGTTTGTTCATCGTTTGTTCACGATTGTTCACATAAAATTTTCGTTTGTTCACGATTTATAAACAATTTATACGAAAAACAAAATGGGCGGTGCCAACTTCACGTACCTGAAAATTATTGGAAATCGAAAATTAACCAAGCAGATCGTTTGTTCATCGTTTGTTCACGATTGTTCACACAAAATTTTCGTTTGTTCACGATTTATAAACAATTTATACGAAAAACAAAATGGGCGGTGCCAACTTCACGCAGCAGAACCCATTTTCAGAAATCGAAAATAAACCATGCAGATCGCTTGATCATCGTTTGTTCACGATTGTTCACAAAAAAATTTCGTTTGTTCACTATTTATAAACAATTTATACGAAAAACAAAATGGGCGGTGCCAACTTCAAGTACCTGAAAATTATTGGAAATTGAAAATTAACCATGCAGATCGTTTGTTCATCGTTTGTTCACGATTGTTCACAAAAAATTTTTGTATGTTCACGATTTATAAACAATTTATACAAACAACAAAATGGGCGGTGCCAACTGCACGCAGCAGAACCCATTTTCAAAAATCGAAAATAAAGCATGCAGATCGTTTGTTCATCGTTTGTTCACGATTGTTCTCATAAAATTTTCGTTTGTTCACGATTTATAAACAATTTATACGAAGAACAAAATGAGCGGTGCCAACTTCACGTACCTGAAAATTATTGGAAATCGAAAATTAACCATGCAGATCGTTTGTTCATCGTTTGTTCACGATTGTTCACAAAAAAGTTTCGTTTGTTCACGATTTATAAACAATTTATACGAAAAACAAAATGGGCGGTGCCAACTTCACGCAGCAGAACCCATTTTCAAAAATCGAAAATAAACCATGAAGATCGTTTGTTCATCGTTTGTTCACGATTGTTCACATAAAATTTTCGTTTGTTCACGATTTATAAACAATTTATACGAAAAACAAAATGGGCGGTGCCAACTTCACGTACCTGAAAATTATTGGAAATCGAAAATTAACCAAGCAGATCGTTTGTTCATCGTTTGTTCACGATTGTTCACACAAAATTTTCGTTTGTTCACGATTTATAAACAATTTATACGAAAAACAAAATGGGCGGTGCCAACTTCACGCAGCAGAACCCATTTTCAAAAAGCGAAAATAAACCATGAAGATCGTTTGTTCATCGTTTGTTCACGATTGTTCACATAAAATTTTCGTTTGTTCACGATTTATAAACAATTTATACGAAAAACAAAATGGGCGGTGCCAACTTCACGTACCTGAAAATTATTGGAAATCGAAAATTAACCATGCAGATCGTTTGTTCATCGTTTGTTCATGATTATTCATAAAAAATTTTCGTTTTTTCACGATTTATAAACAATTTATACAAAAAACAAAATGGGCGGTGCCAACTTCACGCAGCAGAACCCATTTTCAAAAATCGAAAATAAACCATGCAGATCGTTTGTTCATCGTTTGTTCACGATTGTTCACATAAAATTTTCGTTTGTTCACGATTTATAAACAATTTATACGAAAAACAAAATGAGCGGTGCCAACTTCACGTACATGAAAATTATTGGAAATCGAAAATTAACCAAGCAGATCGTTTGTTCATCGTTTGTTCACGATTGATCACACAAAATTTTCGTTTGTTCACGATTTATAAACAATTTATACGAAAAACAAAATGGGCGGTGCCAACTTCACGCACAAGAACCCATTTTCAGAAATAGAAAATAAACCATGCAGATCGTTTGCTCATCGTTTGTTCACGATTGTTCACATAAAATTTTCGTTTGTTCACGATTTATAAACAATTTATACGAAAAACAAAATGGGCGGTGCCAACTTCACGCAGCAGAACCCATTTTCAGAAATCGAAAATAAACCATGCAGATCGTTTGTTCATCGTTTGTTCACGATTGATCACACAAAATTTTCGTTTGTTCACGATTTATAAACAATTTATACGAAAAACAAAATGGGCGGTGCCAACTTTACGCAGCAGAACCCATTTTCAGAAATCGAAAATAAACCATGCAGATCGTTTGTTCATCGTTTGTTCACGATTGTTCACATAAAATTTTCGTTTGTTCACGATTTATAAACAATTTATACGAAAAACAAAATGGGCGGTGCCAACTTCACGCAGCAGAACCCATTTTCAAAAATCGAAAATAAAGCATGCAGATCGTTTGTTCATCGTTTGTTCACGATTGTTCTCATAAAATTTTCGTTTGTTCACGATTTATAAACAATTTATACGAAGAACAAAATGAGCGGTGCCAACTTCACGTACCTGAAAATTATTGGAAATCGAAAATTAACCATGCAGATCGTTTGTTCATCGTTTGTTCACGATTGTTCACAAAAAAGTTTCGTTTGTTCACGATTTATAAACAATTTATACGAAAAACAAAATGGGCGGTGCCAACTTCACGCAGCAGAACCCATTTTCAAAAATCGAAAATAAACCATGAAGATCGTTTGTTCATCGTTTGTTCACGATTGTTCACATAAAATTTTCGTTTGTTCACGATTTATAAACAATTTATACGAAAAACAAAATGGGCGGTGCCAACTTCACGTACCTGAAAATTATTGGAAATCGAAAATTAACCAAGCAGATCGTTTGTTCATCGTTTGTTCACGATTGTTCACACAAAATTTTCGTTTGTTCACGATTTATAAACAATTTATACGAAAAACAAAATGGGCGGTGCCAACTTCACGCAGCAGAACCCATTTTCAAAAATCGAAAATAAACCATGAAGATCGTTTGTTCATCGTTTGTTCACGATTGTTCACATAAAATTTTCGTTTGTTCACGATTTATAAACAATTTATACGAAAAACAAAATGGGCGGTGCCAACTTCACGTACCTGAAAATTATTGGAAATCGAAAATTAACCATGCAGATCGTTTGTTCATCGTTTGTTCATGATTATTCATAAAAAATTTTCGTTTTTTCACGATTTATAAACAATTTATACAAAAAACAAAATGGGCGGTGCCAACTTCACGCAGCAGAACCCATTTTCAAAAATCGAAAATAAACCATGCAGATCGTTTGTTCATCGTTTGTTCATGATTGTTCACATAAAATTTTCGTTTGTTCACGATTTATAAACAATTTATACGAGAAACAAAATGGGCGGTGCCAACTTCACGTACATGAAAATTATTGGAAATCGAAAATTAACCAAGCAGATCGTTTGTTCATCGTTTGTTCACGATTGTTCACAAAAAAGTTTTATTTGTTCACGATTTATAAACAATTTATACAAAAAACAGAATGGGCGGTGCCAACTGCACGCAGCAGAACCCATTTTCAGAAATCGAAAATAAAGCATGCAGATCGTTTGTTCATCGTTTGTTCACGATTGTTCTCATAAAATTTTCGTTTGTTCACGATTTATAAACAATTTATACGAAGAACAAAATGGGCGGTGCCAACTTCACGTACCTGAAAATTATTGGAAATCGAAAATTAACCATGCAGATCGTTTGTTCATCGTTTGTTCACGATTGTTCACAAAAAATTTTCGTTTTTTCACGATTTATAAACAATTTATACGAAAAACAAAATGGGCGGTGCCAACTTCACGTACCTGAAAATTACTGGAAATCGAAAATTAACCAAGCAGATCGTTTGTTCATCGTTTGTTCACGATTGTTCACACAAAATTTTCGTTTGTTCACGATTTATAAACAATTTATACGAAAAACAAAATGGGCGGTGCCAACTTCACGCAGCAGAACCCATTTTCAAAAATCGAAAATAAACCATGAAGATCGTTTGTTCATCGTTTGTTCACGATTGTTCACATAAAATTTTCGTTTGTTCACGATTTATAAACAATTTATACGAAAAACAAAATGGGCGGTGCCAACTTCACGTACCTGAAAATTATTGGAAATCGAAAATTAACCAAGCAGATCGTTTGTTCATCGTTTGTTCACGATTGTTCACATAATATTTTCGTTTGTTCACGATTTATAAACAATTTATACGAAAAACAAAATGGGCGGTCCCAACTTCACGTACCTGAAAATTATTGGAAATCGAAAATTAACCATGCAGATCGTTTGTTCATCGTTTGTTCATGATTGTTCACAAAATATTTTCGTTTTTTCACGATTTATAAACAATTTATACAAAAAACAAAATGGGCGGTGCCAACTGCACGCAGCAGAACCCATTTTCAAAAATCGAAAATAAACTATGAAGATCGTTTGTTCATCGTTTGTTCACGATTGTTCACTTAAAATTTTCGTTTGTTCACGATTTATAAACAATTTATACGAAAAACAAAATGGGCGGTGCCAACTTCACGCAGCAGAACCCATTTTCAGAAATCGAAAATAAACCATGCAGATCGTTTGTTCATCGTTTGTTCACGATTGTTCACATAAAATTTTCGTTTGTTCACGATTTATAAACAATTTATACGAAAAACAAAATGGGCGGTGCCAACTTCACGCAGCAGAACCCATTTTCAAAAATCAAAAATAAACCATGAAGATCGTTTGTTCATCGTTTGTTCACGATTGTTCACATAAAATTTTCGTTTGTTCACGATTTATAAACAATTTATACGAAAAACAAAATGGGCGGTGCCAACTTCACGTACCTGAAAATTATTGGAAATCGAAAATTAACCATGCAGATCGTTTGTTCATCGTTTGTTCACGATTGTTCACCAAAATGTTTCGTTTGTTCACGATTTATAAACAATTTATACGAAAATCAAAATGGGCAATGCCAACTTCACGTACCTGAAAATTATTGGAAATCGAAATTAAACCATGTAGATCGCTTGTTTATCGTTTGTTCACGATTGTTAACTTAAAGTTCTTTTGTTTGTAGGGAAATTTTCTATGAGTGAAATTCACTGAGCAAACTTTACGTACGGGGTATAAGCATAGTTGTTTGTCCTCGAAGCAGGCCCGGAACTAGACGGAGGGCTAGGAGAAGCCTGGCCCAGACCTAAACTTTGGCGGCAACACGTAAGTATGATATTAGCTTAAATCACTTATACAATGCCTTATATTTAATTTGGCACCAGAACGAAGTTTGTATCTCAGTTCCGTGATGCGATATTACCGCATAAGCATAAGTAGTCGTAGTTGCGTGGCCGCCATATTGATGCCGTAATTTCAGGCGGTTGCCCACGTGGGACTTTTTAGGACTTTTGTGTGGAGTATCAGGGGAGTCCATAGAATGTGTTGAAATGAAAATTTGATTTCTCATGTTTTTTTTCCGTCTCCAACCCTAATTTTCCTACACTATAACGGATTTTGTACCTCAAGAATTTCTGTAACCCACTGTACACAGAACCTATCTACATAAGGCTAATTTTCTTTGAAATTTTACTCCATTTCTCTAAGATTTCCTGACCAAAATATTTATTATTCATGACTGAAAATCACAATAATTATTTTATTAATAGCTATATCTCAGTTCATGTTCGGTAAGGACCAGTAAAAAATTTAACTTACGTCAAGTTGGCGACCACACTAATATTAACAAATCTTTTTGTGCTCAATTTGTGCTAATTTATGCTGCAGTTATCAGAATTTGTGCTACAATAGTTACGGAACTAAGTGAAAAAGAAAGTTGGTCGCCAATTTGATGTCAAGATAGCGACCACATTGTGAAAAACAATTCATACCATAGAGATATTAACAAATTATTTTGTGCTCAATTTGTGCTGATTCATCCAGCAATTATTAACATTTTTTTGCTGCAATAATTACAAAAGGAACAAAAAACAAAACAGGTTGGTCGCCAAACTGACGACCAGTTAGCTACCACATCGCGGATAAACAATCCCAAACTCACTATACCAACAACTTATTTCGTGCTCAATTTGTGCTAATATATCTGCAAATTTTAGAATGTGTTCCGCAATAGTTACACAATAGAATAGAAAAGAAAATTGGTGGCCAAATTGACGTCAAGTTAGCGACCACATTGTGAAAACCAACCCCTACAATACAGATATTAACAAAAAATTTTGTGCTCAATTTATGCTGCAGTTATTAGAAGTTTTTGCTGCAATAATTACAGAATGAAGAAAAAACGAAACCGGTTGGACACCAAGATGACGTCCAGCTAGGAAGGGAAATATTAAAATTTCAGCACCACCCATTCTACACTTGAAAGAGGAAATTAATGCGTGCGATAGAAGTGTCTCTCGATGCTTGTATTTGTGGAGCACAAAGCAGAACTTGTGCTCGCACAGTTAATTAGATACCAGGCATTAATAAAAAGTAGAGGGAAATATTAAAATTTCAGCGACCACCCTTTCTACACTTGAAAGAGGAAATTAATGCTTCCGATGGAAGTGTCTCCCGATGCTTGTATTTGTGCAGCACAAAGCAGAATTTGTGCTCGCCCAGTTAATTAGATACAACGCATTAATAAAAAGTAGAGGGAAGTATAAAATTTCTGCGACCACCTTTCTACACTTGAAAGAGGAAATTAATGCTTGCGATGGAAGTGTCTCTCGATGCTTGTATTTGTGAAGCACAAAGCAGAATTTGTGCTCGCACAGTTAATTAGATACAAGGTATTAATAAAAAGTAGAGGGAAATATTAAAATTTCAGCGGCCACCCTTTCTACACTTGAAAGAGAAAATTAATGCTTGCGATGGAAGTGTCTTCCGATGCTTGTATTTGTGCAGCACTAAGCTGAATTTGTGCTCGCACAGTTAATTAGATACAAGGCATTAATAAAAAGTAGAGGGAAATATTAAAATTTAAGCGACCACTCTTTCTACACTTGAAGAGGAAATTAATGCTTGCGATGCATCGAGAGACACTTCCATCACAGTGGCGACCAAAATGTTTTGTTTTTTCTTCATTTTGTAATTATTGCAGCAAAAAATGTTCATAACTGAAGTCTCATATAGCTTCGATGCTGAAACTAAAATATATTAGTATCCCCTAAAAATTATTTTAATTTGATTTGAGTTCAGCATCCCTTTCAGCATCGAAGCTATATGAGACTTGGAGCTACAGCTTAATGTGGGGTCTCAACCACATAAGCTCCCGCCGGCAATCGAACCCGGGTCTCCCACGCCAAAGTCGCATATACTAACCGAATAACCACGAGGAGCTCCAGAAAAAGGCGAATGTGTATTGTATTGAATTGTCAATAATACTCAAATATAATCTTGTTCGCTTTCTTTTACTGCGGAGCTCCCTCGTGGCTAAGCGGTAAGCGTACGTGCCTTTTGCATGGGAGACCCGTGTTCGATTTCCGGCGGTAGCTCATGTAGTTCGGATCCCACGTAAAGCCACAGGTCCAAATCTCACGTAGCCTCGCTGCTGAAAAGGATGTCGAACTCAAATCAAATTAAAATAATTTTTAGGGGATACTAATATATTTTCATTATTGCTATTATTATTTCGAATATAACTTCCAGTAGACCCGCGTAGCGTAGCCACTAATGCTCTCGTCTTCGATGCGTGCGGTCCCGGGTTCGATTCCTGGTGAGGCACTCGGTAGAAAAAGCTTTTC
Source organism: Thermobia domestica (assembly GCF_964235325.1). NCBI lineage: Eukaryota > Metazoa > Arthropoda > Insecta > Zygentoma > Lepismatidae > Thermobia > Thermobia domestica. The sequence goes on from NC_137465.1 coordinate 224,959,717, forward strand.
CAGGCCAGCAATCCACAATGAGGGTTTCCTGGGTTTTCCCATTCACACCAGGCAAACGCCGGGGTAGTCCTATCTTACAGATTCCTTTCTTCCTTCCCTTTCTCCGGATAGTGTGCTCGTTGAGGGACGTCATCCTTCTTACGTAATGAGCTAAATGGCCAATGAAGCCGAAAGCCAGAAATCTAAATCCTACATCCCTGAATATAACTTCCCTTTTCCACTTCGAAATTCAATGAGAAGTTAGTTATCTTACGGTGCAATTAGAATTCTAACCGAATTCTTGCACAAAGAACGTAAGAATCTGCATTGGGTAATATTTTCCTTCTCTTTTTGTGTTACATTGTTTTTTGTATGTATTGTCATCGGTGATTTCAAATTTGAAATCCGTTTTTCTGTAATGCTACAGTTTTCATGCAATTTCAAACTTGTAATCTTTCCGGAGAAACTTTGGCATGTTGCGTAAATGTTTTTACTTCTGTGTCAGTAGTTTATCAATTTGTACTGTAATCTGAAATAATCCTGTCATTGCTCTCAACAGCCAAAACCAACAACTACTAGTAGTAGTACTATAATAATAATAATAATAATAATAATAATAATAATAATAATAATAATAATAATAATAATAATAATAATAATAATAATAATATCAACAATGGTTAAAATAATTTATTGACGTTAACTAGGAAGAATAATCTTTTAAGACGTGCCTGAAGTTGGCCCCCTCACTTCTCCCAAATTACACCAAACGTCGCACATCGTTAGTGCATCGTTAGTGCACTAAGAACTAACGTTAGTGCTGTCGATTTTACGAGTCATTGAAGATTTTGGTGCGAGGCCTAACTTCATATTAAATTAATTCTCCCGCCGTCATCGTTATGAAGACAGATTTTCTCCAAACTTATCACACCGTTAGTGCATCATTAGTGCACTAAAACGCACTAAGAACTAACGTTAATGTTACCATATTTTGGGATTTATTTGAGATTTTTGGTGGTGGTCAACTTCAGAAATATTACATTGCATACAAATTGATGTAGAAACATGGGGTTTATGGCAACTGTTAGACCATCGTTAGTACACTTAAACGCACTAAACAATGTTAGTGTTACCACATTTTGGATTTTTTGGTGGGGCACACCTTCAGAATTATCAATTCCATACAAACTGTTAGTGTTTTCTAGAAGCACTAACAGTAAGAATGCACTAACGAATTGCACTAAATTTTTCGTTATCGCTTGAAGTGGGACAAGTTCAAGCTGGCCACCAAAAATATTTTACTTGTAGCACCTACACTAATGAAGCACTAACGTTAGGGGTTGGTGCACAAAGAAGCACTAACGATTGCACCAGAAGAGATCGTTATTGCCTTGAATTTTGCGAAAATTTGATGCATTGAAAAATTCTCCATAAATTTCTTATGTGAGTTTCGTGTCATGTGATTCGTCATAACTACACTAATAGTGAAGCATTAACGAACTTTAGTGTTTTCTAGGACCACTATTTCCTTTAGTACTTAAAGTTGGAGCAAGTTCACGCTGGCCCCCAAAGGTTTTCTAACTGTAGCACTTATACCCATCAAGTACTAGCGATAGGCGTTGGCGCAGTAAGAAGCACTAAGGATGCACTAACGAATGACACTAATTTTTCGTTAGTGCTTGAAGTAGCTGGGGCAGCGTAAACTTGGCCTCCCAAAAGGTTTCTATTTGTAGCACGTACACTAATGAAGAACTAACTTTAGTCGTTGATGCATTAAGAAGCACTAACGATACACTAACGATTGACATTAAATTATCGTTAGTGCATCATGTGGGGGCCAAGTTCGTGGACGTCGTTAATACTTCATTAGTGTAGGTGCTACCAGTGAAAATCTTTTGTGGGAACAAGTTCACGCTGGCCCAGCCTCTTAAAGCACTAACGAAAAAATTAGTGCCATTCGTTAATGCATCGTTAGTGCTCCTAGATATCACTAGCAGTTTTGATAGTGCTTCACTATTAATGCAGTTATGGCCAATTACATATTATGAAACTCACAAAATAAATTTATGGGATATTTTTCATTGCGTCAAATTTCCGCCAAATTCAAAAGCACTAATGACCTCTTCTAGTGCAATCGTTAGTGCATCGTTAGTACTTCTTTGTGCACAAACTCCTAACGTTAGTGCTTTATTAGTGTAGGTGCTACAAGGAAAATATCTTTGGTAGTCAGCGTGAACCCGATCCCCACTTCAAGCATTCACGAAAAAATTAATGCTATTCATTAGTATAAAAAATTAGTGCTATTATACATCGTTAGTACTTGTAGAAAACACTAACAGTTTGTATGAAATTTGATATTTCTGAAGTTGTACCCCCACCAAAAATCTTGAATAAATCCCAAAATGTGATAACACTAACGTTAGTGCTTAGTGCGTGTACTAACGATGAACTAACGGTTGCTGTTAACCCCAAGTTCCTACGTATATTTGTATGAAATGTGATATTTCATATCCCTCCTCCAAATCTTGAATAAATCCCAAAATATGGTAACAAAAACGTTAGTGCTTAGTGCGTTTAAGTGCACAAATGATACACTGGCGGTTGCCGTTAACTCCATGTTTCTACGTTAATTTGTATGGAATGTGATATTTCGTATCCCTCACTCCAAATCTTAAATACATCCCAAAATACGGTAACAATAACGTTAGTGCTTAGTGCGTTTTAGTATAATAATGATGCACTAGCGATGTGATAGGTTTGGTGCAGATCTGTCTGCATATTGATGAGTATTCAATTTTAAATAAAAAAAACTCTGCAATAACTCGTAAAGTGCGAAAGCACTAATGATAGTTCTTGCACTAACGTCCATTAACGATACACTAACGATGTGCGACATTTGGCGTAGTTTGAGAGAAGTGGAGAGGCCAACTTCAGACCCCCGTGAAGTTAGCGACCAAAAGTTTAATAAATCGATATTTTTTTAGAGTTCTGAGTAGCACTCAAAGAGTTCTTGCTAGGTCAGACCAATAGTTCTGGGTAAATAAAGATTTTATAGCGATTTTAAAGTTTCGGTGCTAACTTCACGGAAAACCAAAAATCTTAAAATATCTATTTTTTTTAGAGTTCTGAGTAGCACTCAAAGAGTTCTAGAGTTCTTGCTAGGTTAGACCAATAGTTCTGGGTAAATAAAGATTTTATAGCGATTTTAAAGTTTCGCTGCTAACTTCACGGAAAACCAAAAATCTTAAAATATAATTTTATTTATTTATTTATTTATTTTTTAGTGTTCTGAATAGCAAAGAGTTCTTGCTAGGTTAGACCAATAGTTCTGGGTAAATAAAGATTTTATAGCGATTTTAAAGTTTCGCTGCTAACTTCACGAAAAACCGAAAATCTTAAAATGTCTATATAAGAGAGTATAAAAAGTTAACGGACTGATTTCATTTTGTTAGAATAAAAAATAATTAAATTTTCATTGGGCTTAATTCAACCATTCTTCAGTGTAGTATGTAAAAATATTTTTAGATAACACTACTTGCATTTAATATGCGATAATTTTGTATAAAAATAATAATTGTACCTTTTACTAGAATGAGATAATTTCTATGGCGGAACTATGTGGACCACTTGATGGTCACCTTAAGCTACTACTTCCGCTACGTATACAATTTCAGCTGAAAACAATTTATTTTATTATATTGTCAATGTAAATTTCATTTTTTTTTATATAAAAGGAATAAACAATGAACGGAAACAATATATATGGTATTTTTTTATGGTATTTGCTGCAGAGTTCTTGTTGACATTGTTAAACACACGGATTATTGTTGACATTGTTAACAAAAAAAAGTCGGGCGACAAAATTTCTTTTTTAAAATTATAAACAGATCACAAAATATACGATAATGCCCATTAGTCAATACTCGAAGATTATGCTGTTTCCTATCCGGGAATGGTTAACTTTTTATTTTATAGCAACTTAAATCAACAACTGAGGAGCTTGTTTCTAAAATGTACTATATCACAGTTAGGAATTTTTAAAGGAAATAGAAAAAACAAATATGATCATTAAATTTTGCTGTAGAATGGTGATTCAGTTTCATGTAGGTAGAATATTTTACAATTTATTTTTATGATACATAATTCGGTGAATACATGTAATTAGTAATTTTTAATAAAATATTTAAAATTTTAGAAATTATGGATATGGTACCTTCTGGTTTTATATGTGGATGTAGTACATTTTGGTACTGTACATTTTGGTGCTGGGTAAGAGTTCCGAGTAGCACTCGTAAAGTTCTACAGGGTTCTGTTGGTAGAATGGTTAAATATTTATTTCTAACAATTTAAATTAACAATTTATGCGCCACTCGCAAACAGACTCTGAACAAGGTGATAGAACTCTTTTATTTCGCAATGAAATAGAGTTCCGATGAGAGTTCTCACTAGCACTACTCAAGCTCTATTAAAATATTCTATAAGAATTTAGATTAACAATTTATGGGACGCTCGCAAGCCGACTGTGAGCAAGGTGTTAGAACTCTTTTATTTCGTGATGAAATAGAGTTCTGATGAGAGTTTTGAGTAGCACTTGTCGATTCTTATGTTTTGGGTAACATTGTTAAAATTTTATTAGGCACGTGTTATATACTTGTTAATCATTTGCACCGAATGCATGTGTGGTCAGTACATTATGACGAAACATTTATTTCCCATTTATTCCCTTATTTTGCGAGAATTGTTCTAAATTTTCATGAGAAACTTTAGAACTCTTCAAGTGCTATTGACAATTCTAAATACATAAAGACATTTTAAGATTTTCGGTTTCGAATGAAGTTATCAGCGACAATTTAAATCGCTATACAATCTTTATTTACCCAGAACTATTGGTCTAACCTAGCAAGAACTCTAGAACTCTTTGAGTGCTACTCAGAACTCTAAAAAGTATAGACATTTTAAGATTTTTGGTTTTCCGTGAAGTTAGCACCGAAAATTTAAAATCGCTATAAAATCTTTATTTACCCAGAACTATTGGTCTAACCTAGCAAGAACTCTAGAACTCTTTGAGTGCTACTCAGAACTCTAAAAAAATATAGACATTTTAAGATTTTTGGTGTTGCGTGAAGTTAGCAGCGAAACTTTAAAATCGCTATAAAATCTTTATTTACCCAGAACTATTGGTCTAACCTAGCAAGAACTCTAGAACACTTTGAGTGCTACTCAGAACTCTTAAAAAATATTGATTTATTAAACTTTTGGTAGCTAACTTCACAGGGGTCAATTACCGGCACGTTCTTTTACCTTGTCAAATGCATCTCATATTTGCCAGATGGTGATTGTTGTTTTCATTTTCTCAAATAACTTTTAACAGGACTAAATGATGTAATTAAAAATATATGGTTTCACAAGAACTAAGAAAGTTGTTTAATTTTCTCTTCTTAAATATGATTCCTCTGTATACATTCTTAACACACTCTTTTTCCAGTCTTCCAATTGGATGACGGCTTCTTCAACTAAATACAGATGCATAACAGGGGCCGCGGTGGCTCAGTGGTAGAGCGTTCACCTCTGGTGCTAGGGGTCCCGGGTTCGATCCCAGCCCCCCGCCAAGTGAACTTTGTGGTGGATAAACACCGTGTGCGTGGGTTTTCTCGGGGTTCTCCCATTTCCTCCCACTTTCTTCATTCCACCATTTCATTCATTACTCATCATCACCGTCTCCTTTAGCCTAATCGGCATAACCGTGAGGCGTAAAACTCAAAGATTTCATTTCATTTCAGATGCCTGATGTCTTCTGCTACATATGTGGCTGTATCAAACTTCCCGTCAAAACCGGAATCTGGTTTGTCAAGGTTTATATATAAAAATAATTTTAAATTCTCCTGGAGACTTTATTTGCAACATCCACCATACATCTAGGTACGTGAAGATGTTACTATCCATTCTCTTTTTGGTATAAATTGTTTATAAATCGTGAACAAACCAAATTTTTTTGTGAACAATCGTGAACAAACGATGAACAAATGATCTGCATGGTTTATTTTTGATTTCTGAAAATGGGATCTGCTGCGTGAAGTTGGCACCGACCATTTTGTTTTTCGTATAAATTGTTTATAAATCGTGAACAAACGAAAATTTTATGTGAACAATCGTGAAAAAACGATGAACAAACGATCTGCATGATTTATTTTCGATTTCCAATAATTTTCAGATACGTGAAGTTGGCACCGCCCATTTTGTTTTTCGTATAAATTGTTTATAAATCGTGAACAAACGAAAATTTTATGTGAACAATCGCGAATAAACGATGAACAAACGATCTGCATGGTTAATTTTCGATTTCCAATAATTTTCAGGTACGTGAAGTTGGCACTGCCCATTTTGTTTTTCGTATAAATTGTTTATAAATCGTGAACAAACGAAATTTTTTTGTGAACAATCGTGAACAAACGATGAACAAATGATCTGCATGGTTTATTTTCGATTTCTGAAAATGGGATCTGCTGCGTGAAGTTGGCACCGCCCATTTTGTTTTTCGTATAAATTGTTTATAAATCGTGAACAAACGAAAATTTTATGTGAACAATCGTGAACAAACGATGAACAAACGATCTGCATGGTTTATTTTCGATTTCCAATAATTTTCAGGTACGTGAAGTTGGCACCACCCATTTTGTTTTTCGTATAAATTGTTTATAAATCGTGAACAAACGAAAAATTTATGTGAACAATCGTGAACAAACGATGAACAAACGATCTGCATGGTTAATTTTCGATTTCCAATAATTTACAGGTACGTGAAGTTGGCACCGCCCATTTTGTTTTTCGTATAAATTGTTTATAAATCGTGAACAAACGAAAATTTTTGTGAACAATCGTGAACAAACGATGAACCAACGATCTGCAGGGTAAATTTTTCATTTCCAATAATTTTCAGGTACGTGAATTTGGCACCGCCCATTTTGTTTTTCGTATAAATTGTTTATAAATCGTGAACAAACGAAAAATTTTTGTGACTAATCGTGAGCAAACGATCTGAATGGTTAATTATCGATTTCCAATAATTTTCAGGTACGTGAAGTGGGCACCGCCCATTTTGTTTTTCGTATAAATTGTTTATAAATCGTGAACAAACGAAAATTTTATGTGAACAATCGTCAACAAACGATGAACAAACGATCTGCATGGTTTATTTTCGATTTCTGAAAATGGGTTCTGCTGCGTGAAGTTGGCACCGACCATTTTGCTTTTCGTATAAATTATTTATAAATCGTGAACAAATGAAAATTTTTTGTGAACAATCGTGAACAAACGAAAATTTTATGTGAACAATCGTGAACAAACGATGAACAAACGATCTGCATTGTTTTATTTTCGATTTCTGAAAATGGGTTCTGCTGCGTGAAGTTGGCACCGCCCATTTTGTTTTTCGTATAAATTGTTTATAAATCGTGAACAAACGAAAATTTTTTTGTGAACAATCGTGAACAAACGATGAAAAAACGTTCTGCATGGTTTATATTCGATTTCTGAATATGGGTTCTTGTGCGTGAAGTTGGCACCGCCCATTTTGTTTTTCGTATAAATTGTTTATAAATCGTGAACAAACGAAACTTTTTTGTGAACAATCGTGAACAAACGATGAACAAACGATCTGCATGGTTAATTTTCGATTTCCAATAATTTTCAGGTACGTGAAGTTGGCACCGCCCATTTTGTTTTTCGTATAAATTGTTTATAAATCGTGAACAAACGAAACTTTTATGTGAACAATCGTGAACAAACGATGAACAAACGATCTGCATGGTTTATTTTCGATTTCTTAAAATGGGTTCTGCTGCGTGAAGTTGGCACCGCCCATTTTGTTTTTCGTATAAATTGTTTATAAATCGTGAACAAACGAAAATATTATGTGAACAATCGTGAACAAACGATGAACAAACGATCTGCATGGTTTATTTTCGATTTCTGAAAATGGGTTCTGCTGCGTGAAGTTGGCACCGCCCATTTTGTTTTTCGTATAAATTGTTTATAAATCGTGAACAAACGAAAATTTTATGTGAACAATCGTGAACAAACGATGAACAAACGATCTGCATGGTTTATTTTCGATTTCTGAAAATGGGTTCTGCTGCGTGAAGTTGGCACCGCCCATTTTGTTTTTCGTATAAATTGTTTATAAATCGTGAACAAACAAAAATTTTATGTGAACAATCGTGAACAAACGATGAACAAACGATCTACATGTTTAATTTTCAATTTCCGAAAATGGGTTCTGCCAGGTTCACACATATACCTACTTCAGACAATCAGCTCCGAATTAAACATGGGACTTACAAGTACTGGCTATTGTCAACGTACTTTATTGATTGCAGAATCCACTGCAGGGAGACAAATGTAAGACTTAGAGAATAGTGTCATAGAAAGGCCAAAACGGGAATATATTGGATCGATGCCTAAGTTCGTGCGGTTTTCTTTTGGGTTAGCAACAATACGGCGTGAAACGATTGTTTATGGTTATTCCGTTGTTTTACCGTAGTTCGGAGTTTGTGAAACAAAGGTGTTCTTGATTGTGAACGTATTATTGTAGACCCTTATATATTTCAGACAAACTAAAAGGGAATATCAAGTTGAGAAAAGTTATCATTTCCGTCACATTTTACTCTTCGAGTTTAACCGAGGATCCAGTGCAGCAGAAGTTGCGAGAACAATTTGTGAAGAGTACGGGGATGAAGCAATAGCTGAACGAACAGCACAGAAAAGCTTCTCTTGAGCAATGGCTAACAGATTTCTTCCAATCCAAACCAAAAGAGTTCTACAGGTGAGGCGTTGAACTGTTACCTGAACGTTGGCAGAAGGTCATAGTTAGTGGAGGTAAATACATCACTGAGTGATTGTGAGTTAATGTGAGTGACAGTAAAATGTGTGCGATGTATTGTTACACTCGTAGAATATGTTAATGTTATGTCTATGATGTATTTGTATTTGAATTAACAGAGCAGCAGAATAAAAATAAAATATAAAATATAACAACCACACAAACTTATGCATTGACCCATAATCGTTTCTTTCGAGAAAAACGGATTTTAATTTTTAAAAAATCTCCTTCACAAAATAGGTCGATCTTTTGCATTTCTAGTATGGACATTAAAAGAAGAGGAAAACGGTTGAAATGTTGTGTTATAGAATGGTGTTTAAAAAATAATTACATGAATAGTTGTATAATTTAAAGGGTTTGGAAATGGTAAAAGAAGAAAAGACTATAGTGAATGTTTCCCAAAGAAATGCTAGCGTGATTGGATAGATTATGAGATATAGGAAATCACCATATTAGCTATGACGAGAATGACAGAAGGAAAAGTCCCTAGAGAAAAGCCGCGACCGGAATATACGGGCCAAATAATACAAAATATAGATAAGAGAAAGTCATCATGCCCATATCTTTCTTCGTGTATCCTCAGTGTAACAAGAAATCCTCGCTAAGCAGTTTCGAAAGATTGTCATTTTCTTTATAAATATTTTCACTTATTCTTATTTGTTATTTTAATATTTGTAATTAAATTGAGAAAATATAAACGACATTATCATATTTCTGTTCTCCCAAATCAGAGCACTTTGGTAAAATATTTAATTTCACTCCTTCCATAGATAGAAAGTAATTAATTAGCATAAAAGTAATATTATTTCATTCCTCTTGGACCGTATCACTAGCAATACCTTAGGAAGAAACTTTCTCCACTGATCGATTATATATAAACTATATCTTGTGACATGGATCGTTCCACCAATATCAGCCACACAATAAACTACAATTACACATGTAACTTTTAATGCAAAAAGTACATAATACCAAACAGAACATTTTAGAGTACTGTAATAAGACGAGGATATAAGAAGGTGAATGAAAATATTGTAAGGATAATGAGACAACTTGAAAAAAAAAAGGGAAACTGAAGTCTTCAAACCAAAGTTGTTCCGATCAAATAGGTTCCATCCTAGCTGTCACGTATGCTGGAACAACGTGTAAACTGGTGGGAAACAGAAGAGTCTTCAAACCAAAACTGTTCCCATTAAACAGGTTCTATCCTAGCTGTAATGATTACCTAAACAACAAGAAAACTAATGGGAAACAGAATAGTATTCAAACCGGAATAGTTCGCATCAAACAGGTATCATTCTAGATGCCACGACTACCGGGACAACGTGTAAAGCGAGTGGGAAACAGAAGAGTCTGAAAACCGCAATTGTTCCGATCAAACAGGTTCCATTCTAGCTGTCATTAGTGCCAAAACACGAGTAAACCAGTGCAAAAAAGGCGTCTTCAAACTGGATTTTTTTCTATTTAAGGAGATTCCATGGTAGCTGACACCATTACCTGCACAACGTGTAAACCAATGGGAGGTACAAGAACCTTCAAACCGGAATTGTTCCGATCTACAGGTTGCATGCTAGCTGTCACGGCTAAATGGACAACGTGTAAACCAGTGAGAAACAGAAAAGTTTTCAAACCGGAATTGTTCCGATCAAAGACGTTCCACCCTAGCTGTCACAACTACCGGGACAACGTGTAAACCAGTGAGAAACAAAACCGTTTTCAAACCGGAATTGTTCCGATCAAAGATGTTCCACCCTAGCTGTCACAACTACCGGGACAACGTGTAAACCAGTGAGAAACAAAACCGTTTTCAAACCGGAATTGTTCCGATCAAAGATGTTCCACCCTAGCTGTCACAAATACGGAGACAACGTGGAAACCAGTGAGAAACAGAAGAGTTTTCAAACCGGAATTTTTCCGATCAAAGACTTTGCGCCCTAGCTCTCACAACTACGGGAACAACGTGGATACCAATGAGAAACAGAAGAGTTTTCAAACCGGAACCGTTTCGATCAAAGGCGTTCCACCTTAGCTGTCACAACTACGGGGACAACGTGTAAACCAGTGAGAAACAGAAGAGTTTTCAAACCGGAATGGTTCCGATTAAAGACGTTCCACCCTAGCTGCCACGACAACGTGTAAACAAATGGGGGAAGGGAAAACGTCTTCAAATCGGAAACAAATTCCATCGTATGTGTCACGACTACCTGGACGACGTGTAAACTAATGGAAAACTGAATAGTCTTCACATCGGAATTGTTCCCATCAAACTAGTTCTATCCTAGCTCACGACTGCCGTGACAACGTGAAAATGCAGTGCGGAACAGAAGTATTCAAACCGGGATTGTTCCGATTAAACAGATGCTATCCTAGCATTCTTCTTATAGACCTTGACATTCAAATAGTTCATTGTTAAAGTCAGTGTTTTATCCAATTTTATCTATTCTGATGAGACCATAATCTAGAAATAGGTATCTACTAGACGTATATGTTCAAACATTTGGAGAAAATTCTAGTACTTTGGGAACGAACTCGCCGCTCCTCAACGTTAAAGTTCGTAATACCAAATTATTTCACAGTTCCATTTGAAACTATCATCAAATTAATTAGTATTTTTTTTTTAAAAAAAGGTACCAAGTACCATTACCTTAAAGTTATCTTTAGTCCAAGAAACATTACAATATTACTACAAATTCAATTTTCCTAAACGTATTGATCTCTATTTGAGAACATAAATTATTCCTTTTTTTACTACAAAAGAAAAATGAAAAAAGATTGTTGAAACGCAAAATATTCATACGTTTTTGGAATAGGTTTCTTTCACTATACAATTCTCAAAAGAGACTGCTTCAAAGTGAAAAAAAAAGTCTACCAACTTTATGACAGTTCAGAAATACATACAATACTTCTTTTTTATACATTTTTCCGGGTTTGCTCAATTTTGCAATACACTTCAATACAATTTATTGCCTTTTCCAACTGCCTAGGCATCAATAAATTGCTTTGGAACTGTTGCTATATTTGTGTATGGGTAAAAGGGTAGAGGAGGAGAATGTGTAAAGAAAACTGCATATATCTCTCATGAAATTTAAAATTCAAATAGAAACAGTTGGGGAGGATAATAGGAAAAAGAAAATCCAGTTTTTTGAACAATTTGTTAGCTTTCCATAAATTCTATATCCTTGTGAGAATAGTAAGTTGTACTCATAGCTCTAATCCCAAGCAGGGTGATTACAAAGTAAAAGCAATTCAAGTATTTCTTGTATTGATTTCAATAAATAAATACAGGGTGTCCACATGAAGCCTCCCTGATTACAAATGTTAATTTCATGGAAACTAATAATGCTAGAGAATAACGGTTTGCGGCATCTGGAAGAGGAACTCAAACAGTTTTTTTTGTTGATTGTTAATTGTTGTTATTTGTTGCAGGTGTGCAGTAACAAAGTTTATATGAATTTTTGTTTTTTGTAGCAGGCGTTCATGAACAAAGATGACAATAGCACAAGAGAGAAAGCAGTGTGTGGTGTGATTGGCTGAGACTAAATTACCAATTAGCGTGAAAAGGAACTTCAGACGAAAGTACCAACGGAAATCACAGACTTCAAGACCATTAAAACATGGTTTGAGAAGTTTTTGGCCATGGTAAGTGTGAACCGACAACCTGACTCATTCAAAGCACGAACGTCTGAGTAAATTGTGGATGAGGTCAGGAAGGCCTTCTTTAGAAACCCAACAAGGTCAGTGCGCCACACGTTGATCATCCCACGTTCAACGGTCCATAAGATGCTCCGTGCTCCATAAAATATTGCGTTTGTATGCATATAAGGTGCAAATCGTTCAGGCGCTTCAGCCCGATGATCTACCAAAAGGAACCAGATTTGCAATGGAGACTCTGAAACGTATCGAGGATAATCCTGGTTACTTAGGGAAAGTGATTTTCAGTGATGAGGCAACCTTTCACACATCAGGCAAGGTGAATCGTCACAATGTGCACGTTTGTTGAACCTCACAAAGTGAATGTTTGGTGTGCTTTGGGACGCGACAGAATTATCAGACCATTTTTCTTCATGGAGAACACAATAACTTGTCCCGTTTATTAGGACATGCTTGAACACTTTGGTTTTCTTCAGCTACTGTCTTTGCAAGCAAACATGATATTCGAACAGGATGGTGAACCACCGCACTGGTGTTTAGATGTTCATAGGGCTTTAGATCAAACGTTTCAACAGCATTGGATTAGACGTGATGCATCCACTTCTTGGCCACCTCGATTTTCCGACATAACCCCTATGGATTTCTTCCTATGGGGTCTATGTCAAAGATAAAGTCTACGTCATACCTGAAGGCATTGGACCACCTTTCGCCTTCAAAATAGCTCTAGCAGTAAATAGAGTCATACAAGACGTGAATAACAACAAGTGGAATATCACACCATTCTCAATGCAGTGTATTACTCAGTTCCGTTACAGAGAATTGAGGCGAAAATCAGCGTCGGTTTCGTGTCACCAAAGCGGGCAACAGATGCTTAATTATGTTCAAGTCTTGGAATTATTTGGACCAGGGGAGATATTCAACTTCATCCCAATTTCTCAAACCACGCCGCAACAATTACTGCTGTGCCAATGGGTATGTTGCTTGTATGCCAGCTTGGAATACGTCATCATTGCACGGAAACAATTCTGGACCATGTGATGCTTACTGGTCCCAAAAGTGACGACGTAATTACTTTCAGTGGCTCGACCAGTAAGCGTAAGAACAGGTCTTCCTAGAAAACAAGATTTTGAAGCTTACAGTATCATTGAGCCGCTTTAAGATCTCATGGTTCGGCGAAGACACCGTGGACCATTCGCTATTTGAGTGTTCGGCATAAGCAAATACGGTTCGTGGTTTTAAAAAAAAGTGTGAACGATGAGTATCCGACAATATTATACATTACCAATCATTACAGGTCCATGTTGCATGTCCGCTGCATTGGCGCTGTGGCAAACTTGTCTCTTATGCTTATGTCATGTAATTTGCTGCGAACTGTGATTGTCAATACAGTGTGTGTGATATACTGTTTCACTTTCGTAGTCACTTGCAACGCCGTTGCACAATACACTTTAATGCTCGGTGTAAAATGTCACTGAGGGTTTTCACTTAATCATTGTTTCTCTTCACCGATGTGTTTCTCTTCAGGGTACTTACAGTATTATTAAATATAATGTGAATTGGAGTTCAGTGTCAATTTCAGCACCGAGGCTATATGAGATGTGGACCTACAACTGAATGTGTAATTCGAACCACATGAGCTCCGTCGAGAATAGAGCCCGAGTCTCCCGTGCCAAAGGTGCATACGGTAACCGCTTATAATCACGTAAAAACCAAAAAATATTATTAAAAATTGTAAGATTTCGATTAGTATTTATTGCGTTTGTAGACGACCAATTGCTAATCTTAAGGTTTCTATATAACCAGGGTCGTGCCGTGGGGGGAGAGAGCGGGGCGACGGCCCCGGGTGCCCAAGTAAGGGGGGCGAAAAATTCGGGAGAAAAAAGGAAAAAAGATAGAAAAAATTGCTTGGAATATATGTGTGGGGGCGCCGTTATATACTCTCGCCCCGGGCGCTGATTTTCCACGGCACGGCCCTGTATATAGCACAGTGAAATTTTCAATTTGATTTTCTTTAACCTCATAATGCATTATAATTTAAAACCTACATAACTAATTAAGTTTAATTTGGAAATGAAATATTCTAAGAAAACACATGCATTATCCAAAAGTTAACTTAAGTTTCCTCTTATAACGACGAATTACTGTTCTTAGAAACGTTCCGTATAAATTTTAAAGTTAAAAAAACGAAACATTGTATTGCATACTTATTCTATACCTATATACAAATAAATATAAAAAGTATTTTGATAGCGTAACTCTCTCTCAATATATATATATATATATATATATATATATACCTGGATGTGTGTGTATGTATATATAGTAAGTGGAAAGTTTACCTTATTTTCCCATGAGAGAAACATTATTTTTAACTCCTTCATTCACCGGAAATGCGTCCAATTCCAAAATTTCCGTATCATACTATTAAGGAAAAAAACTGGTATTTAATTAAATTTACATATAAAGTTATTTTCAAACTTTCAGTGCTCGCTCCATATATTTACTCTTTATATACTCTTGAGAATACACGCATGAATAGTTTATTTTAATTTTCCTCGCTAAACAAAAGCCAGACAAATAAAATAAAGAGTGTGGGTTTTTAGTTACTGACGCACATCAGCTTAATGAGCAAATTACTTACATTTCATAATGTGAAATGCTGTAGAGTTCCAAAGTACTATGAGATAATAATAATGCAGGTTAGCAAAAGTGAAACATGAAATGTGATATTTTGTATGTCCTTTATTTACTACCAATGTCACTCTTTGAAGTTTCAATATCGAAACCGGAAGCTATTTCGACTGGCATTTCTGGTTTCAAAAGTTATATAACATCTGAAATGAAACATGCTCTTGAAACGCTTACGGAAAATGAGAATAAACTAACTGGGATGGTCGTTCTTCGCATGCGGAGAACAGGGGCGGATCCAGGGGGCGATCGGGGTGATCGCTCCCCCCAGAAGAGGAAACTTTCTTATTTTATATATATAAATAAAACCCATCCCAAAGTTTGAAGCCCTTAAAAGTAGCAGTATGACAACCCACCGCCCCTGCCCCCCAGAAGCCGGTCCTGGATCCGCCCCTGGTGGAGAGTATGTTTATACAGAGTGGCCTAAAAGTAGGTATACAGACGAGCATAGATCAAGTATGACATTTTAATTTATTAACTTAATGAATTTATTTCCTTTGATTTGTTATGAACTTAAGGTATAAGTGAAAATGAATTAAGAACAGATAAGGAAGAAACTAAGTTAATACCTGTATAGATAAGAATAAGTAAATGATATAAAATGTTATGACCGATCCATACGGGACCATCCTAGTTTTGGGCTACTCTGTATAATGTATTTGAACTCCATCCTCCCTTAGGATATGCATGAGGGATGGATTTGGACTTAAACATCATCGGCCGTCTCATGGATTGGACACTAATATCGACTGTTTTGTATTATGTTTACATGTCACCCTATTCCTATTGGACTTCAACGACGTGAAGAATGCTACTAATAATCTCAGTAATCCCAAAATTATAGATTGGGCACTAATATCGCTAGGCTCGATTAATTTACATGTCAGTTTCTCACATCGTTTCCTCTCCTTACCGAAAATAAACTAAAACGTACGTTGGGACAAGGTTCACTCATGTATCAAAAATCATTAAAATCAATGTAGCGATCTAGCGGCCTATAAGTTAGCCTTCAAACATAATTTAATGTGCCATACCTTTCTCCCTTCACCCGTTGTCAAAAATGTGATAAAAACATTTTGTAAAGATACACTCATGCAGTAAAAAAAAAAATAATTATAATCGCACAGCTAGAAAGAAATCACGGATAAACATGATTACATTATATATAAACAGGATGTCTCATAAAGAATGCGACTTTCGAAATGGTCGCCATTTCTGTTTTAAGAAGTTGGCACCACTGGACGTTAGATGATTTTCATCGGTTCTCTTAGTGGTTATTAGTCACTGAGTCATGATGTTTTTATAGTGAAAACGTGTTACAAACGTGATTAATGTTGTGCAAAGACTGTTTGCAAACTCGATGGAAACTTTAGACAACGTAATGCACCGAATAAATCGAGACTGTGAAAAGACTGATTGCCAAATTTGAGAAAGCCGATTATGTACGTAAAACCTTTGGAACTTCCTCGTGTTAGTCGTTCTGCGGAAACATCGCTATCGTGAGTGATAATGTTGCTGTCAATATGGTGAAATTATGTTCACAACAATTGAATATATCCAGAACCATCATGCAACGAAATCTGAAAGATCTGCACCTCTGGGCCACATTCAGTGCTGCCAACGTATTAGAATAGAAATGGCGGTCATTTCAAAGTTGCGGTCATTATATAAGGAGTGTTCAAAATGAAACGAGCCAAAGACTGTAATATGCCGAATGGTGATAGAAAGAATGGTAATATGGTTGCGTGTGTAACAAATAGGCGTTCCAACAATAGTGCAGAAATTCACATCCCGCCGTTAGAGGGCACGTTTGCAAGCCACGTAACTTATAAAGCCAGCAGAAGCAGAAGCCAATTATTCAGCCCGATCAGTCGTGTTGCGAGTAGTGCAACAGCGAAATGGAGGCGTCAAAGGAAGAGCAAAGAGTTGTTGTTCGTTTACTGACTGCGGAAGAAGTAGGGGGAACGGACATTCATCTGACAAGTGTCACAAATGTACGGTGAACACTGCATGTCCCTTGCAAGGGTCAAGGAGTGGCACAAACGCTTCATGGAAGGACGGGTGTCGTTAGCCGATGATGCACACTCGGAAACACCACACTGCATTACCGATGACATCGTCCAGATGATTGATGCACTCGGTACAAAGAACCGCGGAGTTACAGTGAAAACAGTAGCCGCCTAGGTCAACTTGGACGTCGGAAGTGTGCACACCATCATGACTGAAAGATTGAATTGGCGCACAGTGGGCCCGCAATGGGTGCCCTACAGTCTTCAAACACAACAGGAAATTTGTCGAATGGCACACTGTCTTGATCATCTGCAGTGCTATGCCAGGGGAGGGAATGAGTTCCTGGCACGAGTGTTGACTAAAGATGAGTCTTGGTGTCATCACTTCGAGCCAGATTCCAAACGAAAATGTCTTCAGTGGAGGCATCCAGAGTCACCACCACCGAAAAAATCCATGGCCACCCACACAAGTGCAGCAGGAAAGGTTATGCTAACGTTCTTCTTTCACTAAGATTACCCCATTCTGATAGACTTCCTGCAGATGGGACAACGTGAATGCCCAGCGCTACGCACAAACATTGACCAACCTTCACCAAGCGATCAAATCAAAACGACCAGGCAAGCTCACCCGTGGAGTCATTTTGCTCCATGACAATACCCGAACTCATACAGCCAACACATAAAATAATAATAATAATAATAATAATAACTAGGGCTCGGAAGTTGCCTCAAAAGGATCTCTAAAAAACCTAAACATATCTAAAAAAGAACTTAAAAATTGAAAATAAGACGTAAACATAAGACACAATTTAATTAGAATTCATATTTAATGAATATAATGCTCAAGAAATAGAAGCTTCTGGTAGTATACAATATACAGGTAAAAGAAACTTTATTAGTGAAATGCTTTGCTTTGTGGTTCAATTTGCATTTTTGTTATATTGTTTCTATTGTCCAAGTTAAATCCTACGTTTTCAACACTTTCAAAGGACAACTAGAAGCCGGACACTTTTGGAGAAGGCCAGGATACCACATTGGCCCATAACACTCTGAAATTATAATTGATCTGTGTATAAGTTGGCAAGTAATAAAAAATTTCAAATATTTTATGCTTTAAATTGTAGGTAAAGAACAAATTTACTTCCCCAGAGTTGGTGAATTCTGCCAACTGTTCGCAATCCATTTGCACAGTCCCAACAATACCTAATGACACTTTTGTAAACTGTATTTGGTTCTAGGTGAAGCATTGTATGTCTTGTTTTTCGCGCCTTGACTGTACTGTCGTTTTCATTATCTTGTCATTGTCTTTAACATGCTGCATATTAATATTACCTTTTTCATCCGAATAACACATTGTTTGTTTATATTGGAAGGATCCACAAAACAATCCTTTCAAATATTTTTCGGTCATTCGAGGAAAATCCTGAAGATCCTGTGATGAAATAGATGTAAATGGAATTTCTCTTCTCACAATTTCTTCTGTTCAATTAAGACTGCAAAGTTGTTTTCGTATTCTGAAGTTTTCGCAGATTTCATTATTGCGGTGATTGCGGGTGGTTTTCATCTGGTATCACACGTATGGAGAATTTATTGTGTAGAGAACTAGCAATTCTATAATACGTGCCGATACTAGCTATCGTTTCATTGTCAAATATTTCATCCAACAGACGATACATTTCTGTCAGCAGTCTATATGTAGCTTCAACTGCC
Organism: Thermobia domestica; assembly: GCF_964235325.1. Classification (NCBI taxonomy): domain Eukaryota; kingdom Metazoa; phylum Arthropoda; class Insecta; order Zygentoma; family Lepismatidae; genus Thermobia; species Thermobia domestica. The sequence continues at coordinate 224,978,632 of NC_137465.1, forward strand.
CAACGAATTCTTGTAACAAACCTGTATCATTTGCTTCTGCAGTGGACAATTGTGAATTTTTGCTTTTAAATGCAGGCATAGGAAGTTCACAACCTTTGTCCTCATTATAAATTTTATAGGGTCTATATTTTAATACATTGATTGCTAACTTACTAATATAAAAATATAATTCCTATGTAGATTGGGGATCCTCTACTTTATAACATCCTTAGTGAGAACGATCTTACTCTTACTCGTCCCTTTCAATGTTGAAGACAAATTTGCTTCTCTGACAAAGACAACAAATGAAAATCGTGTGACGTTCAGCGTTGCCAACTTATTCGAAAAGAAATGGCGGGCATTTCAAAATTTGCATTCTTTATGGGGCTCGTTTAAAAGAAGCCCTTAGTGACTAATAGATTGATTGATAACACCCAGGCCAAACCGCTTAAGCTAGAAAATTGAAATTTAAACACGGCATAGGATTTGAGATTTAATGTTAGACTAAGGAAAGGTTTTTAGAAATTTGAAGAGAAAGGAGGGAAAGATGGGAGGCAACTGTTATCTTAAAATGTCCATATCTCGGAAATAATGAAAGTTAGAAACATGAAATTCGGTATATGGACTTCTCATTTAAAATAATTAGACACGTACTTCACCATTGTTTCATATTTGCCTTAGAAGGAAATAAGAAGGTGAACCGTAAAACGACTGGTGTTACAACTATTATAATTGGATGGCCAATCTCGAAATTCGTTAGAACGTTAGAGACATAAAACTTGGTATTTCGATTTTTCGTTTAAAATAACCAAAAACACGACTTTCAGCGTTTTTACTTTCGGGTGACGAAAACTGAGAAGAAGGTACAGTTTAAAAAAAAAATCGAATTTCAGGTATCAACGGATTTACGTTTCATGCCATAGGTACCGAAAAAGTTATCTCGTTCCGAAGTGACTAACGTTCTGTTATTACCTAAGTGAACATGTGCGACGTGTGTTGGTCTTTTCGTTGTGATGTACACTTACTAGAGGGCATATACCATTCAACGTATCTCTCTCAAATTTTAAACTTAAGTATTTTATGTGATTCTACACGGTGTTTCCTTTTTTCGTTCTACCTCTAAAATAAGGGTAGCTTAATTTAGGGTAATAAGGGTAATACCTATATCTATCTATCTATCTAAGGCACCAAGCGTTCTCTATGTAACGTGATGTAGACAATAACGATTCGCATTTATATGACATTTTTCTTGGTCTTTAAAGTTACTACAGTAGTTACCTACATCCACAACTCCAAATAATACATTCAATGTATATAGTAATTTTTTGACAAAATAGAAGTTGCGCCTTTTTTACTTTGAATTACATATATATTATTGTTTTGTCTTGTTTATACTTAAATAAGTTCATTTTAGATTGTTATAATTATAATGAGTCCTATGTACTACGTTATCAACTCACAAAAAAAAAGTTTATTATTCTGAAGACAAAAAGTGGAGGCATTTTATTATATTCTATCTGGATCTATCTATCTATCTATCAATCCATAATAGTGTCGAATCCATGGTTTTCGAAGTCCCTGAGATGAACAATGATACTTGCGATGCCATTTAATTCGAAATTCAGCCCCGCAACTTGGGCCACGGAAATATATAAAAACGATCGAAAATGACCAATATCAGAGCGCGCTTTAGTAATTGTAAAAAGTGACTGACTAAAGAAACATATTACTAATATTTCTTATTTTAGCCCAGCGAAGCAGTAATTTCATAAATCAATTTTCCTAAAGCTACCCCGTCATGTGGTATAAGTCATATCTCTGGAGAATATCGAGCACAGGTAGTTTATTATTAGGGTAAGTTCTCTTTCGGGCGATTTTTTTCAAAATCGACTCAGGCGATTTACTTTATATTTCAGAAATATATATTTTTATTAATAACCTCACAATATTGCATAACTCATTTGTTCTTAAAGATACACGAGGTTTAGTCTATGCTTAGGGATGAGTTTCTTTTTGGATGATTTTCTCAAAAACGACTCATCTGATGTTGTTTATATTTTATAAATAAATATTTTATTTAAAAATCTATAATATTGTGTAAATTATTCCTTACGAAAAGCAATCACAAGAGGAAGTTCACTCTTCGGAATGAATTACTTTTCAAACTGACAAAAAGAAAAAGAACAAAGACAAGAGATTTCGGTTATAAATAAATATTTCCTTATTATTCTTATATTTTTTCCATAAAACACTTCCATGAGAATATCTACAAAAGATGATTTTCTTTTGATGATTTTCTTTCATGAAGTTGTTCTAAAATGTTTTATAAGTTAATTTTATGCGTATTTCACAAGAAAATGTTTCAGCAATAGCTGCAACATAACAAGATGTAGTTTAAGGAACTGCAAAAAGAAAGTTTCATGTGGTTGCCTGTGTGTTTTATTTTCAGAGATTAGGAAAGATGATTTTACATAAAGATTCGGCCATCAGCTTCGGGAAATATTGAAAAGCTCACGTTTTGTTACCCATTATGATCGACCTTCCGAACGTGTCGCCTTCCCAAGATACCATTGAAATAAGCCATCCCAATTCTCTTGCTCACATTCTTCTGTTGCACCCTCGTATCTATGCAGCACTGAGGTTCAGCTAGTCTCTCTAAAGTGAATACTTGGGATGCTATGGGAGATCAAGACGGCCAAAGTGGTGCTGCTGAATGATTCACCTTCTGAAGATTATGCCGAAGTCTGAAATGTATGATGCATTCACCCCTGGATCATCTATAGGTATTGCTGGATTGGAAGGGGGTAGTACGTATCTTTTACGTATATTATATGATCACTCGACGCTGGGATAAATACATTATATCATTACTGTATTGACATAATTAATGAAAATATACAACTAGAACAAATACATTATTTAATAATGGATTTGATTTCTAGAATGGCCATCATTTATGTATTAATTCTGAAATATATTTTGACACCAGCGTGTTATATACTGGCTGTATGAGCCAACTATAATTAATGTTCATGCAAGATCTTCCATAATTCATATATAAAGCATTTTGAGTACTATTTTAATCTTTAATACGTAATGAATCCGTTATTGATATATATATATATATATATATATATATATATATATATATATATATATAAAGAGATGTTACAAAACAAAGAAACGCGTCGAAACAAAGGAGTTCAATGATATATTGCACCAGGACGTAAAAGATAGGAAATCCTTTCCTCTTTCAATGTGTCTCAAGGGTCTACTAACGGCGAGGGTCGCTGTGAAACCTAGGAAGGGATGGGTGGGGGACTTCCTTCAGTTTTCTCACAAGAGTCCACTAGTTTGATCTTGCCTTCTAGTGGATGGGTCATATTTCCTGAACGGTACTCCGAATGTGGCACTCGGCTGAGATTACACTAAGTCCGAAACAGCTATCTTTTCCCTTCATCGTAACAGTGTAGGCATCTCCTTCTATATGAAACAAACTTTGGATACCTCATTATAATACCTATTTAAGCTAATAGGTCAAATGACTTATGGTAAAAAGCTTGAAATTTGGATATCTTATAAGATTAATGATGTAAAACCCAACTAAGATAGAATTTTCGCAAATTTAGTAGGGAAGGGGAGAAAAGAGTGGAAAATTTTTGTTATCTTAAAACATCCATATCTCGGAATCTCTGAATGTTACAGAGGCTTGCAATTTGGAATATGAATTTTTCATTTTAAATAATTAGGCGCGCCTTTAAGCATTTAAATATATATATATATATATATATATATATATATATATATATATATATATATATATTTGTCCTAGAGACGAAGAAAACAGGGTGAGAATCAAAAAAGGAATGGGAATTATAATAAGAAGAAGGCCCGTGTCCAGGGGGTCTAGGGGGCCGGGCCCCCCTAAATTTTTGCGGACCACCTCTAAAATTTCCATAACGACGGTTATATAGTGTTTATCTTTCTCGGTTTATCATTATATGAGGCCACCTAACGACGGTGATATAGTGTTTATCGTTTTCATCTTATCATTACACTAGCTGGCTAACGACGGTGATATAGTGTAGGGGAAGGCGGGACGAAACGAGGTACTTAACATAAATGGCTATGTAAGGGTAATAAAAACGACAAGAGAATACTGAAAATAAAGTTAACATGTTATCTGAAGTTTTAGGTACAAAAAGCACCAGTAGTTGGTTAGTGTGTGGCTAAACCTAAGGACGCGCACGTGATCACACGGGGAACAATGAGGTACACTGAATTACGGCCCGCAGTACTTACAAAGGTAAACGTCTTTGTCGTCTTTACTACCTACACCTACACACGAATTATGGGACCACAGTTTGCACAGCATATACGCAATCCATTCTTCATTAGACTGACAATACCACCCAGTACAATAAAGGCATGTAGCGTCCTCTGGTGAACTAGTGGTTAACTTCTTCTTCCTTGTTGCTGCTGTTAGCTCTCCTGCATACTCAGGTGTGTGATCTCTTCTCGTCGCTAGCTTTTCCTTGCCCTGCCACTTCCTCTTCTTTCTTTAACCTTTTGCTTCGTCTTCCTACACTCTTGATTCCAATGCTGCTTTATACGGTGATGATGTCATTATTGTTGTTTTTTCTCGTCTTCTGGTCAGTCTTCTGTCACCAGTATTAACTCTGGGCAAAGGTAAATATCCTTCGCCGACATGTGTAAAAATGTTGTCACTTTCTGAATGCCTGTTCCTGTGGTTGGCATCGAAGGTCTTGCAATCGGTTCATCAAGAGGTCTACTTCCTGAAAGCGTGGTCACATCTGGGAGATGTGGTTCTGTGGATGACGTCGAAAGTCCTGGTTTCAGTGCTGCAAGGGAGCAACTTCCTCGAACAATTTGTCGACATTACTCGCTGCTCTGGGTTTCTTCTGATGGTTGCAATCTGATATTAATAGCTCATTTCGCTCCTACCTCGTTTCGCCCCAATACACATGTTGGTGCTTCATATGTTGTTAGCGGTAACTGAGTAGGAAAGATTATATACTATAGTCATTAAAACATACATTAACTATGATACTCTGAAACGATAATTACGACTTCAGTATTCTGTGCATTCGTGTCTGAGTTTTCTTGGGCTTTTTTTCTATTGATGTTGCAATAGGCATCAAAAACCAAAGCGCAAACACTAAAACTATTCGCACATGCCACATACCTTTTCCAACACTGATGCTGCTTGTTTCACACACCGGCAGGGAGTCGACATTCAGTTTCCTGCTGCTTCACCAAGGCTGCAGCACCATAGGGGGGAAATATAAAGGGTACTCCATTCCATCCCGCTAACCCGTTCTGTCCGGCCTTCCCCTATATTTAACTCGTTTGCAATGACACAAACACTTTCAAGATATCCTGTCACGGGGTTCCTGACGAGCTCATCTCAACATGAAATTGATCGATGCTCCGTAAACCAATTTTGCAATGCTGTGTCACCCTAAAATAAATTTAACAAACCAACGGCGAATGTACAGCTATCTGCTATTTCTGTGCAGTTATTTCTTCTTGGCTTATTGTGGCGAAAGAATGTCCCAGTTCAGAATTGTTAGAGAGAAATGACTCGAAACCGTGCTTCTCCACTGTGTATTTTCACACGACACTGTTCAACACTGCAATACCTTCTGACTATCTGCATTTCTGAAACCTATTTGTTATTTGTGTACAGATTCTGTGATGTTACATGCGTGACCATGATCAGTTCCTGTGTTGGGAGGCTAAGGTAAAGTTCCCACGAAATATTCAGGTGCATATTACGTTCGTTCAAACTTTATTTCATTCGAAAAAGATTCAATTTAAATTTATATTTACTACAGTTTTAGAACTAAATTTTGTAACACTAAAAATACTTATAGCTTCAAAAATAACTGTAGAAAACAGCTCAAAGCAAGTTGAGTCCAGTGTTCTAAAAACTTGTTTTTTATAATAATCGCTGCTGTTCTCTGTACAACATGAAGTGTATCGTTACATATACGTATATTGGAATGTGTTATTGTATATACTTCATGAACCGAGAGTAGATTAGGGGCCCGATTGGAAACAGTTGGTTCAAACGGCTAAGTCCGAGAAGAAAGAGTATAGATGAAGTATAAGATCAAATATTTGTACCAAATAAATCATTTCTTTGCTAAATAATGTGGTGTAAATCACAGTCGAGAACAGAAACGTTATATATATTTTTAAAATATTTCTTCAAACAGGTTAAAAAACCAGAGATTTATTTATTTCTCAATGTTCATTGAGTTAGAAGAGACCAGAAGTTTCCACCTAACAGTAAAATTCTAAATATTATTCTATGCTACGTGACTTCTGTGGGTGAGTGGGTCAAAACAGAAATAGCTTAAGAGGAATTTAATCACAGTTACACGATTGATATAAAAGACTGACTTAAATTTGGTTCGGGGTTCAAGAAATCTCCATCATTCGAAACATAGAGATGGATCTCTCCTGTCCATCAAAGGTTGGATCTTCTGGTCTTTTCTGCCGAATATTAACGTATGTGATAATCCTTCTCTTTATCCTAACATATGGATAAATGCTGAATTGTGATTTTTCAATAATAAATGTTTAGGATTCTTATACCAATGTAATAGGTAATGTCTCCCACCTAAATCATACTTTTGTAATTTGAATTAATTAGTTTTCACTTTTGTAACTTCATTTAATTAGTATTATATTGAGTCTTATTATATTTCAATAAATCATTGTAAATATACAAGCAACCCTTATTACATCATTTAAATATTCACGTTTCCATTATTAAACTAAAGGTGTATCTTATTTAGTAGTGACAAGCATTTTGGAAAACCAAAAACTCTTGATAATTTGTTTACATTTATTAGTGGCATTATGGCTGTCAGAATTTTAATATTACACCCCAATATTAAAGTACACCACGTGGCTCCCCAGCGTGGAATCGAACCCCGGTCTCCCGCGTGACAGGCGGGGATACTAACCACTATAAAGTACACCACAATAAAAAAATTATTAAGAAAGAGTACAAATATATGTCAAGATATGAAGTTATTTTGGGGTGGGATCTGGAAGTGATGAACCTCCCGCATCGGTATACGCTTGATACAGATCGAATGATTTCAGTTGAACTCGAACCCTGTATTTGTCGTGAAGGAAGAATCAATGAAAAATCAATTTTAAACAATCAGTGTTAGAAAATAGAAGATATAAGTAAAATTATATTATCCAATTATTGCAATAATTAAGCTTAGAGCTACGTTTTCATACTTATGAAAATCAAAGCTATTGGTAGAGAATACCGTACAGGCTTGCTGCAGGAAACATAGGAACGCAACGAGAATTGTGTTTTTCTTCTGTTGTAGACGAGCAAAAGAAGAAGACGCATCTAGGCTTAACTTTCCTGGATGTCTTTTTTTTCATATTATTCTTTTTTCTCTTTCTTTTTTTAAGGCACTGGATTCCAGTGTTTTCTGTACAACAATAAATTATCCCGCAAAGTTGCTTAGTGCTGCCCTCTATTGGCAGTTCAGTCAATACCTTCGGAAGTTAGGTCAATGTTGGGACACACCGGAGCTATTTTTATTCTCTCTCTCGTTCTTTTATTCCGTGGACGCTCTTTTCCTAAACTAAAAGTGACCTCAAACACTTAATGCGCTTCTGGCTTATAAGAAGGCAAGAAAGAGAGAGAGAATAAAAAAAAAAAATGTGTTTGATTAGCTAAAGTTTCGTAAAAGCCATCAATCTACCACCACTACGACATACATTTCTCTTGAAGCTTAATTCCGATTTCGATAACCCCTTCTATACACACCAACACTCCTTAACCCCTTACCGTGTGTGTGTGTGTGTGGATGTATTCCCTACAGTCAGTTTTCTCAAGATTATTCGTGCAGATTTCTTAAATTCCGTCAATGCGCCCATCTTTAATACTATAAAAATTTTATTAATAATAGCTGAACCTGCGTTATCTAAAAAGCATATCATTCACATATGAGCATGAATCTCCTTGTCTTTCCTCATAAGATATGTACATGTCCTTTTTTGCAGACACAAGTAAAAGATATCTTGATAAAAAATCGGCAAGGGGTATCATAAAGGGGAGATTTTTTCCGATTATTTTTTTCAATATCTCACATCGTTTGCAACATTTGAGCCTACTTCCGGTTGGACTTTCTTATTCATGTATGGTCAGTGTTTTCCTTCTTCACGGTTGCATGCAGTATGTAATAAGCAAATACATTAACACACAATTAATTGTAATTTCAGTTATATATGGTGTTCATTGGGCAAAACACTCCAAAAAATAAAGATTCCTCTTAGATTGGAAAAATGGTTATCCTTCGTTTTCCATCATCATTTGGGCACAAAACAAACGCCTGAGAGATATACAACCCCCGTGTACAACTATGTTGTATTGGAATGCATAACTCATAGAATAAGATGCTTTACTTTTTTTAAAATTTCAAAACTTCCAGTGTATCCCTAAAAGTGTAATAAAGAAATATAGGCCAATTTGTTAAATATTCAATTATAACTGAAGAATGTACACAAAATTTGCAATGAGCAGTGAAAACTGCAGAGCCTATGGTTCTCGAGAACTCATTGTCCAAAGGATTGGCCACAAACATATAAACTTAGCATTTTAATATATAGATAAAGAAAAGAACACACTGGCTTTAGGGTTCAGTTTATTTTAAGGATGTAAATAAATTAAATGTTCTATAGTATAATATTCTGTAGTAGATGTAAGAACGCGTCACCGTCGAGTCACATAGTATACAGAACCTGGATAAAAAGAAGAAAGTCTATGGCCGGGTATTTATCATCAGCTGTTATGTAAGTCCGAATGCCAACAATGTATTGTGAGTTGCAAGGCGCACTAAGACACATTTCACCTTCCTCCCCCTTCACATTTCTTCTCATAACATGACCACATGACCATAACTTGACCATATATATATGTATATATATATATATATATATATATATATATATATATATATATATATATATATATATATATATATATATATATATATATATATATATATATATATATATATATAATCTTCTTTCTTGTACTTTCTTCGACATCCTATAAAGGTAACCAAGAAAGTTCTTTCGCTTTTTGTGGAGGTTTGTGTTCAATTGGCCCCCTCACACCGTGAGTTGAATGCGAATAAGGCGAAGGTCAGTTGTTGGTGTGTGTATATCCAACATGCTACCTGGTTGTGGAAGTTCAGTTACACCGTTAACTTTCGTAAGAAGAGAGTGAACATGAAACCTCAACAGAGCGTCATAACGGCGCGCATGCTGTACGCGATCAAACTGGGGTCAAACGCCGCTGCAGCGGGGGTGAAGATATGCCGAGCCTTTGGTGAGGGTGTCGTGACTAAGCGGACAGGGCAGCGGTGCTTTAACAAATTTAAGGACGGTGCGAAATACTCTAAGACCAATACATGTACAAAATGAATATCTTAAGGCAGCAATTGAGACGAACATTGGCCAGACATGTGATGTAAAGGAACTATAATTCAGTGTGAGTAGAGAAACCAATCGGCAGCACCTCCATTACCTTGGGAAGCACTACAAGTTGGGTCAATGTGTCCCACATGATTTGACTCTGGGCCAGAAGGCAACGCGAACAGGCACCTGTGTTTCATTGCTGTCTCGTTTGAGAAAGGAGCCATTCTTGAGATCGTGTTGACATGTGATGGGAAGTGAATCATTTACGAAGCTTCACTGCGCCGTCATCATTGGTTAGCATCCCATAAACCGGTTCCAAAATAGCCGAAACCAGCACTGCACCAGAAGAAGGTCCCCCTGTGTGTTTGTTTGACTGCTCGCGGTATCGTTCATATAGAACTACTAGCAGCTAGTCAGTGTATCAATTCAACTGTGTAATGTCAACAGTTGAGCCGTGTTCAAGTAAAACTCAAACATCGGAACCAGCACTTCTCAATCGCAAAGGGATACTCCGGAAACAGGACAACGCTAAGCCCCACGTGGCTAGGATGACCCAGACACCATTCTACGCCTTGGATTGGGAAACACTATTGCATCCACAATACTTTCCGGACGTTATGCCGTCCAATTTTCATCTGTTCCATTCCTCGGACAAATACCTTAGAGGACATCAGTTCAAATGCCTAGTAGAGGTATAAAATGCACTTGATACCTTCTTCGTTTCACTGCCCACCAACTTCTACTGCGATTTAATCCTTGGCCTTCCAGAATGTTGGCAGAATGTTGTCGATGTTGATGGGGTCTATTTTTTTAACTTTCAGGTACGTCTTAGGTAGCATATCGATGTTCGAAGGTGAAAAAGCGACAGAACTTTCTTTATAGTTGCTCTAAGACAGATTCTCGTTCCTTCGTTTCTGATCTTATCAAACGTGGTTACATCACACACTCATCTGATATTTTTAATCTCTTCTCTTGTTCTCCCTTTTCTTTTTGAAAGTTTTGCTCCATATAATAATGAGGGCCTTGCTATGTTATTATACACTCATCCTTTCATCTTAAAATGTAGGTACGTAGGAGGGATGATGTCCCTCGGCAATCGTACTATCCGAGGATAGGGAAGGAAGAAAGTGATCTGGGACTTGTATGTTAGCTACCATCTCGACATTTGCTTGGTGTGAATAAGAAAAACACAGGAAAATCTACTTCAGGATAGCTGACCTCAAAAATGTTTTACACTTTTTCGATCAAGTGTCCTCATGGTAATCGAACCCGGGACTGCACACCAAAAACGATAGCGTTAGCGACTACGCTACCCGGGGCCATAGACAGAGCATAGGTTCCGAAATTATTATTTGTACGTTTCTAGACTTGTAACTTCTTAATTCAACATCTGTCCTATTGACTCACGACGCTATGTAAAATAACAAAATGTTGTATTTCGACATGGAATCGCTCCAGGGCAACAAAGTTACGTATGTTATTTGTTTGATTATACTGAGATCAATGATCCATCTCTTTTAATTATTTTTTTAAAATATTCCAACAAAAATGTTATTATTTCAAACATATTTCTGAAACATACCTCTATGTTACAAATATCCTTTCATGATCCACGAAAATACTCACGCTTGATACGTGAATTAATTTTAACAGAATTTGACACGAAATAATAATTTAAAATATGTATTTAGGCTACATTTTAAACTTAATGATGAAAATGAGAGATTATCCTCTTGGGATACCACATTTTCGATTCATCTATAAAACCTCATTTTCAACGAATTCCCTTTATGTCTACACATATAGCAATTTACCCATATCTGCTTGTTAAATTAATCGAGTGATTTCATATTAGTTTAGCGAGTTACAGACATACTATATGTTAATTAATAGTGAGAAGCATTTCCTGTCAATTATACAGCATTAGCATTGCTAATACGTATACTAAAATATTAACTAATAAATGCATTATATTCAGCGATGTTAAAGAGTATATGTTCATTGGGAATGTTTATTAAAGGTTTTGCAGAATGGTATTAAATGTACGTACTGCCAAGGATCGTACATATTGCGTTAAGCGAATTTCTCTTACTGTTTGTTTGCCAAAAAATCTGAAAGCTTGCACGGTATGATGAAAATTGGAGATTTGCTAGTGAAAAGTAACAAATTTTAAAATTCATGATATTTTGGAAATACAATTCTGATCTGAAGATACCCAACACGAGTCTCGTCAATATAAGAGGGTATTTAAAAATGTCAGGTTCAATTCCGATTCATATATACAGTCCCGAAATTTAGGTTGTATAGGGCCTTAAGATATTGAAAGGGGTCTTTTATACGTGAAGCTTTAGGGGCCCTTTATACGTCAAACTAGAGAGATGGACAACAGGGGCTCTATTATAACTGGGGCTCTATTATAACTGGGGCTAAATAACAGGGGCCTCACTACAAGTGGGGCTGAGAAGTAGAGCCATATTACTTGCTTCATAAAAGCCTAGTACACACACTCTAAAAACGAGTAGGGTTTTGAGAACCATAAAAAATATAGTTAAACATGGTATAACCGCGGGAAACATATTTCTTGTTACAAAAACAATATTAACATTACTTCCTATGTTACCAGAATCATGTGAGGAAATTCTTTTGTGGTACATAAAACATACCATATTGTTATTGCTTTTATAGTTACACGCATAATATACATAGTTGCACGTATAATACACATGGTTGTATGCAGTGGCGTATTTACGATTTTGTTTCGGGAGGGGCTTCGCTAACTTTTGGGGGGGCTTTGCCTGGAAATGTGAAAATTCTGCAAGATATTTCATTTACTTTACTATACTAAGTAAGATTTCGGGAGGGTTTAAGCCCGGAAGCCCCCCCTAAATACGCCACTGGTTGTATGTGTCATTCCATGTCGCGCATGCGCTGACCAACGTGAAACACGCCATTTGCACGCCGTAAATTAAGACGCCATTTGCTATTTCAAGAACGAAGAGTTTTATCAATAATGTGTATGTCCAAATGAATAGCAAGACAGTTATTATGAACATGGACTCTAAATGAACTAATAGAGAAATGTGAAAGAAAGTTTATTTACGGAAGTTTATGCTATTTCTGGCATGTAAATGAGTACATTGTTATAAACCATGTTTCTAGTACAAATAAGCTCATGAGATGGTAGCACTATTACAATTATAAATGATGTACAAAAGTTCACCTTATAACATTTCTTTCGTATAGGTTTATTAGAAATATAACACATTTTATCTTCCGTTGTTCATATTTTTAAAAAATATATCTCAAACGCTTTGCTTATAACAAAAAAGTACGACCAACTTAGATTATCACCGTTACTTAAGGGATATTTCTGGTATTAATACAAGGAGTATTACAATTTTATATTTTGATACCACTTCTCTGCTACCTGTTCATCAAGCGGGGTTTCGCCCTGGTTTTTCCATAAATGACCAGATACTTCGCCTCAGCTCAATAATTACTAATCAGTATAACAAAGCATTTCCATCATGTCTCATTCTCATGGATTTAGAGAAGGCATTCGACAAGGTTTGGCATTATGGTCTCATTAAAAAATTGCAGTCGTTTAATCTTCCTATATGCTTTCGCAGACTAGTATACTCTTTTATTTCAAATCGCATTGCTTATGTTACAGTTGGTACGGCACTCTCCTGGCCGATTTTTCCTCTTACTGGAGTACCACAAGGATCAGCTCTCAGTCCTTTACTATACGTTTTGTATGCTTCCGACGTCCCTTCTGTACCACGCAATGTCTTTACTTTTCAATATGCTGACGACACAGCTTTTCTAGCTCTCGGCAAAACGGTGCATCAGCTTAACATTGCTTTACAAACAACTCTCGATAATTTCGTCAAGTGGTGCAAGAAATGGCAGTTAAAGATCAACTCCGAGAAAACCCAAGCTCTGGTTTTTCTACCGCCTAAGCGTCGTTCCAAAGTCCATAGAATCCCAACTCTCTTACAACTAACTGTTGATGGGTATCATGTACGCCCATCCACCACTGCTACCTATCTAGGCGTGGTTTTCGATTCGAAACTTAGCTGGAATGCTCACTTGAAAAAACTAACGGAGAAGGCTAATCTTAGATTAAATCTTCTGCGACGTCTCACAGGAACATCTTGGGGACTAAAAGCCGATGTTTTGATTCATACATATAAAGCGTTCCTCCGTCCGATCCTTACTTTTGGGCATCCCGCTTGGTGCAACGCTTCTGTTTCTTTCTATGAAAAACTCAGCATATTGGAACGGCATGCTATTCGACTGGCGTATCGAATTAAACTTCCATACCCAACGTGGCTCACATATGAATATATAGACTTTCCAAAGATCACCGAGCATCTCGCACAACTCCGCCTGAGATACATCAGCTCTCGCATCCAAACAGGCCATCCACTTTTCTTGGACATCCTACACACAGACGCTCTTACCGACGCAGCCTATCGATACAAACATTCACCTTTAAATATTTTCGTATCTCTATATGTGAAACACGAGCACCTTCCTGCGGCTGAAAGGGAAATATATGATATATACGTCATTGATCATCATATACCGCATCTTTTTCCATCTCAGCACTAGTTCCTCACCATTAACAAGGGTTTCCCCATGTGTTCATTAGTCCCGAGTCGCCCCGGGACAGAAGATCTAACTCTGCATTTGTCTCACTAATCAAACTATGTTTGTGGCGTGTTAGCACTTCACCTCATTCATCATAATCATCATTATTCTTTATTATATTTATTATTATTAATTAATAGCGGACTCAGGCAACACCACTGGACAGACGAATCTTGGCAGACATTCTGGCTTACCATCTTTATCTCCTTCAATTCCCAACACTTCAGTAGCACAACCATCCACTCGCACTCGGCACTTTTCTTGGGGTCATGAACCGATCAGTGCATCTAGAGATAGACATCCATCAAGCGAATCTACGCAATCCGCGAAACGCATCCGGTCTCGCTCACCAATAACATCCATGGATATCGAGGTTGAACGACAAAATTCTGGTGTATCTTCTGCAGTTTCATCAAATCACGCTTCTCTTTTCCATTTCATACTTACTGATTATGACACTAAGTACACAAACCCTAAAATGATATTTCTACAAATTGCTAAGTATGTTCCTCGGGTTCGAGATACCCTAGTACAAATCGTTAAAACCAAAAATGGCTACATCTTAAAATCTAATGATCCAAATTTTGGAATTACAATCCGTAATAAAGCTTCTTATGAAATTTTTGGTAAGAACGCGAAACTCAATAAACTCACGGACAAGCGACCCAAACAACAGCAGCCCCCTAGAAAACCTCCGTTTCTGTCGGTAGTCATAAGGGGTGTCTCTCCTGATCTAACTGACGCCGAAATTCAAGATTAATTAGCACAGGAAGGCATTTCAGTGGACAAATGTATTCGCATTCGAAATAACACTGGTCCTACATATATGGTAAGAGTTCTATCGCAGCGGCAAGATACTATCGACTATCTTCTCAGATTTGGAGCACCTATCTATAAGAAAATTCATCGCGTCGAACCATCTAAAACTCAGGGTCCGCTACCAATCCGGTGCGAAAACTGTCAGCTGTACAACGACCACACTACGGGCAATTGTCGTAATCAACCTAAATGTGGTTACTGCTCCGGCCTTAATGAAACCAAAACTTGCCCCAACTTAAAAGGACCACCTAAATGCAATACATGTGGCAGTGGGCTTCACCCCACATATAGCTATCGGTGTAAGGCTAAACCAGCACCTACGTCTGAGCATCCAGAACTTACTGTTCCATTGAAAACAGCAGACAAAACTACACCACCTACACAATCAGTATTACTCTCGCTCACAGTTGAAGATCTCATACGCTATGTTAGTCTAGTATTGCAAAACATATTTCCGTTTCAGCGAGCTCATGTCATACAACATATCATTTCTGCAGCCAAATCACTTTTTAACATTCTTCTTCATGCCACTTATTCTAATAATTATGTTCATTTTCATATTGGATCGCTGGAAACCACGGTTTAAAACCATATACACCGTCTTCTTCATAATGGGGATTAGTTTTTTATTTGTCAATATTCGATCCTTTAAGCAACATAAACTATTACTTGAAACTCTGTTATTAGAGGAGCATATTAGTGCTTTTGCTCTAAATGAAACCGCTTTGAAGCCGAATGTATGTGCTCGTATTCCAGGATATCAATTACAACGCTGCGACTTTCAAGATCAAGCTGCTCGTGCCCAAGGGGGAGTTCCAATCGGATATTTTCCAAAATATCCAGTTCGTACATATACTCCGCAAGCTTTAGGGCATCTCCCGGAATACCTGTTAGCACTTTATACTTTCCATCGATCATAATCAATTTCAGTACGATATACATTCGACCACGACAACCTATACCATTAGAATATTTCCGTTACATAGCCACTAACCATCGGAATATTCTCATCATGGCGGATATTAATATTCATAGTCGTACTGATCGCGAAAAAACAGAGTTTCACGAGTACATAACTAATAATCTTCAGCTTTATCTTCATATTCTTCCTGCACATACCAGACCTATCAGCCAGACTACACCAGATGTCATCATCACCTCTATCAATCTTCTTAATGACTGTCAGCTTGCAGTTTTAGATTCCATCGGAAGTGATAACCATCCAGTTAAATTAACATTAACTCGAGGAAAACCCCCACGTCCTATACTTACACCTCGTCGGGTTCCGAGGTATGATAAGGCGAACTGGGCTAGTTTTCGGGACGACCTGGAACATTCAGTTTCTAGCATTACGCCTCCAAAAACTGAAACCGAACTTACTACCTGTCTTACAGCTATTACTACGGCAATTCAAACCAGTGCCCATCAGAATATTCCGATGCAACAAGTGCATTCCCACAAACCGGCTTTACCGCCGACATATCTTACGCTCATCCAGAAAGCCCGACAGCATCTTCGAGAATATTATCGAACCGGGAATGAAGCATGTCTTCATCAACATCGCCAACGGCAAAGAGCTGTTCATAACTATCTTGTCGCTTATAAACGCCGTAATTGGATCAAGACCTGTAACACTTTATCCGAGGAAGCACACCCTTCTCGCTACTGGAAGCGATTTCATCAACTTACTGGCAAAACCACCACGATAACCTACTCGTTAGTTGCAGATGACATTCCTCTGTTTTCTGATGAAGAAAAAGCCAACGCCTTTGCTACACAACTACAGACCGTTTTTACGCCAACAGCTGCCTTTAAACGCTCTGAACGGACAGATCTGTCTTGTATTCCTGCACTGCAACCTTCCACAGAACATGTGATTGACCCGGAACACCCACTCGCTACACCTATTACTACCAACGAAATCCAATTGGCTCTAAAACGGAAAAGGAACACAGCACCTGGGATTGACAACATCTCCTATAGACCCATCAAAGAAGCGCCATACTCATTTCTCCTGATACTGACTACAATATATAATTTCATACTCCAAACTGGATTCTATCCTTCTGAGTGGAAAATCTCTAAAATTTGTATGTTTCCAAAACCAAATAAGCCTGCCCATTCTGTTTGCTCTGGGAAGTTTGAATGACCAATCCAACTCACATCAGTATTTAGTAAGATTCTGGAAAAAATTCTTGTCTCTCGACTTCATAAGTATCTTGAAACTACTATTCTACTGCCTATCCACCAAGCAGGTTTTCGGCCTCGGTTTTCCATAAATGACCAGCTTCTTCGTCTCAGCACCATAATTACAAATCAGTTTAACAAAGGGTTTCCATCATGCCTCATTCTTATGGATTTGGAAAAGGCTTTCGATAAGGTATGGCACTATGGTCTTATTACAAAACTACAGTCATTCAAACTTCCCACATGCTATCTCAGGCTTATTTACTCGTTTATTACAAATCGCATTGCATATGTCACAGTTGGTAAAGCACTCTCCTGGCCAATATTTCCGCTTACTGGAGTTCCACAGGGGTCGGCTCTAAGTCCATTATTGTATATTCTTTATGCTTCTGACATTCCAACAGTACCAGGTAATGTATTTACTTTCCAATATGCAGACGGCACAGCTTTTCTTGCACTTGGTAACACTATCCATCAAATCAGCGCTGTACTCCAGGCAACTCTGGATAATTTCATCACTTGGTGCAAGAAATGGCATTTAACCATTAACAACGACAAAACGCAAGCACTGGTTTTCATACCACCTCATAAACGTTCCAGAGTCTACCGTAACCCGAAACTGCTACGAATAACAGTTGATGGATACCAAATACGCACTACCAGCACTGCTACGTACTTGGGCGTTGTTTTTGATTCCAAACTAACATGGAGTGCACACCTGCAAAAACTCAAAACTAAGGCGACTACTCGTTTAATTCTTCTACGTCGTCTCACGGGCACTACGTGGGGCCTCAAACCCGATGTTCTACTCCATGCTTACAAGATGCTTCTCCGTCCTATTCTCACCTTTGGACACACTGCCTGGTGCAATGCCTCTGTTTCCTTCTACGAAAAACTTTGCATATTGGAGCGTCACGCTATTCGTCTAGCCCACCGACTTAAACTTCCGTATCCTACGTGGCTCACGTATGAATACATCAACTTTTCGAAGATCACAGAGCACATTGCACAACTTCGTAATCGGTACATTACATCTCGCATAGAAACGGGTCATCCACTTTTCTTGGATATTCTTCGAACGGATCCTCTCACTGATGCCGCATATCGTTACAAGCATACCCCTTTGAATATACTCATTTCATTATATGTCCGCCATGCAAACCTCACAGTAGCAGAACGCGACATCTATGCCATTTATATCATCCATGCTCATATTCCTCATGTTTCTCCATCTTAGCACAGACATCCTCACAACTAACTAGGGCTTCCCCTTGTGATCATTAGTCCCGAGTCGCCCCGGGACAGAAGTTTTAACTTACATCTGTCTTACTAACTTCTTTGTGTTTGTGATGTGATGGCACTTCATCTCATATTACATCATCATTATCTTTTGTTTTGCTCACCGCCACAATTATCGCACAGTTTTGTCTTATCGCACATTTGCACTTATTTTTCAATTTATATTTCACTCTTTATATTATAACACAGTATTTATCCTTTTCTTATCTTATATTTAAAATTCATTATATTTCACTTTTCGCACCTCCATTTCACAGCCTGTTCTTGTGTACTTTATAATAAAGATATGTTTAATTAACATAAATTATGGAAAATAAATGATGATATACCCTTTCTCAACTGATGACATTACCCAAACTTCCCTTAGCCCAACAAATTATTTTTCAAATTGTATTTTTGTTTAGAGAACCACATGCCAAAGAGAGGGCGTAACCCTCTGAGAGGCTGGAGAAGTAATAAAGTTTTTGAAAACCATCATCCTTATAAGAAGCCACTTCTCTCTTCTCCTTTCAAAAAAAATTATATTGCTTACTCATGGTGCCTTCATTTACAAGCGCAAACATCGCGCTGAACCCTCTCGCTCGTCTGCGCCATTGCCATTGCGATGCGAAAAATGTCAAACATAAAACAATCATGCAACAGCGCATTGCACAAACCCCACTGTATGTGGGTATTGCTCCGGCCCCCATTTAACTCGTGTTTGCCCCAATATGAACTTACCACCTCAATGTTCTGCGTGCGCGGAGCGCCACCCTACATATAGTTATAAATGTAAACGCAAACCATCACCAGACCAAACACACCCAGAGTTAGTAGTCCCATTACGTACACAGTCTACCTCCACCTCCACTAACACAGAAACTTCAGTAAATGATCCTGTCACCGTTGGTAAACTGTTAGAATTTCTCACATTAACCCTGCAGAATATTCATCCTTTCCATCGTCCACACATCCTTCAGCAACTCACTCTTGCCGCTAAAGCCACTTTTCATGTAGCTCTGTATGCCACTTACTCAAACAATTATGTTTACTTCCATACTACACCACTCGAAACATCTGTTTAATATCTTGGTCGTTATGGATATCAGCTTTCTGTTTCTCAATATTCGTTCAATCACCAAGAATAAAACTCTTTTTCAAGCACTCCTACAAGAAGAACACATCACTGCTTTTCTTCTGAATGAAACTTTTTTGACTCAGTCCATGCAATGCAGATTTCCTAACTACACGTTGCTTCGCCATGATAACATGACACCAGCGTTAAGAGCGAACGGTGGAGTTGCTATGGGCTTTCGCCATAATCTACCATTCAGACAGCATAGCTGCCCTGCACTAGCCTTACTAGAGCATATCGTAGCTACTTTGTATTTAAAATTCATCGCTCTTACTTTCGCTACCATCTACGTCAGACCCGGCACTCCAATTCCGTTAGATTTTTTCACTCACATCTCTAATAACTTCAAACATTTTATCATCATCGCAGACGTAAATTTTCATAGTCGCTCTGCTCATGAACGCACCCAATTTCAAGATCATATAGCATCTGACACTTCAGGAATTCTTCTCAACCTTCCTTCGCCAACACGTCCAGTTTCCAATACCACACCCGATATTGCAATTACATCCAATACAATAGTTACACGTTGTACCGTGGCAGTCTTAGACTTACTAGGTAGTGATCACGATCCCATTAAAATCACATATCATACTGGTCTCGTCTCTTCACAAGCAGCATCATCACCTCATCTCACACCACGCTATGATAAAGCAGATTGTGCCAATTATCGCACTTACATCTCTTCTACCGTCGACCATTATCGTTCACCAACCACTCCTGACGAGCTTTCGACGCAAGTCACCACTATAACCAATGCTATTCAGCAAGCTTCAGCTCTATACATTCCACAAACTGAATCAGTACCTTATCGACCTAAACTACCACCTCACTATCTCGCTATGATCCGTCGTTCTCGTCAGTGTTATCGGGAATACCTGCATACTCGAAACCCTGATACTTTACGTCTTCACCATCAACTCCAGAGAACTGTTCGCAACTATATTACCGCTTATAAGCAACGCCAATGAATCAAAACATGTAATCATCTTTCTGAAACATCGCATCCCACGCTCTACTGGAAACGCTTTAATGCACTCTGTGGAAAAATCACTAAGACTCCTTACCCCCTTCTACTGGATAATACAGCCATTCATTCCGACCAGAATAAAGCGAACGCTTTCGCCTATTATCTTCAAGCTATCTTTACACCATCTCCACCATATCATATGTTCCACCCTCACCCTGCTGAGGTAGTAAATACTCAATCTAAATCTCTTCAACCTGCTGTGACTCATAGACTTCCTGAACATGTTCTCACTGCTCCGATTACAGTCGAAGAAATTACTTCTGTTGTCCGGCTAAAACGCAACACAGCTCCAGGATTCGATCGTATCACCTATCGCCATATTAAAGAAAGCCCCATCACACTACTCCTACTTCTATCACTGATATACACCTTCATACTTCGCACTGGCTTTTTTCCGATAGATTGGAAGGTATCAAAAACTCTTATGTTTCCAAAACCGAATAAACCACCATCCGACACTTCATCCTACAGACCGATTCAGTTAACCTCCACTTTCAGCAAGATTTTCGAACGCATTCTCGTCAAATGCTTAAATCCATACCTAACAGATCGAAACATTATTCCCTCCCATCAGGCTGGTTTTCGACCTTTCTATTCAATAAATGACCAATTACTCCGCCTTTCTACACTTATTACAATCATTATAACTCCGTTCAACCGTCATGTCTGGTTCTCTTTGATCTTGAAAAAGCCTTTGATAAAGTTTGGCATCTGGCACTTATCTATAAACTCATTAAACTCAAACTTCCTATCACAATCATCCGCCTCATCTATCATTTTCTCGTCTGCCGTTTGTCATATGTCGCCATCAATGATTCACTCTCTCATCCTATTTTTCTACTGTGCGGTGTGCCACAAGGATCTGCCTTATCACCTTTATTGTATGTTCTCTTTGTCGCAGATTTTCCCGAATTACCTCCTAATGTTCACCTGTTACAATATGCGGACGACACAGCTTTTCTGGCACTCTGCCGAACTATCCAACAAATCAATGTCTGTCTGCAGGAAGCTATTAATCGCTTTATAGCCTGGTGTCGCAAATGGAATTTAACAATAAATGCTGCTAAAACCCAAACTATAGTTTTTATTCCGCCACGCAAACGCACCAAAGTTCATCGAAATCCTTCTTTACTTTCCCTTACAGTTAACCAGGTTTCCCTCCGGCCTTCAAAAACAGTAACCTATCTTGGTATAGTTTTTGTCCACCGTCTGACTTGGACCCCACATCTCAAATTAGTGACCACCAAAGTACGAAACAGACTTAATTTATTGAAACGTCTCACCGGCACTACCTGGGGCCTATCTCCAAGTCTAGTTCTTAATACTTACAAAGTTTTTCTCCGATCAGTCATCACATATGGTTTTCCCGCTTGGATCTCCGCTCCACTATCTTATTATAAGCAACTTGATATTTTCGAACGGCATGCCTTCCGTCTTGCCTTTCGCATATTTCTACCTAGTCCTACTCGTGACCTGTATTCACTCATCACATTTCCTATTCTCAAATTTCACCTGGAGACACTCCGTCACAGATTTATCACCACACGTTACACTCGACATCATCCTCTTCTTTTTGCCACTATGCACCATCTCGCACTCCATCCCACCCGACCCCGATATTATTACACACCGTTACATTTACTGTATACCCTTTATTGCTACTCGCTTCCCCCTGATCACCTGGACCTCACACTTCTGGAAGATTATCGTCTTCATGCTCATCTACCTCATGTTTTTCCTTCATATAGTGCACAGTAAACCCTCTTGTAACTAACAGGATTCCTCCTGTCTTCATTAGCCTAGCGTCGCCCCTAGGCAGAAGATAACTGCATTCGTCTTCCTAACATCTCCCTTGTGTTGTCCTGTGTTTGCACCTCATCTCATCTTTCACGTTCATCCTTTTATCACGATTTAACATAATAACATAATATCATTGAAGCTTATGTACGTCCTTTCTCTGCCATCATATGCATTTGTCACCCATGATCTATGCCTGCATTTCCATACAGATATCTTAATATTTTTCCATTTTCTATTATTATCTGTGTTCCTATCATTCATTTTTTTATCATTTTGTATTCTGTAATTTCTATGTGTTTGTTAAGTTATATATTTGTGTAGTTTTCCTCCTCATATCCTAATGATTATGATCGCAAAGATCATAATGGCTTACACAATGCTATAAGAATGTTAATAAAATAAATAAATAAATAATTTACCTTCACTTAGACCAGCCAACCTTAAGCCAATCCTACTTTTCCGTCAAATCTTCTCCTGAAAGAGGGTGTAGCCCTCTCAGAGGTAGCTAGCCTCGTGCTAGCATTAAAAATACAATTTTATAACCGACCGCATGAACTTTCATCTCATATCTATCCATCATATGCACAGTAATACCTATTAACAAGGGCCTCCTCCGTTTTCATCAGTTCCTGAATCGCCCCAAGAACAGAAGATAACTTCATTTGTCTAAACTAAAATAACCTTGTGATGTGACGTCCAAAGCACTGCATTTCATCCATTCATTACATTTGTTCATTTTCTTACTGCAGCAGCCCTCACAATTTTATACCGTCATACTGAATCAAGGAGCCTAACCTCTCTTGTGTCAGTTAATGTGCTAGCTAAGACCAAGTGTTGCAATACGCATTTGTGAGCAAAGCACGTATACAGCACTCAGAGGATTGACGGAAGTTTTCACTTTCGGAGGGCAAACTTGCTTTTTGAACCTCATCTCATCATCTTTTCTTTCACATTAATCTTCATTTGGGCTTTGGCCCTAGGTTACCTTCTTACGATGGCGGACTCTGGCATCACTAACGGGCAATCGATTCTCGGTAAACACATAGGATTACCAGCCTCTGTTCCTACAAACACAAGCTCTTCGCTTGCTCAAGCTGCATCCGTTGGACCTTCCAGACGCACTAGACATTTCTCATGGGGTAGTCAACCGGTAGCGAATTCATCTAGGGATAGACATCCATCCAGTGATTCTACCCAGTCTGCAAAAAGATTCCGCGGTGGACCACATCCTGTTAACATTCAATCAATTCATGTTAACAACGCCATGGACACGGGACCACCATGTACAGAATCATCATCAGCTTTTCTCGGCAGAACTCGAGACCCGGTTTATAACTTTCTACTTACCGATTTTGATGCTAAATATACACATCCAAAGATGATCTTTCTGCAGATCATTAAATCCGTCCCACGTGCTAATGTTGAGCAAATAGTTCACACTAGAAATGGCTATATCATAAAATCAAAAAACAAATGCATTCGTATCAAGAATAATTCAGGACCTACTTATATGGTTCGGGTATTATCCCAAAACCAACAAGCTATTGATCACTTATTAGCCTACGGTGCACCCATTTACAAAAAGATCCATAAGGTAGAACCGTCAAAGACTCCTGGACCAAGGCCTATTAGATGTGAGAAATGTCAAGTTTATAATTCTCATTTTACGAACTCGTGCCCCAATCAACCTAAATGTGGCTATTGCGATGAACAACATAACACTAGATTGTGTAAAAACCAACAGCAACCTCCAAAATGTGCCACGTGCGGAGACTAACACCCCACTTACAGCTATCGCTGCAAGGCAAAACCTCAGGCAGAACCTACTCGTCCAGAGTTTACAGCACCCCTCCGAAGTTCTGACAAGCCAACGCCACCAGCGCAATCAATTTTACACCCTGTCATTGTTGAGGATCTTCTCCGCTGTTTGACTATTGTGCTTCAAAACATACTGCCTTTTCAACGTGATCATAACCTTCGCACTATTAGTGACACAGCTAAATCACTCTTCAATATCAATCTCCATGCTACCTACTCCAGACAATATTCCCGTTTTCAAATCGCACCACTTGAAACAACCGTATAAAACCATGGCACTCGTATTTCTCATTATGGCTATTATGAATATTCTATTTCTTAATATTCGATCGTTTCTAAAACATAAACTTCTACTGGAACAGCTACTGCTAGAGGAACACATTGATCTATTTGCATTAAATGAAACTGCACTCAAACCTACCACCACAGTACGTCTACCAGGTTATCAAATATATCGCCATGACTATTCAGGGCATGGTGCAAGAGCACAGGGTGGGGTCGCAGTTGGGTTTTCCCCTAAGGTATCGTTTCGTCAATATCATCCACAGATTTTCAGCAATCATCCGGAGCATCTTCTTTTGTCAATTTATTATCCATCACTTGTTATCAATATCGCTACAATCTATATACGGCCGCGACACCCCATCCCATTTGATTTTCTTCATTACATAGCACATAACTTCCGAAATGTCATCATCATGGCCGATATGAACATTCATAGTCGAGGCGACCGAGAGAAACAACACTTCTTTGACTATGTAACTCAAACTTTGAATTTACATGTACATCGTTTACCTAGTCATTCACGACCAATTAGTCAAACAACACCCGATGTAGTGATAACGTCTCTTAATCTACTCAGTGACTGCACTATACAAATTCTTGACACTATAGGCAGCGATCATGCACCAATTAAGCTGTTGTTGAATACGGGCCGTTGCCCACAGTCTAAAACTGAATACCGTACTGTCAAGCGATATGATCGAGCAAACTGGAGCACATATAAGCAGAATATTAACAAAGATATTACGGATATTGCTGCACCAAGTAGCGAACACGAATTATATAATACTCTCACTCATCTTACTGGCATCTTAACAACAAACGCACGTGTAAGTATTCCTGAAAACAAAATATTATAACGACTCTATAGGAAAGCGTCGTCAACCTGGTTCGTTTTGTAACATATAAATTACGAAGCGATAATTACTTTTCTCAATGCAAAAATCAACTCAGATATTTAAAGATTATTAGTCTCACCTTTATTGCTTGATATGTCTTAATATTCTTTTTAAGACCGTAAAATACATAAATTCACTTGACTAGGTCAACACATAACATGTACGTAGTCACAACTATCCCATAATAATCTCTCTTACAGATATTAAAAACATTCTTCTTTTCTGTTAATTTAAAATGAACATTCTACTAAGTATATTACATATTTATGAACACTTTTTGCCCACGGTACAGGTAAATATTATGCAAACTAAAGTATTTCGTTATAGAAAATGTCGCCCGATAAAGGGACTGAATATAAAAGTCATGAGTGGGCTTGGCTTTTATATTCAAGAACCACTGGTCTGAATAGATTAATGTTCGTACATTACGTATGTTCTTTATATTTCGATCACACCTCGTACATATCTTCATTACATTTTGGTTAACCCTCATATATATATAAAATATTAGTTATTATCATTCACATAAATACATTTACAATAAATCTTTGATTTCATTAATATTTCTTTTTTATTACATTATTATTTATTCTTTATCATTAAAAACATCGTCACTTATAAATATAATTAACGAGGGTGAAATACAAACTATCAAGATTACTAGTTTCGATCATTATTACAAACGATGATATGACAAATAATATTTGTTCTTTTCGGGCGCATTGTATAACAAATAAGTTAGATGTTGCAATTGTAATGTATACATGGTAGCACTAAGATGTCCAAAATAAAAAAAAGAATTTCACTCAAGGTAGTCATTGAATAATTGATTTTATAGAATGGATCTTATTCTTAACATAATCTTTGATAATTAAACACAAATCAATCTAATATAAAATAATTTTTGTCTTTAACTAATTATAAATTGAATTATGATTCTTCATATTAATAAGAAAGAATAAAAATTAAACATAACCTACGTTTGAAGAATCAAATGGAAGTAAATAAATTTATTTTACAAGAAACAAAAGACACCCTTTTGTTATTAAATAAACACATTTTTCATTATTATTGTTATTTTTTCATTCTTATTTATTTGATCAAGAATGTTGGGTGCTACTAACTCTTTAACTAGATGCATTTCAAATATTTATAACCATCGTTTTCATTATTAATATTAACACAAACTTTAAAACGAAAATTCACAAGAATCTATAATCAACATGGGTGTAACCTAATTTCGTTAACGGTAATCATGTTACATTCGCACTGGCATATGAATCTAATAAAGTGCATTGTACCGCACAATCGTGGTTAGGTTCTACATTAGGTTGTACATGTCTTTCATCGTGATTTGAATTTGGATACGAAGTACCATCTCGTGGACAATGATTATATCTATACATAGGATTGGTAGCATCTCTAGGATTTCGATATGTATTTCTATTAATTTTGTGTCTACTTCGGTTGCTTAGGTTAGGCGGATTCCCTACATAACCTTGTCTATTTTGTTCATTTTGATTGCTAGAGTATATTCGTCTTAGGTTCGGTTCATTATTATTCACACTTCGGATATTCAAATTCCGAACAGGGACCAAATGATCTGAATTATTCTTATTTTTACTCATTCCTGGTTGTGTTAGATTCATAGCATGATATTGAGTTTCGTAGCATTGTACAAGCATTAATAAATGACTGAAACTCATACACTGTGTGGAAAATAAGATATGCTGTAATTTAAATGGAAGCAAATTGCGAATCGATGCAATTATTCTTGATTCCGATTGCAAGGGATTAACAACCTTTAATTCATTATAGACATTTACAACAAACTCTACAATAGATTTGTGCAATCGAGGATTGAAATGTTGATTTCTAAGAGTGGCATCTCTGTTTGCCAGCAAAAAGTCATTTTCGTAATTCGCGATCAATGCCGCTTTAAATTCCTCATATGTACTAATATGATCACGTATTGCCTTAAACCATAAGGAACAAGGTGGGAGTAATACATGGGGTATTAATTTCATGTATTGTGATCGGTCGATAGACATTATATTACATTCGTCTTGGAACTTCTCTAAGAAAGAACTAGCATTTTCATTGCACTTACCACTAAATTTACTCATGGCTTTGATTTCGCTCATCTTGACACTTAACTTAACCTTTCTTTTCTCACTCTTTGTTCTTGTGGTATGATTGTTCCGGTCCGTAGCGTGCTGTGTCATGATACCATTTATATTTCGTTCATCAGTGATCTTCGGGCAATTTTCCTCTAATATAATATCCTCCTCAGATTCCGGCGAAGGCGTATTTATATCCGATGATCGGGGAAACTCGAAGCGATCACTGCCCAGATTATTGCGATAAATGTTATCTCTCGCCTGTAACATTTTAATTTCTTCCTGCATAGTAGCCAACTGGATCTTTTGATGCTTAACGGAAGATTCTATTGACGTTAAATCCTTTTTTACAGCACAGATTTCATGATTTTGATGATCGTGCTTTTCTTGACATTCATTGGCTAACCTTTTTAACTTCTCTTCAAACTGCGAGGATATGTCGTTCATCACCTGGACGATTGTTTGTTTCGTATCGTCTGATTTCAGTTCTATCCGTTCTATTCGTTTACTTAATTCTTCATACTCCTTGCTAGCTTCGTTGAATTTCAATTCTATCTTCTGTTCCATGGTCTGATTAGCTTCATAGAACTTCTGTTCCATGGTCTGGTTAGCTTCATAGAACTTCTGTTCCATGGTCTGGTTAGCTTCATAGAACTTTTGTTCCATGTTTGCGTTACATTCATTGAGCTTCTGTTCCATGGTTTGTTTTATCTCAGTCGTCATTTGCATAATTTGCCGCTGCACAGCTAACAAAAGTCGATCCTCAGATGAAAAACTTGGCGTTGCACTAATTTCATCTGGATTACTGGTATTAGATTCCTGTTGCACTATTTCACTATCCATTTTTCTTTTGATGACCTTACCGCTTCGTAATACGGTTAAGTTCGTATTCATAAATGGTAATATCCAAGTAAATTCAGCCCTACTTTCCTTCTTCGGGAACTGAATTTTCAAAAGTCCCGGGTTTGGTAAACCAAATTTTTATAACGACTCTATAGGAAAGCGTCGTCAACCTGGTTCGTTTTGTAACATATAAATTACGAAGCGATAATTACTTTTCTCAATGCAAAAATCAACTCAGATATTTAAAGATTATTAGTCTCACCTTTATTGCTTGATATGTCTTAATATTCTTTTTAAGACCGTAAAATACATAAATTCACTTGACTAGGTCAACACATAACATGTACGTAGTCACAACTATCCCATAATAATCTCTCTTACAGATATTAAAAACATTCTTCTTTTCTGTTAATTTAAAATGAACATTCTACTAAGTATATTACATATTTATGAACACTTTTTGCCCACGGTACAGGTAAATATTATGCAAACTAAAGTATTTCGTTATAATATGCACGTACAAACCAAAATTGCCACCTCAATATCTTGCACTTGTAAAGCGCTCACGTCAACACATTAGAGAATATCACCGAACTGGTAATGTGGAAGAGCTCCTTTACCACAGGCAATGACAAAGAACAGTTAGGAACTACCTTATTGCATACAAACGGAAGCACTGGATTAGTACTTGCAACAAACTGCGAGACGAAGTACATCCAACCCGATACTGGAAGAAATTTCACCAACTAACGGGTAAAAGTACAATAAATACGTATCCGCTTCAACTTAATGGTGTACCACTTCATACTGATATCGATAAGGCAAATGCTTTCGCTGACCAATTACAGACAGTCTTTCCTCCATCAGAATCGCCTTGTCGTGATGAGCGGATTGATCTCTCCACAATCTGTTCTCTACAGGCTTTTACATCACATCATATTGATCACAATCATCCTCTTACAAGGCCTATTACACCGACTGAATTTCATTTAGCTCTTAGTAGAAAACGAAACACAGCACCAGGCATGGACGGAATTTCGTATAGGATGATAAAAGAATCACCGGTCTGTTTTATCACTTTGTTAATTTCCGTTTATAGTTTCATCCTCTCAACTGGTTATTACCCGTTACAGTGGAAGGTTCCCAAAGTATGTATGTTCCATAAACCAAATAAGCCCATTCATGATGTCAGTTCATATCGGCCGATTCAGTTGACTTCCGTATTTAGTAAACTATTCGAAAAGATTCTAGTAAATAGACTTCATGGACATCTTAAGGCATATGATCTATTACCAATATATCAAGCAGGTTTTCGACCTAACTTCTCTATCAGTGATCAACTGATTCGTTTAACTACAGTCATCACAAATCAGTACAATAAGGGACTTCCATCCTGTCTAGTCCTCATGGACTTAGAAAAGGCATTCGATAAAGTGTGGCATTATGGCTTACTACGTAAACTACAGTCACTCCGCTTGCCCACTTGTTACCTTCGACTCATATACTCCTTTATAAGTAACCATATCGCATATGTTTCAATAGGAAATGTATTATCAAGGCCACATAAAGGTGTACCACAAGGTTCCGCCCTTAGTCCATTATTGTATATATTATACGCTTCCGACATGCCGAGCCCACCGCCTAATGTGTACATCTTTTAATACGCAGACGACACTACCTTTTTATCGCTTGGGAAAACAGACCTTCAGGTCAGCAGAAACCTACAAATAACCTTAAACAACTTTCTTAATTGGTGCAGTAAATGGAAATTAACTGTTAACACTGTGAAAACATAAGCCCTTGTTTTCCTCCCTTCAAAACGACGCAGTAAAGTACACAGAAATCCTGGAAATCTTCATGTGTCAGTAGATGGTCATTTCCTTAAACCAGCAGTTTCTGCAACATACTTAGGAGTGGTCTTTGATTCGAAACTCTCTTGGAAACCTCACTTCCAAAAACTTGCGTTGCAAGCAAAGCGCAGATTAAATCTCCTCCGTCGTCTCACTGGCACAACTTGGGGGTTAAATGCAAAGTTACTTCTCAATACCTATAAAGCATTGTTACGGCCTATATTAACATTTGGTAACATTGCCTGGTGCCATGCCTCACCTACGCTATACGGAAAGCTTGCAATTCTCGAACGCCATGTTATTCGCCTTGCATATCGTATTAAATTACCATATCCAAATTACCTCACGTATGAACACATTGATTTTCCCAACATCATTGATCATCTCACTGCTCTTAGGGCACGATATATACAGTCTCGCATCACTACTTCTCATCCCTTATATCTCGATACATTACGAGTTGATGTCCTTACCGACGCACCGTACAGATTTCTACACTCGCCTCTCAACATTCTAACAACGCTATATATTCAAACATCGAATCTGGACGCAGCTGAAAGAGATATCTTTGGCATTTACATGATTCACGAACATTTACCTCACATTCTACCATCTTAGCACTTGTTTTTCATTCATAATTAACATTGGGCTTTCATCCTGTCTACATCAGTCTCGAGTCGCCCCGAGACAGAAGATATAACGCTCATGTGTTTAAACTAACTTACCCATTGTGATTGTGGCGTGAATGCACTTCATTTCATTTATTCATATCCACATTATATTTATTTACACTTTTAAATGTATTATTTTTCATATCCAGCACCTTAATACCTTGAATGTATTTCCTGCACTTATGTTTTCTCAGTATTCTTCTTCTTCTTCTTCTTCTTCTTCTTCTTCTTCTTATTATTATTATTATTATTATTATTATTATTATTATTATTATTATTATTATTATTATTATATACATTTTTTTCTCATCAAGATTAATGTATTTATATCTTGTGTGTTAAATATTAATCTACTCATAGTCGCACTTAGACCAACTACAATAGTTTAAATTCAATTAACTTGTCTTAACATCTGTGCCAAAGAGAGGGCGTAACCCTCTAATGGCTGGGAGTGCAACAACTCTTCCTCAAAATGGATGCTCAAAAATGATGAATAAAGATACATATTTTATACCTTTACTTCCTCACCTAAAAAAAATATACCCTCCTTGCCCCTTGAAAATATCCCCAAATCAAAGGTGAATAGTAACTTCACATCCCATATAAAGGGCGTAACCCTTTGGGTGGGTGCTAGCTACGGCTAGCAAAAAAAAAAAAACAATTTTATAAATAATGAGAATGTCGCAGTTGTCGAGCTGTCTTTTTTCCTTGTTCTGGCAGTATTACAGTGTGTTTGAAGAGACAATACCAACCTAAACATATTTTTTGTGTTCAAAGTTATTGGTCAGCGCAACATAAAGTATGTAGTTACAATAACAAGTGCATACGTTACAGCAGACATTTTGGGTATGGTTAAAGGAACATGTCTTATATTGTTGGGACAGCCATAATAAATCTTGTGATGGTCTCGACAACCATTCTATATGGTATTTCCAACTATATAGGAGCTGTATAGTTGCAAGTACAATTATTACTATAGTTGTTAATATCATAAGCATGTCTAGGACAACCATAATTTTTGTTGACTCAGCTATAGTTTTTTAACAATATAATATTCAGTGGCGGCGATTGGACGTTAAAAGTGGGGGGGCAAGACATGATCTGAATATTTGTATATCAATGTTAATATACGAATTTCCCTAGTTAAAACTATATACATTAATAGGCCATTTCAGAAAAGTGGGGGGGCAACTGCCCCCCTTTGCCCCCCCTAATCGCCGCCCATGATTTTACTCCGAGTCATAAGTCTTGCTGGCGCTATATTAACAATACTGTATAGTTACATTCAACCATAATTATGGTTGAATATAACAATACCGTTTTTAGAGTGCAACAATACAAAACACCATTGTTATATGTGCTTTTTAACTTATTTGTTTTTTCCTGTTATTTACAAATTACATTATAATCAGATTTTTCTTTGGATTTTTTGGGGCTCAAGCGAGTGGAACCCTAAGCTATAGCTTGTTTAGCTTATACGTAAATCCAGTACTGCACACACACACACACACACATATATATATATATATATATATATATATATATATATATATATATATATATATATATAGATAGATAGATAGATAGATAGATAGATAGATAGATAGATAGATATAGATATAGATATAGATATAGATAGATATGCCAGCAGAATACTCGCTCTTCGCACTGAAGAATACGTTTTATTTTGAACATAAAGAGGTGAATTTGAATTTAAACGGCATCGAAAGTGTCACTGTTTGTCTCAGTGACCCAGAGAACTATGGATTCGACAATAATATTGGTCATTTTCGATCATTCTTCTATATCTCTCCCTCCTCACTCCTAGTTGAGAGTTGAATTTGGATTTAAACGACATCGGAAGTGTCACTGTTCATTTCAGTGACCCCGAAAATTATGGAGTCTACTAATACCGGTAATTTTTTTTTATCATTTTTAAATATCTCCCTCCTCTCCCTCCCCTAACGTGCACCGTCAAAGTGAAATGATAGAAAAACATCCCAGTCCCAAACTTTATCAATGTGGAAAATTTGATCGAGATTGATCTCGTGGTTCAAGAGTTATTAAGTTCTATTTATCTTTATATGTATCTTCCCCGCTCTCCAACTCTACGTTGCACCGCCAAGGTGAAATGATAAGAAAACTTCGACACCCACACCTCATCTATGTTGAAAATTTGATAGAGATCGGTCAGGTGGTTCAATAGGTACGAAACCACAAACATAGTGACTTCTATTTTTATATATATATAGATAGATACGGGAGTACCCAAAGAAACGAAGTTTTTCAGCATGTTTTATCTTTGCCTACACTGTGAAAACTTGGTTGCTAGTAGCCGAATTTCTGTAAAAGTTACTCTTATTGAAGAAATTCTCTGGATTACTAGTAACCAAGCAGTACTTGGTTAAGTCATAATTTCATGTCCCACAGGATCTTTATTTAAAGATGTACAACCATTAATGTAATCAGTATATATTCACTTTACCACGGTTGAATACTTTAGCTACGAACAATAATTTTGCCTCTCTTCTTACCTGTCGTGCTAATAACATTACTTGCGCAGATATTTTGCAACACTTCTGCACGGCCATATAGTCGATTGTGGCCGTCTTAGTGACATCTACCTTTGATGCAGTGATACGCAAAAGACATCGTAATCCGTTTTGACCGTTCATTTCCATTTCAACACCTTCCAAACAGTCCGTTTTTTATTTATTTATTTGAAACGTACCAACCAAAACTTCTGCAACTCGAGCTGGATTTTAGAAACGTCAAAATCGTCCGCCCTTGAGCAAAAGTTTAATCTTTGGGAAGCAAATCTGGAAAGAAAGATGGGCTCGGACACCTGGGGATCTTACGTGCCTGCAATACGCCCCATGCTCATTGCTACGGAAAAATTGAAAACTTTTGGAATACTCAGACTGCACTAAAAATGTTGAATGGTATGTGTATATTTATTTGTTATGCAAAATTTCCTAATTAGTATAAAATGATAATTTTAAGCACAAAATGGCATTTTTCTCCTCAGTAGATGGGATGGGATTTTCTGAGTGGTAGGAAGTGAAGAGTATGTATTAGAAGAGTGTTCTCTTAGCAGTTTTCATAATGAAATTTCTGTTAGGGTTTCCTTTTTCGCATCCAATAAAAATAATTAACAAAGAGCTTGCTTTTTGTACTTCTACTTGCTTCATCTTGCTTTGAATTTGCAGGAAATTGTACAGTATATACATTATTTATATAATTTGATGCTAATAAAGTCCGTGTGAAGCAATGTAATCGATTGCATTCTGTGCACATATA
This sequence comes from Thermobia domestica, assembly GCF_964235325.1. Taxonomy (NCBI): domain Eukaryota; kingdom Metazoa; phylum Arthropoda; class Insecta; order Zygentoma; family Lepismatidae; genus Thermobia; species Thermobia domestica. The sequence goes on from NC_137465.1 coordinate 225,012,782, forward strand.
ATTGATTACATTCTGTTTTGGTTATCGTACCCCTTGTTCGCGAATACGAACACCACCACTGTCCGTATGTATTGCCTTACATGCTGTTGTCCACATATATCAATAAGAATTGAAAAAAATGAAATGAAATATTTAAGTTTTACGTCCTACGGTGATGTCGACTAGGCTAAAGATGATGATGAGAAATGAATGTAAATGGTGGAATGAAGACAGTGGGAGGAAACGGCTGGACATCTAGAAAACCCAACGACATGGTGTTTCTCTACCACAAAGCTCATTTGGCAGAAGTTGGGGACGAATCAAGGACCGCATGCACCAGAGTGAACGTGTCCTTGTTAATAAGGATTGATGTGTATATATATACATCCTTATTAACGAAAACCTACATTTTGTTTCAGGTGTTCATGCTTAATGCAAACGAAATCGACAATTTTCTAAAAGACAACTTACTTGCATTGAACATACACAACGTTAAACATTAATTTCACTGTAAAGGTCTTTGTTTTACGGCTCAGTGGTATGTGCTATTGATCAGTTGACCAGCTGACGTTCATTCTTTGTTGGAAGTAATCCCAGGAGCTAAACTTTCGACTATTCAAATGTCCCAAAGCATGTTGTTTCATACATTCGCCCTGTATGAACAAAGCTTTTAGTTTTTCTTGCTTTCTCTCTCTCTCTCTCTCTCTCTCTCTCTCTCTATATATATATATATATATATATATATATATATATATATATATATATATATATATATATATATATATATATATACGGTATATAAAGGAAATTATGAAACAAGACCACATATTGGAGTAGTAAGGCAGGATGATATAATTGGTAGCTATTATCTTGCGCTTTAAAATGAGAGGGAAAATTGCCTACAACAGTGCATTATCAGCAACAATATGTGTTTTCTTCATGCCAGTGGACATTCTCGTAATCCGTTTCATCAGAGGCGCGTGTTTATCGGATTCAATTAATTTCTCAGCGATATGTGCCACCAATGTCTGATTTGCGGCAGGTGCTAGCGGTTGAAGCAACTAATTAAAGACCCGAACGCGTCGAAATCCAAACTAATGTTTCCATTATTCCGCTTGAAACACATACACACACACACACGCACACACACACACACACACACACACACAAATACATATGTATATTCGTGAATTCGTGAGAGCAAATAGACGCATCCATACATATGTGGCATTGTAGTAGAAGGCTGAATTGGTATCTGTTGGGGTATTGATTGATTCCTAATATATGCATCCACATGGTAGTTACACTTTGCGCTGTCCAAGTTTAGACGCTTAGCAGTCGGCTGATTGTGACTGGTGGGATATATCTTTGTACATTTAAATGTATGTGTGTTTGTGTATGTTGGAAGGAATCTAAATATAGCAAATGTGGAATCTAAAGCATGGCATTGATTTTTTTTTTTTAATTTAACGTCTGACAATTATACCGTATACGCGAAAGAAAATGTATAACAAATTGAAGTGAATAATGTTTTTTTTTTTTAAAAAAAAATCATGAAATGAGAAATTCAAAGTGAATTAAATAAACCAAAACCCGTAACTATCCCACGTATCTGGGAACGAACAAGCCTCGAATTTCTCACGTGAATTTAATTCTTAATTTGCCAAACTTTATATCCAAAACATTGTCCACTTTTGCTCCTTAGTACTCTCTAATATTCATCATATTCTATAGTGAACAATGTCCCAAACACATGGAACTTTCTTAGTGGTCAACGTACGCTGTAATACACAATATTTCAAGAACATTGATCACTTCGTTCTGTAGAACTCTCTAATATTCAATATACGCTATGAAATAATATATTACACACACTGACCACAGAAATTTCTAAGTAGTCAAAACGCGCTCTGATACACATTATTTCAAAGCTAGTCACCATTCCCTTCCATATAACTTTCCAATATTCAATATACTCTGTAAAATAATACCTCATGCACACTATCCATAGAATTTCGTAAGTGGTCAATAAACGCCGTGACAAAACATCAAAAACTTTGAATTCTTTGTTCCAAAGAACTAACATTTAATAGAATATAAATGGTATTATACATAATATCTAAATAATTTTGGCATCTTTGTTCCTTAGAATGTTCTAATATTGATCACATATTATGATAAGCAATGCCTCAATAAGACTGATCACAAAACATTTATTAATTGCTAACATATGTTGTAATACTACGCTGAAGACACTGTTCATAATATTTTTCAGTATTCAACATATGTCGTAATAAATTAGACCGTGAGCATAAAGTCCTGCCCTGATTATAAAAATTTATTACGGAATAACCGTTGGACAGAATAATGTAAATTCTGGTCCGTTACCTAGGTTAGTATTACAAGTTTCTTTTAAAGACCAATAGATGGCACTAGTGTTACTTGGCGCGCGCGGGTCAGTTGGCGAAATGGCATCGAAGCAGGAGAAAACGCAATGCGTGCTGTGGTATCACGCTCTCCCCGCCACAGATATTACTCCACTGGACTTTTGTTTTATGGGGCTATATCAAGGACAGAGTCTATGCCACACCTGTTACTGACATCGAGGAACTGAAGGCTAGGATACAAGCAGTTGTGGGTACTGTGACAGAAGACATGTTACAAAACACCTGGCGGGAACTGGAATACCGCTTAGACATTCTCCGAGCTACCAAGGGGGCACAAATTGAAGTGGTCTAAGGTAAATGGTCTTTAAAAAAAATTGTAATACTAACCTATGTACTGACCAGTATTTACATTATTATTCTGTATTAAATTTTTGTAATCAGGGAAAGACTTTATGCTCACCCTGTATATCTGAAAGGATCTAATCACTTCGTAACGTACAATTTTCTGAGTACATGAAGGCAAATAAGGCTGAGAAAAATAAGATATCAAAACACTAACCACATAACTTTCTAGACGATCGACATACGCTGTGATGAACAATAGTTTAAACACATTGACTACAGAACTCTAAGTCATGTTTTTTGAACCTATGGTATTAAGTATCACTATAGAAGTATGCGAGTCTCTGCTGGGTGATAGTAGTACTAATGGTGGTATTAATCATGAAGACGACAGTGGAAAATGTTGAGAACCCCAGTAAGGTGTCAACGTAGTTTGTGATATACAATATCTCTAAAACTAGCGACCATTTTATTTCATACTCTGTAACTTTCTTCTAAGTAATATATGATGTAAAATTATTTCTCAAACATACTGAGCATCCATTTTTTAAGTGGTCAATACGTGCTGATAAAATGAAACACTGGCCTTTTCTTCCAAAGAACTTTCTATCATTCAATACACAGTGTTGTAAATATAATGCAGAAACACTGATCTTTTTATTCTTCAGCATGTTCCAATATTGATTATATGCTATGATAAACGATGCCCCAATGACACTGAACATAGAATTTCTTATAGCCAACAAATGCCCTTCTGAGCAATCATTCGTTCTGGAAGTTGTTCATTCAGATACTGACGAACCTACAGTTCATAATGAGGTGGTGTCTCATCATGTTCGTAAAATAAGGCGAAGCTGATATGTGGGGCTGACACTGAGGGAAGAATGAGTTGCTCTAATATGTTTAAATAACGCTCTGCACTTAAGGTGCCATAGATGATAAATTGACCAATAATATGTGCTCTCGATATCACTGCCCACACTTTAATTTTCCCTACACCACTATAATTTTCCCCACACACTTGGAGTTATCTGGAGACAGTAGCGTAGATTTTGATTTTTTTTTACCTCGCCTGTAACATAAAAGTTAGATTACTCAGGATGTAAATGTTGCATTACAATATCAGTGTCCTATCACAATTGTTCCACTGCCCACTCTTCGAACCGGTTCATACTCAGAAAGATGCTGCAGCTGTAGATTGTAAGGATACAACTTCTACTGCTTTAACACTCTGTCATTGGAGATTTGCTTGACGTGGCATTCTAGTGATAAAGAGCGTGCGCTATCCTGTGAATATTTAACAAATGATGCTAGCAGTGTTGTAGCTGTGCCTTCATCAGTGACCTATCTGATCGTGGCCTGTCTTCGATTATATCTATCTCTTTGAACTTGAGTAGTTACTGTACCCTGCAACGTGCGAAACAGATCATGTTGAGGATGCCTTTTATTGAAATCATAGCTACAGTATTGACTCTTCTTCCACCCTACGTCTTGGTGATGTCGATGCTGTCGGCTTTGATTAATGCAATAATTCAGCACCTACAAATAAGAGATAAACTTGAGTTTCATGTGATTATTACTTCAAAATTAATACGATTATGTAAAATTCCATTATATCATCGAGTTTCTCATAAACTTCTATCTTTGTTTCATATGCTACATGACACCCTTCTAATCTAATCCTTTTTAGTGAGATTTAAAATGTTGGACAGCAAGATGGCTGCCATTCACTTGACATGCACCACAAAGGTTCCTACTAGGCCTAACGTCTCCCTACAATTACCATTCCGGCGATCTACACTCGCTTTCATTTTATAAGGTGTGGTAAAGTTCACTGTTCACTCACCTGGTAAATCGATATGTATAAGCTATATTTATAAGATTAAAGACAAAACATATAGCAATGTAAAACACAAAACTCAAATGACTTTGCTCTCAAAACTGATTTTCTTTTCTTCTGTACCCGAATTACCTTCGCTGCAATCATGACCTATTACAACAGTTTTATCTTTGTCAGTCTCGGTACACAAAGCATGAAAGAAATATGGAAAAAGAAAAGGAGAAATTTGATGGGAGGTTCTTTTTTTTTCTTTCTTTGCATTTCATGATTGTTTGGCAATGAAGAAATATTTCCTTTTGTCCAAACTTTGATCACTGGCCTTACTACTCAACGAAGATTAACTGCAGAAAACCAAAATGATAAAAAAAAGAAGACGAAAGAAAACAGAGAGGAAAGAGAGAAACAAACTAAAGAGGAGAAATATTAGGCAAAAAGGAAACAGAGGACAAAAAAACAACTTAAACTGAAGGGAATGATATTTTCCCTTATGAGAAACAATATAAAACAAACTTCAGTCTTGACTGGTGATTATAAATTTCGAATAAAATATGGTAATTTATGTAACATAAATTATAAATGTTGAATGCATTTAGCTTACAAAATATTCTATGAAAGAAACAGCTTCAAGTAGTAATGTTCTTGATTCTCTATCAAAACCTTCAACGAATGCAAAATTATAAATCCAAGAATTGGGATAAGCACTCAATTTTAACACCTTTAGGATTTCCACTTTTTGAGGTAAATTTTAGACTTTTACTCAAACAGTTATAATGCTTCCTTACTATTTATTGTAGGATCATGGTTCATACCTCGCTTTTTTTCAGAATAGAGTATACTTTCCAGCGGTACCACTCACTTGTCCGTATCGTACATCTGAACCAGAAAATTCGGGTAAAACTCGGATTTTTTTTTTTAAATCCTGCCAAAACACTTTGCCCCTCGGGCCCGGGTCTGGGTTCACGTAGTGATCTGAAGTTTTTTTCTTAAAAAAAAAATACGTTGTTATGTACACTCATGTTCAAAATTATTGTAGCATATTTATAAATATGTTGTTGTAGGAATATAATTTGATAACGAATTCGCCCGATATTTCTTATAACGTTAGTATATGTATAATCGGCAAAGACATGGATGTGACAAATTTTATGTCAAAAGAGCAGTAAATAAGAACAATGAAATGAAAATAAAACTTTCTTGTCAATTTAGAAACATTTTGTTTTTCTCATTCTGATTTTCAAATTTATAATCCTTTTTTTATGAACTTTACCACAAATATATATTTCCCGACTATACACATAGTATCAGTATTAAAAGTACCCTGCATAATCATTATCAAATTATATTCTTACAAGAAGACAGTTATAGATATGCGACAATCATTTTGAACATGAGTATACATAATATGTGTGTGTAAAGTTTCAATCTTGTACCTTGAAAACAAATGGCGGATTAAATTGTTGAAAGTGAATTTAGGCCATATATATTATAAAAACTTACGGCGTCATTACTATTTGGCGTAGAGTCATGGTTCAAACACCATATTTCAGTCTAAAGAGCCCTTTTTAACGGTGCCACTGACATGTATGTATCATACCCTTCAAGCGGAAAAATTTGAAATTTTCTGAAAAAATCATCCCCTCGGACGCCCCTTGGGCCCGCCTCTAGTTTCACGTAACGATCCCTCAAAAAATCTGAGAAATATCCAAAGTTACACACAATTTGTATGCAAAACTTCAATCTGATATCTTGAAAACTAAGGCGTGATTGTTTTTTAAATTTGCCTTAAGAAAAAAGAAAAGAAGTCACGTCCTTCCGCCCCACTTGTTGACTATCCAGGTCCGAAACGCATATAAGATGTTCTGAGGAACATCCTTGACTTGACCAATCCAATACCCCGCTTAAATACCTGTTATAGAACCTAAATAAGCGGTCAAAGAGGATACTTTGCATTGGTAACCAAAGTTACCAAAACTCCTAAAGGAGTTAGCAGCCTACGATTGTCTAGTAGATGTATGGCCAATTTATTTGCAATACGAACTAAAACAAAATAAACTCTTATGAATACAATAAAGAGAATACATTGAAGCATGCACAATCCTACGAGGCCCACTTAGCATTATCCTAATAGGAAATCATACTTGGGGGTCATTTTCCTTAGCTTGCCCTAAGGATACGGCTGGCTGACTGATAGTAAATTATACATTTTTTTGACTATTTGTTCCATTTAGTGTATCCTGTTTTTATGTTTTCCTGATTAGGATAGAAGTTACGAACATTTGAAACTAAAATTCCGAAATCACCATTTTATTTTATAAGAATTGACCCGGTAGCAACAGCCTTATATTGTAGAATGGGTTTTGTATTCAAAAGGTGAAAATTTCACAATCACAAATTTTCACCTTTAGTCAGGTGCCTACTGATTACACTCTGCCTGCTACTTATGAGATTGAAAATAGCATGAATCACATATGTTCACGGATCAGATGAAACATACTTGTGGGCTATAGACTCTCTGGCCTCCGGGATGCCAATTCATCAGCACTGCTGTAAAGACTATAGTCCTTCAGCCAACACAAAACTACAATGCAAATGTCCCAGTTGTTGTATATATTTAATTATAATAAGAAACTTTTGCACGTAACGTGTTTAAATTATTTGTACTATGTACAGTCAGCAACAAAAATCTCTCGTACTGACTGACAGCTATAACTCCACTAGGTCGACTTTTGATTCTATCTCAAGACAGATGCAACTATATCTAACATTTCAAACCAGCAGACGACAGTTGGTGACCCTGTGGAGCATTGAAGTAGGTTTTTGCTGTGGAATTGATAAGCGAGAAAAATCTCCACTTTCAGATTAATATTTGTTGTTTTGGAGCATATTGTCCAATGAGTGTCATGTATCAATGGCATTATAATTCATTGTGTATCTAATGTATTATTTCACTACATAGTGCACGTAAGAAGACAAGAACAGACAACAGTTTATACAATCTTCTAGTTAACAGTGTATTTTTTGCATAGGTATCTTTGCGCTTCATAGGTATCTTGCACTTCAGTCATTCTTCAATTTTGTCCACCACCATCAACATTTATGTCCGGCATTCCAATCATCTAGCCATACAAATCAAGATATAACTTACAAACCAAAATGACCGATATGAAAAAACTTACTGAAAATTTTCAAGATGCAGGCTGGGCTCGTTCCATTCAATCATTACAACAACACGTCTCCTCGCTAAAGATCGAGACAAATCCTGAATCTATAAGAAACTTATGTTACTTTCATTACCAAGGTAACTCAAGATGATTAAGAATATATTGCAACTTCCACCTCACTTTTGGAATAATGAAACTTCAACATCACGTGCTAAACCCCATAAATCATAACAGATACCTACAACGACTATATAACAAATATTAATCAGCAGCTACCAAATGGGAACTACACCTACCCTCAAATTATAAAGTCCATTCACTAATACAATGATGACTCATTTTACGAATATAGCAATAAAGGAAACTAATATCAATGTAACTATACTAAGAAATTCTGGAATAGGTACATCTGAACAAGATACAAACCCACTACTGGCCTCTTGTTCCCATACGTAATCATTGCACATACTGTACCTATTGATTATCAGCAAACTCAATTACCTAGCCAACTTTCTCACCATCGGTTCCAGAACTTAAATATTTGATCAAGTCGCCATTCGAAGTCGCACTGCTCAACACGAAAATTTAGTAACAGCTGATCTTGTGGATCCACATCCAGAAACAGTGCGCGATCTACTTACACCTTTTGATCCCATAAGCTTTCAAACTGAGAAAGAACTCCGCTTTCGGACCAGATCGAATATTAACTCAACATCTACAACTCCTATCATTCTTATCAAACTGGTTGAACTGTAAACCACTAATCTTTACAAACACAATAATTCTTTCTGATAGAATACATCAAATACCATCCTTCAACCAAAACCAGGCAAACAGGGATGAATTCAGGGGGTAACCCGGGGAGAATCTCCCTCCGAAGAAAATTCATTCCCCCCGGAGAAACTCCCAAAATTTCAGTCACAAATAGTAGAAATTACTTTAACCAATTATTTGCTTTTCTTTCCTGCATGTGCAGATGAAATCCGATCTCTCAATATACATATAAATGTCGCAGACTAATTCTATATAAATATTAAACATGTAACATCTAAGATAGAATACCAAAATAGTCAATAAAACCTGTATTTCTTAACGCTACGACCGAGTTTGGTAGAACATAAAATTGTCAAATGTTGAAGAAAGGTTTGTACTTTAGTAGATACTATACTCTCCCCCTATATTATATATACCCTATTAGTAGGTAACACTAGCACAGATTGAGATAGGAAAGGAAAGATAGGGAAGATGTTTTTGTCAGCAGACTTCAGTTCTTGAAAATGTACAGTTCTTGCATTATTTGAAATAGAGAGCCTAAATCCCATTTCTCGCATCGGAAGTAACAGACATAAATGCGTTTTACGATTGTTAAAGTAAACACAACTTTCTTTAACTAAAAATAAGTCAGTTAAAGGGTGAGATTCAGAGGGCGTCATTTAGAGGGATCAGGGAGGAACAGTTATCTCCCCTGGGTTAGAAATTTATATAGAATTTATCAATATAATAGTAGTATATAAGTGGAAGATTGCTATTGAAGGTGACGAAGATTCTGCTGTGCCGTGCCATGGGGGAGGGGCAATCGGAACGACGGCCCCGGGCGCCGAAGTAAGGGAGCAAAATTCGGAAGGGAAATAGAAAAGAAAAGAAGGAAAGAAAAAAGAGAGGAATGAAACACATGTGCACATATATAAAATTAAAGGAAAAAAGTAATAAAAAGTGCTTAAAATCAAGTAAAAGCAGGGTTTACTTCTTAAAATTTTCTCACCTTTCGCGGCTTGTCTGTCGACCTCACTCATATGTATGGGAGTGCAGTCGTATACTCTCGCCCCAAGCGCTGATTTTCCACAACATGCCACTAATCCTACTGAAGATTTCGTAAACTGAACTATTGATGTGTATGCAGTGAAGAAACCTAGGCTAATATGCTTGATTTAGAATCAGAAGTGTAAGATAACTTTTTTAAAAGATATTCCTATGTATATTTGTTTTAGGACAAAAAATATTTGAGTTAATTTAAATCTTTTTAAAAACTTCTACATTGGTAACAAACAGTAACTACTGAATATAGGAAATAATAACAAAAATAGTTACTGTAAATAGCAGTTAAAGTTTAGTGTAAAATATTTTTGCCAGTCTTTATTTAATGTTTTAGATAAAATTAAACGATTGTTTTTTTTAATTATAATCTCATATTGAATATTTATCAGCAATTAGTCTCAATATTAGCTAAGATGTGCATGTGAATGGAATTGTTAAATATGCTGCTTTCTTGCAAAAATACAGAAAAACAACCCTCCCCCCGAGGAGTTCACATTCCCGCCCGGGTGAAAATGTCTGAGTTCAACACTGCAGGCAAATCGGCGAACAATACAAATAACCTAAGCCCCATAGCTCTACAGCTATATCAAAGTAATGGTAAAAAAAAAATGGGTTCGAGGATTGTACAACTTCTTCCACCATGTTCATCTACTCATTCCGCACATAACTGACTTTGGTTCACGCATTCCAAGATCAAAAATTCGTCCATATTAGCTACCATCTCCAGGATTTTGTAAGAGCTTAAACACTGAAATCGCTTACTGGATTTGATAGGTGCTTTCGAATTTATATGACACAACAGCTCATAAACTATAATTAATCTATCCTCATAATTCGTTGGATACTAAACTTCCTTGTTATTCGTAATATTTAATAATCAATTATTTGCTGCAGTCACAATTGAGGCAATATACAGTATGTTAGGGCTCTACTTTCGCTTCATTTATATACTTACTGCATGTTAATGACACACCAAACACTTCTATTGCCTCTCATCCACCTTGAACTTTTCGTGGACGATACCACCTACTGGATAAATATATCAAGCGACAAATACACATTTACTTCGACTTCGAAAACAAGTCCTGAAGTTTTCAAAGTGGTATGTCAAGTGGAACCTCAACTCAATCCAGTTAAAATATAATTAATTATCCTCATTCATCCAAGATGGCGACGTCACTCTGTATCTGATGCCCGCAAACAAATTCACTTACGCAATACCCCTGCCCCATGTATGACAACTGCCAAATAAATTGGAGCAGTTTGTCAAGCATTTTTCCTTCGTCAAATACATTCAACATCTCAAGAAGAACGATATCTAAGTTATCCTTGCACTTAATTCCGTTTTCGGCAACTCATTGCTTGATATAGCGAAATGAATCCCTAGTTTAAAAATGGCAAATTAAAAAAAAACATCTATACTGCCCTGTGGGCATAATGTATATAGCGTCTAAAATACCACTGACAATTGTCAAACCGAAAAATTTTGGTTATGTAGTTTTCAATAACTACTCATACGATTCGATATTCAACTACGTTACAATGAAGCTGAAATTACTCCAGTCATGGAAGTTGTCAACCAATTTAATTGACGACACGTTGCCAAGTTGCAAAACAAAACAAATAATTCTACTTCGACAATTATGTTGAGATCTCTTTGCAATCCACCTCTAAATCTCTTCCATGCTCTATTAACAACATAATGTTTCCCCAAAGCCATTAAACGTCGCATGATTAAACGTCTCATCTTGCACAACTTATGCATGCTCTCGGTGCCACATGTCTCCACCATACTGAAGTCTTAATTCACACTCACCTATTATTTCTGCTGTTCTGGCTTATGAATTATATATATTACACTTCCAGTATATTTCTCCCGGGACAAAACAGCTGAAAATCTGGAGGTCCGTCTTTGTCATCAGACAAAGTAAATTCATAATTCTCGCTCACTCAGCCCTTAGCAATAGAGTAGTACCGGTATTACCTGACCAGGATATTAGTGCGGTTTTTCGTGGAGGGCGCTAGTGTTGTGTTTACATCAGTTTCTAGGTAAGCGCGGTGGGACAGGGGAACGGAGAGCGTCACTTTGCAGTGTATCCAACGATTTTCAAAAGTTGCAGTTTACATGTTATAAGTAGCCTAATCTGTTTTGCTTAATAAAGAACTCCATAAATTATATAGTTGTTATTGAATGCAGTAATGGTTATTCCTGCAGTAATGCAGATGTATGTGGATAATGGCATATGCATGGAAATTAACAATTTAACAACAAGATAGCACACAAGTGAATTTCTACCGTGTATTAAGCAGATTACATAAAAGAATCGATTACGTTTTTTTTTTTTTATTTGATTTCATTATAAAACAGTAGAGACCTGTAAAACTCAGTAATACTAAAAGATTAATTATGGGTTGGTAGCTTAGATACTTGCGCAATATCTTGTAACTGTAAGTTTAAACCAAGTTAAGGTTCGCGATGCCTGTATTTGTTTTAATGTAGGTCTATCAATTGACAACTAAATTATTTTCTTGAGTTGTAACCAAGAAAGAATTCCGATACGTTTCCACTTGAGAACTGTGGAAGTTCTCTTCGTTGGTCTATTAGCTAGCGCATGTGTCTTTGTTGTACGTGGTTCTGTGAGAGCCCAACAATTAATTTTACAATCTTTCACTTTCATTAATCATCTGTCTCCTCTAGCATAAAGAGCATAATCATGGGACGTTAAACTAAAGAAATATCATTTCATTTTTTCGATGAATGTGAACCCTTTGGGGGAAAAGGAAGTGAAGAAGAAATTTTTCTTAATTTTTTAAAGGGCTATGGGATTGGATATCTTGTCTTTCGGGATTGCCTTGTAAAACCTGATTACAATGCATCTTTCTTTTAGGATTATTATCGTAATCCAGCCTTTTGGTAAATGTGAAATAAAAGTATCGATAAAACATCAGCGTATGAGTAATGTAAGCATAAATATCATTGGTTCAATATACAATAAATTCCCAACTTTTATTTATGAGTATAGAAATTCCCTTTGAACTCCCTCTGAATTTCTTTCAGACCCTAGGTCTCTTGTGACAAAGAATTAATTCTACTATCTGTTTTCATACACAATATAATTTTGAAACTTGGGAGCCTAGTGTTGTCTTTGTGTCTGTAATACATAATCATTTGTCGATTGACTTCAGAAGACTGAGTTTAGCCCGTGGGCATAAATAAGTTGCATATAGTTCAAACATATCAGATGTACGGTCTTGTTTAACAAATCCTATGTGCACATATGAAATTCAAAGACAAAGGCAATCAATCGTCTTTAAACAGCTGTATTTTTATTTCAAGTGTAAGTACTAAAATGTGCTACGTATAGTTTCAAGAGGGGATCCTTAAAAAAAAAAGAAAAAAGAAAAAGAAAATAAAAGAAAAAAAAGAAAAGAAAAAGAAAAGAACTGAACTTACGTACCTAACATTGGCACTCATCTTCTTCTTCATGATTTGATGTAAGAAGCGGCCGCATGATTTCCGGCCAATTGTTTCATCGCCGGTATCTTTGAGCAATGAGATGGCAGTGGAAGACAAACTTCGTTCTTCTAACTTGATATTTTGATAAACTTACGCAAGTGGTTTTGTTACTTAAATACATATCTATTCACTCTAATCAATTTCAAAAGTACCATTAACTTTATAATAACATAATGAATGTAAGAGTTACCATGAAAATGTATTTTGTATTTCTTTTTTAATATGAAATTCGTTTCTTTTCTGAATTTCACTGGAGCTATAAGAAATCAATTGTCAGGCTCCCCACTTTAAATTTTAATCGCTCCCCGATGTAACATTGGGTTTATTTCTTTTAAATATTTTTTTTTCAAAATATGGTAGAAATACTGGATTTACCAAACCATGCTAAATGACAGGTTAGATATCAGAGAAAGTTATCTTTATCTACCATCTTAATTAGGGGCGGATCAAAATCTCCTTCGGAGGCGGTTAGATTATCAGTTTCTCTGTCACCAGTCTTTTGCAGCACATCCGAAAATGATCTCAATGCAAATTTGTTACTGAAGGTACTGTCAATCGATCGATCACATGGTCCAAATTGGTAGCAATTTCGAAGACGCCTTATCTCAAAACTACACAATAAAACTTGCTTTAAACAATGAAAGCGCAGTTGCCAAAGTATAACTTTGATTGACAAAGATGAACTTCGAGGTTTTGTTAACAGATGAAGTAGGAATTCCTTACACTCTAATGCTACGAAGTTCTCAGTGTTTCTTTGTACAACACTGAGGTTAGTTTATTCGCAAGTTATTGCCAAATTAATATGGAGGGTATATGTACTTTTTTTTTCTTTTTTTTTTTGCAGTCCTTAACATGTTCTGAAAATAACACATAACTTTTGAAATTGTGTTTGTCTTAACTTGAACATATGCGTGAAGTGGTTTATTATGAACAGGGCAACTACAACTGTGATAGATTAATTACAAGTAATCCGGTTAGAAACACTGTTGTTTGTATTTTAGTTCCAAAATCGGCCGCCCGCACTCGTTCGCTGGTCATAGCAATGTCAAGATTACAGAGCATGACCCTCACTTCAGAAACTCCTATATACACCTTCTTCCCACTTCGACAATAATGTAGCAATTGCTTCTCAATTTAATCGCACATTAAACGAAACCATTATCGGCATTATGCACTTCGTATATGAAGCAGGAGTCTTTATTAAGACAATAATATATAATATACTTGATGGTATAGCAATATGTATACCTATTAAAAACGGGAAACTATGTCGTGAGAGTCTAACCACCTAAGAACTTACTGGCAAGACGCCGATCCTGGGGGACCGAGGGGGACCGCCCCTCCCAAAAGCTCATATGGCCCCCCGCATTGTATTTATGAATATACAATATTTAAATGCAATTTGTCTTAAAATCCTCATATATATGCCTTCTGCATCTGAATGCCCCCCCCCCCCCGCCCAAATTTACAGAGAAATCGGCGTCCTTGCTTAGGGGTTCATGTTTTTCTCTTTTCTAAAGCTGAATGCTATTTTCTCTAAAATTGACAAGAACATCTAATTGATTTTTCGCTAGATTAACTTCTTTCGAAAATGAATTTCACTTGTATTTATTTTAATTTGTAAACAGAATTACTCTAGAGAGTATATTTATTACTGTGTATTAGAATAATTACAATGGAATTACGAATATGTCAGAATTAAGCACAATCAGATCAAATCAAATTTACTCCACCTGTCTCCGTGTATTCGTATCTATTTAAGTGTTTAAACCCGTACTGGTTAGTTGCACGGTAACTGATTACGCACTCAATAGCAGGTAAAATGTAATAGGCAACGGGTATGCTCTCTCTTGAGTTTTAGACTAAACAGTGAATCATATCTGGAGAATTCCGCCTAAATAGATAATAAGTCAAAATTATAAAAGATTTTGGCAGTTTGTGAGATATCCACAATGTGTGATTGCGAATGAGATATTCTGAAACTATTGAATGTGATTCGTAGACGAGGTGAAACGACTTATCTGCAGAAAGAATAGTAGTACCCTAATTTATTAATAAAGCGTCAGAATAGCTCTGTTGGCCTGTCATAGTCTGCAGAACAACGTATGTTTGTACTACATTGGTACCGTTTATACCGAAAATATTTTAGTTTGTACCATTTTCCTTATAGGGTTACATGAGAGGTCAACTGGGGGGGGGGACCTTGACGTCAAGATAGCCCCCCCGTACCACAGCACAAAAAGTTGAAATACACCACTCGAAAGCAAATTCGAAAGCGTTTGTACCAAAAAGAAGTTTTGTTTGTACCCTGATAGTTTTCGAGAAAGAGAGGATGACATTTTAGGACGGGTATAATCTTAATAATCTTAAACAAAGAGACATAAAAAAATTAAATGTTAACTTACCTAAACTGCGTCCTTCTACGTTTGAGCTTTACACCAACTGAAGAAATCAACTGTTTATTTCTGTCATATTAGCAGCTCGAGAAGCTCGACACCTTCATAGACAAAAACCGAAATCAAGTAGGCCATTGTTGAATAATACGGTCATCCTCTGTTTCTCGAAAACTATCAGGGTACAAACAAAACTTTTTTCGGTACAAACGGTACAAACGATTTGCTTTCGAATGGTGTATTTTAATTTTTTGTGCTGTGATAAGGGGCGCGCTATCTTGGCGCGAAGATAGTCCCCCAGTTGACCTCTCAAGTAATCCTGTAAGGAAAATGGTACAAACGAAAATATTTTCGGTACAAACGGTACAAACGTAGAACAAACGAATGACTTAGTCATTATTTTAATTTTCTGAAGTCGGGGGGTTATCTTGCCATACGTTGCAGAACAACTACGTTTCGTCATGGAATGGAGACATATAGTTTGTGAATGGCTTCCAGAGTGGTATTTTATTATTATTCATTTAATGCACTACTGAGTTTCATCAGCTTAAACAGAAGAATATTATCTGCTTCAGAGTTTGAGCACCATGACGACAGGTGTTCAATTATGCTAAAGATCTGGCAATTAGGTAGACCAAAGATGCGCTCCAGTTTTAGCAGTGTAAATTGCCGCATTGTAATGCTGTATAATTAGTTTGTTATTGCCCCCCCCACCACCAAAAAAAAGAAAGAAAAAAGAAACACCTGAACATGACTCCAGCTTAATATCTAGAGAAGAAGGAAGTAGAGGAGAGTATACATTGAAGGACAGTAATTTTCTTGTAAACTGACAATAGTAGTTTTATGTTACTTGATGTATCTTACGATACATGTTTGGGAGCAGACTGAGGGCGTTCCCTTACCCTCTAGCGTCGTCACAGGTAAACATGTAGTCATAAAAAATGTAGGAATATTCACCTACCAGTAATTGGAACGACATGCAATTATGGCCAGCAGCATCACAGAGCCGACGCCATGTTTCACCGTTAGGATTTGGTTGATCGAAGCATAAGTTATCTTTGAGCCTCCAGCATAAATAAACAGAGCTTTTTTATTGGAAATAATGAGAAAGAAGATTTATCGAACCATATTACACACCAGCGTCTGAGATCTATTATGCATTTTGTCAATACTTTAATGCTAAAATGTTGATAGAGATTATCAGTTCTTTCAAAATTGCAACCGGACCGCATATGCTAGGTAATATAACTAGAATCGAACTGGGTTTGTCGCAATTAGCTGCACCAGCTGCTTATTGAGTTCCGAACACATACGCTCTACATAGGTAGAATTCGTGGTCACAATCCTATTCAATGCTTGGCTATTCATGTCACTTATTCTTATCTTCAATTCAGTATCGCTCCTCGCTGGTGTAGTTTCCACTACATTCAGTAATCCGTCATTAACTAAGAATTTTTTTACCCGCGACAGACGGAACACAGTGGTCATCATAGATACACTTGCGCTAACTAACAGCACATCAACGCGATTTTGTCTCTTCGAAACTCAGAAAGGAATCTCATTTTGTATCACATCATTTTGTCTGCTTCAACACACGCCTGATGTATAGAGGTCTGCACGGGTCGGGTCAAACCCGCGGGCTTAGGCACGACCCGGACTGTGGGCCGGGCTCGGGCCTTCAAAGCATACATCACTTCGGGCACGGGCACGGGCCGTAAGCACATCTAAATTTGTAACTTGAGACGCCCACACAACAAATCTGATTATCATTGCGGAATTGGAGAGACAGAGTAACCGAAATTAATATGCTTAGCTTATCTGATAGTGAAAGTTTGAGCAGCACAGTGTGGCTTCCGTTCGTTTTCTTTACAGCAATCGACAATAGATAGTAAGTGTAAACGATAGTCTTTATTTCGTTATTGTCTCTGAACCATGTAAGTTTTTAAAATACATTAGCCGCGTTAATTATTAATTTTCTGTAATTCAGGCTTATTTCGGGCTCATTTGATTATCACATGAGCTCGGGCTGGGCTCTGGCCTAAAGGCTAAACCCTATTTCGAACTCGGTTCGGGCCTCACACTATAAATTCACGGGCCGGGACGGGCCTGGGATAAATTTTCCGGCCCGTGCAGACCTCTACTGACGTAACCGCTCCGCCTAACACATCACTAAAAGAACGAAGCGTCGTACACATATGCTTGATGATACTACTGTCCGGCTCAAACCTCTTGATGTTTCGCAAATGCCAATGGCGCTTGAGAGCGACCTTGTCGGATTTTATTTAACATTTGTGTACAAGTATAACATAAAATGTTCTTTCGTGAAACACAGATGGAAGAACGAAGTAAGTAAATGTTTCAAAGCTGAAAGAATAAACACTGGTGTAGATTGACTTGTGTGTGAAGAAACAATTTTATGATAAAATAGTGAACCAGTGTACGTAGAATCATGCTTTGCTTCTCTAATTATTTAGAAACGATTTTCTTTTTTTTTTCAAACATAACACTAACATTCTATTAACAAAGACATTTTTGAGAGCAAATAATTTTTCTCTTAAGCACTGAGTATTAAACAACCTCGTATTATTTTCATTGAGCATTATACAGAGCGTTCAAAAAGTCTCTATACACCTGAATTGTCACATATTCAAAGCAACGAGAAAATTATTTTACTCAAAATTTATTATATTTTATGGAGTAAAGCACTATGTACAGGGCGTAGCATATACACACACATTTTCACAGCAAATGTTGGAAATGTCCCCCATGACCCTCCAAGCATGCTTGCACACGTTTCTTCTTGTTCTCAAATACTCTCACAAGTTGTTCATGTGGAATGCTATGAGCAAAATCTCGAATAGCTGTTTCGAGTTCTTGTGGCGTGTGGGGGTTCCCTTTATAAACAGTATTCGTTGCATAACCCCAGAAGTAAAAATCCGGAGGAGTTAAGTCAGGAGACCTAGGTGGCCACAATCCCTTTGAAATTATTCGATCTCCAAAAACCTCTTGCAGTAATCTCATGGATTGGTGAGCTGTATGTGCTGTAGCGCCATCTTATTGTATTCAAGCATTAGTCTTCCGTTAATTCTCCCATGAACTGGTGAATAATTTCACAATAACGACTTGAATCTATTGTTTGTCTGAAAAATATGGGGCCGACTATTCTTCTTCTGGATATTGCAATCCACACCCCTACCTTCTGGTCATGCAGAGGAACTTCATGTATGACATATGAGTTTTCTGCACACCACAAACGTGAGTTCTGGGCATTGACGTAACCTGATAAATGGAACCTGTTTGTACTCACCTTGTTCACGGAACACATGTTCAACCAGGAATATTCGTTGTTCCAAAGTTAACACCATTGTTTCAGAGACCACTAACTAGATGCAACAATCACTTCAACGTCACTTTGCCGACTGGAATCTAAGAAAGTAACTTCACGCAATGCGATAGTATAACAGTGTTGCAAACCTTCGCATAAAATTTTATTTCATGTGACTTTGAATGCGACTTTAACTTGCCACGATTCAGGTGTATAGAAACTTTTTGAACGCTCTGTATATATAAAAGAGGGTACGCCTTAAAAGCCAAGAGGTTTGAACCACAAAGAAATTCTACTTTCGTGTTTCAAACCACAGGTGTTTCCATTATCACTACCATATTTTTAGTAATACATGTTTGAAACACAGATAAAATTTGTTAACAGGTAGAAAGAAGCAGAGATGTTCACCCTCGCGAGGGTGGCCCTTTCGAGGGCATCCTCACCCTGAAGTTCCCTCGCCCACAGTGACGCGAGGGCGAGGACAAGTTTTGGCCGCGAGGGCGAGGACAAGCTTCGATGGCGAGGGTGAGGGTGCGCGAGGGCGAGGACAAGTTTTGGCCGCGAGGGCGAGGGTGCGCGAGGGCGAGGACAAGCTTCGATGGCAAGGGTGAGGGTGCGCGAGGGCGAGGAAAAGCTTCGATGGCGAGGTTGAGGGTGCGCGAGGGCGAGGACAAGTTTCGACAGCTAGGGTGAGGGCGCGCGAGGGCGATGGACAATTCCATTCGTGAGGGCGAGGGTGAACGAGGGCGAGGGCCAACTGCTACTGTGAGGGTGAGGGTGAGTGAGGTCGAAGTAAAATGAACATCTATGGAAAGAAGTACTAAACTCACTGCGGCTACAATTCATGAAGGTCTATTGCTCTCTACTCAGACACTATCCACTAGTTGATGTGTGGTCTGTGAATCAGCTTTCAAATGTAGTTATTTTTGGTTTTCTGGACCTAAGTTCACTATTTCTTAACTCACGTAGTCCTCCAAGTGCTTAACACGTTGGCCGCCATGTGCATAATTCTGATGCACAAATAGTGGGGTGCATAATACTCCGAAATGTGGCTCGACGGCTAACGCGTTGATGATGAAAAATGAAATGCAATTCTGTTTTACGTCTCACGATTATGCCTTGGAAGCTGGGGAAGACCACGATGTTAATGAAAATAATGATAAAATGAAGAAAGTGGAAGGAAGGAATAGAATACCAGAAAACCGACACAATGGTAGTTCTCCACCACAAGGCTAATTTGGCGCGAGCTGGGATCGAACTATGAACCTCACATATTAAAGATGAGTGTTCTAGCGCTAAATCACCATGGCAGTTCATGGTTGGGAATATAACCAGGAACTAGGCACTACGAATAAGTCGCGTGTGTAAGAATTCGGCCAAACAAGAGCTCAATAATTAAAAAACAAAAAAACTTGAACATATTGTTTGTATTTTTAATCCTGTTTACTCGCACTCACACACGTTAAATTTTTATGTATTTGTATTTGCTTGCAGAAAAGAAAACCTCTCCCCAAAAGTAAAAGAATACAGCACATAAACAATTTGTTTAAATCTTACGAATGGTGAAAAGATCTGGAAATTGATTTTTTTAACATGACTCTAGGATATTTATTATAAATTATAAGAACAGTTATATTATGTTGCATGTTAGGAGTATACTGCATGTTAGGAGAATATTTTTTATATTATTATACTAATAGAACATTATATTACACAACCTGATAAAAAAATGAATCGAAATTTTCGAAATATGGATGTGTACAGTCCGCAGCAAAAATCCTCGAACGTGAGCATGTAAGTTTATTGTGAAACGACAAAGTCGTTTGCTCCAAAATAAGTGTGCAGCAGAGGACGGCGAGGTTTCTCCTGGCGTGATCGTGCCACTTGGACGTTATGTCGATTTTCTGCGCTGTTAGGCGTAGTTTCACAATAAACTTACATGCTCATGTTGCTAGTTTTATTGCTGCGGACTGTACAAGAATGGAAAGAATTTGGTAGGTAGAGCGGATCTTAGAAATGGTAGAAGAGAAAAGAACAATTTTAAATATTATTAAGAAGATGAAGAGAAACTTGTTACATTGGCTAAGAAGGAGCTGTATCATGAGGGACATGCGAGAGAATATGGTGGCAGGAAAGAGAGGGAGGGGACGAAGGAAACTGCAATTAAAGCACGATATCAAAACAGAGAAATCGTGCATGAAGACGAAGAGTTTAGCGGAAGACGGTAACGGTAGCTTCTCAGTTGCAGCAAGTGATCTGTCAATAATGGCAGAATGCTTTTGATGATGATACTAAGAAAGAGGGCTCCTTGTTCATGCCACTACATACAGTGTAAGATTATCCATGTACTTTGAATAGTATGGTTGAAGAAAATAGCGACTTCATAAAATTAAAGAAAAAAAACTCGTCACATAAGCAATAACTTTATTTTCTGTAGTCTTTACTGCAACAAAGAAAACCAAGAGAGAAGTCATATTTAATAAGCATAATCCATTTATTTCTGGCGATATCATTAGCATAATTGGATAAAACAGTATTATAGGCGTACATACAAAAATAATAAAATTACGACATGATGCTAGTGTTAAGAGCATAACTCTTGTCATACTGTTAAAAAAATTTTTTTTTTCGTTTCTTGTTCTTACGCTTTGTACTAATTGCATGTTGACATTGGACGTTTCGAAAATAAAATTATTTCCAAGGAAAGTAAAAGACAATTTTTTACTGCAATTTTTTTTCTCTCTCCCATTGCATTCAAAACGTATAGCTACAGACCTAATTTAGTTTTTTTTGTTTTTTATCTTTGTAGCTTTTGAAACAAACTGTTCGTCTTTATTTACTCTTGTTGATCGCTGTAGAACTTTTTTTATGTTTAAAAAGGAAACAAGTCTTTTTAAAAAAAAATCATTAAAAAAAGAAGCTTTCTCCGGTTGTTGAACAGTGCAATCGTGTTTTGCCTTTGAAGATGCAGTTAGAGTTCCTGTGTGTTCTAGCGTTTAGTCTTTTTCTGAGGCAGTAGCAAGCTGCTTTTTGAGCAAAATCTCTCAGCTCGTAAACAGCTCCGTAAAACGAGGGAGAGAACAAGACGATATATTCGTCAGGGTAGAATTTAAAAAACTTAAACATCAATTTTAATGGTTTAATTTTTTAAAAAAAAAACGAAAAAATCATGTTTTTTTTTGTTTTCATAGCCAAAGATGTTACATAAAGCAGTAATATTTATCGTTATTTTATTTTTTTCAGGCTTTAAGAACAAAAGGATAAGGGATAAAAAAGAAGGAATGTCACAAAACTGCATTTTCGAGAAAACGGCGCTTTTAATATTGAAAACCGCATAAGAAGAATAGGGTTAGTCAAATCTTTTGCCCTTTTTACATGGACATTTCTACATCTACACATGCATGGCATATATAGTCAAATAGTACCAAGAGTCACCAACAGATAGGACAAAGCACCCGACAAACCACACACATGGACATTCCTTGTTTTTTCGTCTTTGCATTTTATTATTCCATTTTATTTCTGTTCTGAAATTCTTTCTGAAAATTTTGCATCTTTGTTATTAATTTTTCTTCCATTCTTCCTATTCCTACTCATTATTATTATTATTATTATTATTATTATTATTATTATTATTATTATTATTATTATTATTATTATTATTATTATTATTATTATTATATCTTGATTAGTTCGTTTATTGAAGTTTAACGCATTTTTCAGCTTAGAGGCTATATCAAACAGGATCTACTGTTAAATGAGAATTCGAACAAAAAATTATTTAAATCTATATTTTATTTTATGTTCCATGGCTATTGGGAGAAGAATAAGAATATGGGAGAAGAATCTCGGGAAAATCTACGAAAAGGATGTTGTGGTCCACCACTAACTCGAAAGAACAAAGGATCTGGAGAACGACTTTCAAATGAGGCGAGCGCATTGTCACCCTGACTTCCTGTGCCACATGAGTTTCAACAAGGAATCGAACCCAGGAGGCACTATCCCGTCACTGTTTTCCTAAGACAAAGATAACTCAGGGAAGATTTTAATTAAGATGAACCGCCCCTAGTAGAAGAGACAACTTGCAAACCGCTTGCTGTAAGCTTGAATTGCAAATCGGCCAAATTTGCATCCAGCTTGATTAGAAAACGTGCAAGCACACCGCAAGCTGGATTCCAGTAACAAAGTTTCATGGGGGCAACCTTGCATTTAGTGTTCCATTCAAGCTTGCAAGCGTTTTACGTTGAAGGCAAGTCAATAGCCAATGAACTGCCAGTGATTCTATGACGCTCTGCGAAGGATCTAAAGTATCGCTTGCAAGTACAACAAAAGACAGATTGTATGAAAGCATGCGTTTCAAGTGCAAGCGAAGAAAGTTAAAAGCCAAGCACGCACCAACCGTACGAAAGCTTTCTTGCTATTAGGGTCCTCGTGTTTCGAACCCAGAGCCTCTGGACTGAAAAGTGCAAAGACTAACCACTTACTTACACTCTTTCAATAAATTTATTTGTTTATTTATTTAAAGAAGAATACAACAGACTACTGCAGATTTTAGGTTACAATACTAATATTCATGATATTATGTAATAAATAAAACAAAGTAACTAAATATCATTAAGATTATCTGTGTAAGTTCGTAAAGTGCAAACAACATATTGATTATAATAAATTTAAACATAATTTGTTAAATTCTAATTTAATTTATTCTTATTTCCATTAAGAATATCTATTGCCAATCCAAAGTAGTGAACGTTGTTGTAGGTAGCATTTTGGAGACTTCTTTAAGATACTTGTTTTAACTTTGTTGAGAAAAGAACATAATGTTATTTCGATCTCGTGTGTTTGGATGAGACATTCTATAATTGATTTTTTATAACATGTCAATACAGTAAAATCTATTGTGCAGAAATTTATGTAAAAACACAAGATCATGAATCAATTTTCTACGATGATAAATTAAAATTAGCGTTTAGTTGGGAAACTGAATCATGTTTGGGATATTTCTGAGGTTGATTAAAAATAGTTGACAGCAAAAGTTAATATCGAATTATGCATGTAATAAAATGAAGGCTTTTAGCCGATTCCAGTACAGTTTGCTATACCTTGGAGAAAACATTATCCAGTTTGTTACAAAATTAATGAATTTAAATATCTTTCTTCAGCTTTGAAGAGACACAACTACATATACTTCCTCATGATTGTACATATATCTATTTTCTAACGATCATCTACTAGTGTTACGTTTATAAGTATTTCATAATTTACTTTGCACATCAGATTTACTTTATTCATGCCTAATGGGCTGTTACCAACGATATATATATATATATATATATATATATATATATATACATAAATAAAGTGCTATTTCATTCCCATCCCAAGAACAGAAGTGGAATAATGAACGTGCCCAGTACCGGACTTAGGATTGATGGGGCCCTAAGATATTGAAGATAATGGGGCCCTTTGTATTTCTAGCTTTCTTTTTCAGCAACAAAATTTCGCCTTTTTTGTTTGAATATATCCTATATGGTACTTTATGAACCTAATACATACCTAAATACGTTTTCGCATATATTTCGTTATCTTAACTTACTGTTTTGAATATATTACAGAAAAACTGTAAAATTTGCAAAATTAGCGTTAGTTTAATTTGGTACCAATAAAGCCCCTTGACGGTCTTCTCTGTTTTCTTTTTGCACCAACTATGATCAACGCTCCACACCATACTTCTACAATATGTGGAGACCGCATCATTTCTCATTTCAAGTTGTTTCTATTCAGTTGGGTAAAGTTTGAAACGTTTCCGCTGTAAGTAAATAGAGTCTGAATATCATCCAAGATTGGTAATTGCTGCCTGAAGCTCAACTAATGGTGTGAGCTTTCTCCAGGTCAGGTTACTAGAGTAACTCAAAATGGAATGCAACCCTCGAAGATTAGACAATGTGTAATACGACACAAATTCGCTGGAAGCAGAGACGAATCTAGAATATTAAAACTGGAGGACGGACAAATAAAACCCAGATTATGATAGATATATCGTGAAATTACTATAAACTTTCAAAAATATGTAAGTAATGGCTTCAATTATTTTTGTCACTCAAAAAACTGGGGGCTTAGACCTCTCCGGCCCCTAGTTAAATACGTCTCTGGCTGAAAATCATGAAAATACCGTTGAAAAACCTAACTGTTGCAACAAAATTATTATAAGACCTATAAATGTAGGTACTGTAGCATCTTTTTACTGCAACGTGAAAAGATGTTGGTACCTTGCCTTGCTATGTAGAAACTAGTGCCGATAACCTAATGCATTCAGCCTGCTGCATACTAACTTACACAAGGTAAATTCGGTCAGTTCTGAACATAACAATACATAAAATGCTGTTAATATATACAAACGAACGACTCATATGCCTATAACGAATGGATGAAATCACTATGATTCGTGCTCATATTCTTTCCTTTACTCAGAGGCGGATCCATTCTGAATGTTTTGGAGGGCAGTCGTTCGAGGTCAATAGGTTTTATTTTACGTTTGTAATTTAAAGGTGAAAATTCTTAGGATAGGTTTTATTTTTAAAATAAAAAATATTCAATTTTGGGAGGCGATCGCCCCCTGGATACGCCCCTGCCTTTAGTGATCCATTATTGCATTCTATAGATCACTATATGAGTTCCTCCGTGGCTAAGCGGTTAGTGTACGCGCCTTTGGCGTGGGAGACCCGGGTTCGGTTCCCGGCGGGAGCTCATGTGGTTTGGATTCCAGGTTAATCAGTAGGTCCCGTCTCATATAGCCTCGCTTCTGAAAGGGACGTTAAACTCAAAATCAACTCAACTCTATAGATCACTATGAAAATCAATGCCAAGTTCTGAAAGTTATGAAAATACTTCTGCACACTACTTTTCATACTTACGTACAGCGAAATATCTATAATTTCGCTATATAAAGATTATTGCCGCTTAGGGCTGTAATTCCTTTATATTTTACTATTATTTCGCGAGCTTGTCGTTTCATGCCTTCTTCTTTTGCATCCAATGTTACCAGACTCAATTTCTTGTCAAATTCCAAATAGTACGTGAGAGAATAGCACTAGAGTTCTATCCGCATACAAGATACTGTATCACTTATGCTGTGAAGTCTTATTAAAGTAGCTGAGTATAATGGCTGGAAAGCAGGGTCCCGATTACAAATGGGGCTCTGAAATAAGATCCCCATTACATGCGGAACTGGGAAACGAGGGCTCCATTATAAGCGGGACTGGGCAACAGAAATCCCATTGCAGGAGGGTTGGAAAACAGGGCCCTATTACTTGCTTCGTGAGAGCTTAATACATAATAGTACAGAGCATCGTTGTTGTATGTGCGTTTTATCTTATTTGCTTTTTCTTAATATTTTGGAAATGACATTACAGCCATTTTTCTTTAAATTTTTTTGAAGCCCCCAAGAGAGCGGGGCCCTAAGCTATAGCTTGTTTAGCTTATACGTAAATCCGGCACTGAAGGTGACATCCTGTACTTCAAAAGCAATAGGTATTACTTTCGATTGAAATGTAATAGGTTCTAGGACCCTGTTTAACTCTGCAATGAACAATAATTTTAAGACAGATACTTGCAGTAATATAATGATGCCAATAGTCGTCATTATTGAATTAAAGTTTAACACACACACACAATCGTGCTATTGAAACGCCAGTGTTTGTATGTGCTGCACTAAAAAAAAAAAGAAAAAAAGAAAGAAAAGAAAGACAAAAAGAAAAAGAAAAAAAAGGAGTGCTTTTTAAAAAGCCGACTAAATAATGGACAGGACTGGCAAGTATTGTCTATTGTCTCATTTCAGAAAGAGAGGGAGGGGAATAGTGCTTTGTGTCTGCGCGATAGCTTCTTATAAAAGGGTTGCAACTTGCAATTGTTTATAGCAATGTACCACCTAACACATGTGTTATCCGTGTGACATTAAAGAGATTTGTAAAAACACTTATTATATCATTGTTGAGTTGATCTCTGTTGCGTTCAGAAGTCTCGGTGGTCGGTGCTTGTTCAGCTACTATGTCGAAAAAACTTATCAGCGATCTCTTCTCAGGCTCAGTGTCTTCCTCATGTTCAAAGAAACGGGATTTTCAATCCGTTGACGTTAGTGATAATCCTTCTTCAACAGAGAAAAAGACAAAAATACAAATACATGTGACAAGCAGGATTTGCAATTTGAAGTGTTCGATTTCGAAGAAAGTGAAAATGAACTAGATGCTGGAGAGAGCGAAGACGACAGTATTGCTTCTGAATATACTGATTTATATTTTTTGTTTCTTGCTTTCTTGTAATAAATCCTTTAAAGATAAAAATGTTTGCAGTAGCCTATTTTATCCTTGTTTTACTTTACCTACTTGTGTATTTTATGTTATTAACGAATAGTAGAGTATTATCTGTTAGTCTGTGTTGTTGGAACCTAATTTTATTTCTATGAATTCATGTGCATTCTTGGAGGGAGAAGAGTTAAAGCTGTCTTGAACTTCATCGACTACACAGTACAGACCGTTATTATTGCTTTAAAAAAATGGAAGTAGAGGTAGTGTGTCTGCCACTCCGAATTCTATAGGTCGAGCATATAGCCACGAACTCCGCAGCCCATTCTAAGTCCTGCATTTCTTCAGTTCCACCAGGCGAATGCCGGAATTGTACCTTGTATAAGGCCAAGACAGCTGTTTTCCACATCCTTGTTCCTCCCCTATTTCGGCCTGAGCCTTAGCTAATTAAAGACTATAAAAATTGAAACTTATTTATTGTCAAAAAACGTCTACATTGCCCAGTTCTTATTTTCATTGTCCGCCCACCCAGCAACTAGGTCCGCCTCTTTCCGCCCACCCCATCAACCGTTCCTGGCGCCGTCCCTGCTGTTGCTGTACCACTGTTCTAGAATGATAGTTGATGTCGGCTAGAATTAGGTAAATTTTAAAATTGAAATCAACGTATCTAAAAAACGATATTGAAAGGTTGAGAGGATTGAACATAAATAGTTGCCAAAGTCAAACTAAGTGACAGAAAATAACTGTTGTAATCATGTGTTTCGAAAATCGATCAGGATATGGTGGTATGATATGGCAACGAGGGAATGAGTGTTGAATAGCAATAGCGGCTTCACCACGAGTAATATATTGAGGAAGATCACAACGAAATGAAAGCGGTGAAATAAAATCGATCTTATGCTTTTAAGAATGTTTTATTTAATGCAATGCAATCGACTTGATTGCCATGGTTTCGAGCAAAACTTATTTAGTTTTAAGTGATCTGATATTAGCAAATAGTGGATTCTATTCCTGCTCCTGTACATTTTGTCCATTATTTTTAAATTCTGGATGAAAATGGAAATGTAAAGAAAGGACTGAATAGGTTACTGCCATATAAAGTTGGAAAATCTCGTATCCTCTTGTGGCATCTGTAAGAATATCGTCATGTTGAAATGGAAAAACATTCTGGGGTATCAATGTGATAGCTTGTAAGACGTTTTCTACAGTTGAAGGAAGTAAAAGGGAGATTTGAGTTAGTGTCGTGACACTGGTTGAAGGGGAAAATGTGTGGAGGCGGAGTGGAACAAGTGTTTCTGATTTCTGAAGCTGAGATTTAGTCTTATTCTTAAATTGGTAAAAGTAAGTGGGATGAATGCCATTGCAACTGTTGCATACAGAAGGCTTATTAAGTAACATGCAGCTTTTGAGTTTCTGTGGTTCTTTACAATACGAACAGATGGAAGGTAGAGTACACCTATTGGTTGCATGAGAGTTAAATGTGAGGCAATTTTCTCAACGTATAGAGAGATGGCAGTGTTCGAGATGGCTCAACTCTATGGTGAGAGTGATAATAATTGAAAACGACATTTTGATGTAGGTCGTCGATGGAAGTCTTGTCATTAGTAAGTTAGCGAATCATATATGTTGCCCCTGTGCCATTTTAAACGCGAATAGCACGCGGTTGCTCTGTGATCGCGGGATCGACACCACGGGTAACAACTGAAACAGCAGAGTATATTTAATTAGGTGGAGCTGGTGCTTTGTGACTCAGCGATGTCAGTAATTTGACCATTCTATTGGCTCCAAACATTGCTGGACCATATACAGATTAGATGCTAATAGAAATTCAGATTAGTGGTCTTAAGAATGAGGCCGTTCTGAGTTTTGATTA
The DNA here is from genome assembly GCF_964235325.1 of Thermobia domestica. NCBI lineage: Eukaryota > Metazoa > Arthropoda > Insecta > Zygentoma > Lepismatidae > Thermobia > Thermobia domestica. The sequence continues at coordinate 225,041,714 of NC_137465.1, forward strand.
GCTGTTGTAAACGAGAGCATTAACGCATGAGCTTCATATAGAATGATTTAACGTTATGTAAAGCAGGCTCTAGTTGTGTAAAATGCATGGAGATGATTTCGGAGTTGGAAGTGATTCCTTCCGTAAATGTTATAATAGAGATGCCAACTCCTGACTGTGAGTAAGTGTCTGAAGTTATTTTTGAAGCTTTCGGTGGATTTTGAAGGTAGAGGTCTGCACGGGCTCAGGCCAGCAAAGCATATATCACTTCGGGCTCGGGCCGTAAAATTTTAAATATACAACTATATTTTTCGGGCCTTTACGGGCCTAACTTTGTAAATATGCTGCACAACGATATATATTGCACCGTTCTTTCTTGAGAACTCTTAAAGCATAACTGCAAAATTAAACCTCTAGTTGCTGTAAATAAAAATATAATTTTGCGTTAATAATTAGCTTTCTGTAATTCGGGCTTATTTCGGGTTCATTTGTATCACATGAGTTCGGGCCGGAGTTGGTCCTAAACGCTAAAACATGGTTTGGGCCCCACATTGTGAATTGACGGGTCTGGCCGAGACCGGGCTAAAAATTCCGGGCCGTGCAGACCTCCATTTGAAGAGCTTCAGTGTAGGTATAATAGCGATGAGGGGACATTGAACGATCAACATCTTTAGAGGGTGAAACACCGGAAGTTTTAGAAAAAAAACAAAAAAACAGAGGTTTGTCGATTGCAAGGACCAGTTGTTTCCCGACGAGGAGTTTTCGGTGGTCCCATAATAGTTGTTGACAATCCTAAATATTTCCCTCTACAGAATGTATTTGTACTTTTCTCGAAACTTAACAATTGTTTCTTAATGATCTCAAATTTCTTCGGTTCCAGTAATAACCTTTTTTTGACCGTTTCTTAACGATCATTTGGATACCGATAAGGAACGTCGTATATATTATCACACTTTATTATTATCAAAAATATAAATATCTTGATTAAAACTACAACATTGGGAGTCTAGAAATACGCGAATTCTTGTCAATCGGAATTCCAATATCGCAACGTTTCGGTATCCTTCTATGATCTTAGTATATACAGTATATTAAAATAAGTGCCAATATTTGCTAGATTCTAGATAAGTTTCAATTATCTGAAGGTACTAAAATGTGCCATCTCATAAACAAAACTTAATTTTATTTAGATTGGTAGCGAAAACCCCCGCAATCATTGCTTAATAAATACGTATCATTCTTGAAATTGTGTGTAACACACGGTGTACTATTACAAGTGGAGAGTTACTATTATGAAACCATTCAAAACTCATCTGTTTTCACTACCCTTGTTCACGCGCATACTCACCGTCGCTGACGCGTCTGTTCACTTCGAACGCAACCCCGCCCTATCGCACGAGCTCACCAGCTTCGCCTTGCCCTCGCTCGGTTAGTTAGATAATGTGCTTTTTAGTTTATTTGTGTTTTTTGCACAGTAGTTTTTATGTCGTACATCCGGATGCCATATCATCACGCAAATAGTAAATTTCTATTCCAAATTGTAAAAATTTGCACGCCTTTGTTTTGAAAGCAACCTAACCTAGCCTCATGTAACGTATTCTAACATAACGTAATGTAATCTAACCAAATGTAGTACGGTACATTTTGGTTCTTTTTCTTTCGATTTTATTGTGGTGCGGCGAAAAAGCACAAATCCCCCGATAAGCATCGGAAATGCCCTTCCGTCTGTCTGTCAACAAAATATGAGAACATGAAAAATAAAATAAATCGAGAAGCTGTTCTCTAGAATTGATTTAACGTCCCAGTCCCAAGAAAAGGTTCTATCTCATTCGTTAATCACCTACTCAAACAGCAAGTGATAATTGACCACTTTTATGGTTTCAACGTTGGTTGCCATAGAACGAAACCGATAGTAGATAGCGACAAACGGTTTTTCCGAATTGATTCAAGTTCCCAAGTTAGGTTCCAGTTACTCTGGTTACCCTCTAACAAAACCAAAAGTAATAGAAATCATCCACTTCCGGTTTCAAGATTTTATCACCATAGAGCCAAAATGGTAACAGACAGCAAGAAGAGGTCTTTTTTAATGAATGATCGTTCCATTAACAATTTTCATGTTCTCTATTTATCCTCTATTTAAATCGGAAGTGGTCGAAATAAAGCATTTCCGGATTCAACATTGTCATCATAGAAGTCACAAGATAGCATTTCTTGAACTCGATTCTGTGTTCTAAGAGTAAATTCTTTTACTATTATTCTGATTTCCTTAAACCCAGAAGTGAGGGAAAAATGAAAAGTTACTAATTCTCCCGGTTCTAATACTAATCTCCATAGAGTAACAATCATAAGGGTAGCGACAAACAGTTTTTTCCACCTAGATAAAACGTCACAAGTATTAGTTTTGTCTCTAATTCTCGGTTAATCGTAAAATGAAATGAAATGAAATATTCGCCCAGGATTATGTCCGTAAGGCTAAGGAGTACAGATGCTTAGGGCAAGTGAACGATGTTGGAAGAATTGTTGGAATGAAAATTAGGGAGGAAACTCGAGTACGTCGAGAGAAATCACGGACACAATGTTGTCCACTCTGAGCGTACTTGGCCATGATTGAACCAGGGACCCCATGCACCATAAGTGAGCTTCCTGCTACTCAGCCATTGTACCTCCAACAGAAATCGTAGATTTCCGGTTTAAACACGGATAGTGTGAAAGCGGAAATAGATAGTGCCAATCAATGGGTTTAGTACAGCGAGGCTATGATTCATCTCTGTCTTTATTCCTCTAATAGCACAACTGCCCGTTCTTCGCACGGGGAAAATGGGTTTATGGAAAAACATTTTCAACTCCTTCCCTCTTGGGATTTCAGTGAAAGCGTAATGATAAAAATTCACAAGATCTCTACTTTCGGTATCCATTTTGAGACATCCTACACGAAATGACTATGCCTATTAATTAAATTGATATAGTTAAGAACCGCAGCTTGAGGAGCGTATTATTTTAACTTCCAAAACAAATTTCAAATGAGTCAGCTGTTTTTCCGACACTGAAAATTATGAAATCGACGCTACTATCACTCTTTTTTGACACGTAATTTCAGACCCCTTCCCTTTTCTGGCAATGCGGTTGACCTTGGAATTAAACGCCATTGGAAAGTCACTGATCATTTCAGCGACACAGTAAATCATGGATTACTCACTAATCTTGGTCTTTCAGATATATTTTTTTTTTACCGTTTCCCTCTCTCCATACTGATGGAAGGATGAACTTGGCCTTTAACGCTATAGCAAGTGTTACTATCCATCCATCTCAGTGTTGTTATCCATCTCAGTGATACTGAAAACTATATATTCCACACTAATATCGGTCGTTTAGGTTATTTTTACATTCCGCCTTTTCTCGCGCGCTAGAGTCACTAATAGGCGCTAAACATAGACTTAACTGTCTTCGTGAGTGTCACTATTCATCATAGAGACCCCAAAAACTATGGAATCGACACAAATATCAGTCATTTAAAATTATTATTATCTAATATCCTCTCCCACTCTCCCTAGATATGCTAGGGGTTTTGCCCCCCTGGGCGATTGAACTTGGTCTTAAATTCAGAAGAGATGTTACCAATTAACTTTGTGATTCAGAAAACTATGGATAAGATAGTAATTGCACTCATTTTTGGCAATAAATTTTTTCACCTCTTCACCCCTCTGAAGATTATGCTTAACTTGACTTAAATGACATTGGGACCGTTACTTTTTATTTTCGTAACCCCGAAAGCTATGAATTACACACTAATCACTAATATGGATCTTTTTGAATTATTTTACATCTCATTCCTTAAAACTCTCTCTCCTTGGGGTGTCATATACTCCCACTGTACTTTCTTTCACATTATAACTCATATGTCTACCGAGATTTGCTGAATTTACTCAAGAGTTAGGCTAGAAATTTAGTTGACATTTATCTATTTATTTCATAAGGAAAACACAACAGGTTTAATGCCCAGTTACAGTGTCATGTACATAATTATCTAACATACACTATTATATATACACACAAGTTCATGTCACTTAATTATGCAGAATTTATTACCTAACAATCGTTTTTAACTTGTTTTCGGACATACTATCAACGGCGCCGACTTTTCAAAATTTATGTGGGTGCATATCAATGGCGGGACGTGTTAGCCTGTATGTTTTCAGGGAAGTCTTGATATTTGATTGATTTATTTTTAGATGAAATCTTTTATGAACACTGTCATGAATTGCTGTGCTGTGATAAAATAAAATATTACGTTACTTTAAGGATAAGCTGGGGCTACCCTAGATCAGTAGGTAACACGGCTGACTTAAACTCAAGATAAACGTGTTCAAACCAGGGTCCAAACTAATAATCTTCTAGATGCAGCGCACCCACAAGATCATTTATTTATTTATTTATTTATTGTCAACACAACAGGTTATAGCCCAATTACAGTGTTGTAAATTACGCAATTACATGTTCATAACTTTTGACAACATAACTTGAGTTCACAACTCTTGATAACTCATGATAATGGCATTCTAAATATCTTAGGCGACATATCACATATATCAAATTCATTGTTATTTGAACACATTATTTGTGTGGGTACTGGAGTCCCGAAGCACCCACGTAGTCAGAGCGCATACATACTATGATCTACTACATGAAATCTAATCATTTCGTTATATAAAGCACATATTTTCCACAGAGGAGACTTATGTAAAATATTACTTCTTACTTTTCTACAATCGAATGACCCAGTGTTTGCTGTTTTAGTCTTAATAATAATAATAATAATAATAATAATAATAATAATAATAATAATAATAATAATAATAATAATAATAATAATAATAATAATAATAATAATAATAATAATAGAAATTAAATAAATACGGAAGTAGTTTACAATTCCATTCATAATGAAACGAATTGTTAAGTATTTTCTTATTTTTTGGACTTCTTTCATGAATATATAATTACTCATTACAGTACAGAAAACCCGATACAAAATTTACAAATTACGACACAAATTGAAATTGGTATCGCAATTTGCTACAAAATGAAAATTGTAAAAAAAAAAATTAAAAAAAAACGCTGTTACATCTATCCATCCATTTTTAAATCCGACGAAATATTGTTAATAGCGTGAAAGTTTACACAACTTTTGGTCCATCCTGTATTAGTGGAACTATTACAATTGCTTCCCCATATTGACCTAACTTCAGCAAAATAAATACATTATCTATACTTGTAACAGATATACACCCTTGTATGAACAAAACTGTATTTAGAAACAACATAGATAATATAATTATCTCTTGTGCTAGTTTTAGTGTCAAACTATTTTGTTTCTCTGTTGTTAGTTTCTAATCAGAACCTAACACTTTCTTTGTTTCATTTTCATTATCCTATTAGATTTAATCAATAGGTCATCACATTAATGATGTACTGAATAGGTCAACCAGAAAACCACAAATCGCTAGAATCCTATTATTAACGGTTTGGTTCAGGTCTAAATCCAAACAATTTGACAGAAGGAACACTCATGTTTTGAAGTATTCAATCAGATGGGCTAATTTGTTTCAACACGCTGTTTCACTACACGATGAAACGAAAACAACGTGGAAAACAACTACTACAGTTTTATTTTATACAAGTTTCACCCATGCTCACAGGTTTATTGCTAGTAGTAGTGGCGTATAAATGCAGCAATGATTACAAGGCCGCAAGTTCGATTTGAGCTCATGCCTATTTTATAATCGGAATAATTAGGTCCTTAATATTTACACGACAATTACATTTCCTTCTGCATATATGTTACTTGCAGAATGCCCGTTCTTCGCACGGGGAGAATCTGTTTCATTTTGAAGATAAAGGATTGAATTTGGATTTAAACGGCATCGGAAGTGTCACTGTTCGTCTCAGTGACCCCGAAAAATATGGACTCGACACTAATTCGGTCATTTTTGACTATATATACCTCCTTCTCCTCCCCTACGTTGTATGGTCAAAGTGAAATGACAAAAACAATTCTAGGTTCGAACTTTATCTCCATAAAAAATTGACAGAGATCAATCGAGTGGTTCAAACCGTATGAAGTCACAAACATAGTCACTTATATAGATTACTGGTATTGAGGATTCCTCGCTTTCATTTTTTTTTTAACTTACATTTAAATTTAAAATCTGGACAGAGTTATTCTCTTTCTTCAAATTGGTTGCAAGATTGAACCGCTTCGGAGCCAAGTGATCTAAATTGAAATTTTCCAGGAGAGACATTCGAAGTTCAACACGTTATGAAAAATTCATAATTTGTGTTGTGTTGAAATAAAAATGAAAATGAAATCTTTAATTTAACATCCCACGCTTATGCCGGTTAGGTTAAAGGAGACGGTGATAATAAGTGAAATGGTGGAATGAAGAAAGTGGGATGAAACGGGAGAACCCCGAGAAAATCCACGAGCACGGTGTTTGTCCACCACAAAGTCCACAATGCAATCAGAGCACCTGCTTGATAATTAAATGAATATTATTGCGTCGGTCTTTCGAATCTGAACACAATAATGATCAAAGCAAAATAACAACTCTGGTCTAACTAGAAGTGTTTTTTTTATACATCTCATCTAGTTGTTTCTCATTCTCTTGTCCTCCAAAACCAGATTTTTCCTGGGCCATGAAAGTTATAGATCGGTGTGTATATTGGAAAATCCATCTTTCACATTTTTTGAATTAAATATAGTATATTTTTTTAAATTTTATATAATAGTGTTTTGACTGCTTTTAGTATGCTAATGGCCTTCACTGTGTGAACACTCCAGTAAAAGTTCACCTCTCTTTGAGTTGAGTTGATTTTGAGTTTAACGTCCCGTTCAGCAGCGAGGCTACATGAGACTTGGACCTACTTACTAATGTGGAACTCTAACCACATGAGCTTCCAACGGGAATCGAACCCGGGTTTCCCACGCCAAAGATGCGTATGCTAACCGCTTAGCCACGGAGGAGCTCTCACCTCTCCTTGAGTTGCTTCCAGAGTGAATGCACTTATCAATTGTCTGATGAAATTCTAAAATGACTAAAGTTACGATATTGATTACTTTTAAAAATTTCGGTCAATGAGTTGATTTTGGGTTTAACGTCCCGTTCAGCAGCGAGGCTATATGAGACGTGGGCCTACTGTTTAACGTGGAATCCGAACCACATGAGCTAACGCCGGGAATCGAACCCGGGTCTCCCACGCCACTGCCGCGTACGCTAACCGCTTAGCCACGGAGGAGCTCAACAAATTTCGATCAAGTTTAGCATTCATGTAACATATGGATGTGAGACATACCCATTCGAAAATAGGAATTTCGGAGAACAGAAGCCTGGAATGGAAAACGTAGTGCTCAGGCGAATGCTTCAAATAAGATAAGTACATAAAGCATCAGGTGGTAGACTATTAGAAATGGGAGGAGGAAAGAAGAGTATACTGAAATATATATTGAAAAGAAAAGATGGGATTATTGAATACATTATGAGGCATAGAGGTGTAAAACCATTAGTTGTGGATGAAATGGACTAGAGGAAGGTCATGATTATAAATGTACGGATCTAATTACACAAGACAGAGAGAAACAAAAGTACATTACAATGAAAAATCTGGCTCAGGATAGGAAAGAGTGGAAAGCTATGTCAAACCAATCGAGAGGTTGCTGACCTTAGATCAAATGATTACTATATCACGAAATGCGTCATTTAACGAACTCTTGAAAAGTATTGTCACGAATTTAAAAAGTCCGCATTTTACGAACTATGGAAAATGAAATTGAAAAGGTTAAACTGTCGTACAATTGGTGGGAAATTTTTAAGCAGAAAAAATGCAAAACTATCACACTTTACTTGACATTCAGACTCATAGTGTGTAATATATGACAACACAGAAAAACAGGAAAAGATGTTTTTCTTCAATATCACTTGGCACAAAAGGTCGATATTGGGCACAGAGTTATTACCCTATGTTCATTGTTTATGAACACTTGTAAATATTTCGATCATCAACTTAATCCATCATTGTGTGACTTATACATGAGGATTTTATTTTCAAAAGAGAATAATTCCGTATCCAGCTTTCTTTGCTGAATATGCCTGAAGCGGTTCCTCCATCTATGAGATGAACTGTGTCACATTACGCCATGGGGTTTAAAAAACGGGAATGTTTTGGTTATATATCACGACGTAAAGCTAGATGTGTCTATAAAGAAAGAAATATATCCACATTATTCAATCACTTCTACTGTAAAATTAGTGATTGTATAACACTTCATCCTAAAGATTGAGGAACTGTTAAAAGTCAATTTTGCAAATGAACTGGATATGAAAGTGTTTCCTTTTGAAAATACACTACTCAAATGTTTCTATATATTTATAATTTGTTCTCTCTGTTTGCAGTATACAAAATAACGTAATTTAGAGTTTTAGAATATTTGAATTTGGTGACCAAGTAAAACTGTTCTAATATAATATGGGCAGCTTGCTACTAGAAATGCAAGATATGCTTCGTGACACCTGTGCTGGAAATTCCAGGAAGAGTTGTTATCCATATCAATATGAGATGCAAAGCAGAGATCTGTTTGCAGCAAGGATTCCTATACGCTTCACAGCATTAACTCGTTTGTGAATTACAACAATACTAACACAAAACCCATCGATTATGATTGTGCATGAGCTAACAATGCGTGTTACAGATCTCAGGATACACAGAATATATGTACGTAGTATGTGCAAGGGATCATGGGAAAGGGACTCTCAGAGATAAACAATAACAAAGACTTCAGGGAACACCGATTTCCTACTTATTCGTGCAGATAATCTCTGTGTTATGTCAAATTACCTATTTCCTAACAGCATACAATTTGCATGCATGTTAACGCTATATATATATGTATGTTGTACTAACGTGACGTAAAAGATCTATGTGATGTTACAAACCCTGATACAATTGTTCCGGGTGTCACTTAAATTTATTGCCATAACAAGTTTTAAAAATGGCCAACTTTCCACCCATCATTTTTCTTCCGTTACGAGAACCAGAAACATTGAAATAATTTGTACCGCTGGACTACTAATAAATCCGTCCCTACTTCCTCTAAATTGTTAATTTTGCTGTCATTTTTCATACGTAAACCATTTTACATGTTTCGTTTATCCACATTTTTCCATCATATTTGTCTTCTGTAAACAGTGATGTTGTTTAGCGTCCAATGTATTTTATTTTTTAAGGCTACATCATTTCTTCTGGACATTTTCTTTACTAAGTTACTAACTTTGAATTGTTATACGATTAACATTTATAACAAGTTTCGAGAATGTTTTGCAGAGACACTCACAGAAATTCAACACTTATCTCGGGATTTTATAATTTTATTTTGTTGCGAACTCTACACATACGAGAATATTTAGAATGAGATTAACTATTATTTATTGATAACGATCAAACACTGAACATTTCACATGATGTTCAATTATATTTTACGTTTCATCATAAGTTATCAATAATTATTTATTGATAACTTATGATAATAATAAAGAACATAACATTTAATATAAGGGTTGCTAATATCTGTTGGAAATAAATTTTGTTAACACTCACGTATTGACATAAAATATTTAACATGGGAATCAACTATTATATGTACATTCATGTCTAAAATGATTGTCGCATATCTATTGTAAGAATATAATTTGATAATGATTTTGCATTGTAGACCTACTTTTAATTTTGATACTAAGTGTATAATCGGGAAATGTATATTTGTGGTAAATTTCATAGGAAAAGAATTATAAATACGAAAATTAGAATGAGTAGAACAAAATGTTGCTAAATGGACAATAAAGTTTTATTTTTGTTTTATTGTTCTTATTTACTGCTCTTTTGACATGAAATTTGCCACATACACGTCTTTGCCGATTTTACACATACCAACATTATAAGAAATACCGGTCGAATTCTTTATCAAGTTATGTTTCTACAATAACATATATATTTATAAACATGCGACAATAATTTTGGACATGAGTGTACATTGATAACTCTTGATAATCAGAAATCGAACATTTAGCATTATTATCTATTCACAACAACACTATATATAATAATCAAGTACAGGGTACTTAACAGGGAGTTCAGTTCTTACCTTTTGATATTGGCTCTTGATAACTTTCAATCACAGAACATTTAACATAGGGATCAATTATTATGTATTTGATAAAAACAGAAGCGCACGTGAAGATTAAAAATTTCGTGTTGATAGTAAACAAATAACAATTACTAAACCTGGGGTTTAACTCTTTCTGATTATTAATAACAATCAAAAGTCCATAATATTGACATGTCTTTTAACTTCAATTATTAACCCTAGAATTCCTAAGGGGCTTCTAAAACGCACATGGCACCTTTTGTTAAAACTTTCTGTTCCAAGATAGTTGCATTATATATATTCGATTTGCAACTGCGGATGTGGCTTCTCTAATAAATACTAAATTTAAAATGGCCATGTAAATGAAAACAAGGTTTTTAATCAAAAAGAAAGAAAAAAATACAAACGAAACATGTGAATCCGCATATGAAAGTAAATATGGCTAATTTAAGTATTTATACAAATATTCCTCGTTAATTTTGTAATTTCTTCAAATGCCACTAATCAAACAAAAAGCTGTGATTTTCCTATTGTATAGTCATGTAGAGAACAAATCACCACTTCACAACACTATAGCACTTGTCGTTTCTGATCGTTTTCCAAAAGGTTCATAGTTAATTTCAATCACTTTTTTTTTTACAAAGAAATATTTGTTTGATTTTATGTCCGACTATAGATCCATTATTAAATAATTTTGCACATAATTCCAAACACTGAACACACGAGTTCAATTTAACACAGTCCACTTTAACATTGTTAATTTCAAAAGTTTCAAAAGGCGTTTCATTTAGATCATGTCGGTTCGATGTTCCTCCGTAGTATGAAGTTTTCGTTACCTCCTCCCCCCAGAGTTTACATTATAGATGTCAGCACCTATTGGACTACCACTACCACCCACCTGACCGCCTGGAGGCCAAGGTCAAGGCTGATAACTATGGAAACATAAGCTAACTAAACAGTTCTCTTCAAAAAATTTTTTTTTCATGAAATTAAATAAAATCGCGTAACATATAAATTTTCGGGGGGGGGGGGCTGACATTCTATAGATAATTAAACATCAAAGCATTTTATTTAATATTCATAATTTAATATTCCACAGTATTCACTTTTATCTCAAGTTCCCATCTTTCTTAAATTTGTTCGAATATTGTCCACATAAAGAAAATTTTGAACTCACCACTCATCCATAGTATTATCTAACCTTACGTCGATTCCTGGGCCCAGTCGTACGAATCGAACAGCTCTTACATTTCTCATTGTAGAATACTATGTAGGATTGGCTGGTTTAGCTTTTCTTTCTAATCATCAAAGATGCCAATTATTCTCGATAAGATGGGATAGTTACTGTGGAATAAAAAAAAATACTACAAAAAGTATAATATAACACAACATACATCTATATACATATATAATTTCAATTTGTTAAACCCCCTTTTTTTTCTCTAGATGACCTATGATATTTACAATGAATTTGTACATAATTATATTTACATTTTACGTGCTTTTCTCATTCATTTTGATTACGTTCACGATATCTTTTCAAATACATAACGTGTCTTTTCATTTTTACATTTGGATTATCTACTAGTTGTACCCAAACAACATTGGGTGTTGCAAAGCTGATTATTTCGAATGGACCAGAATAAGTTTTTGATATCTTTGGGTTTATTTTCTTAAATAAGGAAGCTTTTACAATTCTTTTTACCATTACTTTATCATGAACATTAAAAGGTGGTTCTATACGCTTATTTTTATAAGCCTTTTCTTTCCTTATCCAAGCTTTACAAATATTTTCAGCAGCTATTTGGGCTAATTCCTCTTTTCTTTTTTCTTCCCCTAACAAACCTAAATTAATTTCCCATTTACAATCCAAGGGAGAATAGAATTTGCGCCCCATAAAGCTTTCAGCTGGAGTTAACCCCGTTTCAGATATCACATTTGAATTCAGACTAAATTGAATCTTAGGTATTAAGTATGACCATCTAGTTTGATTCTCAGAAACGTAACATTTTAATATTGTCTTAATTAAATAATTTTGTCTTTCCGTTAAATTCGGGCAAGGATTGTATGGGGAGGTTGTTACATGTTTAATGCCTTGACTGAATAGAAATGTTTCAAACATATGCCCTACGAAATAGGACGCACGGTCCGTCAGAAGAATATTGATCCAGCCATATCTGTATAACATATTCTCTAGCTTATTTATAATTACCCGAGAATTTAACTGTTTTAAAGGTTCTAAAATCGTAAACCGACTAGCATTATCTGTAGCTACCAATATATATTTATAACCATTGCTTGAAGGCAAAGGGCCTTGTACATCAAGATGCCAAACCTGATTAGGTCTCGTATTACTTACAGAATAATAGTTCCCATATAGTTTTACATTTCTACTTTTATTTTGTTGACAAATTAAACAGCTACCCACATATTTTTTAATTTCATCAAATAAGCCAGGCCAGGTAAACTTCGAAGCTATTAATGAACTAGTTCTTTTAATCCCCTGATGTGATCCTGATCCCAATTGATCGTGATGATATTGTAATATTGTTTTTCTCAACTCTTTAGGAACTACTATACGAAGACCTCCATGTAATTTACCTTTAGTTGTTTTTAATAATATATTTTTTCTTAACTGATAGTTAGGTACAGATTCACCTTTTTCTAGAGTTTCTATTATAGGTTTCAATTCCTCATCTTTACGCTGAAATTCTTGTAAGGACTCATTCAAAACAGGTATTGTCCATAAATTTAGAAAAATTACTTCAGTGGATTTACCATCTACATTTGTAATTACCGGTAAATTTTGATTGTGAGGACGAAAACAAGTACTATCTAGGGTCCGACTGATAAAATCTGCCTGGGTATTGACTGTCCCCTTTAAATGAATAATATCAAATTGGAAGCGACTAATTTTTTCAATCATAGTCCCATACTTTCTTTGTCTCTTGTGGTTACGTAATATCCAACTTAAACTTCTTGAATCGGTATACACAGTGAATTTATTATGCAAATATGGTTCAAATTTAGAGATAGCAAGATATAATGATTTAAGCTCTAGTTCGTATACATTTTTGCTCCAATCCGATTCTGGGACAACTTTAGAATAGAAGTATACAGGTCTTAAAATTCCTTTTTCATCGTATTGGCTTAAAATCGAACTATAAATCTTTGTTGAAGCATCCGTATGAATTACAAAAGGTGCATTTAGATCTGGAACCCTCAAGATAACATGATTGATTATTGCTTCTTTAATTTTACTCAAAGCTTCATCCTCTATATGAGTCCATTTAAATGGTATTTTATTACTACGTAATCTTTGTAACGGTGCTAATAGTTCAGCATAAGAATCTAAATATTTTAAGTAATATCCCAGAAAACCTAACAGCTTGTTCAAACCACGCCTATTCTTGGGTTGAGGTAGCTCAGTTATTACTTATATCCTCTCATCATCTATTTTCATGTTCCCATCACAAAATTCATATCCCAAAAATTTGATTTTGCGTTTAAAAATTTGAGCCTTTTTTGGAGACACCGTTATCCCCCATTCTCTCATTCTCTGTAGGACTTTCTCTAATAATAACTTATGTGTTTCTACGTCTGGAGTGTGTATAATAAAATCGTCCCAATACAAATCAAAATGTTCCCCAATGAGGTCATGGAATATTTTATTAAACAAATTAGCTAAGACAAAACTACTTTCACAATAACCCATTGGAAGTCTTTCAAAAGCAAAAAGACGTGTGGGAGTAGCAAAAGCGGTATATTTCTTACATGATTCTTTAAGTTTTGTTTGAAAGAAAGCTTGGCGGGCGTCAAAAACTGTGTAAATTTTATCTTTTCCTATGTTTCCTATTATAGTTTCCCCATTAGGTGCTGGATATCCCCCCGTTAACACCCTCCTGTTCAGTTTAGAGTAATTGATTACAAGGCGCTTAGATTTATCCTTGTTTACAACTAAGAAACAAGGGGAAACGTACGGTGAAGAATCTATTTGTTTAATAACACCCTTTTCTACTAATCCGTCCAAAAATAAATCCAATTCTTTTAGTTTATGTTTTGGAAGTGGGTATGGTTGCTGAAGGCAGGGACTATCATCAGTTAATTGAATTTCATATTCATAATTTTTTATAGTTCCTAATTCATTGCTAATAACGTCGGCATAGTTATTTATTAATTTACAGAGATAATCTTTTAAGTTTTCATCATAAATATTAGTGTGTATATCTACTGTACCTTTTAAATTATAAGGTGATTCAATTTCAGGATCATCAAATGGCTCTGCATACACTGGATTCGGTACCACCTCTGGAACACCTACAGCTGAACCGGTTCCTTGGGTCTGCATGAAGGATGAACCATTATCCCGATCGTGTCTCTGATTGTACCTTTTCCCTCCGTCTTCTTTCTTCTGTTTACTGACTACTCTATGGCTGTTCTTCCCTATAGGTCCTTGTGACGGTTGATAACCACTAAATGTCACTGTATTAAGCTGAGACGTATTAGGTTCACATTGATCACTTTGTACTGTCACACGAACGATGTTTTGTTCTTTCATAAGGTTGATTGTTCGGTTCTTATAATCGATACATGCTTCATGCGCACTCAAAAATTGACCGCCTAGTAATAACTGCACATCTGGTATATTCACTACATAAAACCAATCCGTATACTTTATCTTATTAATGAAAAATGTAAGTTGAACTGATTGAGTAACCGAAATGTTACATTGATTCAAAAGTTTTACTTGGACATTCACAGATTTAGTTTTGGGTTTACACTTCTCACTTATTCGCGCAAGATATTCAGTTCCAATTAAGTTCGAAGAACTTGCTGTATCGATATAACAAGATACAGGCATATGGCAAGCAGAAACTACAATACGCATTATATTACTTTTACTATTATCAGATGTCACATAACACTTATCTAACGAACTCGATTTATTAGCACGAAAAGAGGATTGTTCAGGTTGAACTATACAATTTCGCCATAAATGTTCCTTCGACCCACATCTATAACACTGTTTTACTTTTTGAGTTTGCTTTTGTTTACTTATGCCACTCACAGATGGTTCACACAGTATTTTCTGATAATCTCTTTGGTACTGCCGATTAGAGTCATATGATTCTGCAAAATTTAACAATTCTCTTTTTGTGTTAGGCACAGCTGTTAATACTAATAATTGTCTAATTTCTGGAGTAACTAAATTTATCACCAAAGAACAAAATTCATTTTCAGGCATTCCCATACCGAACAAGGTTGCTACACTACTTTTCTCATGTATGAAGTCCGTAAATGATTGTTTAATGTTCATTATTTGATATAGTTTATGTTTTATAATTTCCGTTCTAACCACACTACTAACATATTTGTTAACTAACGTGGCAAGAATATTGGTCCAGCTTGTACCGTATATTACTAACTGTTGCAAGTCTGTGAATACCTTTCCTGTTACACGGTTTAACAAAAGTGTTAGAATGACATCTAAAGGTGCCAAGTTTTGTTCAATAATGATATTGGCCTTTATTAAGAAATCACACACAGCAAAACCATCTTCGGAATTTAACATGGGGATAGTGTTCACTTGAGTCTCTATTGCCTTAAATGCCGTATTTGAAATATGCGTTTCAAAATTAAATCGTGGACCTCTTTGCCCCCTATTTGTTTGAGTATAAGAGTCGCATGGAATTGTGGCGCCAGCGAAATCAAGCAAATCTTCCACTGGTCTTATTTGATTGATCTCGCCCCCCTCAACATTATCCCACTGACCCAAATCTATCAATTGACCGGTACTTTCCCTCGTAACACGGACAAAAGTAGAAAAAGAAGACTGGTTAGGATTTACAATCCCCCGATTAAATATGGGTCTGCTAAATGACATTTTTAAAGCTATATTTAGGCCTGAAAACACAATGCTTCTCGCTATTCAATGTCCAAAATGATAATTCAGAGGTTTTAATTTGGTAGGTTAACAAGTCCAAAAGGGGTTACACGCCAAGTCAATAATTTCTCACACTCCACTTTTAAATATTACTGTTCCCATTAACTCACGTATTTATGGCCATATTGAGAAGCACGGATACTACGGAGGAACATTTTTAATTATGTTCCAAGATAGTTGCATTATATATATTCGATTTGCTACTGCGGATGTGGCTTCTCTAATAAATACTAAATTTAAAATGGCCATGTAAATGAAAACAAGGTTTTTAATCAAAAAGAAAGAAAAAAATACAAACGAAACATGTGAATCCGCATATGAAAGTAAATATGGCTAATTTAAGTATTTATACAAATATTCCTCGTTAATTTTGTAATTTCTTCAAATGCCACTAATCAAACAAAAAGCTGTGATTTTCCTATTGTATAGTCATGTAGAGAACAAATCACCACTTCACAACACTATAGCACTTGTCGTTTCTGATCGTTTTCCAAAAGGTTCATAGTTAATTTCAATCACTTTTTTTTTTACAAAGAAATATTTGTTTGATTTTATGTCCGACTATAGATCCATTATTAAATAATTTTGCACATAATTCCAAACACTGAACACACGAGTTCAATTTAACACAGTCCACTTTAACATTGTTAATTTCAAAAGTTTCAAAAGGCGTTTCATTTAGATCATGTCGGTTCGATGTTCCTCCGTAGTATGAAGTTTTCGTTACCTCCTCCCCCCAGAGTTTACATTATAGATGTCAGCACCTATTGGACTACCACTACCACCCACCTGACCGCCTGGAGGCCAAGGTCAAGGCTGATAACTATGGAAACATAAGCTAACTAAACAGTTCTCTTCAAAAAATTTTTTTTCATGAAATTAAATAAAATCGCGTAACATTTCCAAGGCAATTAATCAGCCAAGTCTTTGCTTTTAGTTATTTGTTAGTAACGGATAGTTAGACAATTTGCCATAGAGATATAAAAAATATATTAAATATGTTATTTGTTATTTCTTATTTTTAATTTTTTCTTATTTCTTTCATGTTTTTTTCCTATACGTTATTTCGGTGTAACATTGACATTGATCTGTATCTGTAAGATTTATAAATAAATAACTCGAATTATTTTCTTTCAAAAGCCAGTATCTCCTTTGTGCACATCCTAAGAGATTTCAAGATATCGAAATATTGTAATAATTGTAATTATCACATTTTTCTTCTTTTCTCGACAAATATTTAAAAGATGGCCTCAGTTGTATCAGTGATAGAGGGTTTACCTCTGCTGCATGGGGTACTTGGTTCGATCCCAGTTTACGCTAAGTGAACTTTGTGGTGAACAAAGACCGTGTACGTAGGTCTTCTCGGGGCTCTCCTGTTTCCTTCCACTTTCTTCATTCCACCATTTTATTCATTTCTCATCATCACCGTCTCCTTTAGCCCAACCGTCATAACGTTGGGACGTAAAACTCAAAGATTTCGTTTTATTTTTGAAATATTTAAAACAAGCTAAAAACGTTTTTAATAATTTTAAATTAGAAGTCTATATACAGAAGTTCGTGTCTCTAACATTTAGAGACTCAAAGATATGTTTAAGATAATAATTGGCATCCTTCTTTGCTCCTTCCTGTCCAATTTCTAGAAAGCTAAATTAATGATATCTTAAATCATAAATTTATGTGGCATGTCCAAATTTGAAGTTTCTAGCTTAAGTGATTCGACCTTGGCGTTGATCAATTAGCCAGTTAAGACTTTTCTTTTATATAGGAAGATTACTAATATCTTCTTCGGATGGTACCGTATGTTACCTAAAACAACTTGGAATTCTTAGGGTTAAAAAAATAGCAATAATCATTTAATGGTTTTCCCGCTTTGCTGATTACTGTTTCCTGTTTGTAATTATCAAGCACAGGCCACTTAACACGAAGATCAGCTGGTTTGTATTGATGGTTGAAGAGTACTCTTTCATTTTATTTTTAACAATAGACCATGAAGTGTATGGCGGACGCACAAAGAAGTTGACACTTCGAATTTTCTTTTCCCTACTGTCAAGCAAGATGGCGGCTCTACGATACTATTGGGACGCAGTTTTCTGGCATTTCCTGGGTCCTGTGATTGTGCTCACAGGGCACAGTAATGTCAGTGATTATGTGAACATCTTAGGCGGCTACGTGGATCCTATGGTTCACGTATTGTCTCCGGCCACGATATAATTATCGAAGATGACAATGCGTCTATGTTCTCTTCGAAGGAGTTAAGTCATGGTTTTATGATACAAGGATGAACTACCCATTTACCCTCTCTATTTATAGTCCTTAACATTATTAAAATTCTCTGAACTTAGGGTTCGCTCCATCCTTGCTAATGGGGCTGAGTGAAGCACTGGATGATACATAGTATAATATTTACTATGGTAGAAAAAATTAAAATTGAATTTACTTTAGTTTAACATTTTAAATTTATGTTCCATTAGTGATCAATGGGAGATCAATGATTAAGGGAAGTAAATTATGTAAAATCAAATTTTCGTGCTCTCCCACCGGGACTCGAAGAAGTGAGTATTTGCATCACAGGCACACGCGGTCGCCACTACATCAGCAAAGAAGGCTAAAGTATGGTATAGGGTAGGATGAATGTTAAAGAAGAGAATACTATAGATGGCTAAGAAAGAGGAAAATAAATTGATTTTGGAGATCGACCCGTTGTAGTATTCGAAAACTTCTGCATACGGCAACACAACGTAAAAGAAAAAAATGGAAAAAAGGTTTTATAATCTTTACGCTGATTATAGCAAACTAAATAGCAAATTTTTTGTATTGCGTTGACGCAAAACAAAATAGAAGGTATGGTAGAAAATAAAGTGAAAAGATAAGAGAGGAAAAGATGAAGGTTCTAATTAATGAAAAACATCAAAATAGGAAATCCTTATAAATTAAACAAAGAAATTGAAGGAAGAAAGTTGTGCATAGAAGCTTATAAATCCGTAGCAACTATCTGTAACTGATACAAAATTACCTACAATGATAGCATTTCTCAGTTTCGGAGATTCATTTCCTCATTCTGGGTGGAATACAAATTAATATCCTGACTCCATGGAAAAATATGTTTCTATTTTTATCAGAATATCAGTTTAACTTCCCAACGTATTACACTTTAATACGATACAAAGCAGCAGTTCCTGGTGCAGCTTTTACATAGTTTTTTTTTTGTTTAACGTAGTCTCATTAATAATGATAGCAAAACACGAAGGGGAAAATGAAAGATTAAAAAGCGAATAAGGAGAGAAATGGTAAAACATATTTAAAATGCTGTTCAGACTTTATATGTTAGGATGTAGTAAAACCATACATGAAATATTAAAAATACTATGTTCTAAATTAAAAAAAAAAAAGTTTGAGGGGCATTTCCTCCCCTGGAACTATGTTTTTTCATAACACAACAAAAACAAATCAAATAAAAAGTGGTTTAAAGCAAGTTTAAAAACGTACAAGGTTTAAAACGAAATGAAATGAAATATTTCAGTTTTACGTCCCACGGTTATGCCGGCTAGCCTAAAGGAGACCTTGATGATGAAATATGAATGAAATGTTGTGACGAAGGAAGTGAGAGGAAAGGGGAGAACCCCGAGAAAACCCAGGCACACGGTGTTTGTCCACCACAAAGTTCACTTGACTTAAGCGAAGATCGAACCAGGGACCCCCCACACACACCTGAAGTGAACGCTCTACTATTGAGTCACGGATGAGGCCCCTATTGTTTAAAATGAGTCTTAAGAAATGTATATAACATCGTTTTAATGAAAATATTTTTGTACTATTGCAGAGAAAAGAGTATGGTGATTGTGAAAAGAAAAGAAAATTCGGAATTTTCACGGATTTACACGTTTCATGGCACATAATACCGAAAACAGAATTTTTGGATTTCAATCTATTTGTTCGTCTGGTCGTCTATCCTGATATTAATACGTACACTCACCTAGATACTATACCGTTCAACGTACCCACACAAATCTTGAAGTTTACATAATATTCTCAAGTCAGAAGATTTAATATTTACTTACCCTCAAAATAAGAGAAGGTTATTGAAGGTTTAAAACAAAAGATGTAATTTTCTCAAAAATGGCTCAACTAAATTTGTTTACACTTCATATACGGTATATAAGTCAGGTAACCAAGAAAGTTCTTGTGGTTTTCGGCACTCGTCAAACACTGTCCACAAAAATGTTTAACGCCCATTTTATTCTTCGAAATAACCACCATTGGTTTCAATGACATGTTCCCAACTAAACGAGACACAAACTTATAAACACTCTTTTTGAAAAACAACTTTTTTTTTTCTCGAGTTATATAGTTTTTGTGACATCGTCCATTCTGGGAACTACTGTTCCCACAGGTAGTTAGTTATTCGTGGTCGTAAACAGGTTGATGAGGTGACGTCCGGGAGAATAGTGTGGATGCGGCAGAACTTCCTAGTCAAGTGTTTTGATCACCTCTTTTGGTCGCTTTGGCCATATGAGGTTTGCCAAGTTCATGAAGGACGAAAACTCTTTCTGTTGACCAGTGCTGGCTACTCCTGGAGCAGCAGATGAAACTCTTTGCAATTGTGACGAATAGACCGCAGCTGTTATGGGTTTTCCGCTTTCTAGATATTCATAGTGGACTAGGTTGGAATCTGACAACGACCGTGCAGTAGTTCCTGAACGATATCACAAGACGAATCATGAGTTTACGGGGACAACTTCGCAATCAAAATAATCTATTTCCAATCAGGATCCTGTAACCTATAAAGATGAGACAAGTTTGATTTCTGATGGAAGTGTTCCTGATTCTGTTTTTTGATATGTTGGGAATAGTGCGTCATGAATTTGTCCACGTTACTCAATTGTCAATACGCTGGGGCACAGCAATTAGGCGATGCCATTCATCATAAACGGCTTGACAAGTGGGATGTGGACAGTGGCGTTTGAACCATGTCAATGCTTTGTATGACACTTCACGAAAAATGCACGATTTCTTGACAAAAACAACAACTACGTCGTGCAGTATCACGCTACTTCCTGGATCTAATTATGTGATTCTTTGATGTGTTCCTTGCACTGGAATCCACCTTAAAAGGGAAGAGATTTGAGACCATGAAGAATTTTCAGAGCAACTCGACAAGGTACCCTTGGCACATTCTATATCAGAAATTCCAGTTCTGTTTCCAGCAATAGCTGCAAAGTTAGAATTTGTCACGTAGATCTATCGGATGCACGACTAGGTGGAAAGTAAGTTTGTCATATTAATTCTATAGCACCAATCCGAAAATGAATGAGCTTTTATAATTTCATTAATTTGGTTCATTTCTTTTGAGTTACCCTGTATAATGTAAGTATGCATCTATCTAATATACTGTATATTCTATCTATATATCTATAATCTCTCTAAAACACACACACACACACACACACACATATATATATATATATATATATATATATATATATATATATATATATATATATATATATAGATAGATAGATAGATAGATAGATAGATAGATAGATAGATTCCTTTAAGTACATATATATTGTACGTTATAGTCTAAATACAGAATAAATTATTAATAGTATTGTGCTCATACGAGCAGAGGAAACCACAACACCCAAGTCTTTGCGTATGTAGGACGCCATGACCTACTTAACATCGAAATTGTTCGTTTAATATTCATCTACTGAGAGAAATAATTCACTAGAAGTAAATGGTCTTCGAACCCTTTTGCTCAATAATTAAAAGTTTCAATATTGAACGCATACACTAACACATTTACACACATATATATACTGTAGCAGAAAATCTCAGTTACTTCCCTGTTTGAAACCCTTGCACCTTTACGCTTGGATTCACTACATTTGTAGACCACCAGAGCGCGCCAAGCTGACATAACAATTTCCCTATTAAATCAAGCGGTTGTAAGTCAAACTTTTGGTCTTGTATCTGTTTAATGAAAGATTCATGAAATTTGACAAACAAACAATACACTTCCGAAGCGCTTCCCTTCTCTTCCCTTCCCACATTAATATTCCAGTCTGGTTTTCCGTGTTACCCTCTTTTCATCAAATTTCCATTAAAATTTGCAAAACGAAAAGATGAAGTAAATGTTATGTATTTTTCTTGCCTTTATTTAACTTTTTGTGCTAACGGTTTTCGACACAGAAGATGGAATGCAGTTTATTTGTTTATACAAAACAACTACGAGTTTGTTTACTAATCTCTCTAAAACTTATAACCTTATTTTAATATTAAGTTAACCGCACCAAGAGGATTTTATATGGAAGCGTTGATTGGAACATCAACTTTGAAGTACTTTTTAAAACTTTAAAATACAAATAGAGTATTAATTACATTAAAAGTTGTTTAATAATGAAGTGTTACTTGTCAAGCTCGAAAATACTGCCAAGGGAAGCAACATGTTTAAATGTTATACAGGGTGATCTGTTTAGCATATCATAAAAATTAATCGTTCTGAGAGTATTTGTTTCGATGATTTACTATGATATGGAGACTTATGAGAGTTGGGAGATTTAGGTGGTGACATTCTGCGCTATTTTCGCGGGTTAAGTTCCAAAGTTAGTCGTCCGTTCCTACCAACCTAACCTAAGCCGTCTTAACCTAACCTGACCTAATCTTATGCTTTTTATCGAAAACCAGGCGAACGGCCAACTTTGGAATAAATGTCATTTTTGCAGTTCGATTTTTCCGAGAATGTTGGTCACTGCATATCAACGTACTTAATGAATCTTGTGATACACTTTGTTGCAGAGTACAATCGTGTTCAGCTGCTGTTTAGATTGCAATAGACCTAAATGAGTAATCATGTACATTCGTGTCATGTTACAATTAAATGACAGAACAAGTTTTCTCGAGGTACTATCACATTGTTCTACTACCTTTTATTGTTTTTACAGAAACTTATTTAACTTTTTCTTGCACTGTTGAATTTCTACCTTATTCGCGGACAGTGACCCTCCTAAATAAAAAGTTTTAAATCATTTTTAAATTAACCGAAAACCAGATTTAAAATTGTTTTTACAAAATTAAATTAAATTTAGCATTAATTTGCTACTTTCTGCGTAAAATACTACGCCTCTCCTAAGGTGCAGCGAAGATATTCCATTGGCCTTTTCTATTTCAAGAATTTCAAATCCAGATACCTTACTTATTGCACCATGACAATCATTCAAAGCAAGAGACCAGATTTACTACCAAAGAATATTTGCATTGAATTCCACAACTTTAACTCCGACCATTAATAAATTGTAGTCTTATTTACGAGTTGGTAAATTGAATGGAAACTGTAAATAAATTGTAGATTCATAATTTGTATTTGTACTCCTTCTTATGAAGTTGCCCTATCATGATAATGTTCAGATTTACAAGGAAAGTAATACTTCAGTTTTAATTATTAAAATTGAAAAAAAAATGTTTGCCAATAGAACTTTTATCAATTATTTCAAAAAACAAACGAAGGAAGCTTTACGGTTTCGATTATACATAGGTGCATAGAGTAGTACTTTATTGTAAGATTTTTTTCGTATCAATTAAGACCTATAAAAAACATGTTTGTTTGCTATAGGGCAGGTAGTATAGTGTATGGAGAGAAATTAATTGATTTTTATAAAAAATAATATAAAATGTGGTTTTATTGGATAAGCATATATAATGAATAACCGTTACCAAAGTGTTAAGAAAGAAATGAATAACATTTTAAAACAATATGAGAGTATGGTGATGATAACAAATGATATTTTGAATTATTTGGGGGTTCATATTTTTGTTTTTAGGTTAAGACTGCCATATGTATATTTTATAATAATAACAAACAGAGTTTATGGTTGCGTATTTACACTTGGTAAAAGTTCATGATTAGGTACATTTAATTGATAATTGCGTTTGCACACCACTATCACTGAAATTGTAGCTGGCATAATCGTAGCATGTAAAACTTAAAGATGTCATTTCATTTCATTTTCATGCTATGTGATCACCCATAATATCGATTTTTCATCCCTAAAGAATATGGTTAACATGGATCTTACATATTTGAAAAATCTTATTACTATTTTGTCAATTTCACGCAAAATGCTCTTTATCTCTTTCGGAAAAATTAATGTAAAAATATCCCACTAAATGGAATTTTTCCCATTGTTTTCCATTGCTGACAAGACAGGGTCACGAAGTTGCTCGGCTGAGATCCGAACAAAGCAATTGTGTTTGCATTTGATATGTTATAACTAGACGAATCCAAAAGTTATACGTGTCACCGGGCGGGATATCGTGAGTTATAAATCGTGAGCCCAGATTTATATGCAAAATGCATGTTTATATTAGCATGCAGAAACGTATGGAAAATACTTTTGTCTTTCCCACTGGCTTGTAAGGATTCGTTTGAGACTCATATGATAGTGCATATAAGTGCCTATTTTGAGTGAATTTCGATGTGCATGCATATTTCGTAAACTTTGTAGGATACTGCATATTTCCGAATTTTATTGCTCCATATAGCATATTTCAGACTATATCTCAAGAAAGTAGGTAATATTTAAAGTGAACTGAATCACTTTGTAACCGCAGATGTAGAATAAAACGTTGTATAGAATAATAGAATCAAATGTTGTATCCAAAATTAGTTCACCTGACTTGTCCTGCATACTTTCTTTATAGTGTAGCAGAAAGAATCAGAGCCAATATCTGGAAATAGACCCGCTTGTATCAAATATAAAGGAAGTATTTGTGAAAACTCCATCGCGCGTACGAATCTTTCGTGAAATTGCGAAAAATGTTCCTCTACCTCAGCAACCAGCTTTAATCCGATGAGGCTCGTGACTAGAAGCTCCATCATGTCATGCAGAAAATCTAAATTACATGAAGACAGATGTAAACTCACTAAATCCTGTTGACGCACAAGCTATTTACGATATGTCAAAAATGTTTCTCTACAAGTGGGATTGAGAACAAAATTAAGTACATACACAACCACTTCTCGAGAATACCTGAAATTATCAAACAGCTGAAATGCTGTAACAATGCTTTGCTGCATTTACTCTCCTTGTTGGGAGAATTGTCGTAGACTTCGTCCAGTGAAACTCACGGTGTTGCGAAAAATAGCGTCAGATAAACTTAGCCACGTATTAGGGAAAAATCCCCAGATAACAATCTGTGACATTGCAAATATACTTAATAGTGAAAACTTTGAATTGTTAAGAGGACCTAACACAAGAAGACATTTGGTGATTTTCACATGCACCAGTGACTCCTGATGATGTAGAAAGTAACTTTTCGATCTACAAGCGGTGGCTCAGTGGTAGAGCGTTCACCTCTGGTGCATGGGGTCCCGGGTTCAAACCCTGCTCCCGCCAAGCGAACTTTGTGGTGGACAAACACCGTGTGCGTGGGTTTTCTCGGGGTTCTCCCGTTTCCTCCCACTTACTTCATTCCACCATTTCATTCATTTCTCATAGTCACCGTCTCCTTTAGTCTAACCGGCATAATCGTGGGACGTAAAACTCAAAGATTTCATTTCATTTCATTTTGTCTCCAAATATGATGTTTTCAATCTATAGTGAAGTTTTTTGCTTTTTTTTAAAAAAAATCGGACGATTCATTTAAATTGTACACTTTTTATGCGCACAATATTACATGAAAATGCAACGTTGCCATTTACTTGGACCCACAACATAAGTGAACGAAGTTACTGTCCTTTATGTTAATGTGTCGATGGCCAGCCCCCATGTCAAACAGTAACTTCATTCACTTATGTTGTGGGTCCCGATCAATGGCAACGTTGCATTTTCATTCAACATTGAGTGCATAAAGAGTGTACAGCCTAAACGTTTCGCCCGATCTAAAAAAAAAAAAAAAAAAAAAAAAATCCTTCACTTTAGATTGATAACGTCATATTTGGAAACGATGTCTCCTCTGTGACATTTTGCTGTAACTCTGATAATAAGAGAGTTACCCTATGTCACGGGACTTTTCAGACACAGTGTATATAGCACTTGACCAACTTCTTCTTTAGTCCAATATTAAGCCTGCTAGCTAAGAGTGATCTTTTTTATAATAATATATTACAATATAATATAAAGTTTATTGACTCTAGCCATGAGAGACAAACAAGGAAAATTACTTAAACAAAAACTAGAGTTATATTTATATTTCTGAGGTAGAAAAATCAAATTACAGATTAATTCAACTCATGTCTTATTTAATATACCTATATTCTATTCAAAAACATTATGTTTTGTAAACGACTTACGCATTTCTTATTACATTCTATTTCATCTTTTCTCGTTTTCCTTTCTTTTAGTTTCTAAGCAGAAAGAGAGAGAGAGAGAGCGAGAGAGAGAAGAGAAAGAAAGATAATTTTAGAAGATTAAATATTCAAGTTGAATCTACTTTTGTCATTTGTTTAGGTAGTTTTGAAGGGGGTTTCGACTTGGGTGCAATGACATTGCGCAAATTTTTCTAAAGATTAGATCGTTGATAATCTAAGTAATTTATGTCTTATTAACGAGGAGCAGAAAGTGCTGAAATTGCGCAAATTTCCGCCGCGACGTTGCCAACAACAGGATTTAAGGAATTGTGTGAAATTTTGCATCGAAATGAAATGTATAAAGCTATTCCTTTATGAGATATATTTTATTGCATTCTAATATTTACAAAGCAACATACTTATTTACAGAAAATTTCATTTTACAGTTTGAATGCTTGAAATTTAAATCCTACAGCTTTTAAAAATGTCATACGTGCCTTCTCATAGTTTCTCTGCGAATTCCTGAACTCAGCATACTTCCTCATGACAAACTCGCTCCTTTTGACTTCTGCTGGTCTTTGGGCCTTTGAAATTCCTTTTAATATGGACGTTATTTTCATGGCAGTTTCCGTTTGGATCTCTAACAAAGCAGAAATCACCGTATGAATATCAGGAGCAGGGAAGTAAAATTGACTATTATAATGTCTGTGAAAAGCTTCTGGTCCATTTGTCGTCCGACGCATCGTGGATGGTATAGACGCCCACATGACAGGTGGATACCTAAAATTAATAAAATAAAAAGATCCTTAGTTCATGCACACAATTATTGACAATTTATATAAAACACTAAAACATTTATAACACTAGATTCAAGAAATATTTATAGTCTTGGTCCGTAATTTGTTTACAACTATCAAAACCTGCATTTTAATCTACGTCTTACATGAAGACAGAAGAAAATTTCACTATAATTAAGTTGCATTGAGAGAAAATACCATATCAGCACAACCATTAATGTTGTGTTCAAACTAGGACAACAGTTTTTGCAGTATTAAGAGTTATTGAAGCATGTGCTACTATAGATGAAATTCAAAAGGAAGCTACTTACTTGCAACCGTCTTCTATGTAGTTTTCTAGGACGTAATCGGAAAATTTATGCCCTGTATCATCCGGCGTCATTGATATTAGTTGAGTAAAGGCATCTGATACTTCTGTTGGATGTAAATATGGCAACCCAAAAAATGCCTTTATCCATGAACCTGTAAGAAAAGCAATAATAATAATAATAATAATAATAATAATAATAATAATAATAATAATAATAATAATAATAATTTGTTAGAATAAGCAAGCATTGGGAAAGTAGTGAAATTGATGGATCTTACTGTTGGCTTTATAATTTCTTCATTTCGTACATTATTAGAACAGCAGTTTATTTGCTTTTAAGAATGGTGACTGAATTAAGATTCTTCAGTCAAACAGAATAAGATTCTATTTTCAACTGTATTCTGTATTAATATATAACAAAACAAAGTCCACATGGTATTATTAAATTAATAATAAAGAATAATAGACCATAATAATATCAATAATACCTAGTTCAGATTTTGGATCCATATATGCTTGTCGCAGATCATTGTCGGCTTGAATCCTCCGCCACCATGTTTGTCCCAAATGGAATCTGCAGCCACGAATGTCACAATTTGGAAACACATTCTTGATGGCTTCGTGAGCAGCTGTTTCAAAATCAACGTAAATGATTTTCAAGTCGAATCTACACACATATAATATAGATGACTGAAAATGCTATTGTTATCCATTACTTTGTATTTTTTTTTTTTTTTTTTTTGTTAAAACGACTTGCATTTTGGTGACTGTTTTTATTAGTCGATATACTTATGGTAATGATGGCAACGTTGCACAAGATTTTTTTCGCAATTTCCAATTTTGTTGCCTGCTCATTAAGGCTTTATCTGTGTCAACAGATAAGCGTGGGAAAATTTGCGCAATGTCGGTGCACCGTTCGACTTTTGTTGTTTTCTGAACAAGGAGAAACCATATTTGGCAGTTCAAATTCCTTTGTATTGTTTTGTGAAAAAAGTTATTCTGTGAGAAATGTATGATAAATAAAATAAGTAGATAATACTAAGACGTATTAAGTTATTCATATATATATATATATATATATATATATATATATATATATATATATATATATATATATATATATATATATATATATATATATATGAGAGAGGAAACAATTGTACTTGTTTCTAGTCGAGAATAAAGATTTTCCTTCTTTATTTCATTTTACATTTATATTTTGGTAAACCGAAATAACGATGCGTTAATCCTACTAGCGTTTTTGTCTTACTTTTCCTAATTCCCATAAAAGTTCAAGAATAACAATGTAAATAAACAAATTAATAACTAAGACTGAGCTGAAAAAAAATCGTTATCCGAACAGCGGTATATTATACAAATATGCAAGATCCATAAGTTTACTACGGAAATCTGTACGGAGCACACCTTATCCATATGCACCATACGTACGATTTTTTTCCCACTAAGATGTTACATCGTGCCACTACAGGTTGTCTGACATCTAACAATGTTCCGTACACTACATACCTATATGTATGTTACTTACGTCAGCGTCCATTTGTATGTGAAATCCTTACCGCTTATATATACCTTTCATACCGAAAGTACGTATAGATGCTGCACTTATACGGAAAGTATTATAAAACACTTTTTTTTTCAGTTATACGTTTGTTCGGGATGTTACGTATAGCCGTACCTTAAGTTCAAAAACTACAGGATTTATGCATGCAACATGTACTTCTACCTACACCACATACTTTTTCCTGAGGTTTACAGGCGAGAGGACAAAAATATTATTTTCTTACCCCGGATGTACTTGAGCCTGAACCCACAAAGTGAGGATAATGTATATATTTCCTGAAAGCTTGGGTCAAGGTAAGATCAAAATCGGTTACCAAAATTGGGGAGGTCTCAAGCATTCCGCTTGAGGGCAGCACTTGACTGATTTTCATTAAAATATTTAAGCGTGTCCATAAAGTCCGTTCCAGCCCCGAAAAATCTGGAACGGTGAGACAGATATAGAAAAACATGTCTTTCATCATTTCAAAGGTACAACGTATCGAAGTAAAATGAATTGTTCTAAGGTCCCCCGCAGGGCCCCAGACGGGGTCTAACTCAATTTTTTTAAATAAAAAGTGGGTCAACTTACACATCGTATGAAAGTTGGTGTTAAATGAAATAAGACAAATCAAGTCTCGATTCTCTACGATAAGCCTAAGCAAAATAGTGGTGGGTCAATATATCAACACACTCTTGATTGCAAAGTCTATGGCCACTCGTGTGAATCTCAAATGGTGAGATAAGTCTAAAAACAAAATCACGGATATGTCATTATTTCAAACGTATAATGATTCAAAGTAAAAAAGAAATGTTTCAGGGTCCCTCGCAGTCTCCCAGACGGAGTTGAGTTGATTTTAGTTTAGCGTCCCTTTCAGCAGCGGGGCTATATGAGACGTGGACCTACTGATTAACGTGGAATCCGAACCACATGAGCTCCCGCCGGGAATCGAACCCGGGTCTCCCACGCCAAAGGCGCGTACGCTAACCGCTTAGCCACGGAGGAGCTCTTCTCCCAGACGGAATCAAACTCAAAATGTTGAAATGGGAAAGTGGTTCAAGTTGAGTTTTCAAATGATGTACTTATTTGCTCCCATTGGCATTTGAAACTTTTAAGTTGGCGAATGGCCTTGGGACATTTTTTATTTTATTTTGATATATTGTAGTTTTTATTTTATTTTTTATTTATTTTTGTTTTGTTTTGCTTTTACACCAGTCTCATGACACTTGTGTTGACATTTTGACTCACCGCCATTTTGCACAGGCTTATCATCAAGAGTCAAGACTTGTTCCATCATCTTTCACTTAATATCAGCTTTCATACGATACTCAACTTGAACCCACCACCGATATATTGATCCACCACTATTTTGCACAGGATTATCGTAGAGAGTCGAGACTTATCTTCTTACATTTGCCACCAAACAGATGGCATTCCGATCTATTTACACCAAGCAGGTCTTCAAAAATTATGTCCAAAGACGTTCCTCTGGTTCTCATGCAGCGATATGATATCGCACATTGTTTTTGAAACTGGATTGAGTTTGTATCGTGTGTAGTACAGAATCTTGTCAACAGATGTCGGCAGTCTTATGGTTGTAACATGTAACACATATTGCATATGATACGGAGACAATGCTATTTCAAGTTCAAAATTGTCTTCGCAGTTGCTGAAGCAACCGATTGCTGATGCAATACTTGTATGTGTCAGACAAATAACGAGAACTTTCCTGGTATTTTCAGTAATTGTACCGGTGCAAGAGACAAGTGTTATGGTTTACTATAATGCGTATTAGCAATTTACTGTAATATATATATATATATATATATATATATATATATATATATATATATATATATATATATTAAACTTGCAATGTGTAAACTTGTGATGTATAATTAAATTTAGCACTTTATTGTAATATGTATTATATTTGTGATGTATAATTAAATTTAACTGTAATGTATTATATTTGTAATGTATAAGTTTATTTACCATTTTACTGTAATATTATTATAATTGTGATGTATAAGTAAATTTACCATATTACTATAATTAAATTTACCATTTTACTGTAAGATTTATTATATTTGTGATGCATAATTAAATTTACCACTTTACTATAATATGTATTATATTTGTGATGTATAATTAAATTTAGCACTTTACTGTAATATGCATTATATTTGTAATATATAATAAAGTTTCAGCCAAATCATTAGAAACCAGAGGATAATAATAAATTAGTGCCTTAGTATAAAATTAACTTGAATTATAATTTTATGAGGCGTATTATTATTATTATTATTATTATTATTATTATTATTATTATTATTATTATTATTATTATTATTATTATTATTATTATTATTATCCGTCTGAGCCTCACCAGCACTCTAGACAGGTTTACGAGCTATGCTACTCAGAAGGCGAAGTTATTATCGCTTGGGATTGCACGCATTGTTGGGAAGGTGCGATAGCGTTGAAAGCATCTTTCAATGCTAATATATTATAAAATGATTTCCTTAACACAGAGTAAGAAGCTCATGCGTACAATTATGTGTTCCTATTAGAGATAACTTGTTTAATTTAGGTATCTACTCTCAGGAGTTAGCCTACATGGAGCCTGGTCCATAATAGCATGTACAGTATAAGTCTGATACATTAAACCTATGTATAAATGTACCAAACGCTACTGTAAAGGATAAAGTAATTAGCTATATTTGTGCCTAACTTTAGTTGAGTTTCGATTTCATAGAATCAGCGGAGTATTTTCGATTTTGTTTCGAGGGCTTTGCTTGTTTCGGGAGGGGCTTTGGAAATGTGAAAATTCTGTAATATATATATAAAAAATAAAAAGTTGCCATAAAATTTCGGTGAGTGCTTAAGCCTGGAAGCCTTCCTAAATATGCCTCTCCATACAATACAATATTAAATATTTTGCGTTGATTCAAATAAAGTTATTTCTGAGCAGTGAAGTCATTATCACGTGATGTAAGTGTATTAACTAAATGCAGCATTGTACTTACCCGGGATGTACTTGAACCTGAAGCCACAAAGTGGGGGTGATGTATATATTTCCTGAAATCTTGGGTCAAGGTAAGTTCAAAACCAGTTACCAAAATTGGGGAGGTCTCATGCATTTCGCTTGGGGGCGGCACTTTACTCATTGTTATTAAAATCTTAAAGCGTGTCTATAAAGTCCGTTGTAACTCCGAAAAATCTGAAACGGTGAGACAGATATGAAAACAGAAAAACACGTCTTTCATCATTTCAAAAGTACAACGTATCAAAGTAAAACTTCCCCAGGGACTCTGCAGGGTCCCAGACGGGGTCCTACTCAAAATGTTTAAATGAAAAGGGGGTAACTTGCATATCGTATGAAAGTTGGTATTAAATGAAAGAAGATAAATCAAGTCTCGGGTCTCTACAATAAGCCTCGTGCAAAATAACGGTGGGTCAAAATATCAACACAATCTTCATTGCAAAGTCTATGTCCACTCGTATGAATCTGAAACAGTGGGATAGGTGTAAAAACAGAAACACGGATATGTCATTATTTCAAAAGTATAATAATTTAAAGTAAAAGAATGTTCCAGGGTCCCTCGCAGAGTCCCACACGGGGTCCAAATCAAAAGTTTCAAATGCCAAGTTGGGCAAATAATTATATCATGTGAAAGCTTAATTTGAACCCCTTTCCATTTCAATATTTTAAGTTGGACTCCGTCTGGGACTCTGTGAGGGACCCTGGAACATTTTTTTTTACTTTAAATCATTATACTTTTGAAATAATGAAATATCCGTGTATTTGTTTTCACATCTATCCCACCGTTTCAGATTCATACAAGTGGACATAGACTTTGCTTTGAAAATTGTGTTGATATTTTGACCCACCGCTATTTTGCACAGGCTTATCGTAGAGAGTTGAGACTTGATTTATCTTCTTTCATTTAACACCAACTTTCATATGATATGCAACTGGAGCCTCCTTTCCATTTAAAATTTTTGAATTGGACCCCATGTGGGACCCTGCAGGGGACCCTGGGAAAATTTATTTTACTTTGATACGTTGTACTTTTGAAATGATGAAAGACATGTTTTTTTTGATTTCATATATGCCTCACCGTTTCAGATTTTTCGGGGTTGCAACGGACTTTATAGACACGCTTTAAAATTTTAATAACAATGATTCAAGTGCTGTCTTCAAGCGAAATGCATTAAGACCTCCCAAATTTTGGTAACCGGTTTAGGTCTTACTTTGACCCAAGCTTTCAGGAAATATATACATCACCCTCACTTTGTGGGTTCAGGTTCAAGTACATCCCCAGTTTGTTTAAAGTGGAAGATGTAAGTAACAAACGCTTATCTAAGAAATTTTGCATCTGACTGTAAGAATGTACACTGATGTCCGAAATTATTGTCGCATGTCTATAAATAAGTTGTTGTAGGAATATGATTTGATAACGAATTTGCCCGATATTTCTCATAATGTTAGTATGTGTACAATCGAAAAAGACATGTATGTGGCAAATTTCATGTTGAAAGAGCAGTGAATACGAACAATAAAACGAAAATAAAAAATTCTTGTCCATTTAGCAACATTTTGTTTTACATATTCTAATTTTCGTATTTTTAATTCTTTTGCTATGTAATTTACCATAAATATACACTTAACGATTATACACATAGTATCAGTATTAAAAGTACCTTGCAAAATCATTATCAAATTATATTTTTACAAGAAACCAGTTATAGATATGCGACAATCATTTTGGACATGAGTGTACTTACACTTTCTCTTTCTTCATTTTCAAATATACAGGAAATGAAAACAGCGAGTGAGGAGAAAATTCCCTTCAACCCCCCTGCAAATCCCAAACAGAAGAAAATATGAGCTGCACTTCAAAATATTTGTAGTGGAGCCAAATGCGAATATTTCATTAATAAGTATTGCGTGTTTTCTTCAGGTATTTTTTGTTGAATAATAATAATAATAATAATAATAATAATAATAATAATAATAATAATAATAATAATAATAATAATAATAATAATAATAATAATAATAATAGACTACTTTCCGCCTACTTTTCCTTATATAAATATGCGTTCTTTCTTCTTAAATTAAACAACAACAAAAAACTACTATGTATACATTCACATAAATTCAGCTCTAAACAGTGTTAGAAATACAGTTAAGAAAGTTCTTTAAAATAAATAGATTTGGTAGGCTTTTGTTTAAGTCAATAAAGAAAATAGAATTCTAACTAATTTTAAACATTTTATGATACATTAAATGTTATTTGTGTTATTAGTTTGTCGGGCCTACTCTATTTGTGAGATTACGCTTCGCTACTGAGAGTGATCGAGTATAGTCTAATGCTTCCAAAACTTAATAGACTTTGTGAAGGGTTTCTGTGTGTATGTGCTTCTTTCTTTCTTTCTTTCTTTAATGCTTAATTTATGGTGTCAGGCATCGTAGAAATGTGTAAAGTGCGTAATTTTCGAGTAGGTCGTGCCACTGTGAATTGTATTATGCGGAAATATATCAGCACAGAGTACTGAGCCCACCACACTGACGAGAGCAGCTAGAAATCGACATCTTGTGGATAGGATCCCGCCGCTGTTCCTCATATCTCGAACGTTTAACCCCCTCCAATATAGCGTGCGATGGTCACGCATTGCAGACGACAATCAACCGAGTCATTTACAGGAATTTACACCTCAAGGTCGATTACAAGAGCAGTGTCTACATCATGATATAGAGTCATAGGGCTGAACCCAAAAGGAACTGTAGGAGGCTGTACGACTGTCATCTTGCGGGTGGTCGATTTGTTGTTTCCCTTCAAGACGCATGGATTCATCTGACTGACTTTCGTAAAGTTTGTGCCATTATATTCAGATCTATTGAAGCCAAGGACAGAAGTACCAGTTCTTGCCAGTTCATCTGCCAGTGCACAGAGTGTTTCTTCAAAAAGGGTTCATAATTGTGGGTCGATTTTTCGTGCAGGAATAAACTACGTCTCCAAAAGGTGGAGGGAAACATCAAAATCAATGCTGCGTACCAGAGTCATGTCTTGACATCTAACAGCATGCAGAACCATTATTGTACGGGCAAGGCGTAAACTAGGTTGAACTACTTCAAGACAAAGCATCCAGACACACGGTTAAAATTTGCTGGAATTCTATCACTGTAAGGAACAGGGAATTGGAATTTCAACAATTCCCTTCTCTAACATCCCTGTTAAGAGTCCAGACGCCACCCAATAAACTATTATGCCTTCGGACTCCTCAAGCAGTGCTTGTCCCATCATCGAGTCTGCATCGTCTCAGGCCTGTGGGAAAGCCTATAAAGAGAATTGGGAAGCAATATCCAGTGTCCAGCTGAAACGCAGTTTCCTATAATGGAAGCTCCGTTTTAGTCAGTGGGGATCGAACTCAAACGGTGGTGGAAACGGCATAACATTTAAAAAGTCTCCGAACTATCTTAGGTTCATGGCTCGTAGGTTATTGTCGTTAGAATAAAATAGGCTTTCCAATGATACTTAATGCAAGTGTTACAAGACATTAATTTGGTAGAAATTAGGAAAAATTGTCGGAAAGAAAATTTTCTTATTACAGTGCACATAATTTATCAGGTACCCAGGGTAGGATACTTGGACAAAAAAAAAAAAAAACACTAACATATTATATGTCCTAGCAAATGTATTCTAAATACGTTCATAGGTAGTAAGACAAAAAAAAAAACTTTCATTCTAATGAATATTAGATTTGAGAGTCAGAGTGTGAAAGGTATACAGTTGATAGGTTAATTAGAGCTTAGAGTCTAATTCAGAACCCATGCTATATGAGACGTGAACCTACACCTTAATGCGACATCTGAACCACATGAGCTCCCACCAGTAATCATAGCCGGATCACGTACTTCAAGTACGCATGCGCCAACCATATTGCCATAAAGAAAGCTGAAGAGGTACAACGATAAAAATATATAATCACTGGTTCCTTTTTATTTCAAATTGAGACATTCAATAATACACACTCCGTTCCTTCTTTGCTTCCATTTATTTATTATAATAATAACTGGTTGCCCCTGACAACCTACTCTCCAGAACCTTATTATTTTTTAACATATGAATATCTTTTTTATATTAGCATTATCGACAATATTATTTGAAACATTTCTTTCTCTTCTTCTGCAGCAAGCCTAGTACATATTTCGAATAACTTATGACCCAAAGTTATAATATACAACGGTACGTTTGTAAATTTCTTGTATTATTATTTTCTTGTAATTTTGGGCAATAAGTTATTCGAAATATGTACTAGGCTGGCTGCAGAAGAAGAAAAAGAAATGTTTCAAATAATATTGTCGATAATGCAAAATATATAAAGATATTCATATGTTAAAATATAGTAAGGTTTTGGAGAGTAGATTGTCAGGGGCAACTAGTTATTATTATATAAGATAAATAAATGGAAGAGATTGCATAGGAGTTGTCGTTTTATTGAATGGCTCAATAATATTTAAAAGGAACGAGTTTTTATTGTTGTATATGGTGGCGGAACCCGGGATGGAAGGAAGAAAAAGTTGATTTATATATATTTATCGTTGTAGAGGCATACAGTGTAAGACATTTTATTTATATGTAACGGAACCCCGTTACCTCTTGAGAAAAATTAATGGTGGAACATAAATATACATTATATTTACGTACAGTGGAATGACAACACCTGGCCGTGTAATACGGTATATGCTGTGCCTTTCATCTTAAAGAGGTTCCTGAACTAGGTAAATTTCTTCAAAGCTCGTAGTAATCAATATTGTGTAATACAGTGATTCCCAAACATCCTTTAACTGATGACACACTTTTTGTACACCTATGACATTTCGAGAAATTCATTTAACTTATATTTATTAAAATAATATAAATTATAATACTCAGTGATCTACGCAGTGCTTCATCAGGAGGAGTTCAAGCGCTCAAACTCATAACCAACGGTTATACACATTGCTGGCGACTACGTTGAATGGCTATAAACCTTCC
Source organism: Thermobia domestica (assembly GCF_964235325.1). Classification (NCBI taxonomy): domain Eukaryota; kingdom Metazoa; phylum Arthropoda; class Insecta; order Zygentoma; family Lepismatidae; genus Thermobia; species Thermobia domestica. Next base: position 225,078,833 of record NC_137465.1, read on the forward strand.
ACACTTGTATCTATTTTGAATCAGTTATAGATAAACAGTCGCCAATATTAAAGTTTTAGCTCTCGTATTTCCTAAATGCTTTATATTCTGACATTCTATTGTAGGAATACTTATAGACACTACATAAAAGTAGGGAAAAATTACTAGATTATTATGGACGTGGGCAGGACCGGATCAAGGGTTTGCACCACTACATTTGAATTAAATTTTATTTTTGCAAATTATTTCAGATGTCTGTGGTAGAAATAAGGAATATTACTTGCTTGGTGAATCCTTTGCCTTCAGCCTTCGGAACATCGCCTTGTACAAAACTCCGCTTTCTTTTAAGACCCAAACGGAAACATGACGGCAGAAAGTTTCGAAAAGTGCTACAATTTTTATTGCTAGCTTCGCATTTTAAATAGTATATATTTATAACGAAGGGGTCTGGTATGCGCACCGGTGCACCAGCTAAATAAGGCCCTGGGTGTGGGTAAACAATGGAGAAAATTTGCTGCGTAAAATCGAAAATAACTAAGAAGACGGTAAGAAGAGCAAGGTAGAAAACACAATTTAATAAGAGGAAGATAAAATTAGTTGTGACACATTTAGAGAGAAATTTTATTCCCAGGGAGTAATAGAAGATAAAGTGAAAAACAAAAGAAAGATGAAGAGACAAAAGAATACAATTGACATGGGCAAAAAACCAGATATCTCTTACACCAAATCGATAAAATTAACTGAGGCCAAAAAAGAGTCTCAATTGGCGGGAAATGACCAGTCGCTGATACCAGGAAAGATTATGAATGATGACTATTGCTGAAATATATATATATATACTTTCAAAAGTAATAATACAAAGAATTTTGAGCTACTTTTTTGGGACAATACTCGATTCACATACCTTACTGAACGTTTCGTTTTGTTGGTGTAGCTCTATAGAAGATAATCGCAATTGTTCGTGCTTTAGCCACTTATCTGCGGCCAACTCATCTTTAAAACTAAAACAAAATCTTTATTTCAAAAGAATCATAAGACTAATCTTTTAAGAGAGAAAAAAAGAAAAATATTTGCAATCCGCTATGCAGAAGAGAGCTAACAAATTTTATGAACACACTAAAACATTTAGGAACCAATGCATATTGAATCAGTTCTATCAGATCTTTATTAGAATTCCGTGCATGGTTGAGCTGATATGTGCTTTTTTTTCTATTTTTTTGATCTTCGTGTGTTTCTTTCTTACACAAAATGAAGGTCGCCAGTCGGGACCAGATGTGTCCTCCAATTTATTTTTTTTATTTTCTTTTTCAGGACTGGAGTAATCTTCCCCGTTCCCTCCGCAAGGTTCCTCACCACTACCACCATCCAAGTTGGAGTCTCTCGTCGCAGGTCCTGGATCGATTCCTGCCATCTTTAGTATACTTCCTCACACTAACACACACACGCACACACAAACACTAACACAAGCTTTTTTCAACTTTCTCCGAGAAGAAGAGGAATAAGAAAGCTTGGTTCCTACTTGAACACAAGAACAGCGAGGGAGAATACTGACCGCCTCACGTCATCAGCACTCTTACTGACGTCACAGAGTGAGGCGATCTGCACGGGGGCTCAAATGGTCTGAAAGAGCAGAAGAAGAAAGAATAGGGACGGAACGCATCGACGAAAAAATAAAAAGATGAAAAATTTTTGATAAATCAAATAGAGAAAGTGAGGGAAAGAAACTGGAAGAGAGAAGTATTGAAGAAATGAAAGATAAATGCTGGAGGGATGTTCAAATAACAAAAGAAGAACATGTTTTTGATTCTTCTGTCCCACTCTTCCAACCTACCATTTATCTCCATCTCTATCCTTCACGTACTTTCCACCAAAAACATTTTTTTCTATTCTTTTCATCTTTCCTTCTTTAATTTCTAGAAAGAAATCAAGAATGTTTTTCTACTTCTTTCTCGTGTTTTTTTCCTTTTTCCTCAATTTTCATTCAGACAAGGACTTCAGGTTTTTATTATGCCTTCTCCTTCATCAAATTACAAAGTATATTGTGCTCGAAACTAAAGAACGTTGTTCAATATCTATGCATTATAGGTTTCTAATACTTTTTCCTAGGTTTGTACGAATTATTCAGAAATGTACAGTATATATTATAAGTCATTGATTCCCAGCCGATGTGTTGCGACACACCAGTCTCATTATATTTTAGAATTTAATGGGACAATTATTTAAAATCGATTTTGAGGCTGTACCTATCAACATAAAATTGAGTTGATTTTCAGTTTAACGCCCCTTTCAGCAGGATGCTATATGAGACGGAACCTACTGATAATTGTGGAATTCAAACCACATGAGATCCTGCCGGGAATCGAACCCCGGTCTCCCATGCCAAAGGAGCATACGCTAACCATCTAGCCACGAAGAAGCTCCTGTCAACGCTTCTAAAGGCAGCAACAAGGATTCAGTACAACATAGCATCATTACTTTGTAGAAAACTATAGCATTACACTACCGTTAGTGTTTCAGGCAAAAGAGTTTTCGAAGTTTTAGTCCCCTTGAACAAGATATTATGGAAAAATAACCAGTTATTATATTAAGATATTACGGTGTGAAGGTGGTTGGATACCTTATCACCACCTGTTATGTTGATAGTTCTAATAAACTGGTCTACTGCCTGAAGAATTTCTTCAACATTTCTGAAATAAATGCCACAAAAGTCACATCATCTTAGGAACCGAAGCAAAATCATGAGAGCTTAAGTCTGGGCAGAAGAGTGTATAGTATGACATATCACACTCCGCATCAATCGAATACGTCTGTCACATGTTGCGTTGTGTGCACCCGAACGTTGCCCAACAAAATTATGGGTAGGTTCTGTAAAGATTATTGAAATTTCTTTCTAAAAGCTGGTAGTAAGTTGTGTTCCAGAAGGGAATAAAAATACAGCGCATTGACAGTCTGATGTGCGGAAAAGTTATACGTTAGGATCACACCATTCCAGTCCTACACGAGAATCACCATAATATTCACATTGCTGGGGGTTTGGCGAGCTTTGGGATTTTCATTTTGACTCATAATGACGCCATTCGTTCGATTGGCGTTTCAATTGTGGCTTGTACGAGTTTGTCCATGTTTCATCTAGCGTAATGATATGACGTGCAAAAGTCTCCCCTTCCCGCTCGCAGCGTTCCAAGTGATTACAAACAGCGTATCGTAACCATTTCTGCATTTCCGTCAACTCATGCAGAACCTATCATGATCCAATTTTTTTCATGCCCAAGCGTCCTTCAAAATGTGCATAACAGACGTACGCACCTATCCTATCTCTTGGGAAAGCTTATGAATAGCATGGCGTAGACCACTGTCCAGTAACACGGTAACAGCATTGATGCCTTTGTCCAGTGACACAGGGATCACCAGGCCGCTGCATAACTTCCACATTTTGTCGTCTGTCCTTGAAGGTTTATAGACAACTTACTATTGTCCTGTAAGTCAATACAGATTCCCGACAAGCCTTGAACACCTTGATGATATTCTTGTGCTGTAAGACCTCGGGAACATTCTCACTCCGTTGTCCTTGTTTTGGAAACATTGTGCCAATAATAACCTTCCCTTACACGGCTCGCGTACGTGTGTCTGTCTGTGTGAGTAGCATTGACCACGTGTTACATGAAACTGTTCTTCTCGTCTACTGCCCTTGCGCGTGACGTCGGAAGGGAAAGTCCATTTGCACTGAGGTAAGATGGGTATGTAATTAACATATAGTACGAAGGACATTCTTTGATTCCGTTGCGTAGCGTCTCTGAGGCAGTATTACCACTATTAAATTTCCAATATTCGTATTTATTGTCAATCTTTTTTTTTTTCTTTTTTTTTGGAACCCCTAAGAAACATCATTTTCTCCTCCTAAATGGTTTCTCTCTTTTCCATATTCTATGTTTTCTTTTTCTATTTCAGGTTTTCGTTTAGTCTCTACTCAAGTATATTTTCTATGTATATATGTCTCTATTTAGTGTGTGTTAGATAATTCTAACTATAATATTTTCTTTTAATATGTTCAAATTGCAGTTATACGTGCAAAGATATACAAAAGAAGCTCTATTAGAATAAAAACCGAACTATATTAAATTTATAGTGTCATCAAAACCGAAATCACCCAATTACAATATGTTTCGCATTTTGTCACCGCCAATGAATAAGGTTGATACAATTTTTGGATCTAAAATACGGACAAGCCTTAAAATGACGACCTATCGAAGATACGGTGCCAAAGCACAGAATAAATAAAATCACTTTTTTAGATTATCACACAATTTTTTACTGTAAGACTTAAAACACTGTTGGAACCTAACATGTTTTATATTTTTCTCATTAACACAAATATAATAAATCATGCCAGTAGATTACGTACATTAAATCTAACCAAAAGAAGCCTGGCATGGAAAAATGAGACACTTTTTGAAAAATATAACCTACTTTATTAAGTGTGTCCAAAACAGTCTGGGTACATAGGGAATTCTAATAATCTGTTTTTGTTTTTTCCAGATTGAATGATGGCTCTGTCTAAAGAAGAACGAGTTGGTACTCTTAAGTGGACGAGAAGGATGGTCGTATCGCAAATTACGGAAGAATTTAACCTTCGACACCCTCATCGTCAAGCTATTTTATTTACTGCCGTCGGAAAATTAATCGCCCAGTTCAAAGAAACAAGCAAACCCCGTTGCGGACAACCAAAGACTTCAGACGAAACGAAAGAGGCTGTCTTGACTAAAGTTTCTGCTAACCCAAAGAAATTGCTTCGTCGGACATCCGCTGAGTTGGATAAGGGACTTCCAGACTGGTTTCAATAGGATAGAGCCCCTGCCCATTTTGCTGCAGTTGTTAGAGGTTGGTAGAATAACAATTTTCATCACTGGATTGGAAGGAAAGGTCATGTTGAGCGGTTCCCTCGTTCGCCAAATCTTTCTCCCCTTGAATTCTTTTTCTGGAGTATGCTAAAGATTATAGAAATTTAAACCACCTGACAGAACGCATTACCAGTCAGCAGTGGCGTATTTACGATTTTGTTTCGGGAGGGACTTTGCTAACTTTCTGGGGGGGCTTTGCCTTGAAATGTGAAAATTCTGCAAGATATTTCATTTACTTTACTATACTAAGTAAGATTTTGGGGGGGCTTAAGCCCGGAAGCCACCCCCCTAAATACGCCACTGCCAGTCAGTTTGCTGAAATGGACGGCAATTCAGACTTATTCCACCGCGTTCACCTTAATCTTTCAAAGCGCATCAAATTATGCCTTGATCAGCATGGGAATCATGTTCAAAATATTACTCATTAATATTAAACTGACTAAAATGTGCTTTTTTCCATGTACCCAGAATTTATGCACACCTTGTATAATGAAAACAATTCTTTTACATTAATTTAGTGACTTAGTTGTTTGCCTTTATCACACCAAGAGTACCAAAATTTAAAAAAAAAACTGAAAAGAGAGAGCAAAAAGGACCTAATAACTATTGGTACTAATTTAATATCCAGTCTATTTGAAGCATCGACAATACTTGTAATAAAGTGAATGTCTTGAAGCTCTCCCATCACTCGATCAAAAACAAAAGGTGAAATTACGTTAACAGCAGTTGCTTCGGTCTTGGTTTTAGCACTTGGAAATATAGAATCGTACAATTCAGAGAATAATTTTGATTCGCAAGTAGAGGATTTAAAACTCAAATCATGCTGCACAGAGAAAGTAGCCCCTTTGGCTGCTACCAGTAAATAATTAGATTAGGTCACTTTACTTTTAAAAAGAATGTATAAACGGTTTTGCTGACTTTTGAAACTAGAACTGCTCTGATATGCTTTATGGTTTCGATGTATTGCTAACTTTTGAAGCTAGGACTGCTTTGGTATGCTTTATGGTTTCGATGTATTGCTAACTTTTGAAGCTAGAACTGCTCTGATATGCTTTATGGTTTCGATGTATTACTAACTTTTGAAGCTAGGACTGCTTTGGTATGCTTTATGGTTTCGATGTATTGCTAACTTTTGAAGCTAGAACTGCTCTGATATGCTTTATGGTTTCGATGTATTGCTAACTTTTGAAGCTAGGACTGCTTTGGTATGCTTTATGGTTTCGATGTATTGCTAACTTTTGAAGCTAGAACTGCTCTGATATGCTTTATGGTTTCGATGTATTGCTAACTTTTGAAGCTAGAACTGCTTTGGTATGCTTTATGGTTTCGATGTATTGCTAACTTTTGAACCTAGAACTGCTCTGGTATGCTTTATGGTTTCGATGTATTGCTAACTTTTGAAGTTAGGACTGCTTTGGTATGCTTTATGGTTTCGATGTATTGCTAACTTTTGAAGCTAGAACTGCTCTGATATGCTTTATGGTTTCGATGTATTGCTAACTTTTGAAGCTAGGACTGCTTTGGTATGCTTTATGGTTTCGATGTATTGCTAACTTTTGAAGCTAGAACTGCTCTGATATGCTTTATGGTTTCGATGTATTGCTAACTTTTGAAGCTAGGACTGCTTTGGTATGCTTTATGGTTTCGATGTATTGCTAACTTTTGAAGCTAGAACTGCTCTGATATGCTTTATGGTTTCGATGTATTGCTAACTTTTGAAGCTAGGACTGCTTTGGTATGCTTTATGGTTTCGATGTATTGCTAACTTTTGAAGCTAGAACTGCTCTGATATGCTTTATGGTTTCGATGTATTGCTAACTTTTGAAGCTAGGACTGCTTTGGTATGCTTTATGGTTTCGATGTATTGCTAACTTTTGAAGCTAGAACTGCTCTGATATGCTTTATGGTTTCGATGTATTGCTAACTTTTGTAGCTAGGACTGCTTTGGTATGCTTTATGGTTTCGATGTATTGCTAACTTTTGAAGCTAGAACTGCTCTGATATGCTTTATGGTTTCGATGTATTGCTAACTTTTGAAGCTAGGACTGCTTTGGTATGCTTTATGGTTTCGATGTATTGCTAACTTTTGAAGCTAGAACTGCTCTGATATGCTTTATGGTTTCGATGTATTGCTAACTTTTGAAGCTAGAACTGCTTTGGTATGCCTTTTGGTTTCGGCGTATTGCTAACTTTTTAAGCTAGAACTGCTTTAGTATGTTTCTTGGTTTCGAAGTATTGCTAACTTTCGAAACTAGAACTGCTTTGGTATGTTTTTTTTTATTTTCGACGTATTGCTAACTTTTGAACCTAGAACTTCTTTAGTATGTGTTTTTTGGTTTCGGCGTATTGCTAACCTTTTAAGCTAGAACTGCTCTGGTATGTTTTTTTTTTGTTCCGACGTATTGCTAACTTTTGAAAGTAGATCTGCTTTGGTATGCTTTTTGTTTCGACGTATTGCTAACTTTTGAAGCTAGAACTGCTCTGGTATGCTTTTCGGTTTCGATGTATTGCTAACTTTTGAAGCTAGAACTGCTTTGGTATGTTTTTTTTTCGGCGTATTGCTAACTTTTTAAGATAGAACTGTTTTGTTATGTTTTTTGGGTTCGACGTATTGCTAACTTTCGAAACTAGAACTGCTTTGAACTTTTTTTTGGTTTCCTCATATTGCTAACTTTTCAACTTAGAACCGCTTTGGTATGTTTTTTTGGTTTCGACGTCTTGATAACTTTTGAAGCTGGAACTGCTTTGGTATGCTTTTTGGATTTGACGTATTTACTTAAATCCCAACGATTGTCAAATGCAATTGAAAACACAAAATTACAAATCGTGCAGTACACTTCATCGTCATGTTTGTTTTCCTGACGAGATTTTTTTCAAAAAAAGAAACTCCTTTTTGAAATCTTCATTGAAACTGCAATTCCTCTTCTGCTTACTTGTCACGATTTATATAAAATAGAAACAACTGACTTGATGTAAAACTATGTAGGCCTGCACAAACAACAAACAAACGACAAACTGTAGCAAGCGCTACGGAGTTTCTGATCTATTACGGTAACAGTGCTGCCTCCCGACAATCTTCTTCTTGTTCACCTCAACCATAGGTTGGTGGGCAACATGGAAATTTTAAAACCTTTCTCTCCCTTGGGAGAGCTGTTTTATACTTTGATAAGGCCTCGTCTTCGTAACTGCATCTAGATATTCTATTCATGTCTTCCTCTTCCTGGTTTTCCTTCTGCCTTTCCCTCTATGAACACAGTGATCCAATCAGAGTGTCGAATAAGATGGCCAAGCATGCTGTTTCTGCTTTTTTCCTATTATCTTCATGATCTGTCGTCCTTCATTAGCTTCCTTTAGTACGCCTTTATTCTTTTTCCTTTCGATCCATGATATGCGCAGCATTATGTGCCAACACATTTCAAATGCTTCCAGCTTTTATCAATGTCCACGTCTCTGATCCGTAAATCGCTACGCTCCATGCCAGTTTCTTAACAAATCGTTTACGAACGTCCAGCGCCACATTTCTTGATGTTAGTAGTCTTCTTTTCCTATTGAATGCTTGCTTAACGTGCGCTATTCTAGAACTTACTTCTTACCGTCTTTTGCACTTCCGTCCGAGTATATTAGACTTCCTAAATAGGGGAACGTCTTAACGTCTTCGATTTCCTCTCCATCTAGCCATACGTTTGCCCCTTCCTGTCTTGCTCTTGTGCACTTTATCACTTTCGTTTTCTTCTTATTTATCTTCATTTTGCATGTTTTTTCCAGTTGGTCGTTCAAGTTTGAAAGTGCTTCTTGCATGTCCTATCAATGCTATGCCATCTGCAAACCTTATTGTGCGGGTAACCTGACCATTTACTTTTACGCCTTTCTTGCTTTTATCCAAGAATTCTTTCATAGCATCTTCTATATAGACGTTGAACAGACAGGTGAAAGTCCACTTCCTTGCCTCACTCCTTTACTTGTTCTTGCTTCCTTCTTACCTCTTCCTATAACACTCTCGTCAATAGTAAAAACTAAATTTTGCCCCAAGATTTTAGCGGTTCCCGACTCAGGAATTTTCGGGCAGCTGCATAAACTGTCAAATACGGACATTTTACTATTTTATGCATTATACGATATGGACACGGACTCAAAAGTGCAAACAATCCGTAAAATGTGGATATATAGCAACCCTACCAATGGATCAATGTAATAATGTAATTAGAGTACAAGTGAAAATAAATTATTGTAAATATTTGTATGTGTAAGAATATTCTAAAGAACAAGACAATAATCCACAGCTTTGGTATAGCCTGAAACAGTATGCTATTTAAATTTCTAGATGCGTATCCTAAGGGGGAGTTGTAAATTGGAACGGAAATAATTGTTTTAAAATTTATGCCAAAAATAAAGAATCTTATGACCTCCTCATATTAGAAAGACAAATCTTGGTATCTAAATTCATTTTGTGGACACACACATATATGACTTAAAAACTGAAAGAGATAATACTCTGAACAATGAGATATTCGTAGAGCATGGAATAGTTAGACATGCAAAAATAATCGCAAACAACCGATAGTAGTGTAAAATCCATAATTTTCTGAGTTGCTAAGCTGATTGGTAACATTTCAACACAAGTTTAGGCGAGAACGTGCGTGTCAACTAACCTGATAATTGATGGACAATACCGAAGGCGGTGTTGGTAGTTCCTTATTCTGCTTATTCTAGTTATTAGTTCTTTATTTTCAAATTTTGTGCACAAACATTGTTCTTCCCGTACGAAGTCGGGAAAATTTCTGCTAATATTTAATATGAGTGAAAGTGAATACAAATAAATGGGATTTTACAGGTAATTTTAAATGATTTATTGAATATAACGTTTTCGGGAGTGTCACACTTAAATTACTTCGAGAATGTAATCTGATTTTGATTTCAACTTCCCTTTTAACAGTGGCGCTATATGAGACATGTACTGTACCTACAGCTTTTACGTGGAATACAAACCACGTGAAATCCAGCCGAGAATCGAATGCAATACCTTAAACTTCGAAGGCGCGTACGTTATCTGCTTAACTTTGAGAATTTAAAAGATTATTTAGTAAGCAGAATTTAATAGAAACCAATGCTCAGAATAGGAAGAAAACTTAGAACCGTAAATATATTACTGTATTTTTTAACCGTTGCTCAGACGGGACATCAGTCCCGGGAGTAATTTCACTAGTGTCCAGTGTAAACTGATTTATTGCATAATTACGAAAAGGACGTTTATTTTTTGTTTTGACGAAATTATCATCCTGTTTCATTAGCAAAAATATATGTTTTGAGGCTTCTTATTCCATTCTATACTATGTCAACTTGACTTATCTTTTAAACATTGTTTCGACTTGAATTAGAAGTATGCAATGTATACATGCTTGAAAATTATTAGAGTTATACTAATGACCCTTATAAGATTATGATGTTAGTACGTTACCTCACACAATAACTCTTAAACTAAACTGAATTTATTAAATAGGTTTCCTAGACCAGCGTTTCTCAAACCTGAAGATCACGATCCCTACGGAGGTCGCGATAGGGTTTTATGAGGGTCGAGAACATAAGCGGATGAAATAAATATAATTAGAATCTCATACCGGTATATATTTTTAAATATTATTTCGAATTTTGTTCTGATAAGCATACTTTTATTTTTATGCATGTTAAGAAGAACAAAAAAGGTCTACTAAACATTTTCAACAGCTGCAGAGTTGTTTAAAAATCAATTTAAATAAAAGAGGTACGATATGAAACTAATGAGCACTGCATTTAGGAGTACCTGAAAATACAAATGAAACAAAACCTGCATATTGAAATACAGTTAAAATTGAAAGCTAATGAGATACCTGAGTAGGACCTACGTTGTGATTTCACTAGTGCTGCAATGTCCGGATCAATCTTCGTGACGCACATAATACCTCAATGGTTTTTGTAACAACTGTCCAAGTTTTTTAATCAAAATTAGAAATCACTTTATTCTTTTGCCATAAGACCCAAAATTAAGGGAATTATGAAGTTTTAAAATTTTCAATTGGCCTTCATTTTGAAACACTATGAAGGATCGAATTCGATATTTGTAATATGAATGAAATGAACAAATTTGGTTTCAATCCATTTGCTTTTATGGAAGTTACTGTATTGATTATATTCAAGAAATGGATTCTACTACATATTATAGAAATATATGGACATCGTGAGATCTCCGCAATATGAATATTAAAAATCCCACACAAGCTTTTTACAAACCAAAAGTTATAAGGAGCTCGCTGGCAAGAGGATGTGATAAAATGGAGGTCGTGATAGTAATTAGCATGAGAACTACTGTTTTAGGCAATTAGAAAAATATTATCTGAGCTAGGTAATGAAGTCAATCTGTTAACATATTCACAGATGTTAGTAACTTGAAAGATGATAATCTAACAGACTCCACCGAGAAGGTAGAAAAGTGTTCTAAAGTTTTGTTTCTGTAAAGATTGATTTTGACAGTCCGGGGCAAGTTACCAAAAATTAATGTCTGACACTTAATCACGTTTGAACTTTTTTACACTGCTAGTCTTTCTATTTATTCTTTCCCATACTTTGGCTTTAAAACTAGCCGCTATTTTCTTTTGGAATTCCTCTAGATCAGATTTTATACCACTGAATGGTATGTTTTATGTTGTTATATTTGCAATAGTATAGTTTTCTTCCCAATGTACTATGTATAACGGTACTGAGAGAGGGACTTAATGAAAAGGGTATTTTAGAAAGTTTCCCCAAATTTTCCTTTCTTCGATATTTTTATTACTTTGCACTGGCTCAAATCCAAGGGGGATGAGGGGGACATGTCCCCTCCAATTTTGGAACTGGGGGACTGTCCCCTCAATAATCAGATTTGAATTTTTTTGGGGGAGAATGTAATGATTTGTGCCCGATTGCCCTTATTCTGCTAACAGCTTACCTATGTATGGTTGATTATAATGATGTTGATATCGAAGTGGCAATCATCAAAGATAGGTACGAACATTGCATGAGAAAAGTAAAAGTACTACGTGAGTAAATGTAATTATACGATACTTTCATTTATGGAGATAAGGCCGAGGACAGCGAAACACTTGCACAGATGCTGGGAAATAATTCAAACTTAAATTTTACACTAACACAGTTGGCAAAATTTCAAATTCAAAGGCACTCGCTAATCCAGAAATGATGTTCGTCAGAATGTGTCACGTACAGATTATGACAGGTCTCCCTTCCCCCGGTCTTTGATTTGACAAAGAGATTACATCAGGGCATGTGTGTGGGAGAACCTATGTTCACTAACATGTTCGCTCCCTGTATTCACTAGCATGTTGATGGACCTACATACAGGACCGCTATGAAGAATATGTGCGACGTAATGGTCAACATTTTGAATGCATGATGTAAACAAATAAATAAATAAATGCCAACGATCTGATTTCAGTACTGCTTGTTTTGCCACATCTATAGATTAACTCAATTTTATGAGAATTTTTGGTAAATTAATAACCTAAAATATAATTAATGTATTCATTTTTACACATATTCACCTCAATTTGTAAATGGTATTATTAAGTTTATTTTGCCATTTTGCAATTGTACAAGGTTGGCATAAATTATTAATTCATTTTGAAAAGATTAAATTTTCAAAAATATTACACGCACACACACGAAAGATGTATGAAAAGAACCACAAGCTCACGAAGTTTGTTCTGAGTGGCAGCACAAATTCATTATCTTTCCGATCGGATTTGACAGTGTGACAGTACGAAGTTAGTACCTGTCGAAAATGGAGCGAAAGCAAGAAAAAAAAGACGTGGTTCTTTTGATATGTCTTTTAGGTGTGTACGTGTAATGCATTTGAAAATATAGCCCTTTTGAAAATAAATGAATCATTTATGCTAACCCTGTATATTTGCGATTTTATTTTGATACCACCGTCAGACTTTACTTGTAACATTTAGAAACAGTATTATACAAAATTGTTATATTGTTAATTTTACAGTTATTTATGTTGTTTTTTTTTTTTAAGTTGGGTAGAGTCGAATTATCACGTTTCCGAAGTCGTTTCAAACTTCTCTTTTAACACCTTCCTATTATTTAAATCCCTGTTTTTGTTAACATAATACTTTTTTTAAAAAAAAGACAACCCAAACGGTCAGTAACAAATAGGACGCTTAGGATAACTGATTTCCCTCTCAACAGAGCATTTGGCTGACGCCTTGAACAATCACAGATACCTAACCAGTAATTCTGAAGAAAGAAAGAAAAAAAACGCTTTCAATATTGGCAAACCAATTTATTATCAAAAGGAAAGGCATTAGTTATAGAGCTGCGAAACTAAAGGAGCTAGAGCTTCTGTTGCCTCAAAGTTATCCTGGACTAGACTGGTCGTCGTTTTTTTTTTTAAAAAAAAACATGTTACCTTCAGTTTTTTTTTTTTTCGCGAGAAACAAAATTGGATCGATTTTTTCCGATGTTGATGAAATGTGAAAAGATTACATTGAGAATTTCGGTATACTGAAACTAGAAATAATAGTAAAAAAAACAAGTTTGGAATTGATAGAATTGAAAGTATATGAAAAGTACTTGTAGATGAGTGAGGGTTTGTGGGTATAACTACTGCAATCAGTTGTGGACATCAATTTGTTAAATGTTGACGTGATATTTTTCTCTCTTGTGTTAGTTTCTCGTTGGCCATTCGCTTGATCATTAATCGAATCAGTACTGGAAACTCCGCTTCAAAGAGAGAGAGAGAGACAAAAAAAAAAAAAAATCTCACACACATTTATATTATTACTAGTGAGAAAGAAAAAGAAGGAGAAACAAACAAAGAAAAATGTACAGAACGGGAAAAAAAAAAACTAAACCAAGTATTTCCTTCCAACTTTTGTATACAACTTTTGCTCATTCTCATTCGACCAGACTTATTCAGATATTGATTATCAGTTTGGCGATGGTATTCTTTTTCTATAATCAATAGGCACTTGCTTTCCTCTCCATCGTTGTGGTAATCAAATTGTAACTTTTACTGTTGTAAATATTCTCAAATGCTGCCTCTGTCTATCATTTTATATTTACCAAGGTGAGATTTATGCTTAACCCCTACCGCTCATCTACAGACCTGCCATCTACCGAAACAATGTCTTTCTTTTCTGTCACTAAGGTGCTGTCACCTAAAGAGAAATAGTAGAACTAAGTCTTGCCTTGCATCCACTAACAAATTTCATCATCCCCATTATTGATACGACCGTTAATAAAGGATAGAGCTCCTTTCTGGCTAAGCGATTAGCGTACGCGCCTTTGGCGTAGGAGACCCGGGTTTGATTCCTGGTGGAAGCTCAGGTGGTTCGGATTCCATGTTAATTAGTAGATCCTCTCTCATATAGCCTCGTTGCTGAAAGGGACTTTATAAACTCAAAATCAAATCAAACTTTAAAAAGGGATACGTTTTCATGACATTCACATGGATGTCACTCTTACACAACGTGTTAATAATTCTCTGTTCAAGAAGAACAATTAACATTTCAGAATCACAACATTCCATTATTCAGAGTTTTAAATGCATAGTGTGGCCCCGGATAACGCAGTTGCTAATTTTCTCGCCTTTGGTGTGAGCTGCCTCCTGGTTCAATTCTCGGCGAGTACAGTTGTTAGAAGTGTATCCATTCTGAGTGAAGATTTATCTTCATTCACACCAGGCAAATGCCGAGATAGTACCTGTCATACAGGAAAAACGTCATTTCCTTCCTTTCTCATTCCTTTCTTCATTCCCCCTTCAGCCGGATAGTGTACTCGCCGAGTGACGTCATCCTTTTTATGTGATGGGCTTAAGGTAATAGATGCCATAGTGCCAGAAATATGTAAAAACAAATTAAAAATTAAACCAGCAAACTAGATGTTGCAGCGGACAGCAATATATGTACTGAGTTGAGTTGAGTTTAATATCCCGTTGAGCAGCAAAGCTATATGAGACGTGGACCTGCTGATTAATGTAGAACCGAACCAGGTCTGCCATGCCAAAGGCAAGTACGCTAACCGCTTAGCCACGAAGGAGCTCTAACAATATTGCTATTTATATATCTTGTAGAATAAACCAGAACGTTTGTTTTCAGTGGTAAACCACTTACTACTAGTGCGTAATGTTTCTGAGTCCCTGATTCATTCCCACCTCTTTCCATGTGAGATTTATGGTGGGCAAACATCGTGTGTGTGGGTTTTCTTGGGATTCTTACGTTTCCTCATAGCCTCTCATTTCAGCATGTCATTCATGAGCTTCATTACCATCTCCTTTAGCTCTGAAGCACAAGATAGACAGACAGACAAACAGACAGACAGACAGATATATATATATATATATATATATATATATATATATATATATATATATATATATATATATATATATAGATAGATAGATAGATAGATAGATAGATAGATAGATAGCATTTTCTTTTACATGGGATTATATTATTTAGGGATGCGCAGGAGACGAGTCGAGACAGGATTTTCCTGACAAAATTCGAGTCTGGACACGGCTCTTCCAATAGAGAAATATACATTTTTCGAGTCAAGACATCACTTTTACAGCACATTTTCGAGACGAGGCAGCCACAAATCTTGTCTCGTGCGCATCCCTAATTATATCTAATTACTTTGATTAAAACGTTTAGTCTAAAAGGGTATTAGGAGGGGAGAATTAAAATATATATATATATATATATATATATATATATATATATATATATATATATATACCAACAATAGGGTACCTCAAAAGTTTTTTTTTTAAATAGGCAGATTAAACTGAGTATGAACTTGTTTTGGTAAATATGTTAACACATGTTTGAATACTTTCGAAGATTTTGCTCATTTATAGCTCTCTTAAGGTTGCCAACTCAGAAAACTAAAATTACCGCCACCTGCTCATAATCCTCAAAACAGATTAAGAATAGTTGTAACTTAAACTTTGTAATACTGTTTAACCTTGTTAATCCGAATATATGTTTGCTCGAGTTATTCGGATTATCAAAAAGTTCGGATTACTAAGGAATGGTAAAAACCGTCTGAAACAAGCTTAAAATACGGACATAAATTTACTGACAGTATGTAAGTACGTACACTAAATTGAAAAATTACTCAATAAAGATGTACTACAAAATAAAACTTTGTGTGTTACTGTTCTTTAAATACTACAGTACAGAAAAATTATGTAAAAAAAAATATCATCCCGACTAATCGCGACAGCTTTGTTTACATTTGTTTACAGTTGTGTTGTTGTGACATGAAAATCTAAAGATACGGTATGAATGTACAGACGGCCATTCAGAGTACCACAGTGTTCGGAGTACCATGCGTACGGATTAACAAGTTTTTACAGGACTAGCTCGGGAGAGTAATGCTCCGGGAAGTAGAAACGAGAAACACAGTTCTGATTGGTTGGCGTTATCCACTTCTTGCCACGTTGCATTAAAATAGCATAAATCAAAGGCATGCTATTGTGGCCGATTGGGCTAGCGCTATTCGCCCACCTCTTTTGGCGTGAGTTCAAACCCGGCCCGAGGAAAGTTTTTTTTTTACATTTTTTTTTACATTTTTATAACACTTATTAAATTAAAATAATATGAAAATAATACTTAAAAAAGTGATTTATTTATTTTTGTGCAGATAAGTAGTTGTAGTACTTATGCCCTTATACTCCATGATATAGGGCTCGTTTTGTTCCCCTTGTACTTCATTATATAAATTTTGTGACCAACTTAAAACAACTGGCTAGGATAGCGCGTAAAACAGCTGGCTAGAGTAGCGCGCGGAAAAACGTACTTGCGGGAGTATTACTCTCCCGAGCGGGTTGTCCTTTTACTGCATATAATTGAGTTTAACAAAAATGCAGTCTGCCGGTAAAATACCTATCAGTTGGCAACCCTATCCTGAAAAAGGCAAAGAAATGTTGTTTTCAATTGTTTATTTTCTTGTTTTGTGAGAGTCTCCAGTGTATTTATATATCCACACTGTTTAACAACAATAACTTCAGTTTTATTTTTTGAAAATAGTACTTGGGTTAATCTTGATTTTTGTCATCCTATAGCCATTAGAACACGTGCCCTAAGAAGAAAAATGGTTCAGATGACATGACAAAGTAGAGTGTTTCGGGGGAATCTCAAATTAGGCCAATGAAACTCGGAATATAGACTCCTTATTACAAATAATTTGAAGCGTATCCCAACACTTTCGAAAGTTTCGCATGTAAAGGGGGAAATGGGATAAGTTCTATAATATTTTAATTTAGTCTACAGAGATTAATGTCGTAAAGGGCCGAGAAAAACACAACTTGTGTACAGTTATTTTCCAAATGCCACAAAAAGGGAACTTTTTTTTTATAAAATACGGAAAATATTTGTTTATTTTATTTATTTTTTTTAAAAAAAAGCAGTTCCTTGTCACACAGTCATTGTAAAAGTACATTTGAATACGACATTTTGCGCAATACCCTGTTTCTGTTGTATACATGTATAGGCTTAATGATATAAAGACTGAATTCACTCTCACACTCCACACCTTCGTTGTTGTGGGATGCAAAACTGTGTATATTTAGTAACTAAGACGTTAATTACTTGTTTTTACATGAAAAATTAATTAATTACTATAATTGTAAGTTCATTTCTTTTGCCAATACAATTATAAAAACTTGTATTTTTTCTTTTTTTTTCTTTTCCTGTAATTTAGTTTTCGCCCGATGGTAACAAATGTCCACAGTTGTCTCTCTTCACCTCTCCAAATGTGTAGCAATCGTATGGGGAGAAATCTGAGCTGTATAGGGGATGTTGGCGAACTTTTTAACCTTAGAAGTAATAACACGATAGATAATTAGAGTCCTGGACTGTAGATAGATAATTTAAGCTCCTCATTGGATTTGCACAGTATACTGTACATCGAACTTAGATGTGCTTTAGGAACACTTATTGAATAAGTTGAGATAAAATTATAATTATTCGCCTAACATTTATTTTGAACCCTTAAGGTACTTTATATTGAAAAATTTAAGAATACATACATCTACATATATTTTTCAAAGTGTACACTATCATGCACATTTCCCCTGTAGTAGTATTTGTATATAGTACACATAAATTGACCAATTTCAGAACACTGTACTAGATTTTCGAGTATGAAAAAGTGTACTATAGAAAGGTCTCTTTTCTGATTACATACCACAAGAAATAACTTTTGGTGGAATTCATAGAAACAATTTCTTTTTTTGGTTTTAGACACAAATGTACTTGGTATTTTTTGACAAAGAAAGTGAGACCTGAATTTTCCGTATGTCTGATATTTGCGACGGTTGGTTCATCCCGACCATAATGAATAGGAAGATGGTCTACTTTGTCACTTTTACACTTCGTCAGTAAACTTTGTGGTGAACAAACACCGTGTGAGTGATTTTGCTCGGGGTTCTCCCGTTTACTCCCACTTTTTCATTCGACTATTTCCTCCACTTCTCATCATTGTCGTCTCCTTTACCCTAGCCTGCATAATCGTGGGGCATAAAACTAAAAGATTTTTTTTTTTTCATTTTTATCTACGTTGCAACCAGAGTCCAACCAGAAATACACTGCACGGAGTAGAACTTCTCCACGGGACTAAGGTAAAATGTACAGTATATTGCACGTTTTTTTCTCAAATACGTTTTAACGCAAATAAAAATAATATGAGTGTTGTTTGGGCTACAATATTCAAAATTAATCTTCTGCAATACACAAACGAGCAATTGTTTATTTTGATCAGCCCTGTTTACTCAATAAGAACACAGTTTTAAAACACGAGGAAAGCACAATTTTCACCAAGCACAGACAGTACCAAATTAGTAGTTCAATGATTGTCCAACAAGTAGACACACTGCCTATGCACAATGTTCAATAAACACCAAACACTGCAATTGAATGAGCACAAATGCATTTGAGTGACTGTTGGGCGATTTTCATTGTTAAAAAAATAGCTGCAAACAAAGTAGGGATGCACGTGAGACGAGACAAGACGAGAAATGCAAAAGTCTCGTCTCCTCTCGTAGCTCAAATGTTGGTCTCGTCTCGCGTCTCGTCTCGTCTCGCAAATTTGAAGTCTCGCCTCGCGACTCGTATTAAATTTTGAGTCTCATCTCGCGTCTTGCGCGAGACTTTCGCGCATGGTCTCGCAGTCTCGCATATATTCTGGGTCGAAATTTTGCAATGTGTTATTCTATGGCTGTTAATGAATGATGATGTTATATTCTGTCCGAAGGCAGGTTGTTGACCTGAAAGTCCTTTGGGAAGGTGAATCCATGGTGGTTTGCCATTGCTTTCCATGGGGAGAATGTTCATAACATCCTAAGGTGACGGAACCTAGAGTTCAACATGGTATCCGAACTTGTGTCCCCTCCGCTCCAAATTAAAAGAAAAGTTGTGCTGGAATTTGATTGCTGGACCATTAATTTTCGTCAAATTAATAGCATAATTTACAGCAAAACCAGCATAAATTGTTGCTGGATCCAACATTGTTTTCCAGCTTAGAGGTCTCCAGCAATATTTGGCTCTTCTAAAATATTGTCGCCACTATCAACATTTACACGTTTTGGTCGTTTCCTTCAAGGGTGATTTTCCATTATAAAGATGTTTTTATACCACCAAAAGCGCTTGTAGACAACAAAAGAACTCCTCACAACAGAATACGACCCAATTCTTTCGGTTCGTTCGGTTTAGCAATGTTGCATTATCGCATTATATCAACTTTCGCTTTCAACTTATATAGTGTTGCCAGATCTAGAAAATAAAATTACTGACAGATATAGGGTCATTCCTACCATCTCGCACCAAACCTATAGGGCCATCCTACCAAAACAGTGTTTGATTTAAACTTCCGAACTAGAGGGGGATGTTTTTGATAAATATACAGAAAGAAAATACTTATCCCATGTAAAAATATCATGTTATTTCTGCGAGCCGGACCGGGGATAAACTTTGACGAGAGGGGATTTCCCCGCCATCCCGCAACATTAATCGATAGTAGTAATGTGAAAAAGACAGAAACAACAGAAATATCACATTTCGCAGCAATAGGGAGTCTTATTCGCTTTTCAAACAAAAAATAGAAGTTCATGTATTCGTGTGCTCCTGCGTGTGTGTGTTTGTGTCGCAAAATAAAGTCCTAAATCGATGGTGTAATAAATTTCCAAATTACAAAGTCTTTCTTTTTTAATGCTGTTTAGAAACTAAAGAAGGCTTTAATTCTGAAAATCAACCTTGAATAATAATAAATTTCATAAAATGTCTATTGCCCCAATCACTTTTTTGTTCCTGGAGGCATTAACCCTCAACTTAGAAAACTCAATAAATGTAAAATCACTAAATATACAATTACATGTAATTCATAAATGTTGCGAGACTGCGAGAAGTCTCGCGAGACTTCTCGTGCGAGACTTAACCGAGTCTCGTCTAGTGTCTCGTCTCGCATGGTTCAGTCTCGTCTCGCGTCTCGCATAAAATTTTCACTCTCGTCTTGTGTCTCGTCTCGCGTGCATCCCTAAAACTATGTATAGTATACAGGGTACTGTACATTTTCCTTCAATGAGTTTAAAAAGAAGACTTAAATTTGCCACGGAGATTAAAGCATGTAGCGTACATAGATATATTCGATGTAAGTGACCACAATAATGACCCAAATCATATGATATCGGTGAATAATATCGTGTAGGCCTAGTATATGATGTAATTAATATTTTATTTAAGTTTATTAAGAACTACATCAAACCGCCTTTATATTATTTAAATATGTTCTTTCTATTCCACCATTAAAGTATAATCATGATTTCATGTTTACAAATTTTGCTCAGTCCAACGCTGATATTTATTCAGAACATAGCGACTAACGATTATCAGTTATGCTATACCAGTGATCGACAAGCCGTCGATTGCAAGCCACTAGTAGTTCGCAGGTACGTTTTCAGTAGATCGCATTAACCCCCCGGCTGACTAACCTTGATCACCGTTGCCAATTGATTCCATATTTACTAGAAAATGTACAGCCTGGTTTTGCCTGTAAGTTTATAGCCAATAGACAAATGTAAGAATTTTTTAAACAAAAAAAGAGTTGGTAGTTCTTTTAGTTGGTAGCTCACAGTAGGATTTAAAAAGGGCACGGTAGATTAGAAGCTCCATAAGTTTAGAGACCACTGGGCTATACTATATTCATATGTGCACAACTTCCATAGCATCATTTGTCTAACTTTCAAAATGGACAATCATTATCTTGAACTGACAAACATTTCTCTCGGAATTTCTTAAGCCATTTTACCACATATGAACGTAATATCTTGTGTTCTCCGTGCACAACAACTATGCGACGATAAATTTAGCGACATAACAACTCCCTCAGGTGTCAAAAAAGTTATCATACAGGTATATCTGTTCTTTGCCAACCTCCTTTTCTGATCTTGATCTATGTATCACGTACCTTAATTCAAGTACATTCAACACACAACTGGTGTTTGCATGAAATTCTGTGCTATGCTTTCCAAAGTTCTCACCGAATGGCAGTGCACATAAAATAAACGACGAAGTTACCAACTTGCACGCTAGTGGATCCATGCGTCATGTCATGTTTTTATTTGACCGTCCCTCGTATATACAGTTTAATGGGAATAAAATCATCTTGAATTATTTCTAAGTATATAATGGACTATACATTACAAATGTTATTACAGTTCAGTCCTTTGAATATACATTCTTCGCTTAATTTAATAAGACATTCCCTGGTTACCTTCGGTTTGAAAATAGTCGTTTCTAAAAGAAACTTCGAAAACATGAACTTTAAGAGGATGAAAAAAAAAACGTAAAAACGAAGATGTATACAATAGATGGAGTACAACTCCAACTTGCGTGAAAGATTTATTTACATGGCGAGGCTAAAAGAAAAATATTTAAAAGAAAAGTAGAGCCATGATCTATGGAGCAACCTTTAATTACTTTTGGGGAAAGAATAATTACGTTGTGGAAGAAAAATGACTAAGAGAGAGAGAGGGGGAAGGAAAAAGAGGAACGAGAGGACAAAGAGCTTAGTTATGAATCTTGTTTTCATTTTAACTAATGATTTTTTTTCTCAACTTTTTTTCTTTCTCCTTCTATTGCAGCGTTTCAAAGTACTTTCAATTTCGATGAAAATATTACGAGGAAAAAAAAAAAACACTACGAGTTAATTACTTCTTTTGTGCGTGTCCTTTACGTCTAAAACATTTTTTTTTCTCTGGGAATCAATAGCTAATCTTCTTAATACAGTCGTCATCAAATAGAATTTTTAAAAGAACTTGAGATTCATTTCATATTTTGAAACTGTATTTTCTTCCAAACTATAGTGATTCAATACCGGCATTTTACCTGCAAATTCTATCTCAATACAGGAACATGTCAGCCTATGTGTAACGTTAGTCAGTGTTCGTAGGTCTCCGTAAGAAACTTTCCCTCAGCTGACTCAAAATGTTCCCTTTTCTCATCAATTTTTCCCTAGTTTGTTGAATGTCCAATACCTATGGCAAAAGTTATGTCATAAGATTAGTTTTGCTATATTAACGGAAATTGCAACGACACTTGTTATAAGGGACCGCGGTGGCTCATGGTAGAGCGTTCACCTCTGGTGCTTGGGCTCCCGGGTTCGATCCCAACCCGCGCCAAGTGAACTTTGTAGTGGACAAACACCGTGTGGGCTCTCCCGTTTCCTCCCACTTTCTTCATTCCACCATTTCATTTATTACTCATCATCACCGTCTCCTTTAGCCTAACCGGCATAAACATGGGACGTAAAACTCAAAAATTTCATTTTTTCACTTGTTATATTCATTTATTTTTGCTGAAACGGATCTAGGTCAGGGCCGGGATCCTAGGCCCATTACCGTACGCAAAAATTTATTTCAAGAGGGATCCAAACTCAATATGAGGGGAATTTATATTAAAATTCCTAAGATTGACCCTAAAATTAGGATAAATTTACACAAAAGTCGAAATTTCGAGGAGGGAGGGTTCGGACCCCCAGGACTCACTCCCTGCGTACGTCCCTACCTAGCCCCCTCCCCAACACTGAGAAAAAATTGTAGGTGGCGTACTTGAAAAGATATTTTACATGCGTAATTCCTGTAGTTTTTGGGCTTAACGTGCAACAGACTTAGATATAACTGAAAACGCATGTTTTATAATACTTTCTGTGTAAGTGTTCCATCTATACGTACTTTCTGTATGAAACAATGTAGGCGGTCAGGATCTCACATATAAATGGATGTATATAACATATAGCCGACGAAGGTAACATAAGTATATGTATGTGATATACGAAAAACTGTTAGATGTCAGACATCCTGTAACGGCATGATAACGTATGCTCCGTACTGATTTCTATAGTAAGCAAGAGGATATCGTATATTTGTACAATATATCGCTGTCCGGAGAACGGATTTTATTCTGTGCAGTTTTTACGTTCTAGATCCGTCACTCTTTCTTCTTCTTCTTTCTTTTTTTTACATTTCCTTCACTTTCTTTTAAACAAAAATACGCCCATACAACAATGGGTATAATTTATGCTATTTAAATCACATACACACACATACCCCCCATATATATATATATATATATATATATATATATATATATAGATAGATAGATAGATAGATAGATAGATAGTTAGATAGATATAGATATAGATAGATAGAGAGAGAGAGACGCACAGGAGCGTCATTTCAGGTTTTCTTTGGGAGGGCAAGACTCCTTGATATAAGTAAAATTTCGCGTTTTTCACTGACTTACTACTATTCTATTGATATAATCTATATACACCTCAAACTCAGGGGGGCAAATGCCCCTCCCTGCTCCCCCTAAATGCCCCTGGATACGCAGTTGCTTTACTTCTGATGAACAAAGAAAAATTTAATCATTTATATTAATCAAACAGTCAGTGCGAGAATTTCCCAGGATTTTCACGTTTTATTGAAAAATTCTCTTAGATTTGGGAAAATTCCCTCAAACTACGAACACGCGCTAATTCGTAATAGTACACTCTAGAACTAATAGGTGTCGCTACCTGCATTACTAACCTATCTGATGTAAATAGATGTCTCTAGTGTTGCAGGCAATTTGCAGATTTAAAAAATATTGTTAGAATGGTTTCATTCCAACTTAAAAACTGCATCGTTTCAACTTTATTTCAAAATAGAATAAGGAAATTATATAGATGGGAATATTAACGTTTATACAGTATATTGCTACATCATTATAGACATGACGATCTTTCAATTCAGTCACTGTTGCCACACTTGGTACAATTGTACCAAATTCAGCCCTTTTTGTCATTCGTCGGCCCGTTGGTACCACGCTGGCATTTTCAGCCCCTTTTGTGAAAAATTTGGTACAATTCTACCCAATTCAGCACCATTTAACAAATACTTGTCACATGTTCAAAAGTGTCAGTAAGACTTTCTCTACATCTTTCTTTTGATGTTTTTCAGGGAAGCTTCTAGGTCCCTGGACCGGTTTTACATCTTTTTAGAAATGTCAGTTTACTTACCTTATATCCTTCTTCGGTCGTGAAATGAGCGAGAATAAGGAGCAATAATTTATATTTAATATTTTATTATAATGTAGGCTACTGTTTACACTCGAACTCGGAGATTATTAATTTGTTTCTAGTTATATATATATATATATATATATATATATATATATATATATATATATATATATATATATATACCGTTTTGGTTTATTGGTCACATTGAAATAGAGACGCGTTTGGTTTCGTTACAATACATACCGAAGATGATAACTGTTTTCCCTTTTAATCTGCGGCCTCTGTTATCCTTCCTATGCGCAACAAAAGTTTCATCTACTTCCAAGGTTGTTCGGGTTCTTCCTATTTGGATGTTTTTAAAAAAAGTATTTTTAAAAAGAGTACTTTCTTGATTTGCAGTCTTGGAAGAAGGGGTGGGAGTGTTCT
Source organism: Thermobia domestica (assembly GCF_964235325.1). NCBI lineage: Eukaryota > Metazoa > Arthropoda > Insecta > Zygentoma > Lepismatidae > Thermobia > Thermobia domestica. The sequence goes on from NC_137465.1 coordinate 225,103,735, forward strand.
AGAACTTCACCTCTTTTAGTTTCTTGTTATTATAGAGCCATGTATTACACTGGTATAAAATAATGAATTCAGCCCTTTTTGTTTCAATTTGGTACTATTTTTCAGCCCACTCCAGAGATAGGACTGTGGCAACGTTGAATTCAGTAGTCAACTGACGTAAGACTCATCTTGTATATACTTTATTGAAATGTAGAACATTATGCACAAATAATGACCTGAACCAAACCTAATATTCATGATTGTGGCAATTCCTTTCAGTGTTATAAGCCTGTTTTTCTTGACAAGCTGTTCCACTAACGCAGAGTTTTCGTAGGTCACTATAAGGTGAGCCTGTCATTGTCGAGGAGCATCTTCCACACATGTTATACCTTTTTTAAACTTCCTACACCACTCATATACTTGCTGCAGGGACAAACGCGAATCGCCATGGTTTGCTGCCATCCTGCGACAAATTTCAATTCGTTTCACATCTTCACTGCTGCTCAAAAACTGGATCACCGATCGCTGTTTTAACGTGATGCATGTGGACAATGGGTCGGCCATCTTTATACTAACTTTACCACGTGGCGGTCATTAAGTTATAATGACAATCCTGCGGCGAGGACCATCAATATTTTATAAGACAATACTTATATAAAGATCCTCAGTTAATATTTGTATATAAATAAGGCTACTAAAACACCACAAAACATTTCACATTGCCTTCTAATATTTCCCTTTTTATTATGGCACATAATCACTACAATAAATACACACCTTCAAAGATGGTTCTGGAATTATATGTTATTTATATTTCGTTGCTATGACAACGAATCTCTATTTTAATATAAAACAGCAACGTATATCAACAGCAAAATAATTACATTTATATAGGTTTATCCTTTTCTTTCTATATATTTCTTCTTCCTTTTCTTAGATTGCTTGTGCATCAACTTGAAGTGCATTCTGCCCAAAGATGTTGAAATACAAGTAGAAAAATATACATATTGTTATAAAGTGCAACTCAAGACATTACTTTAACGTACCGAAACAATCATTCAACTTTACTGGATTTGATTACATTTTTAAGGTTTTCATTTGATCCTCCCTCCTATATTCTGACGGTTTAATTGCAATTTATACTGTATTGTTTCAATTTATCTATTTGAAAATGTATATTCTTGATATTAAACGTGCATCTGCTTTACTGTTTTATATGTAGGACAAATAATGATTGATTTTTATTAAGCTCGATTTAATCTACACATAGTACAGAAAGATCAAGATATATATATATATATATATATATATATATATATATATATATATATATATATATATATATATATATATATATCTTCATACCAAATTTAATAGGATTTCAAAAAAAGATATGCATATTGCAGCATGCTTCAAGCGTCATATGGTGAGTGCTACTTGAAATTCTACGCGTTTTAATGCCTCCCTTGCCCGGACAGATAGTGAACTCAACCTTGCCCTAGAGATCGTCTCCATACGTAATTGTTAAAAGGATGGAAGCGTACAGAGGAACACGCAGAAACATTAGCATGAATACATATACATGGCATGCAAGATGCATACGTACATTACATGTTAGGGCACTATGTCATACATGAATAACTGTGTGATTGACGTATGATGTATTTCCTGTTTGAGGTCTCGCTCATCAGTCATGGGAGAACTGTAGCCGACAAGACTACTGTATCATTGTCTGTGAAAGGTTTTATTGAAAGTGCCAGTGAGAAAGGAGAGGGGGATAATCAGTTCATGTCATTAATTTGATCCCTCGACTCTCTCCCCCCTCTCTCTCTAATACCAAATTGGAAAATCGAAATACGCATTGTCCTTAGATAATTATATTACTACATAACTGTTTTTTCCCTCATATGGAAAGACCTGACACAAAGCTATTAACGTATTGTTGTTATTATTATGGCTTTTTGGACAAAATGGTTAACGTGCCTTCTGCACGTAATACTGGGTTCATTCTCAGTGGAGTACTTAGTTCGGGTACAAACTCGAGGATGTTTTAGATTTCACTTTAATACAGTAGTCTAAGTCTGTCTTATATCGGTGTTGCAAGGAACCTTATTGCAATTATGTTGCTAGTCTTCAAACTATAGACTCTGAAGTATAGGAACTTTTACAGAAATACTGTGTTATCAGTCTGAAAATATGTAACAGAGTAGAAGCGGTGAGAAATAGGAAGAAACATTTTTAATATATATATATATATATATATATATATATATATATATATATATATATATATATATATATATATATATAACTAACTAACTAACTAACTCTATGGCCTATGGAACCCGGAGGTTCAGTGCCGCGTTCACAAAAGCTCTCCACTGACTTCTATCCTTAGCTAACTGGATCCAGTTTTTACTTTGTATTCCTATCTCTGCGAGATCCATCTTAATGTTATCCTCCCATCTGCGCCTAGGTCTTCCTAATGGTCGTTTTCCTATGGGTCTACCACTCAAGACTTTGAAAGCGTTTCTACTTTCTTCCATTCTAGCTACATGACCTGCCCACCTAAGCCTCCTAGACTTGACGACCCTCACAATGTTGGGTAAACCGTATAAACTATGTAGTTCCTCGTTATGAAGCTTCCGCCATTCCCCATTCTCGTTCCTTTTGGGTCCGAATATTCTTCTCAGGATCCTGTTTTCAAATACTTTCAGTCTATGTTCTTCCCTCAGAGTAAGCGACCATGTTTCGCAACCATACAGAACAACAGGCATGATTATCGTTTTATATATTTTAAGCTTCAAATTCCTCGACAGAATTCGCGACGACAAGAGATTTTGAACCGAATAGTAACACGAATTCCCTGCTTTTAGTCGACATTTAATTTCTTCGTGAATATGATTTTCGTCTGTTAATATTGATCCTAAATATTTGAAAGTATCCACTTTATCAAAAGTATTATTTAATATTTTAACGCCTCCACAATTTGCCGTATTACGGTCCCGACGCACTTCCATGTATTTAGTTTTCTCTGCATTTACATACATATATATATATGTATGTATGTATGTATATGGATTCTACGTTCTGAGAATAGGTTCAAATCTTCTTTTATCTCCCATTCAAATTGGAAGATATAGACATTTTGCCACTTTCGGTTTGAACGTTGAATATAATAGAGAGAAAATGGTAATGTATAGCGAGTTTTTTTTTTTTTTTTTTTTTTTTGCAATGGAGTCAACGTCTCGAGATGAAGCCATGTTTCCATATTTGGCCTTCGGTACTGGTTTATTTTTGGCACACCACTAGAAAGAAAGAATTGTTGAAAAATTATAATTATTCCACTAATTTCCCATCTTATTGTCACCTGAAATGTTTCCGTTGGGCGACATGAAAATTTGTCAGTTCGCTTGTATAAACTTCAAGGGAGCCACCAGGAATTAATTGTTGAAAATTTAAATTTCTTTCACGATTTGCGTATAAATACGGCTTCTCGATGTATGGGATAAAAACTGCAGTGCAAAAAAAAAAAAAAACTAACCTATGGTAATTGGCTACTAAAGAGCACGAATGCTATCTAACAGAGTCAGGGTAGGGCGAAGGTGGAGGGCCCGTGCAGTAGCGTAAGAGTGCGTCTGAAGGGAGCAGACGTGTCAGCGAGTATGACCGTATCCCACCATTCTACGTTGTCAGTGTTGCCAACCAAGTGTAAACATCAGAATGAAATGAAATCTTTGAGTTTTACGTCCCACAGTTATGCCGGTTAGGCTAAAGGAGACGGTGATGATGAATGAAGAAAGTGAAAAGAAACGGGAGAACCCCGAGAAAACCAACGCACATGGTATTTGTCCACCGCAAAGTTCACTTGGCGGGAGCTGGGATCGAACCCGGGACCCCAAGCACCAGAGATGAACGCTCTACCACTGTGCCACCGCTGCCCAAACATCAGAATGTTGCAAATGGCATGCGTGCCACTGAACGAATACATAACAAATGTGACATAAGCAGCATTAAACAATGGAAACCATAGTATGAGTGTCCCGTCTCATAAGCAGCCAAGTATAACAGCGTTGCCAACCAATGTGAACATTCAGGATTTTAGCATGAGCGGGCATAATTACGCTATGATCCATGCTAGGTTTTCCATTGTCCTATGTTGCTATTGTCACATTTGTTATACATTCGTTCAATGGTACGCATGCCATTTACAACATTCTGATGTTTACACTTGGATGGCAACACTGACAACGTAGTGTTGTGGGAGATAGTCATACTCAACGTATTTTTGCTATAGTCGTGTGATATCAAACTTGATGAATAAACGTCTTATCGTATGGAAGCTGTAAGACTTACATATCATCCTAACTGTTACCAATCAGCTTAGCGAATGGGAAAACTATAGATCCGACATTAACATTGGTCGTTCTTCATTATTAACATGTGTCACTTCTTTCCACCCCCTAAGGTCGTGGAGTGTCTTACCTGCAACATATTTTTTTTATAGACTTTAAGTCATATATGTACTATGATTGGTTGAAGTTGACTCTGGTGTTCCATAGTTATGCTGGAATATATACAGTGGTGCCCACCCCCCTCATGTCCATGACGCACCCCACCTCAATTGTCTATCCGTAGGTGTTCTTCCATGATAAAAAGCTTCTCGATTAATTTTTACACCACCTCAAATATATTTATATAGATTTTTAACCCCCCAAATACTCCAATGACGCAGTTTGCGTCATAGCCCCCCCCCCTTGTGGGCACACCTGATAAATATAAATATATGCACACCCATTCATCCATATTTTCCATATTAAAATGATTGTAAGGAGGTGAAAAGGCCACATTGCAAGTCCCAGTAGAATCTCAAACACATCGCCACGAACATTAGTGTACTTTTGAGCGCGTCGAGTGACACATGTGCTCACTACGAAGGTCTGGATTATATTCAAGGATTAACTCAGAAGCATTTGTTATTTGAACTTGCAGTACATCACTCGGTATTCATCCTTTCCCAGGAAATCTTTTTTCATTCACACCCCATAAACAGAAATCAAAAAAAAGATGGACGAGGTCAGGAGAACTAAGTGGTCAAGTAACCAAACTACCATAACCAATCCATCAAACCCATCACAATGAAGCTAATTTACTAACGTTTCAAGATACGGAAGTTAGTATCCTAAAATAATAAACATCGTTTAAATGTTATTACATCAGAATCTTCGTGGAACTCTCATGGAGCGAATGGTTCTGATAACTTGTAGTTGAAATTAAGAAAAAAAAAACACCAAGTGAATCCACTCCACGTGACGACCCACAAGGCACCGTTAGTTCATCATGTGGCTTAGAAATATATCATGCCAAGCGCTTAAATTCATTTTACAACAGTTTTTTTTTTTTTAGTGCTTTACAGAACATTGTACAGTCTGCAGCAAAATAACTGCAACATGAGCATGTAAGTTTATTGCGAAACTACGCCTAACAGCCGAGAGAATCAACATAACGTCTAAGTGGCACGAATCCCACCAGAAGAAACATCAACGTTCTCCCCTGCACACTTCTTTTGGTGCAAATGACTTCGTCGTTTAACAATAAACTTACATACTCATGTTGCAGGTATTTTGCTGCGGACTGTACATATATCAATTTCATCATGACATATTTTTGTTATAGAAAGAATATATTCTCAAGCTTGGTGACTTCAGCATTATGTTGATCCTAGCCTTTTTTTTTTTTTTTTTTCAATAAAAGATACCTGTATTATTGGTTCTAGCTCTACACTAACTGAAGGCACATGGAAGTATAATGATGATATAAAGTTTGAACAATCGAATTCATTTTGAACTAGTCGGGAATATTACGCCTTTGTTCTAATGATTAAATATTACAATTGTCTATGAGTGTACTATGACTTTCAAGTGAGTAATAAATTCCAGTTATTTTGAATACCAAATTCCTTAAAAATTTAGATCGAATTCTTTTAGTTTGTTGACGATATTTTTGTTGTGAGGGATTCCAAATCACTACAGCATATTCCAACTTGGTGCGTACATATGAATAACACATTTTCAAGTGTGTTTCAATATTTCTGAAGTCCTTATCACTTCTAATTATGAATCCTAATAATTTTAAACACATCATAACTAACATTTTCGATGGGTTAGTGAATGTTAATTTAGGGTAACACGTAGATCTTTAACTGTATTAGATCTGCTTATGGAAGTATTACTAAGCTTATAATCATATTGAAGGGTAATTTTGTTTCTGCTCAATGATATTACGTTACATTTGTGTATATTTTCTCCAAGTTTATTAACTGAACACCAGTTCGCAATTTACCAGTTCGAAAATATTTACGATGTAAGATCAGAAAGCCTTACTTCTCTTCTAGCGTGAAACACTAATTATAACTCTGATCTCGATTAGTCGGCAAATGAAGGCGTCTGGTCAATTAGTTAATCCTATATTTATCTAGGTTTAGGGCTCATGATAGACAAATTTGACGTTAAATTTGTAGTGCGGCTTATATAGCGAAAATTCCCTCTCTTTCTATCTAAATTCGCAATTAGCCGAAGCATCGAAAGTTATACTTATGGGTAAAGTTATTTCCATTTATTATTAATCGCTTTGAGGATGTTAACTCTAAAGGGTTCTTGGACGTATATGTTTTCACGTGTTTCTTTATGTCTACATATCTATACATATACGTATATGTGAGTGTGTGTGTCCATGTATACATTTAACCATTACAAAGCAGAGAATCCACAAGGGACATTGAGACAAATATCGGTCTGTTTGGAGGACAATAGAAGCTTTGTTCCGGCACCTAGTTAACTATGCTCTAAGCCGGAGTGCCCTGAAGTGGTGAGGAGCAACGGTCCAATGAGCTTGACGTGGTGGACACCAGACGCATACACATACACATACACTCTCTCTCTTTCATACACATACACTTTTCCTCCCTCTTTTTCTGTCTCCTAGTGTTTTCAGCTAGACGAGAATAATTTATAGGAAAAGTTGTGTCTTGTGTTACATAACAGTAGATCCATTGCAGGCCACGCCATCCACCACATCTGTTTGATATTTACTGCTTGTTTAGGATTCTTCAACCACTAAAACTTTGGGATCGTGAAATTTTAATAGCTTTAGTTGCTGTTCCTATCTCTACTTCCAATATGTAAACCCTGCTCAATGCAGTTATTTTGCATAGAGATTTAATAACGTCGAACTAAGAGATAGAGAGCTGTATCTGTGTTTAGACTGACTCTCATTTATTGGCCTATGAAAACGCAGTGAGAGAAAGGACGAAAGATACGTCCATCATCTTTTATTGCTGATATAGCTTTATTTTCTTTTGAGAATGGATTCAGAGTCGTTTATTTAAACATACGTACGTGTGTAGAGGCATGGAAGCTCCCTTGATGTATACAGAGATAGATGAAATGGCCAAGCAATCAAACTTGTGTTTGTATTATAGTTTTGAGCGTCCAATATAGATATCTAACAAACGCACTTGATTTTCTTTAATACATGGTGGGAGAGATTCACATTGACCTGCACGCAGTTCTTGATATATGTATTCTCGATAGTTTTAAGATTTTTTTGTTTTATCTTTGTTATAACAAGTGGAGAATTACTTGGATGACATTGAGTCAGACTATACGATAAAGGAAAGCTGAAGTAACGGTATCATGTATCGATGCACTGACTACGTATTGGTGAATATGAACAATCGAACTCGGCTATTTTTAATTGTTCGATGTGTGACGTAAGAGTAGGATTTCAAAATCCGAGGAAAACACAGATAAACTCAATGAGAAAAGCGAGGAGAAGATGAGGTGGCATGATGTGAAAGCGCCAGGTATCCTGCCTGCTCCTTTTTCTCTCAATGTGATTTATAGAGAATGGGAGACTTAAACTGTGATATAATATAGCATTCAGTTCAAAATGACTTGTCTACTAGACAGAGCTGGTCATGGTTATATTTTTTATATCAAAAACTTAAATAAAATACCGTACCTACTGTAGTTAAAGGACAGTTTATGTAATTACAGGATGGGTCTAAGCAACGAAAAATAAAGCAATCCATCTGTGTATACGGAGCAGCGGTGGCTTACTGGTAGAGTGTTCAACTCTAGTACATGGGATCCTTGGTTCGATCCCAGCTTGCGCCAAGTGATCTTTGTAGTGGACAAATACCGTGTGCGTAGGTTTTCTCGGGATTCTCCCGTTTCCTCCCACTTTCTTCATTCCACCATTTCATTCATTTCTCAACATCATTATCTCTTTAGCCAATCCAGCATAACCATGGGACGCAAAACTTAAAGATTTAATTTTTTCAACATATTTCAATAATTTTCCCTTATTTTCTCGCCTCTTGCTTAACATTTATGCAAAGAAAATGTTCTTTACGTCTGACAAGCTAGTAGAGAAAAGAGTTCTCAATGATCAAATGTCACTTGCTGAGAAACAAGAAATTGTTGGTTCATTATTCGTGGAAGCATTTGCTTTCCATCTGTTATAAATCTTAAGCTTGAATCTCTTTACACAAATTAGCTTGATTTTCACATAAATCTTTTCCAAATACGTACATCAAGAAGAATTTGCGTTGTTTCTGATAGGAATGACTACATTTTTTTTTCAATTTTCTTATATCTAGTGGTATATGGAGTTAAATAGGAAAACTCACTCCTAAATTTTAGGAATAAAAATGATACTAAAATCGCTCTCACTGCAGTTTTTCAGAGGTAATTTGACACATGAGTACATATACCAATTTTTCTTCAATGAAATTTGACCTTCCAAAAGTTTTAGCGTGTGGCCAAAAGGTTATGTGCTTTGATTCTCAGTAAGGTTTTGACCTTTAACCTTTAAGAGATGTACATATTTTAGCCCTCAGAATTTGTGTCCTACTTCCTATCAAAATGTTAAGAAGAAGTTTTGGTCCTGGGTGTAAGTTGTACTTGTTTAACACATGTTTACAGAATATTTTCCCCCATCAATTGATAAAGATTTTTTTCCCAAAAATTCACTGCTCGAGAATGAACATTTGGGAAGACATTTTTCTGGTGTTATGATCTCAAGATTTTAAATACAACATACACATAACAGAATAATGTTGTCAACTGCTCTCATTGACTTACTGAAAAATTACTGAGAAGGGTAATGCCCGCCAACTAACAGGTAACAAGTCTTGGTTGGACTTAACATGTGATTCATTTAATATCTCTTTTTCACACAACTTCTGAAATTCAATGAAGATATTTCAACTAAAAAAAAAACAACTAATTTAAACTTCCAATGATCATAAAATGATTTTATTGTCTAATTTTTTTTTTAAATGGACAAACGTAATAATTCTAAGAGTTATGCATTTATGGCAGAAATATGGACAAACTTAGCAAACATGATTAAATGCGCTATAAAGTGTGGTTATTTCATCTGCACATTATCTGTAACAGATTACGTAGTAAGACACATATCTATATCACATTAGGAAACAAAAACAACCAATATATAAAAAATCCGACGTTAGTTATTAAATATCACTAGATATTACTCTTTTGTCTTTATGTACACTCATATCCAAAATGATTGTCGCATATCTATAACTGTCTGCTTGTAAGAATATAAATTGATAATGATTTTGCAGGGTACTTTTAATACTAATACTATGTGTATAATCGGGAAATGTATATTTGTGGTAAATTTTATAGAAAGAGAATTATAAATACGAGAATTAGAATGAGTAAAACAAGTTGTTGCTAAATGGACAAGAAAGTTGTATTTTCGTTATATTGTTCTTATTTACTGCTTTTTTGACATGAAATTTGCCACATACATGTCTTTGCTGATTATACACATACTAACATTATAAGAAATACCGGGTTAATTCGTTATCAAATTATATTCGTACAACAACATATTTATAGACATGCGACAATAATTTTGGAGATGAGTGTACATTTTAAGCTTATTAATAGCCCATTTCGATTATTGATTAATTATCTTTGTTTCTGTGCTGAATTTTACACGGACAAATATTCTGATTTACATTATCATCATAACTTGTTCCAAGCAGAATGATGCCATCTAAGATGACATTAGAGGGTTGTTAGGGGACACGTGCCCACTGGTGGCATTGTCCGCTCTCCGAATGGTCTCCAGAGATACTTTATTGTAGTGTAGGTGTAACAACATAAAACTCTTATTTTGAATATTCAAAAAAGAAAGAAAAAACAGCTCCTTTGCCCCTTGTCCCCTAAAGAAATTAAAGCTGACGTCTTCATTACATCTAACTCATCACATTGAACCTCACAAATACTGAAATTGTTCTTCAATTGGACTTGTTTCTTCTGGTTTGAACAAAGGCTTAAAAAACAAGTGCACTAGATGGCAGAACTATGCCAAGTAAAGGCTCAAAATAATGTCTCTCTAGACACCCTCTCCGAGGATGGAGAAATATTTTATTACTACTATAAGACTTACAAACTATGCTATGCATATGTAAGTATCGGAAATCTTAAAGAACGGCTTTGTCTGTCCGTTTGTTGACAGATGACCGAGCAGAAACGGTAAGATATCGAGGTGTGGCTTCCTGAGATCAATTCAACGTCCCAAGAATAGGTTCCACCTTCTCAGTTAACCGTCTATTGAAACCATAGGTACTTCAAATGAGCCATTTCCGGTTTCAATGTTTATCACCATAGAATGAAAATGATAAAATATAGTGACAAACAGTTTTCTGTAGTCAAGTCTGGGTTTCAAGAAAACATATAATCACAACCCACAATCCTCTACCAAAACCGAAAGTAGTTGACATTTACTATTAGGTCCGGCTTCAATATTGCTTTCCATAAAACAAAAACGATAAGAGATGTCGAGAAGCATTTTTGTACAATCGATACAGAGTTTTAAGAGTACATATTGACTGTTTGTCGTGACATCAAGCGACGCCAAAAGATGATTGAGAGAGGTGCGGTAGTAACACTAGTTAACAAATTTAAACTTTTTGTTTTTTACATGAGAAAAATCACCTGATCTTAAAGGAACTTTTTGCGCTGAATTCGAATATGCACTCGGTTTCTCTCCATCACGTACAGTTTTCCCGTAACAGAGGGATTTTCGGGAAATTCCCTCTAAAAGTTCCCTTTTTAGATATTTTATTCCCCTAGCTCCTGTCCCCTTACATATAGTAACATAGAAATTATACCTAAGTATACCTTGATTTATATTTAATAAACCCTAAAAGTTTCGTAAAAATCGCTTTGTTCTTTCTAGAGAAATAAATATATTTGTATGTATACTGTGTGCACTGTTTATTGCACCTGATAATAATGCTTTCAGATCTGAGTTGGGGTAAAAACGATTTGCTTTATTACTACAAACAGACATAAAAATGAATATTTACAATAGTCAACAACACACTTGTATTGCTCTCTGTAAATTAGAAACGTGTATAAAAATAGAATGTACTTCCAACGTATATTTTTTTTAACGTACAGTATATGTACAGTATATCTTAATACATATATATATATATAATTCTCCAAGTTTTTTCGTTTTGTTCATGAAATGGTTATCAATATTTGTTATCAAATGTAACAGAATGCAAGAGAAAGAAAGAATGGAATACAGACTCATTGTTGACAACAATGAACTAATGCAGTCTGAATTTTCCACTACGGTATCGTTTCCCTCCTCCCCCCGTGCATTTCTTTCTTTCTTGTGTTCTTGACACCTGGTGAGGCAGTTTTGTACATTTTTATATTGACGTGTGGTTTAACACTACTTCACTTTCAAAGTTGTCTTTGCTGCTAAGAGTGCTTTCATGTTTGATCTTAACGGCATTATACCCAACTAAGACCAGAAGTTTAGTTTGTGATCAGTACAATGGCATCAAGAGGACGGCGTTCGTGTGTTAACTCACCAAATAGTTTTTGTTATGTGTGTGGCCAGTTTGTAGTTAAAGGACAGTGTAGATCCATTACGCCATCGGTGAAACTAGCATATTATATATATTTCGGATGTCGTGTGGGAGATCAGGACAAAACTTGGGCACCCAACATAATTTGTGCGTCGTGCTACGTCACTTTACTTGCATGGGCCAAAGGGAAACGGAGGTTCATGAAATTTGCTGTACCAATGGTGTGGAGAGAACCCACCAACCATCTGGATGATTGTTATTTTTGTCTCACAGTAGTTAAGGGACATTCTAAAAAAAAAAAGCAAATACAAAATAAGTTATCCCAACGTTAAATCCGCAATTAGACCTATTCCGCACGGGGATGAACTTCCACTTCCCGAGCCCCCTACCAACTGGGAAGAGATATGGCCAAAAGACTCTGATGATGATCATGACCTTGATGAATCATCGACATCAACATGTACATCCAAGGATCCAACGTTCATCCCTGACTGTGTTCGCGAGCCACATTTCATCCGGCAATGTGAACTTAATGACCTAGTCCGTGATTTGCACCTGACAAAACAAGAGGCGGAACTTCTGGGATCAAGGCTCCAGCAGTGGAACTTATTGGATGCAGAAACGAACATATCAGTGTACAGGAAAAGGCATGTTCAATTTTCAAGCTATTTCTCAATGCAAGATAATGTGTACGTATGTACGGATATAAATGGGTTGATGGCGGAGCTAGGAATTCCTTACGTTCCAGAAGAATGGAGGTTATTTATCGACGCGTCAAAGGTCAGCCTTAAAGCTGTCCTTTTACATAATGGAAATAAAAAACCTTCCATACCACTTGCGCACTCAGTGAAGATTAAGGAATCCTATGACACCATGTCAACTTTGCTAAATCTTATAAATTACAAGGACCATTGTTGGCAAATATGTTGTGATCTCAAGGTAGTTGGTATTTTATTAGGACTGCAGTGCGGTTACACTAAGTACCAATGTTTTTTATGTTTATGGGATAGCCGAGCTGATGACAAACATTATGAAGTGAAGGAATGGGAACCTAGAGTGAATTACGTACCTGGAGAATGCAACGTCAAATACGCTTCTTTGGTAGATCCTAATAAGATATTACTACCGCCACTTCATATCAAGTTAAGACTTATGAAAAACTTTGTCAAAGCCATGGACACATCTGGTGAAGGTTTCAAGTATTTGCGAGATAAGTTCCCTAACCTGAGTGATGCTAAGATTTCAGCGGGAATGTTTATTGGTCCCCAAATTAGGAAATTAATGCTTGATGATAGCTTTGACAGCAAGTTAAACAGTGCTGAGCTAGCTGCCTGGACAGCATTTATGTGTGTTGTGCGCAACTTTCTGGGCAATAACAAAGCTGAGAGTTACACAGAAATCGTACAGGACATGATATAGAAATACAAAGAGTTGGGTTGTAGGATGTCTTTAAAAATCCACTTTTTGCACTTCCACCTCAGCTTCTTTCCTGCTAACCTAGGTGCTCTCAGCGACGAACAGGGGGAAAGATTCCACCAAGATATAATGGCAATGGAGAAAAGGTACCAGGGACGATGGGATCCTTCAATGATGGGGGACTATTGTTGGGGTCTTGTTAGAGAATGCAACATTTCTTACAAAAGAAGGAAGTAGTGTACGTTTTTGTAACCCAATGGAAGTTTCATATATTGTGATAGTTTTGATTGTCTTTTCATGACCTTTTGGTACATTTGTATTATTGTTTATTGTAAATTGTCACACTTGTAAATTATATTGTATTATATTTTATATATGTGTTTTTTGGTAATAAAGCAAAACGTTTTACCTCAACTTAAGAGATCTGAAAGCATTACTATAAGGTGCAATAAACAGTACACACAGTATACATACAAACATATTTATTTCTCTAGAAAGAATAAAGCGATTATTACGAAACTTGGAGGGTTTGTTAAATATGAATCAAAGTATACTTAGGTATAATTTCTATGTTAGTATATGCAAGGGGACAAGATCTTGGGGTGTAAAATAATCGAAAAGGGAAATTTTTGAGGGATTTTCCCGAAAATCCCTCTGTTACGGGAAAATCGTACGTGATGGAGAAAAACCGAGTGCATATTCGAATTCAGCGCAAAAAGTTCCTTTAAGAACAGGCATTTCCTTTTATGTAACAAAACCTTTGTTAACTAGTGTAATTTCCGCAGAATTTGCTTCCGGTCGTGAAGCATCAGAGAAAAATAAGGATATATACAAAGGACGTTCAAAAAATTTGGCACAATGGGTCATAAATGTTTTATGGCTACCACTAGAACCATAATTTTTTGTGCATATACGTTTGTCCTTATGCTGAAGTTGTGTAACAAATTGTCTTTCTCTATTTACAGATACAATCAGAATGGAGAAGAAAGTGGACAACGTCAGTTACTGAATTCTTGTACAAAACCGGCGTCACTGAGACTCATCTATTCGACAAAGTTGCTTCCTTTGTATGGGGATAAGACATTGAATCGCAGCAGTGATAGGCACAAACGTTTGACATTGGTGGTATCAGTCTGCTGGACCAACACGGTCCGTCAGACCAACAGCTATAGTGAACGACGCTCAAAAAGATCACATTGACACCTTATTGAAGCGTCAGAGTTATCTGTGGATAGAGTTCTAACATTAATAGAGTCTTTAAATAAAGAAAATTTGTGCCTGTTGGATGACACGGCTGTTCACAAAAGAACAGAAACAAACCCATTCTGCCAATTTCACACAGCAAAAAATAAGAAGTATGGAATTGGAAGTCCCTCAACAGCCGTATAATCCGAATCTAGCCCCGTCCAATTTCTTTATGTTTGGTCTTCTGAAGGTTCAACTATGTGGTAGGTAGTTTGTTAGTGACAAAAATATCATTGCATGTTCGAAGCAGTCGTGTAATATTCAGCGTCCTTAATCTTACCGAAGTGCATTTACGGAATGAAAAGAATGGTGGTCTAAATCAGGTACAGCAGATGAGGAATACATTAAGTAATGATATGCACACAAAGGACACAAGTACATAAACACAAAATTTCACGATTCTGGCGCTACTATTTATGCTAAAGTTATGGGCTATTTTACAAAAAAAAAAAAAAATCCTTTGTATGATGAAAGAGAGAAGGCTCAAAGAGCAGAGGTCCTTCCACTGCTCCAACAATGAGATCATCAGGGTGATGGCCAACACATAACGCATACAGGTACTAAACAATTGGTTGTTGAAGACAAGTACACGTTCTCACAGGATGAGGACGATGTTCTTTGGCACCATTTTGGAAAATGCCAACGGTAGAGTCGGAAACACTACAGTGGAAAGAGGCAAATGAAAGAAGTATTAGTTAGCGATGACGGTGGTCTCGTCACCCACATAGACATCATTGAAGGTGTAGAGGAGATCGGGAAAAATTCAGCGTGCTTTCATACTCACCACAGAACCCACACCTGGAATTAGGTAATTGGAGGTAATAAGCTAAACATTTAACTCGGCTCTGATCTTCATTCAGGGGAGTATAATCAGTATAAGCTCTACACTCTTGCCTTCGTCAATGCTTTTCTCCGACTTTACTCGAAATCACATCTTCCAACAGGATAGTACTAGTCCTCATATCACCAGGACAACCCAGTGTGCTCTACATTTGACCCTGGCTTGCCAATCTCTTTGATCTAAGCTCTATCGAAAATGTGTAAGACCTTGTGAAATGGCGCCTGACTAGTAGTCGAACTCTGGCACGACTAGTCCCAGTTACGCAAAGATTTATGACAGACTTGAAATTCCATGCCAACATACCTGAGACACCAAACTCTGCACTAAAGATTCTTATAAATCAAACTGTAGGTTTTGTGTTGTTAAGAATCTGCAAATATAAGAAGAAATTAAGACTCCAAGTGATCCTGACTTCTGTACTCGCTTTCCCTCATTTAATATTTGCAGATCGTTAATGGAAAAGTTAAAGAAATAATAAACACTTCTGACCAGAGTATATACACTTGTTTATTAAAAACTAAATTTCAGTGTAACGGTTTCGACAATTTAACGTTGTCTTCATCAGACACTAACTGCATAGAGCAGTTTGTGTCTGATGAAGACAACGTTGTCGAAACCGTTACACTGTAATTTAGTTTTTAATAAACAAGTGTATATACTCTGGTCAGAAGTGTTTATTATTTCTTTAGTGAGTTCCAGAGTCGTGATGGATAGAGTTGCGTGGGAAAAGTTAAATGTTAGAGATATTTATAATTAGGTTAAGAAATTATTACAATATTAGAAAAATCTAAGTTTATTTCACTATTTCATCTCCGTATTTGTAGCTCAGAGTTTAACTGGAGAATGCTCTTTAATTTTTTTTTTTTACTTTTTAAAAAATATATTGAAAACTTGTCAGACAACACGAAAACTTCCCAGAAATCTCTCTTTTGCGTTTG
Organism: Thermobia domestica; assembly: GCF_964235325.1. Classification (NCBI taxonomy): domain Eukaryota; kingdom Metazoa; phylum Arthropoda; class Insecta; order Zygentoma; family Lepismatidae; genus Thermobia; species Thermobia domestica. Next base: position 225,120,083 of record NC_137465.1, read on the forward strand.
AACTAAATTTCAGTTAAAGTCTTTGCTTTAAAGCACTCAAGACAAGCAAGGGAAAAAAAAAGAAGAAGTGAAAGAGTTTTTAGGGAAAGTGAAGTGAAGTGGAGTATTTGTGAAAGTTTTAATAGATAAAGGATTACACTGATCTTAAGGTTAAGCGCAAAATGGTTCCATTGAAGAGAAGAAAAGGAGAAAAAAAAAGAAAACACAGAAACCTAGTCACTTTAAGAGTTTTCTTCTCAAAAAGTGGTTGCAGAGAAAGGTTTTCACTTTCAATTACCTAACTGCTTACTTTACATGCTGTCTTCTTATTCTTTTTTTTTAATATTTTCTTTCTTTCTTTTTCTTTTTCTAAAATTATCTCCGCTTCTCAATGTATTTAAACAACAAAGAAAACACAGCGTATGAATCAAGTATTTCGTTTAGAAAAAGAGATTTATTCAAAGACTCAGAACATACCATGACTTTGTGATGGGTTAATCTGCGTAACCGAGGGAAACGAAATCGTCTTCAAAAACCTAAAGAAAATATTCTGAAACTACAGTACAAAATGTACAGAATGATATTCATAGGAGGTTTATAAATAATAAATCACCTAAGTGTAGCTAGATTTACAAACAGTACGTACACTCATGTCCAAAATTATTGTCGCATATCTATAATTGTCTTCTTGGAAGAATATAATTTCATAATGTTTTTGTAGGGTACTTTTAATACTGATACTATGTGTATAATCGGGAAATATATATTTGTAATAAATTTCATAGGAAAAGAGTTATAAATACGAAGATTAGAATGAGTAAAACAAAATGTTGGTAAATTGACAGGAGAGTTGTATTTTCGTTTTATTGTTCTTATTTACTGCTCTTTTGATATGAAATGTGCCACATACATGTCTTTGCCGATTATACACTTACTAACATTATAAGAAATACCGGGCGAATTCGTTATCAAATTATATTCCAACAACAACATATTTATAGACATGCGACAATAATTTTGGACATGAGTGTACATATCTATCTTAGGACTATATGTGTTAGATTTAGGAGTATGTGTAAAGCAGTTATGAGAAACCAAACGATAAGTGTTAAAATCTGGAAGTTAACAATGTATCTTTCACATACACAGCACATAAATTATTAAGCAATGTGTTTCAGGAGAATAAAAACTATCAAGTATTGTCGGCAACGAACATCATAATATTTAACGGCTGTTTCAGAAGAATAAAAGCTAACAATTATTGTTAGCAAAGAACATCATAATCTTAATGCTTGTTTCAGGAGAATAGAAAGTATGAATTATTCCCAGCAAGGAACATCATAATGTTTAATGGCTATTAAAGGAGAACAAAACCTATCAACTATTGTCGGCAACGAAAATCACAATACTTAACAGTTGTTTGAGGAAAATAAAAATATCAACTATTGTCGGCAACGAACATCATAATATTTAACGGTTGAAAAGGAGAATAAAAGCTAACAATTATTGTTAGTAACGAATATCATAATATTTAACGGCTGTTTCAGGAGAATAAAAACTATCAATTATTATCGGTTACGAACATTATAACATTTAACGGCTATATCAGGAGAATAAAAGCTATGAACTATTGTCGGTAAGGAACATCCTAATATTTAACGGCTATTTCATGAAAACAAAAACTATCAATTATTGTCGGCAACGAAGATTATAATATTTAACGACATAACATTTACTCTCTTCTCCTTTTTTCTCAAAAACTACGCATGATAATTTTTCTTCAAGTATATTATTTTGTCCACCTCCATGATGTATGTTGTCCATGTATATGTCTTTATTATTCTGTATTATTATAGGTGAATACAAGTTAAAATTTAAGAAACATTTATAGTTTGATCTTATATCTCATTAATCATAGCGTCATCTTAAAATGTCATAATGCAAATCTTGAGAGTGTATCTTAGTATACACTTTGTCTTAATACCATGGTATCTTTATCGTACAGAATAAAGATTTAGGTTAACGAAAAGATAAAGAAAAGAAAACAGCAATAACTTTTCTTCAATTTTTAAGAGAAATATGTTTGAGAATTTAAACTCATCTATATAATAATTTTGTGTCGCTTAATAAGACCTACGGTTTGGTATGTGCAGTGACGTACGCAAGGGAGGATTAAACTTCTGATTTAATTTCTCTTAAGCAGGATATTGTGGGAAAATATTCATTACTAAATTTGAATGTACTAAATTAGAATGTATACAAAAATCATCTTTGTTCTAAAAGGAAGTACATTTGAGTAATCTAATTTGACTAGAGAAACTCGACATGCAACACTGGGAATGTATCACAACTTTAAACACTTCGGTCCGTTATACTAATCAGCATTAGAATTAGGAATTAGATTCTAGGTTTGCAGCATGTATGATCGGTCACTTATGAGGGATGACGTCTATCGTTGATCATCCTGCCCGGGGAAGAAGACAGGAAAGTCGTACGAAGGAAGTGACCTGGAACCGTTATGTAAGGTACCATACCGTCATTCGCCTGATAAGAATGACTAAAACCTATTAAAACCTAATTGACGATGGCTGATTTGAAAAAGATTTTATACTTTTTTGATTTGAGTGTTCCCACCGGGAGTTGAATCCAGGGCCACTCGCACCCGTTATAATAATAATATTGATTCGAGTAAAATTAAATTATTTCTTTGCTATAGCACATGCCTGCTCTTGTTGTAAATTTCATTTTGTTCAGAATTTGCCAAAAACTATAGTATTTGGCAGGGGCGGATCCAGGACCAACTTATGGGAGGGGCGGTGGGTTGTCATACTGCTACTTTTAAGGGCTCCAAACTTTGCGATGGGTTTTATTTATATACATAAAATAAGAAAGCTTGCTATTCTGTGGGGGGGGGGAGATCGGCCCCCTATGGATCCGCCCCTGGTATTTGGATCTCTTCATCTTCCATTTTTTGTACTTGCTTCTCGTGATTAAATAGAAATTAATAATTTGAAAATTAAATCACAGAAATTAATTTTAGTATCATTATAAACAATTAAGTGTTAAGAAGGTATTTGATATAAATAATGCTTTTTGCCCCTTATTATCAAGAATTTAACTTTAGAACATCGTCTATATATGGTATATGGCTTCAGAAATGACCAGATCTTGTTAGATAGCAAGAAAACGTTTTAGAAACTCTCTCTTACGCGTTCGAACTATATGTCAGTTATTTTTTTATAAGATGTTTGTTTTAAAGCAGTAGTTTTCAACGTGGGTGTTAACGCTCTCCAGAAGGCATTCTTGTTTCCAAACGGGACGCTGGAATGAAAGAGGGCGATAAACTATCTAGGAGAAGTTTGAGATTTCATGACTTACTAAGCTTTTTATTATTGATGAATGTAAAGATGATTGCGCATTAAGCAAATTATAAAAAACAAATATACTTTTTAAATAATAATAATAATAATAATAATAATAAATATTGGGAAAGAATTTCCCATTATTCAATTGAGTCTATTTTTCTCTTGGATTACTTTGGTCATATATGGAATCGTGAGATTAAACACTGGAAAGTCGGAAAATAAAGACCACTCATGCGATGTCTGGCTAAAAGAATAACGGACTGGTGTCAAGTACTGTTCTTTGTGACAAACGTACAAATTAAAGGCGATTTTCTTCAATATACTTCCCTCTCATCTCTATACAGGTTTCCATACGAAGTTCCATTGCTGGAAGCAGTTGTGGAAATCTTCAGGTGTCACTGTCTTGAGTACTGCTGACATCTTCTGCTTCATTGTACCATAATCTGAAAAAGAGTTTCCTTGAGAGATATTTTCACTTTCGACAAAAAGAAAAAAATCGCACCGAGGTCTGGCGAATAAGGGGGGTGTTCCAATACTGGAGTCTTAATAGCTGCCAGAAACTTATTAATGGTCAAAGAAATGGCAAAGAAGCATTGTCACTATCCGTTGTTCTTCCACAAGACGGCTTTCCTTTCTCACACGTTACCGCAGCTTCAGCAAAACCTGCTGATAATACTGCTTATTCCCTGTCTAATCTGATGGTACTCGTTCAGTCAGGAGCAGGCCATTGATGTCAAAGAACACAATGAGCATGACCTTCACTGTCGATTTGCTCTTGCGTGCCTTTTTCATACGCGGTGATGAAGGAGTTTACTACTTCATGGATTGCATTTACTTTTCAGGATCATACTAAAAATTCCACGTCTCATCATCAGTGACGATTTTTGTTGTTAACAAGTTCGGTTCTGCTTCTAGGCATTCTATTGTGTCACTGCACACGTGCTTATGGGAGTTTTTCTGCTCTTGGGTAAACCTATTTTAACGCAAACTTTGCGCATGTTCAAATTGTCGTGCAGAATTGCACGGACAGACTCTTTATTGATGCGCACCATGTCTGCTATTATTCGTATGCCTGTGAACTTTGAAAACAATTGCACTGACTTTTGCCACATTTTCCTCTGTTGTTGTGACAGTACGTTTCAGTCTTTCATCATCATCAACTTTCTTGTGTCCCTCGCTGATGCGTTTGTGACACTCCAACACTCACGTACGTGACATCGTGTTATCACTATACACATCCTTGAACACATCCAGACACACTCACTCGGCACTTTCTTTAATTTCACAAGGAATTTCAAATTAATGCACTGCTCCAATTTCACATTTGTCCTTCTTAGGGCAAATTGATTACACATCTCTCTTCAATTCCTGTTTGCAGGCTAAAACCGACTGAGAGTGACAACACATTTATATCATTCTCTTCTCGAAGGTTCAAGGTTGCTTTGCGCGCATGCACTCTTCACTACTCCACGTATACTACAGACAGTGTTGTCACTCTTGTTATTTCTTAGCTAGGCCACATATACTATATTATAAGACTGATTTCAAGAATTGAAGCCCTCTTCTGGTTCCCAGATTGTTTCATTCAAAACTGATATTCAGCCTTTGTGTGGTAGGATTTGGTTAAGATGACGAGAGACATTCAGGACAATCACATTCACTCAAGGGGGCTCTAGAATCAGAAAGGTTGAGAACCACTGCTTTGAAGCACTCAAAGTAGTGAAGTAAAGTGGAGTATGCTTAAAAGTATTAATTGATAAAGGATTGCACTGATCTTGAGATTAATGCAAAATTGTTTCATTAAAAAATGGAAATAATAATAATAATAATAATAATAATAATAATAATAATAATAATAATAATAATAATAATAATAATAATAATAATTTATTTTATTTTTTATTTATTTATTCACTTTCCTTTGGCCCCAACGAGCTAATGCTCACATTAAGGGGCAGTACAATCCAATACGTACATACTTCAATAATAATATAACATGACAATATATGTTTGTCATAGACTAAAAAGAGACAAATAAAATAAAGAAAAAAATAAACAATAATGGAAATAAAGTACATTATATATATATATATATATATATATATATATATATAAGAAAAGGAAATACATGGTAAATACTAATACCCGGAACAATAATAGAAATTCAAAATATTGCATAAGATGTTAACTTGAATAACAATATATGAAATACATGAACAGAAACTTTTATAGTTATGGATTATATATGTAATTTACATTAACAACAAATTCAGGGAAATATCATATAGCGTGACAGTTATTTACAATGAGCTATAAACTGCTCCCAGTAATGCTGTGTCACCTGTTTCTTAAATATATACTCACTACAACACTTTTTAAGTTTATCTGGAAGGTCGTTATACGTTTTGAGTAGACTGTATTTGACACTCTTTGTGCCATAGTTAGTTGAGTTCATTCTTCTTATATGTAGTGCATTTCTACGTCTAGTATTGTATTCATGAATATCGTTATTTTTTTGAAGCCTGAGATTAATATGTGTCTGGGAATTTATAATTTTGTAGATTAAAATACTTGTTTGAACTTTTGTAATTAAATTTAGTGGTAATATTCCTGAGGCCATGTACAAACTATTGCTGGAATATCTGGGAGGTAATCCATACATTGACTTTATTGCTTTCTTTTGGAGAATTGCTAATCTCTTTATATCTGATTGCCTACCATTCTGCCAGATTACCGATAAGTAAGATAGGTGGGATTGAATGAGTGAATAGTATACTGCTCTAACACTTGAATTTGGTACGATATTACGTAAACGACTGAGAACTCCCACAACTGGTGATGTTTTCTGTGTTAACATTAATATATGTTTGTCCCATTTCATATTTTCATCCAGTACCAGACCTAAGTATTTTACAGTACGTGCTCTGAGTATAGTCAATTCATCTACCTGTAGTTTTTCAGGGATCCGTGTTTTAAATGAAGGCTTATGAAACACTAGAAACACTGTTTTGGAGGGATTAAGCACCAATTTGTTTTCGCAAAATGTTTAAATCGTATTTTATATTACACAATAGTTCTTGGACAGAGTTTTCAACATAAAGTATTGTTTTGTCATCTGCAAATAAGGCAACTTTACCTTTGAGGTTTAACTTCTTTATGTCATTTATATAAATCAAAAGTAATAGTGGACCTAAAACTGACCCTTGTGGCACACCATGAAGAACTGGTAATGCAATGCTCTCTTGACCATTAACATACACATATTGTGTTCTATTGTTCAGGTAACTTTTAAACCATTTCAGAGTCACTCCTCTTATTCCAGTTTTTTCCAATTTTTTAATCAAGATTGCATGGTCAACTGTATTGAAGGCCTTTTTTAAGTCAATAAATAACCCTGCTGCTAGTTTATTGTTGTCTAAAGCCTCTTCTACTTCAATTACTAAATCAACAGTTGCATTTAATGTACTGCACTTTTTCCTGAATCCATATTGGTGTTCGTAAAAGAAGTTAAATGACTCCAGATACCTAATTACCTTATTGTATACACACTTTTCTATTATTTTTGACATACAGTTTAGAATGGAAATAGGTCTGTAGTTACCTGGTTGTAATTTATCACCCCCTTTAAAAACTGGTACAACTTTTGCTACTTTACACAAAGCCGGAAATGAACCAAACTCAAAAGAAAGATTAATGAAATCAGCTAAACAGTATTTTAATGTATTTTTACATTTTTTAAAAATTTCGTTGGTAAGATTATCTTTTACCGTATTTCTTTTCATCTTTAGTGAGTTAATAACAGCTAACACTTCATCAGCAGTCACAGGCTCGAAGTAAAACGAATTAACTCTGCTTTGATTACCGTACTCTTGGTCATGTACTTTAGAGATTTGAGATACCAAGTCTATTCCTACATTTGTGAAATATTTATTAAGTGCGTTAGGTACTTCTTGGTCTACTATTTCTATTTCACCAACACGTAATTTAGCCACTTCTGATTTTTTATGCTGGGTTGTGTTTGTTAAAATCTCTTAACTACTAACCAAAATTTTCGAGGGTCATTTATATTATTCATAATTTGTTCGTGATAAAACGCATTTTTTAGATTTCGTTTCTCTTTCGTAACTAAATTTCTCACGTTCTTGTACTCTTCACGTATGAAATTATTTCCAGGATATTTTTTGTAAGAACAAAATATTTATCTCTTCTACGTATTAGTGATAATAAATGTTCAGTCATCCAACTATTTTTGTAATACTTACGAGTTTTAACTATATTTTTGCCATTAATTGTAGCTTTTTGAATTCCAACATTTATATACGAAATTAATTGATTATAGCATTCATCGATGTTATTCCCATCAAAAGTTAACTCATTTCTTAAAAAATAATCATTTGCTTTCTTAAAATCAATTTTAGCACAACTGTTTTGAACCTCTAGCTTAGTCGCTGAAGACTGGACCTGAGTTAAGTTAGTGTTCATAATTAAGATATTATGATCGCTAAGATCTATTGCTATATTATTAATTTGCACCTCATGTTCTAGTTTGTTAATAATGACATGGTCAAGTAAAGATTCACTTTTATCTTTACTTAATAATAATAATAATAATAATAATAATAATAATAATAATAATAATAATAATAATAATAATAATAATACAAACCTTGATTCCTTAGAGTTTTCTTTTGAAAAATGGTTAGAAAGGAAGTTTCTCAATTTGCTTTAAATTATTATCTAAGTACCTTCCTTATACAGTATGTGTTCATCCTGTTGTTTTTATCTTTTTTTTTTCTTTAATTTTATCGCCTGCTCCTAATGTATTTAAACGTCAGAGAAAGCACAGTATCTGGTTTACAAAAGAAGTTTGTTCAAGCACTCAGAAGCACTGCATTTGTGACTTTGTGATATGTAAATCTGTGTAACTGTGACAAAAAAAGAAGAGAAAACGTTTCGTCAGTTGTGTTACTACAGAGAAGTTAAGTTAGTATAAATTTTTATTTTACCAGTAACATTTACGAGAACAAAGCTTGATAGAGTGCCTGAAAGCTGTGTTACAAGAATCAGTGCTTTATTTAGCGTACCTTCTCTTAGCTTGTTCGCGATAGAATTTAAAGTTATTTTCCTCTAGAACCGCCACAGGCTTTTGCAAAGCACAAGGAATACATGCAAACACCTGTCACGGTACAAAATGTGTCAGAGATCAAGCTAAATTTTATATGAACCAATAACAATGTTTATCTGAAAAATCTTTCTTGGAATGACTAAGGTACATATGATTTTGATTTGATTTGAGTTTAGAATCCTTGTAGCAGCGAGGCTCTATGAGACATGGATCTCCACTTTAACATGGTCTGCGAACAACATGAGCTGTCACCAGAAATTAAAACTGGGTCTTCCGTGTGAGAGGCGCATAGGCTAACTACATAGTCACTAGGAACTTTAAGTATATTTGAGATTATAAACAAGCAGCTCCCCTAGTTTTATTACAGGCATTACTACAATGAAATGCCCAAACGCATGAGATTGTATCATAAGCTCAATTATCATTGAGCTTATCGATTGAGAGCTAAGGCAAGTAAGCACGAGAACTTAAAGCTGAGAGTGAATCACAGCCTGAAACCGTGTGAGCGCAAGTGGCAATAACAAGAGTGGATGGAATCATGAGCGAGTGTGCGATGGAGAGCGAACGCTGCTAAGCCCAAGGTCTTCAAGACGGTATCGAATCGAAGTCTGAGTCTGTGTGAGCGCGAGTAGCAGTAACAGGATTGAATGTGAGTCTGAGAGAGTGTGAAAGCCACATTAAAAAGATAGTAAGTCCATGCTCTTAGCTAGCACGAGATCAACGAAGTAAATTGGCATGATATAAATTTACCACAATCCTAATTGAGGTTAACGAATTAGAATCTTGATTACAAAAGTGGCCATTGGACAACTTATACTTTATTACCCCACTTCAACATATTCGAGAGGAGAGTTGATAAATCAGAATACGCCTGATTTGAAGAAGACAAATGTTTTACTACACGTTGCAACGATTTGCGGAGGGTTAATTAGTATTTAAAAAATTCCCTGTAATTATAGGTCTGTTCTAACACCCTACCCAAGAGGCGTAATGAAAAATGCCCATTGTGGAGAAGCTCACCCCCCAGTTATACGTACTGATGCGTTCGATTCCCGGCGGGAGCTCATGTGGTTCGGATTTCGGATTCCACGTTAATCACTAAGTCCACGTATCATATAGCCTCTCTGCTGAACGGGGATGTTAAACTCAAAATTAACTCAACTCAACGTGCTGGTGGGTGGAACACCTGGGTGGAAAGAGTCTAGAATTTGATCTACTGTCGAGAAGGAAGCGTATAAGGCAAGCTTACTTCCCTATAATAATATTCGGATGTGTCCCAATTCCACCAGGTACGGATTCGTCACAATCCAATTCAGACAACCCCAATTTAGCAGGAACCTCATAAAACCAGGAAATGGCTCGAGTCCTACTCCATTATTATGTAAAAACGTACTACGTGCACTACTCGTTTTTATTAAATGACAGATTCACGTCTTACTAGCAAAAGAATGGTAAGAAATTGGGAATCACGAATGCAAAGTTGGTTAGAATTATAGTTAAAAGCTAGATCATATTTTTAGTAAGTTTACTATCTAATCAGAATATAAAAAACGGCTAGGTTTAGCCATATTGTTAAATTAGGCAATACTACGTACAAGGGACGTCAAACACCTATCAACCAATAACTATCTCTTTTTTCTAAATTTTCGGGTTTGAAAATGTAAATCTAAAATAGCCTCAACAAAGTTGATGGTAGGAAAAGATTAACAAGAGTACTATCCTTGAGAGAAAGGAACACTTTGATTTTCTGTGGTCAGGTTGTATGTGTATTCAAAAATTTAACTTAATGAATTTTCTCAGCAGAAGAGTAAGTTATTACGTGTTTATTTTGAATATATTCTGTGTTTGTAAACATTGTGAATATAGAGGAATATTAGGAATATACAGGTCGCAAGTGGAACATTACGAATTCCAAATACTGTGGAACACTTAGTTCACTCATAGGGAATAGAGTTGAAAGTCTGCGCCGGTTTTATGTCTCCTAAACGGCCAACAGATGTTCGATTACGTTCAAGTCTAGTGGGGTCACAGGAGGTGTTCAACTTCATTCCTGTGTTCCTCAAACTAAGCCACAACAACTCTAACTGTATGAATGGACACATTATCAACCTGAAACAGGGCGTCATTACCCGTAAATATTATTTGGACTGCAAGATGCCTTACGTGGAAGGACATGATAACGGACAGTGTCTAGACTAGTAAGCGTTACCACAGGACTCACTGAAAAAACAGAATATTGAAGCCCACATCATCAGAGAGCCTCAACCATGTTTCATGGTTGGGCGGAACACGTGGACGATGACTCGCCCCGTCATATAACCTATTTTCAATCACCCGCAATCCATGTTCGTGGCCACGGGGCTAAAAGTTATGGCCTTTTCTCTATGATTTCGTCAGTAAAATCCAACCCCGTATGCCCATATCAAGTATCTCAAGGCAGATTGTGATCACAGTCTATGCTTATGGGAAATGCTGCTTGATCCTCCGTCACTCGCATCACAGTCACACAATCTGCGATTCTGTGTGACAGTGTGCTTTAATGCTTGGCGAGATCTGTCATCGACCTCTTTTTTCCTATTTTTATCACTGCTTCTCTTCGCGGATGGGGTTTTACAATGATTTTTGTAGGTCATCGTCGTCTTTGACACTGTTCTTTGCGACACACCCAACACATTTGCCACTTTCTCACGCTTAAACCACACAACTAAACGCTAACAGTTTGCCGTCTTTGGAAATCACAGAGGTTATTCATTTTACACTATCACCATCTGCGTACTTCTCTGCGCACTTTGCCGTCCTACTGCTTGCTCTTCACGTAGCAAAGACAAGTGCCCTAACACACCACCACTAACAGCCCGGCGCTTTTGTCGCCGCTTTATCGTTGGCAACAAAGACGTCTGCTATGTTTTCAACCCCATGTGATTCTGTTACTTTGATAATCACCTCCATATCTGTCTTTTGTCATATTTTGTAATATTTTTGGGTACACGTAACTGGTTATTAACAAGAATGAGAAGTGGGTAAAATGATTCCTTGGGCCTAGCTACGTAGAAGACGGCTTTCTGTATTTGCTGAGCTGTTTAACAAAATGATTAAATGTCATGACGATAAGAGATGGCGGCAAATGTTTGTTCTTTTTAATATTGCATCAATGTCAAAGAATCGATTCCATATCCACATTCATATTTTTCTCAAGCCCTAAGTATTAGTATAACTACTTCTTCTAATACTGGAACCTAATGGAGATAAGTGGGTGGTAGCAGTTACCAACGATTTTGCTCACTCACTTGTGATACGTCATTATTAGTATTATTTATTACCACTCAGTTATTCTCCTAATTCATAAATGATTGCTTTCGATTTTCCTTCCGACGTAGTGTAACACTCATAGTGGAGTATATTTACGTTGTAATCCAGAATTTTAGATCAAACTAAAACAAAACAGGGGCGCCTGGACGACAAATCAAGAAAATTCAAGGGACTCAGATTATGTTGATAAACAGCATTTTTAAGAAAATTAATGTTAATTCAGATATTTTAATAATGATAAGGCACGGCTAACAAGTAAGTAAAATTTGTTTATTTATTTCATAAGGACAACATAACAGCCTTAATGCCCAGTTATAGTGTCGTATACAAAATTATCTAACATGCATTATTATACATACTCAAATATACGCAGTTTAATTATGCAAAAGTTATTGCCTGACAATTGTTTTGAACTTGTTTTCGGATATACTAAATGCATGTATTACTATATGAAATCTGATCATTTCGTTACATGAAGCACACATTACCTACAGAGGAAACTTATCTAATATGTTAATTCTTGTTTTTCTACGATAGAATGTCCCAATGTTTGCTGTTCTAGTCTTACCTGTTGGAATACGTAATAATACTTCTGAAACTAATTCTGAACAGTGAATTTTACCGTTTAGTAATTTATTTCATGGGGGACATACTTTGGGTAGAAACCGGTTTTCCTGTATTCAAGCATTTTAAAAAATGTATATTTAGCATTGCATCAGAATATTTACTGACATTTGATGTCTAAACAGTACAACAGTATCCTAATTTTGACTTCACATACAAAAAATAAAGTATTATGAATGCTGATTCTTTGTAGAAATACTGCCCTGTCCTATAAATTAAACCTAGTTTCTATATGCACTACTCGTTATTGCGTCAACGTGTTGAGTAAAGATTAATTTGCTATCAAATATAACTCCTAAATATTTGATAGTACTTGGGTTAAAGAAGGAAGTGCTACTTATTGTACAGGTAAAGTTAATTGGATTTTCTTTCCTCGAGAAAGATACAGATTTACATTTGGATACATTCAGGACTAATTTATTCCTATCACACCATATTTGAACTCTCAGTAGATCTTATTGAAGTCTATTCACGCAGTCGCTAATTGGACTTACTTTGGAGTATGATGTGAAATTGTGGGCAAAAATGAAAAACTTGATGAGTTTTAATGCACAGAGAAATATAATTAATAACAAGAAGAAACAATAAGGGACGTAGATTAGATCCTTGAGGGACTCCCGATAGGGTATTGAACTTGAAATTACCAGTAATGTAAAACATCGTCTAGACCTACGATTATTCACCTGGAATCCTCACCAGTCCTCTTTGAATATATATATATATATATATAAATCTTGGAATTTAATATTTGTATCATTATTTGTATATTCTATGCTATTACTATGTTGATGTATATCAAGTTCAAACTAAGCAAGAATAGCACTCGATTTCAATAATTCAAAATTATGTTTTCATTAACGTTTATGTTTTAACTACAAAAGCCATTCACTTTAAAAAATTGATATAATACCAACTTCTTTTATCTTACATTATGATCATAAATTCCATATTTAAATCTAGGAGTACAGAATAAACTCTGGTTGTTTCTCATTACACACTGAGTGGTAAGGGCGCTTGGGAATTCTCGTCCCGGGCGATTACAGCCCACGCAACGGCCCTGAAAGAAACTGTATATACGAGGCACGTCCAGAAAGTGGGTTCCTTTTGGTAATAAAATTAAATTGTGTACAGATACAGAAAAAATATTTATTTCACAAAATTCTACAACTCTTAAACTACTTTTCCACATACCTGCCGAAATTTTGCAGGCATTTGTCATAGCGTGGCACAAGGTTTTGTATACCTTCTTCATAGAAGTTTGCCGCCTGTGTCTTCAACCAGTTGGAAACAGTTTCTTTCAGTTTGTCGTCATTGTTGAAGTGTTGACCGCCAAGCATACCATATTACATACCGAGAGTGAGTAAACATCACAAATTTGCCGATAAATTTCACTTGGTTTCACTTTCCTCGCATTCAGAATCACCGCTCTGATTTCACAAGCGGTGGGATTTTCAATCAACACCGACATTGTAAACAAGCACAACAAAGCGTACATGACTGACAGCGATCTCCAAATGGCGCACGTTTCTTCTCCTTGATACAGAGCGTCTACCGCGCATGTGCGGAACTGCGATCGCAGCGGAGATAAATTGAAACGGAACTTACTTTCTGGACGTGCTATGTAGCTCATAAGTCGAAACGTTGTGCAAAACAACACAAGTCTCAGAAAATTTCGCTGAAGTAAACGGAAATATGGCGTCATTAACACAGACAGAATTTATCCCTTAAATTTTAAATCGTCGTATCCTATTGATATTTTTAGATAGAAACTTCGTTCTTGCTTTATGTAACAGAAAATATATTAGAAATTGTTATTTATAGTGGCCATTCGTCATATGCTATCGATATCTTCTAATATGATGCCTTAAATAAAATGATTTTTTTCTCAATCTTTGTTTAAGGTTTAGCTGTATAACTTTGAAATTGATTCAAAAATATCGTGAAGTAATTATGATTTAGTGTTTTACGTGCTTTCCAACTAGCTGGAAACGTTTGTTGCATCTCTGAAACTGACGGAGCTAGAAATTTTAAGTGGATCTGTTTGTGATTGATGACAACTTTTAAAAACGTACACTTGACAATCAGTTATGATGATATGAATGACAGTGAACAATACTTATATTGCTACTAACAGCAACAATATTTGGGATAATTAGTACTATTATCTACCACAAATAAATGTGAAACATATAATTTAGGGAATCTCCTTAAGGGGAGTTGTATGCCATCATCATTCGGAAACCTAGTTCTTTAATACTGGAAAATATTTCCTATTACATAATTCAATGCAATTGACTGGACTCGTGATTTTCATTGGATTTTGTTTTTATTATATGAAAGGGGCCCTCGGTGGCTGAGTGATAGAGCGTTACCCTCTACTGGATGGGATCCTTGCTTCGTTCCAAGCTCGCGCCCAGAAAACATTATAGTGGACAAACCCCATGTGCGTAGGTTTTCTCGGAGTTCTCCCGTTTCCTCCCACTTTTTTCATTCCACCTTTTCATTAATTTTTCATCATTCCTGTCTTCTTTAGCCTAGCCGGCATAATCGTGGGACGTAAAACTTAAAGATTCCATTTCATTTCGATGTTTTGAAATTGTTTTTGGACAATTGTGTTTGCTATTGCACAAAGCTATTTTAAATAATAAAACGAACACTTATGTTTAATACACTGACTTAAACCTGCACTATTACCAGAAGTTCCTTTCTGTCTCTTTTTAATTCTCTGATATAACAACTCACAAGAAGAAAAATGTAAAATTTCATGAAGATTACAAATAGAGGAAACTTTCCATTTGTTCATTCAAAGTTATTTCTCGTTAAATATTATTCATAACGTTTACTTATCTCCATAAATGATTCTTCTTCCACGGTACACTAGCGTCTTACAGCGTTCCCTAAACAGTAATGATGTTAGCTTGTTGAACTAGCAACTGTAATAACAATCATATTACGTATGTCGTTTGTGGCACGACAAATACAGTACCTACAAACGCATCAGAGAGCCTGTGGACAGAAAACTCTGTTTGTCTACATTCATAACGCTACCACGTGTGCACTTACTCTCAAATCTAACGTAGTTGTTGTAGCTTAAGTAAATATTACTTTTACTTTTTGTTTTTAACATTTCCATTTATTAGTGAAGGAAAAATTAGAATATCTTTGTTACGCGTACTATTTTGCGTTTGTTTACTATCACTTTCTATAGTAGTGCTTCAGCTTAGTTGAAATGTAGAAAAATAAGAAAAGAATGATAATTTCACAGTTAGACCAGTGCAATTAAATAAAAATGGTTTAAAGCCAGAATTTAATAATAGAAAGCTAAAAAATTGGTAGAGATATTCAAAACGTTGTCGAAAATCACATATTCAAAGTTTCAGAAAATCCCATTTGGAGAAACCGAGATGCGACGTTATCAAGGTGACCACCTACAGAATTTATCCCTTAAATTTTAAAACGTCGTATCTTCTCTACTTTTTCAAGATAAAATTTTTTATCTTGCTTCATTTGACAGAAAATACATTAGAAATTTTTATTTAATGCGATTATATGTCATATACTAACGATATCTTCAAATATAGCGTCTTAAAATGAAACGAATGTGCATTCTCAATTTGTGTTTTAAGATTTAACTGTGCATATATTTGGGGGGGACGTGGTGGCTCTGTGGTACAGCGTTCACCTCTGGTGCTTGGGGTCCCGGGTTCGATCCCAGCCTCCACCAAGTGAACCTTGTGGTGGACAAACACCGTGTGCGTGGGTTTCCTCGGGGTTCTCCCGTTTCCTCCCACTTTCTTCATTCCATCATTTCATTCATTACTAATCATTACCGTCTCCTTTAGCCTAACCGGCATAACCGTGGGACGTAAAACTCGAAGATTTCATTTCATTTTCATTTTATGCATATATTTAAAATGAATTATTGTATGGGTAAACGTCCGGCAGCTGTCGTAATTTGCCGTTTTAGAAATCAAACATCGAGCTTAGAACCATTGTTCTATCTCAAAAATCAACGAAGCCAGTCAAGTTTCATTGCTTAACCATTTAAATCATTGTTAACAAGTGGTGACGTCAAATAGAATGCGCATATTTCCTTTGCGATCTCCAAATTGTTCAGGTGGAAGATATCAGCGCTGTTCATCCGCAACTACAAAGTGTCAAAGATGAATGATCTATTTATTGTATTTTATTTTATTTATTTATTTAACAATCGCCAGATACAGTTTAGGGATCATTTTATACTGGATATCTGACAACAACAGCAACATTGGAAAAGAATTTGGGAAGGCATCGGCCAGGGCCTGTGTAGTAGGTACCATCACGGCATTTGCCTGTTGGGACAGGAAAACCCTGGAAAACCTCAGTCAATACGGTCACACTGGAAATCGAACCTACGACCTCCTAAATGCGATGTCTACACTCTACCACTTGAACTACTTCGCTCGGTCCAGGAGGTTGGAATCCACGCTTCAAAGAACATGAAGTTCTGTTTCGAATGAATATATGGATGCTATGAGTAAAACAAATCAGAAAGAATATGACACTTCAACCTTGTCCTAGTAAAGGTAATAACAATGTTATAGCTTCTTGAACGCAGTGGAGCAATATATGAAAATTAATTTTTAAAACAATCATCTACTACGACTTTCCATCAGCTGCTGTACACTAAAATGATAGACATGGATGTAGTGATAGTAGAAGACAGAGTTTCACGATACCATTTACGTATAGAATTCGATATACCTTTTAATGAGCGGATATGATATGCTAGAGCTATCCATGTGCATTTTCTGACGCAGAATTTGCTTGTAAACCTGTTACTAAATTATTAAAGTAGGTAAACATATAATTCATAGACTGAAATATATGCGCTCAGAGATCCTTCAGATATGTATTATTATTGGAAAACATAAGTACATCTCAATGTCTACTGGACAGTCAAAATACGCTACACGAAACAATATACAATCTATTTGTCTCAAATCGAACTACCGAATTAGGTGCGCAATGTTGCAAAGTGGTTAACATTATGTGTATTTTTACTACATCAGGACGCTTA
This sequence comes from Thermobia domestica, assembly GCF_964235325.1. Taxonomy (NCBI): domain Eukaryota; kingdom Metazoa; phylum Arthropoda; class Insecta; order Zygentoma; family Lepismatidae; genus Thermobia; species Thermobia domestica. Next base: position 225,137,544 of record NC_137465.1, read on the forward strand.
GGGAATTAGAATATTTACCTCTACAACGTCCGGCGTATGACCTCTTTCTTACGTGCTTCGAGCTACTTTAATTATACGAAGTCTGCCCACAGTTACTTACAATAGATCTTGAAACTAGAAACAATCATATCTCTTGAAGAATTTAACAAATCATAATCATAGTTATTGGGCAAAAGAAGAACTACGAAATGTTGGTAAGCAATGTGGACTTTTATTTCAATCGAACAAGTGGTAATGTGTGCAATCAAAGCAAGTTTATGGACGAAGAACGACCCTAATTTTTGATGCGAAAACTGCAACAGTGTTTTCATTACGACCTCCGAATAACATGCCAAAGTGAAAGAATCTAGGAAAGATAATAAGGATATTTGATAGATGATGATATGGTTGCACTAACACAATCCTTTTAAGATCTTGTGAAGTTTGATGTCCACTGGTATGGGCTTACAAGGGAGGTTCGGGAGAAAACACTCGTCTTCAGAGAAACTAAGCATACCATTTTAGAGACTATTTAATGCTGATTACAACAAGCTATTAAAATTCCTGTTTATTGAGAACTGTTCGAGACATTTAACTTGAAACTTTATATGAAAAAGCGAGTATATGCGCATTTAAACGAGGTAAGTACAACATTATTAGCAACGAACATTGACATACGAATTGAAATCTATCGGAGGTAACAGAAAAAAGTTTTGCAATAACTAACGGGTTTATTAGTTAAAATTAGTCATTATATTGTTCACAATAATGATGAAGATGAAAATTGATCACTGTTGTTCTTCTGTTCTATGAAGAAATGACGCAGGCAAAAGACTTCTTTGCACTATGAACATTTTATATGTGCAATTACGTTGGGTCCGTCAAGGGAACAGTTCGCATAACCAAAGCGAAAAGCAAATGCGACAGGTAATTCAAAAAGTATATAATTTATTTGGTAACCTACCTTGTGGAACGCAAACTGGAACAATCCAATGTATCGCGGTGATCGGAACTGATTCATTAGCATGGACACGAACTTTATTTGATTGTTTCGCATGTGCACTCATGCCCAAAATTGTTGTGGCATGCGTATACATATGTTGTTGTAGCAATATAATTTGATAACGAATTCGCCCGGTACTTCTTACAGTGTTAGTATTGTATAATCGGCAAAGACATGTATATGTCAAATTTCATGTCAAATGAGCAGTAAATTAGACCAATAAAAGAAAGCAAAATTTACTTATCCATTTAGCAACATTTTGTTTTACTCATTCTAATTTTCGTATTTAGAATTAATTTCCTATGGAATTTTCCACAAATATACATTTCCCGATTATACACATTGTATCAGTATTAAAAGTACCCTGCAAAATCATTGTCAAATCATATTCTTACAGGAAGACAATTCTAGATATGCGACAATAATTTTGGACATGAGTGTACATGATAATGTCCGGATGAAGAAGTTTCAAACTATGTACAATTTTCCTGCCATTGGTTGGAATCCAAACACATGTCCAAAATCGCGTGCAGTTCTTTGGTATATTCTGAAGCATTACGTCTTTGCCATCTGTCATCCAACTTGCAATGGACAATTTGTCTGGGAATGGACCCCAGTGATCAAGCAGTAGCAAGTTCAAACCATCACAACTGCATAATAACGATAGGTCGCTAGGAGGCGCAATCGTGCATTTGACTTTGAATCTGACGAAAATTTCTCAACCATAGAGGGATTTTTTTAGCTTGTTTTAGTCAGCATGCACTGAGAAAAATCCGTTCTCCGAACAGCGGTATATTGTACAAATATACAGAATCCTCTTGCTTACTACAGAAATCAGTACGTATTTTATCCGTATGCTACGTAGGCACTGCCCTTAGGTGTTACATCATGCCGTTGCAGGATGTCTGATATCTAACGGTCCTCCTTATATTACATACATATATGTATGTTACCTTCGTCAGCTATATGTTATATACATCCATTTGTATGTGAGATCCTAACCGCCTATATTGTTTCAAACAGAAAGTTCGAACATTTATACAGAAAGTATTATAAAACATGAGTTTTCAGCTATACCTTTGCTGTACGTTAAGTGCAAAAACTACAGGATTTACAAATATAACATACAATTTCACGTACAACGCATATATTTTTTCTCAGTGTGAATTGGTCTTTTAAATGGAATGCTTAGTTTTTCTGCAAGCGAGTGCTTTCTTCCGAACTTAACTTATTAGTGGGTTAGGGCAGGGTGAACTATGATAAAACTCAAGATCAAAGTGTAGCTGCGAACAAATAAATTGTGGGTCTACGCTTAAATGACATCCATGTTATGGCAAGGGACAAGGTTCCAACACTTGAAAATGTAGCCGAAATCATAAGACATACAGAAAGAGATATTGGAATTTACCCAAATCACCTTTAGTATCGTATCCTACGTGTCCTGATCGAATGTTTAAGGTATGAGTCGGCCACAATGACTGCACAGTGATGCAGCGTAAAATTTTTGTTTTAGTATGCAATATTCGATATTATATATTGATTTTGTGATATGACATTAGTGACGCAAATTCTGAGCTCTGAAATCAGCTATGGCCCACATATGTATTTTTCATCATCAAATGTTTTTTTTTTACGCATATTGTCCGTTGTTGAAGTCAACAAAGTTTCCGAAGACTGATACGGAATTCGGCTCCTACTTAGACTATTTTTTTTTATCTTTGTACGTCTTTCCGTCCATTAACTACACTGTTATCCTATTATCAATTGTTAAGGATTGTGTATGACAGTGCTGATGGCTGGCTGACTTCTACCATATACATAATATCCAATTATATAAATTCGTGTAAATTCCCTCAGCTCCTAACAGCACGTCCTCACACCATGGTGTCACTTTTTGTACTATATGCTCTTGTTACGTCGTAACCGTTGGCCGTTGCTATTCGTTAAATGTTTCTGTGAAATGCTCTAGACTTCCTGATGTCCGTTTACTTATGCCAGGATAGTGTACCCTTAAGGGCGCACTAATGGGGAGATCTACTGTGTCTGGATCTCCCCCGCTCCCCCGCAAAACATCCTAACTCAACATAAATGTGTACACGTTCTCAATAAAAGTATACTTGTTTAACAAGGAAATAATTTATGTAGCATGAAACTTTGATCTTACATGGGTTCGATTCCCGGCGGGAGCTCATGTGGTTCGGATTCCACGTTAATCAGTAGGTCCACGTCTCATATAGCCCCGCTGCTGAAAGGGACACTAAACTAAAATCAACTCAACTCAACATTTGATCTTACATGTCATCTGTATTCTTTCTCTTGTGAAAGCTCTCTAGTTATATTGTTTTTCTTTCTGAATATGTAAGTGGAAATATTTTATATTTACTTATGTCTTTTCAGGTGCAGAATAATATACATCCAATACTACATAGACGTAGTGGTTTGTATTACATAGACATTGTATTGAACCCCCCCTAAAGCTCGCACACCTCCCAACAAAAATATCTGGATGCGCTCCTGTGTACCCTAATAATGTTTTGTATAAATAATTAGTTCAAATAGTGTTATTACATTCGTAATAAATTACAGCAAACTGGATTGACAAGATATCAGATCACCAATTTCATAAAGCTAATTTTCGTAAGTTTATGTTCGTCGTTTTGTATTGCTTATACAGGTATGGAATGGATTTCATCTAACGATCACACTTAGGTATATACTGTAAATACTTAAATACTCATATAACCCTTCTGTCTGTTTTGCTACAAATGGCCCAACCAAAATATTTCATGGTCTATGTGTGTTTCAGAGAAAAATGTTTTGATCCGCCCCTACATGAGATTAAAGCGGCCGTGCTATTTATTGATGAATGAATAGTTACGTATTTTGAAGGAAATACGCCAATTCACATTTTCCTAAAACTATAATACATTACTGAAACACTTTTTTCTATTTGATTGTATACTCAAGAATTAACTGAGTTCAAGTATTTGCAGAAGCATCATTTTATATATTTATAAAACAAAGCGATTGTGAGTTTGTGTGTTACCTCACCACGCAATAACTACTAAACTAACCAGAGCATTTCTGTTTCAAGTATGTCCTCGGAAAATATGTGAAACGTACTTCGGAACCACCCCCGCTGCTCTCTTACCGAGGAAACTTTCCCTTTGCATTCGGAAAAAGAAGTGAATGACCTCGGTTCTGTTGCCAATTTGACATCCCGTCGTTTGGTCTTGACGAGTGAAGATTGTAGGCTACTGTTAGACTGGTTAACAAGACAGTACACAGCGAAGTCCATGAAATAATTCACTGTGGCAACGCTGTCTGCATCCAACTACTGAAGGACCTCGGCCTGTCTCTCCTCTCTCGATGGTAATACGGGAAAACACACATTAGCAGTAGCGCCAGCGGGGACACACCTGAAATAGAAAAGCTCTACAATGATACTTCACATAATTATCAACCTTAGGCCTTTCAAGGATCGTATGATATTACATTGTTTCAGGATGGAGTGTGAGGTGGTGGGTTGAATTGATAAGATATAACTAGGTAAATTAATCAAAAGTGACCCATATTATTATCCGATCCATAGTTTTCGGGATCGCTGAGACAGGCCCGTAGTCAGCTCATAAATGTAGGGGGGCCCGGCTGAAGTTAGGGGGGGCCCGATCCACCCATTTGATAGTTCATCACCATATTATAGTTCATTTGCAAGCCTACCGTGAAACTTTTGGGGGGCAGCAAAAATTTAGGAGGGCCCGACCCCCTGGATACGGGCCTGCGCTGAGATGAAAAGTGACAAAGTGACTCTCTCGATGCTATTTAACCCCAAATTCATTTCCAATCGGCATCGGACTTGAGGGATGGTGGTGTAAAGGGAGTGCCATTATGGATTTTTCTCATTACACTTAATTGCAGTACATATCTTCATAGGGCATATAGGTGACGCACTCAATGGTAAAGCGCTTGCCTCTGTTGCGTGGGGTCATCTGGTTCGATACCCGGCCAAGTAAGTTTGTGGTGGACTACATCGTGTTCGTGGGTTTTCTCGGGGTACTCCAGTTTCCTTCCACATTCTCATTCCACCAATTTTTCCATCATTACTCACTGGCCTCAATCATTCGTCCCCATTAGCTTGACAGGCATGTTCGTGAGATGTTAAAGATTTCATTTTGTAATATGGCGTAGATTAAAGTATTTTTCATAAACCTGCGTTTCCACTGGGAAGAAGGGGAGTTTCAACTCGTTAATCAATAAAACATAAATATTTTATATTAACCTACGCACATACGCGTTTGAAACATAAATTTCTGTATTGTGTATTAAGGGTTTATTATTCACAAATATGTAACTAATGTGTTCAAATTTTTCTCTTTTTTTTCCATAAAGGAAAAGAGGCTATTTCATGTGTGTGAAAGGGATGAAACGAACCATGAAATTTGAAACATAGATTTGGAACGAACCAAAGCGAAACTTCGATTCAGTGGAAGTATGGGTGACACAGAAACCATACAGAGAGAGAGGGGAGAAGGCAAGAGCGAGATAGAGATAAAAGAGAAAAAATCCTCTGCATTGGTTGTGTACGACGGGAATCGCTTCGTCTTTGTCATGCTGTCAGTTTAGAACAGGTCGGCCAATGGCTATCCACAACACCACACAATGGATTCCCTCTCATTTCCTAGGGCCATTTGTCAGTAGTGAATTAGGCTTAAGGAAGAGAATCTGCTAGCCCCGATGAATTCCATTTCAGTGGCGGACCGCCCGGGGAGGAACGGAGGGAGGAGTGCGTGGTCACTCGTAGAAGCGAATCGGTTACTGAAAATTACAAAAAGAAGAAGAAGAAAGACGTAGACGCTGTTGCAGAATAGAGGAACACGCCCATTGGTAGAAAATTACTCAGAATTAGGATCTCAGTAATCTAGACTGATTTATTAGTTTTCTTCTGTTACACTCTCAGAATATAAAAAAGCCAGTCCACTCCTCTAACATAATCGTAAATTGTGGACGATTGATTGAATTAAATATTTCTTAGGATTAGTTGTGATGGGACCTTTGGATCTTTCAATGTATGGTCATTATATGTTACAGAACCGAATGAAGCCCCGTAGCAAGAAACTGAATCGTAATTTGAAAGAGACAAACTAATGACTTTTGGGCTTAGATTTGGCAATTAGATTTGAAAGACAGCACCTCTCGAAGTAAATCTATTACATGCTGTGGCCATTTTGATTACCATTATTAGACTGCTTACTCTATGAATGTAGATATTTGACTTGGAAACTATTGCGTAAGTTCTATCATTTAAACTTATAATGGTATAGTCAGCGACAAGAGTTTATTTTCCTTTTGTTAAAAATTTATTTGGGAATAACGGTAGAACGTAAGTTATATAGTTTTACCGAGTTTGAAGGCAGGAACAGACAGGAAATTACGTTCTTTTTAAATTGCTTAAAACTGTACTCAAATTGTTCTTCCATTCTGAAGTTATTTTATCACACGGGAAAAACTTCAGTCACCGACTGTACATTCCGCTTTTTAGTAGTTTGTATCATTTCCGTTATTAAACAATTACTTATATAAATTTCTTGTGTAAACTAACAGTTCATATCACTTCAGTCACCGTTATTAGGAAAAAGAACATCATTCTGGTTCAGTTTTAATATTTTCTTACCTAACCGAACCGATTAGTGCAATACGCATAAGTTATGTGCAGAAGAGTTGGCTCGTTAAAAGATAATTGTGATAGTTTTCTATATATTAGGTTCGTGGAAATGATATGCCGAATTTAAAGTCTGAGTGGAAACTCAGCAACAAAACACAAGGACGGACTAAAAAAGCCCATCTAATGTCACAAATTATGAACGTACAGCAAAGAAGTTACTGTACTCAGACTACCAGGAAGAAGTGCGTTTTGAACAGAGTAGTACGACAGGATCCATAGAGACCACACAATTTTTAATGATTTTTTTCTTTGCTAATAATAACTGGGGTATCGCACACAGCCAGCTGGAAGAAATACTAACAAACAGTGCATTTGGGCCACAAATGATAGTGAAAGCACAATTTCCCATTGGTTTGTCAAATTTTGTTTCCCTGATATGTTGTTGAAAAATGAGCCCCATTAACATGCACATAGTGATGAAGACCCTAAACTGAAAGATTTGGTTTATAATGTAAGATTGAGAAGCATAACTATCCAATTAACTCTATAGCTCATGGAACTTGGAGCGTCAGCACCACATTCATAAAAGCTCTCAATAAATTGACTTCTGTTCTTAGCCAACTGGAACCAGTTTCTATTTTGTACTCCTACTTCTGCTAGATCCATCCCAACATTGTTCTACCATCTACGACTAGGTCTTCCTAATGATTTTTGATTTACAATTTCAAGAGATTGACAGACATTGGTAACGAAAACGGTGACCACAATAAATGAACTTGGTAACAAGAAACAAGATTTTCAAGTACGAACAAAATTTATCCTGTCACCACTACAAATCAAACTGAATATAATACAACAGTTTGTAAAAGCATACAATTGAATAATGCGAACAGTTTTACTTATCTGGGCGATAGGTACTCAAGTCTGTCACACGCAATTTTAAAGAGGGTTTCTTCTTAGATCCAGATATTCAGAAATTCATGGCATATGATGGCTCTCAGACAATATTGAACGCCATGTAGCAAGAAATCTGGGCTGCCTTTAAGAGTGTGCACTTGAATTTCTGGAACACAAAGTGAACATAACTATGTGCACATAGTTTCAAAACTTTGACAAAATTCAAAATCATGGGAAGATGGATGATTTTGAATTTACACTTCCTGAATGCTCATCTGGACTCTTCTTCATTCAAAACCTCTGTGCTGTAAGCAGAGTGCAAAGAGGGCCTTTTTACCAAAATATCAAGGACATGGAACAACGATATTAGGAAAGATGGGACAATGTATGATGAGTGACTACTGTTGGATGCTTCTCCGCAAGACTTCAGGTATATCACATTAAAGTTAAATCTTTCACACCATGATAAATAAGAGAAAACACAGAAATAAGAAGGTATATTATAAATTTTAACATTATTTTCATTATTTTGTAAGCATGCAAACTTATTCAAACTTATTGTGTACAAACCTAAACTTATTTACATATTTATCTAGTGCAAATGCGAATATATATATATATATATATATATATATATATATATATATATATATATATATATATATATATATATAAGGTTGTTCGTTGTATATCCGGTCTTTTTCGATTCTGTGCTGCCACCTGGCGTATCATGTTGGAATTTTAGGTTTGATGGTGGGAGCACTGTTGTGTCTGATCTTGTAGGTGCGTGAGTGTTATCAAATGGCACCGAAACTTAACCGGTATTGGGAGGGTTAGTTAATCACTCTTTTTTATCTAAGTTTTCGCATGTACGCATTATGAAACAGTGATTTGAGAATAGGTTAACACTCGGGGTGGCTAGCGCGAAGTAGTATACGCGTCAATCTTAGGGCATGTATATCGCCGTTAGGAATATGTGTGTTAGCATTAAAAGAGAAACAATACTAGATAAACCCTGCTACTATTGTAAATAAGCCAATAATCTATTCAAGCAAAATTAAATTATCAGGTTTTATTGGTTATGAACAGCACATTTTAGATCCATATTTTTTCGATTTTTTTTTCGGAAAATGCTCATGCGAATTTACTCTAAGCAATATTATTTTGTTCACTTCAGTATCATGTAACGGTTGATATATGCTTTTGTGTGTGAACAATATTATCGTAAAATAGAAATTACTGATGAAAGAAATTTTTGTTTCACGTCCCACGATTATGCCGGCTAGGCTAAAAGAGACGATGATGATGAGAAATGAATGAATGTCGAAAGAAGAAAGTGGGAGGAGAAGGGAAAACTCTGAGGAAACTAACACACGCGGTGTTTGTCCACCACAAAGCTCACTTGGAGCGAGCTATATCGAACCAAGGACAAAATGCACCAGAGGTGAGCGTTCTACCACTGAGCCACCGCAGCCCCAAATTACTGTTTAATAATGTTGCTCTATATCTCATTAAGCACACTGTATACTGTCGTGTTGCTTGCGTCATAAGAAAATGTTCAATGAGGGTATACATGAATATTAGTTTTATATTAATATGTCGCATTGTTATCGTAAAACATCATTTTCAGGTTTACGAAAAATTAGATTTTCCCCATTTTCTAGCAAATTGTGCATAAGGGTTACTCAAAATAATTTTGTTTAGCTCTATGCTGCCAGTTGCTGCACAAGGCGTGATCAAAATGTACGGTGAATCTAGTTGTACAGCGCATCCTATTGAGGATTTATCAATATTTCAATAAATAAACCCGACAGCCTGAACCTGTGTGATAGTCAGTTTCAAGTTTGAACGAGTTGTGACGTGGCAGTTGGCTTCTAGAGGCAGAAGAGTGAGGACGTGTTAATAATGTCTGTCGCGTGTCAACATTAAGTTTTGTTCTAAGCTGCGAAAAAGTGCCAAAGAATCTCGCAAAATGCTAAAACCACTGCATGACAATGAAGCGGTGGCATTGAAGACTATTTGCAAGTGGTACAAATGATTTAAAATGGCAATCAGTCGGTTGAACACGAGCAACGATCGGGATATCCACCGACGTCAAAAACAGATGAAAATGTGTAAAAAGTGTAATAGTGAATATGTGAAGAATGTGGAAGAGTATAATAGTGAATAATCTGTGAAGAATGTGGAAGAGTTAAATACTGAATTAATCTATGGAGAATGTGGTATAGCAAATAGTCTATGAAGAGTGTGAGAGTGGTGTCAATAGTCTGTAATGTGGCAAGAGGATGGACGGCTTTGGCATGAGTGAAGAATTTGTGTGAGCAAGAATGAAGTTGGAATATGCAAGTGGGCATTCCATAAGTACTGTGAAGAATATTACTTAGTAGCATGGAGATAATAATTAGTAAAGTACATGTGACCATTGTGTACGTCGTGGTTCGGATTAATCTTTCAATCTCACACTTCGCCCTTTTCTCCTTTTTATTTTCCAGCTATCTGAGGACGACTATGGTCAATGCCCATGCCTACAGTTTCGCCATGCGGTGGCTGGAGAAACGACAGACGAAAATGCAGACAACGTAAATATATTTGTTAGGCTGCGAATATGGTAAAACAAAACATTAACTTCACAACAAATAATAGACTCAAACTTAAATAATAAATGTATAATGTTACTTGATAAACATAAACATTACATATACTTGAATTTAGAATATGACTGTAATTTGTAACACTGTACTAAATATCGATATTAAGGTGGCGTGGCTTAACTAAAAGACAACTCACTTATTTCTTCGGCTAGCCTGCGTATCACTCCGTCGATGTCCTGGGTTCAATCACAGAGGCCACTCCTGGAATCGGCGTCCTGAATTAGTTCCACGGATGCAATCCTTATATATGCAGCCACAGGTAAAATGTCACTCCATTAATCCACTCGTTATGACGTTCGTAATAATGAAACAAACTAAGTCAAATTTTCAGACTAATGGTAGTCCAAAATTAAACTGTTAATATAGATCACTAATAAGACCTTTCAATTGACTTTAGTTTGGAAGGTTTTATACGTTGAAGAACCTAATCAAAGACGCACACACTTTATCGTTTTTCGGCAGCAATGGGTGCTGCTTTTCCAAAAGCGCGCAATGCGCGAACAAACGACGACACGAGGACTATCGTCCCAAAGATGCAGACGCACTGCTTGCGTTGTTCAATTAGCTATTGTGTATATGCCCTCGAGGCTGGAGCTTCCCGCTGATGACGTATAATGTCAAGTTCACACTCTTTCGTTGAGGAAGTGCGGACATTTCGAATTATCCAACCAGAAGTAGTCAATGACAAGACAGAGGTGTTACTGCAACTTTCCAGTTTTTCCGGACTCAAGGAATCGTTCACAAAGGGAGTCATTGTCTCTGCATCGTATGTCCATATTTGGCCACAAAATCTGACTGAGGCTTACCAACACAAACGAAGAGGCATACCAAAGCGATGAGAGAAGAGTTTCTAGAGTGTTTGGAATATACGAGGCTTGGTCAATAAAGTTCAGAATAAATCAATTTTTCCAAAGTTTCTTTTAAATCCCAAAAAATGAGCTTTAGGACGGTGACATACATTTGAAGTTTGTGTGCATGTACCCGTATTCGTAAATAAAGAGTAGCTTAGTTTGGAAGTAGTTATTTTTAATAGGAAAAGTTATAGCTCTATAGCAGTGGCGACTAGGAAAAAGGATTTACATGGCAGGTCCCAAAAATTTTGAAGCTTTTGAGGTTGAGGACCAGGAAATAAGTGATTATTTGGACAGGTTTGATCAATTCTGTATAGCCATGGAGTTACCGGACGCAAAGAAAGTGCCTACGTTGATCGCGTCTATCGGTGTGAAAACACAAATTATTAAGAGACATTTGAGAACTCGAAAAGATACAAGATCTGACCTACGCAAAAATCAAAGACAAGTAGTGTTACACTTACGATTGAAACTCAACACAATTTTAGAACGGTACAAATTCAGATGTATTCAACAGTAACAACGTCAGTACGTTACCGAATTTGTAGCCGCGTTGCAACAGTAAGCAGCATTGTGTAAGTCCGTCACATTTTTAGAAGAAGCATTACGGGATCAGTTTATATATGGCATAAACGACGGTAACGTGATTAAGAGAATAGCAGAAGATAATATGACCTTCACACTAGCTGTTCAACTGGCAGTGCAAGCGGAAACTAATGGTAACAACATGGTTATCATGAGAAAGAAAGAATTCGAAGAGGTCGGTCAGGTGAATATGTTGAGTCATTGTGAAGGTAGGCCAAATAAGCAAAATCAAACGCAGGTAAGGTACAGTAGTCACAGTGGAAATAGTGATAAAGCAGAACGGTGCAAGGATAAATTTGTGCATGATAAGCTGTTCACACTAGCTGTTCAACTGGCAGTGCAAGCGGAAACTAATGGTAACAACATGGTTATCATGAGAAAGAAAGAATTCGAAGAGGTCGGTCAGGTGAATATGTTGAGTCATTGTGAAGGTAGGCCAAATAAGCAAAATCAAACGCAGGTAAGGTACAGTAGTCACAGTGGAAATAGTGATAAAGCAGAACGGTGCAAGGATAAATTTGTGCAAATAACATAACAAATACTTCCTTACTGCGAAACATGTGAAGTGTAATTTTTATGGTGTACAAGGCCATTTTCACAAAATGTGTTTTAAAACACATGAAGTAGAAGGGACAAGTGACACAAAGGAAGTAACAGAAAAAGTGAAAGAAATTAAAGTGTCTACCCCAGAAACATCAGTAATACAGGAATAAAACTTACATAAGATCGTTGAATTATTGGCAATGGACGTACCAGACGGTAAACGCAAGGAATTATATAACGTGCCACTAATACAGTGTTTTTCGAACTATTACCGGTGCCGCAGTTTCAGTAATCAGTAGAGATGCATGCAATGAACAGTTCCCTAACAAATAAGCAGTATTGGATACCATTAAATTATGCAATGCCGAAGGTAGACCATTAGACAGCAAAGTGAAATTAATAGTGGAAGTGCAGTGGAAAAGTAGTAAGTGGCAATTACCGTTATACGTACTGGACGCTAAACTAAACCAACCAATTGTGGGACGGTCATGGATCAATATGACGTTACTTTGGCATTGTTGGAAAGAAAAGTTCAGTAGTAATATTGTTTCGATAGGAACAGATGACGTAACTATAGCTGACAACTTAGCGAGTACAATCAAAGAAGTGTTTGAGGGAGACTTAAACACACCACTGGAAGGGTAAAAAGTAGTATTACCAGTGAAAGAAGAAGCAGTACCAATTTTCAAGAAGCCATACGAAATACCAGTAAGTTTGAAACCACAAGTGAAAGATGAGTTAGACAAGTTGGTGCAACAAGGAATTTTGATGCAAGTGGATTCTTCCGACGCCACTGGTATTAGTGAAAAAAAATATATGAAAGAATCAGGTTATGCTGTGACTTTCGTGTGTCGGTAAATAAAGTTCTGGAAAAAGTATCGTACCCACTACCATATATTCAAGAGTTAATGAACAAGTTGAAGGGTGACCATTGTTTCGTATTGTGTGATTTAAAGCAGGCGTACCAACAATTGTTGATCCATGAAAATTCATTAAAATGCTTGACTCTGAACACACCTTGGGGTTTGTACCAACACAAAGGACTAGCATTTGGGTTGAGCTGTGCAGCGCAAATTTTTCAAAACTTCATGGAGTCAGTGTTACAAGATTTACCATGGGCTGCGTGCTTCTTGGATGATGTAATAATATGGGGAAAATGATACGCATGATTGTTACGAAAAGACACGGATACTCCTACAAAAGTTCAAGGATCTAAACATCAGACTGCGGGGAGACAAGTGTGTTTTCTTCAAACAGGAAATAGAGTATTTGGGACATCATATTAGTCCAAAAGGAATTAAACCAATGGAAGATAAGGTAGAAGCGATCATGAAATGTCCCGAACCGACGAATGTAACGCTACTGAAAGCCTTCCTAGGCATGCTTTATTTTCCATAGACAACTACCTGGTTTAGAGTCAAAAATTCCGTCGTTGTATACATTACTAAGAAAAGGAGCCACGTGGTGTTGGGATGAACGACATGCACAAGAATTTGCACAAGCGAAAGAACTGCTGAAGAAGGCGGATATACAACACCCATTTGATGAGAAGAAAGAGGTGGTACTCGTTACGGATGCATCACAGGATGGAATCGGCGCTATGCTGTGTAACAAAGTGAATAATAAATTGAAGCCGATAGCGTGTACGTCAGTAACATTGAGCAATGTAGAACGTAACTATGCCCAGCTTGAAAGGCAAGCGGTAGCGATAATGCACGAAGTAAAGAAACTTCACAAATATTTATTCGGTAGATGTTTTACAATTATTACAGATTCTATGCCATCAAGATCACATTCGGAGAAAAGACTATTCCAGACGCAGCTTCACCTAGACTCCAACGATGCATGCTGTTCTTGTCTTCGTATGACTTCAAAATCCTTTATAGTAAGGAAGTGAAAGTAGCAGATTTCCTATCCAGACTAGCGATTAATGAGTCACCAATGAATGTAAAAATAGACGAAAAAGAATTCATAAGTCAAATAATGTTGGCACCATTGACGGTCCAAGAACTAATGGAGGCATCGGAAGCAGACCGACTATTATCTCAGGTGAGGGAATGGATAGCAAAAGACTGGCCCAGGAAGTTGAAAGAAGAACATAATACTACAGAGTTAAGAAAATTCTTTAACAACAGGTAAAGACTTTCAGTTGTCAACAAATGTGTGATTATGGAAGGCAAAACTGTACTCCCACATAAGTTGAGAAAGAAATATCTGGAACAGTCACAATAGAATCATCTAGGTGCTTCGAGAATACTGGCTGTAGCTAAGAAAGCAGTTTCGTGGCCAGGTTTAGACCGTGATATCAAAAACATGAGCGAATTTTGTGAAACGTGTAGTAGCATGCATAGGAAAAACTCGAAGAATCAATATAGTAGTTGGAAAGCACAACTGATGGGAAGAGTGTATGTAGATCACATTGATTGTGTTTGATCTAATTTCTTTTTGTTAGTGGACAGTTATTCAAATTGGATTCAAGTGTGGAATGTAAACTCAACGACAGCATCTGAAACTAAACAAACGTTAGACGAGTTATTTCAAATTTTCGGGTATCCGAAGACTTTAGTATCCGATAACCGACCCCCTTTCTCGTTATTTGAGTTCACAACATAGCTAAAAGAAAGAGACATCAAGGCACTGCTAACTCCACCATACAACCCAGAAAGCAATGGTATCACGGAGAAAGCTGTGCAGACAGTAAAGCAACTTTTAAGAAAACAATTCTTGGACAATAAATATGCATGGAACCATAGATTGGGAGAGCATAAGCTGAAAGAAATATTATACATATTTTGATTCACACCGAGTAAGGCAACAGGAAAACCACCAGCGGAATCGATGTTAAATTTCCAACCTCGCACAATGTTTAATATTGTACAGAAGAGGGTGCTTGAACGCGGCAAGAAAGAAAGGAAAAAAGTAGAATAACAAGAGAAGAACGAAGAGATCTGGGTGAAGAACTATCGCGAGCGTTTTCCTAAGTTTATCAAAGGCGAACTGGTCAGGCAGGTGAGCCCAGTCGTGTTTTTGATAAAAAAAAAAATACAAGGAAAAATACGGAAGTGCCATCGACAACAAATAATTTTTCCGCAAGCAAAGGGAGACCAAGAAGATATCATGTCAAGAAATTGTCAAGAGGATATATGGTTTCTTAGCTGAAAGAAGACGCATCAGTGGAAGATAGACAACACATGCAACTGCCCAGAAGTCCAAACATAAATCCAGAAGATGGCAGAACACCAGCAACAGACACGGATAAGTAGCTACAACAAGATATCCAGGAGATGGCAGAAAATCATTAGGGCAGCAAGATTGGCAGCCACCAGAAGATCCGGAAGATCCGGATGACCAACTAAAAGATTGTCATTGTAAAAAGAATTAAGGGGAGAATAGTATAATAGTAAATGTGTGAAGAATGTGGAAGAGTGTAATAGTGAATAAATATGAAAAATGTGAAAGAGTTATATAGTGAATAATGTGCAGAGAATGTGGTATAGCAAATACTCTGTGAAGAGTGTGAGAGTCTGTGATGGGGCATGAGGATGGCTGGCTTTGGCATGAGTCAAGAATTCGTGTGAGCAAGAATGAAGTTTGGGTATAGAAGTAGGCATGCTATAAGTACTGTTAAGAATATTATTTAGTACCATGGAAATAATAATAATTAGTAAAGTACATTTGAAGTTTGTGTGCATTTACCCGTATTCGTAAATAAAGAGTAGTTTAGCTTGGAAGTAGTTACTTTTAATAGCAAAAGTTATAGCGGTATAGCAAAAAGTAACAAAAATGATTTGTTCAAAGTACTAAACATATCTTACGGGTCCGTGAAAAGCATTTTTACCACCGATTAAATAGGCAGATGACTTCCTCCTTCATCACGAAAATTCACCGTTCCACACATTGCTTTTGATCTGCGAGTTGTTGGCCAAACACAATGTTTCTACATGTTCAAATCCGCCTTACTCACTATATTTAGCAGCATAGGATTTCTAGCTTTTCCCACAAATTAAAACAGTGCTTAAATGGAAACGTTTTAACACCATTTCTGACACGATAGAGCAGCTGAACACCCTTCCAAAAAAAGCCTTCTAGAAAAGCTTCCAGCCATTGGGGTAAATCTATTGCTAGCCGAGGATAATACTTGGAAGGAGTTTAAATCAAATTCCATGTAAGCTTATTACCTTGTTTTTCTAATATAATTATTCACTGTATTTTTTATCACATTTGGTATGTGTCACTTTCAATCACCTTTTTTCATAAGAGGACCCATCACTGCGAAATTAAAATGCCGCTAATTTTACAGTAATTATGTGATATCTTCAAATAGATAAAAGATAATCGAAAAGTGGAACAAGACCTCTCTAGACAGTATTATTTTGCGTGAGATACCGTTATCACGACTCATTTATCTGCTTTCGATTTCCAGCCATTTAGATAATCGTCATTTATTTTCGCGTTTCTAAATAACAACAAACGAAAAGCTACTAGGTGACTCGTGATAACGGTACCTCATGCAAAATAACATCGTCTAGAGAAGTCTTGATCCACTTTTCGATTATCTTTTATCTATTTGAAGATATCATATAATTACTGTAAAATTTTACTGTATTTTAATTTTGCAGTGATAGAGACTCTTAAACGCTATAATAATATTGTCAAAGTTAATGAATAAAATTGGTTAGTTTGTGTTAAATGTGCTCGTTAAATATAATAAATGTAAAGTGTTTTAAGTGTATGTAAACCTAATATATTACAGATATTTTAAAACCAATTCGCTAAATGTGAAAACAACCGTGGGTGTGTTGCAAAGGATAACCAAGGCGACGACCGAATAGCGATAAATTTAAAGTTTAGGGATATCTAAAACGGGACGTGACATGTTTGAATTTACTACATAACAATAGAACGATAAATGACAACAGGGAGACGAGGAAAAGCTTAAAACATTTTTTTTAAAAAAAGAAAGAAAATGACAACTAAGTGAAGCGATGCGAACCAATCAAACACACGAGAGAGGATTCACCCCTTCCCCTCCTGTACTTAAACCGTCTACGACATCCCTCTGTTGTTTGTAAACTTATTCTGGCATCACCACCGTTAATCATTTGGAAGATCAAAGATTTGATATGCAACCAGCCATATTCAAGTGACCAACACTACAATCACAGCCACGCGTCACTTAACAAATGGAAAGGTTCTATTTACAGTTGACCGCTATTCGATCAATATTTGCCCATTTCGTTTTTCCTCCAACATCAAAATATGCATATATCACTCAATTCTCATGTATCGAACGGTGGTGACGATGAATACAGGGTGTGTCAAAGAACTCACATTCTTATTGAATACTGTTTCCTATCTCACTCTGATATAGGGACGTTATTCCGTCATCATGGGCAATCTATTCCCAGCTTATTTTGGTCTGTTGCTCATAATTGTGAATCAGGTAATATAGTACTGTTCAAAGTACCTGTAAACTTTATGTATGATACGTTTTTCTTTAATTGCAGTAATTAGCCATATTTATTTAAAATCTCTCAATGCCTATATTAGGGATGGCCAGAATCGGTTCCTGGTGGAACCGGTTTTCGGGCATGAACGGATCCGGTTCTAGAAGATCCGGTTCCGGATCCAGGTCTGGAACCGGTTCTTCGGATCCAGGCCTAGAACCGGTTCCCAAGATCGGTTCTGGAACTGGGTTTTTGGATCCAGGTCTGAAACTGGTTCCGGAACCGGTTCTGAAAACTGGATCTCCAACGGTTCCGCTGGAACCGCTGGTGACCATCCCTACGCTAAACCCGAGCTGCTGGCAGGCTGTGAACAGTATGGTAGATGAAATGGTGGAAGCGACAGGTAGGCGCCCAGGCGGCGGCCGCTTGTCTGATTTGGCTAAATAAACTGGGTAACTGGCAAACTCATTGCCTAAACAGGCAAACTGGCCAACTAATTTGGCTAAACACCCACTGGTGTACCATTTTTTTTCTGGGGGCACAAGCGAGTCTGGACGGGGAGGGCACAAGCGCATGGTCCTCTTTGCATTTTTTGAAGGTGCACTTTGTGCCTCCTTTATGGGTCTTTGGGGGCTTTCGGACCCAGGTCTGGAACCGGTTCCTAAGATCCGGTTCTGGAACCAGATTTTCGGATCCAGGTCTGGAACCGGTTCCTAACATCCGGTTCTGGAAACGGGTTTTCGGATCCAGGCCCGGAACTGGTTCCAGAATCGGTTCTGAAAACCGGGTCTCCGAGAACCGGTTCCTCGCGGAGCAGGTTCCGCCGGAACTTTGTGGCCATCCCTAGCCTATATTGCTTATATCTCTAGAAGCGATAATGAAAAAGAGTCTACAAAGTGAAGACGGCATTTCAGTAAGAGGTAGAATGATTAGGCGTATATAGTTTGCAGATGATACGGCACTTGTTGCAGAATCTGAAGAGAATCAATAAGATGTTAGGAAACTTGAAGAAGGGCTGTGAAGAATACGGGATGAAAATAAAGGTTAGAAAGACAAAAGCTGTGGTGATTGGAACAAAGATATTTGTGTAAAATATAAAAGTAGGAGATGAGACAATAGAACAAGTGATTAGTTTTCGATATCTGGGTAGTATTATTAGTGATGATATGATGTGTGAACGAGAAATAAAAGCAAGAATAGGAATGGAGAAGGAAGCCTTTAGGAGGAAGAAAATACAATTGTGTGGGACCTTGAATATAGAGTAGAGAAAAAGACATAAAATGCTCCGTGTGCAGTATTGTGCTGTATACGTCAGAAACATGGAGATTACGCTAAAAATGATGAAAAACGACTGGTAGCTTTCGAAATGTAGGTATGGAGAAGAATGGTGCAAATTTCCTTGGTCGAACGGAAAACGAATGAGAGGGTGTTAGAAATGATTAGGGAGAAGGAAACAATTTAGATATTATTAAGAAGAGGAATAGAAACTAGTTGGGACATTCGATAAGAAGGAACCGTGTCATTAGGAACATGATAGAGAGTATAGTGGCAGGAAAGAGAGGGAGGGGACGAAGGAGACTACAATTAATGGACGATATCAAAACAGTAAAATAGTACATGAAGACAAAGAAGTTACCGGAAGACCGTTGAGCATGGAAGCTTCTCAGTTGCAGCACGTGACCTGCCCATAATGGCACAATACCTATGATGATGATGATGATGATTTAAAATTTTACTCAGAAATTAAAAAAAAAAAATGATGACGGGAAGAGTCTAGGAAAGATACGTACCTAGACTTGCTACACATTTTCTTGATTGTCTGACCCGATAATTTCATCGCTCAGACCCAGTATGCTCCAAATCATAACAATCTGCCAAACGAAATGTTGCAACTTTTAAATATCCATCGCCAATGTTATGTTTCGGCACGAGACATTTTTGAAAGTGATAAAATTCCACAATCGAATTTTTTGATTTTTGTTGTATTTGATCGGATAACTTCCATTCTTTTTTACTTTCAAATATGCGTGTTGCATGATAGTTTCGCTTCTGTAAACATTTCTTACACGAACTTACTTTGGGTTAACTTCATTGTTCATGTTTACATGTAGGTTTTCGATACTGTCCAAGAACATGTATATTTTGTTTATAATGAGATCTTTACTTTGCAATTTTATTAAGAATAAGAATAACATAATAAAAAAATAAGTTCTAAATTATTGTTTTTCATAACGACCCAAGATGGTATAAGGAAACCTGATTTTGAAAATGTCGACAGTTTTGTACCACCTACATAGACAACTCGCATAATTGAGGCGGTATATGGAAAAAGGGCATATATTGCTATATGCCCTTTTTCCGGAGATCATTTTATCGAATTCTCCAGTCTTTCAAGAATATGTGGTGAAATTTTCATCAAGATAGTTAAAAAATTGAGGTTGGTACTCCTGTTTTTGTGTCGTGTGCAGAGCTATATTTTGGCGGTAATAGATTCGTACTGCAGTCCATTGTGTTTCATGGTGAATATATCTTAAACCTAAACATGAACGCCAGTAACAGCAATGATTCTAGTATTGCGGAAACCAAAAAGAAGGGTAAGAAAATATATATTCAGCGAAGAAACAAGAAGAAAGAAGATATTAAGCGTAAGCATTTTCGAGGCGAAGAGTATCTCAATGCTGGAGGGAAACGTATCAGCAGCAAAAATTTCAGGTACTGTTCTAACTGTTGTCTTAAATCATGTTGGCACAGTTTTCTGTGGATACACAAAACGAAATATTTGCAGGGTTTACAATCAACAGGAGAAATCATGCCAGGACTCATTTTTAGCTAACTGTATGGAACGAAGCATAACGTCGTCTGGAAAGAGGACTGTGAATCCCAAGAAGGAACGTTTGCACACTTGGTCGTATTCGTTGTGTGTTAACGGAAGAAAAATGCCGGTATGTCAGCAGTTCATACTAAAATTGTTAGTAGTGTCCGTGAAACGGCCGCGTGTTATTCAAAGTAAACTATTGGCAAATGCAGATTTCAGGGAAGTAAGGGAGTCTCACGCGAATAGGCCTCACAAACTGCAAAACAATGTGTTGGAGCTAATGGCAGAACATTTAAATAGTATACCCAGTGACTGCAGTCATTACTGCTCGCATAAGACTAATCTAAAATACTCTGAGAATCCTAATCTATCGATAAAGAAACTTTATGAGCTTTTCCGCGAGTATTACAAAGAGAAATCTGGCACTAATCTGCGTATGAACTACAAAACATATTTCCGCTACTTTTCCACTGAATTTTCATATGCCTTCGTTAGACCCAAAACCGACACTTGTGATTACTCTGCTGCATGTGAACTGACGTTGAAAGACAATCCCGGTGCTGAATGTGCATTATCATATGCACTTCATAAACGCAAGGCGGCAAGACGAAAAGAAATAAGGAATCATTATGTGCAGAAGGAAAAACAGGATATGTCTTATTTAGTGATGGAATTTGATTCTGCTCAAAATTTTCCTGTTCCAAGCCTAAACGTAAACACACAGCTTTACAAACGACTACTGTGGCTCTACTGTTTCAATGTGCATGTTTTCAGTGATGATACATCGTACTGTTATTGCTTCATGGAAACTGATGGTAAGAAGAATGTTAATTCAGTGGCTTTTTGTATGACTGTTTAGTGAAGAAACTTCAAGAATACTCCAATGTCAAGACGATTGCGTTGTTTTGTGATGCAGCTGGAGGTCAAAATCGGAACCTCACCATTCTCAAATTTTAGCATGGTTTGCCAAGACCAATTATCTTGAAATAATACAAGTATTTCGAGTACGTGCACACTTATTTTCACAATGCGATCGCAATTTGGGACTTATTAGGAAGCATATCAGCAAAAAGTAAGTCATAGGAACAGCGAAACCATATCATACTGCGATGGTCTGCTGCAGACGCAACCCCAGTCCATTTCAAGTGCTAATGAATAGAGATCTATTAAAAGAATGGGAGAACGGATTAAGCCATTTGTTCCTACCAAAACCTGTCTTCAACCGCCACACATTTACTTATGAAATATGTCATGATAAAGGTGAACCAATCTGGCTCTCTGCTTTGTTCCGAAAATTACCTCCCTGTGTATAAGCCATTCATTTTTTGGAATCAGAGGGCACCGCGAGACCGTATACATCTTGACCTTGAAAGCATGCCGTATCCAGAGCTCAACCGCCTAAATATCAAAGATGTAAGAGCTCTATACAGATTTCTGAAGGACGAAGACAAAGAGTGGCTGGAAAAATTATTTGATCGTTAGACTTCACCTTCTGGAAGCATTTGCAATTTGATGACATGTTTATTGTATGCAAATTTGGTAATAAACATTGTATAATGTAAGTAATTTGGTTTACTACATTTGTATCTATGGAAAAAGGGCATATAAGGTATTTTTTAGATTACATCATTCTGAAATATTTTTTCAACACAGCAAGTATAAATGTCTATAATTCCATAAATTAAATTCCAAAGTTTATTTTTATCATAGGTACCCAGTGAAATAAGCACCATGCATTTACGTATTGAGCAATGAAAACTTTGATAGCGATTTTCTCGAAATTGTATTTTTGCGTATATGCCCTTTTTCCATATACCGTCTCAATTGATCCTGAACTGAAAATTATTACAGCAGAACAATCGAAGATAGCCTAACGTGCCTTCAAAAAATCCCATCTCGACAAAAGCACGCTTTTAATATGCCCCCAAATAGTTTCGCCACGTTCTCTCGTCATTCCGACAACTGTGCGTCGATTTAGTCTCCATCTTCAACTGTCGGTTCCAGGGGCGGAGCCAGGATGGACTTCTGGGGTGGCGGTGGGTTGTAATGCTGCCACTTAGAGCTACTTTTAAGAGCTCCAAACTCTGGAATGGAATATATATATAAAATGAAAGTTTCCTCTTCTGGGGGGGGGCGATCGCCCCCCTGGATCCGCCCTGGTATTTTCATGTCCTATATAATTTGGTTTTTAAACGAGACGCTAAATTAAAAAAATAAATGTAGTACAGAAATAATTCCATACCAATTGATAAATATTAGTATCGTCTACTAATAGGTATCTTCTTTAATATCGTACGTATTGTATATTACAATATTTTTCTTCATCTTTTCACTATTGGACACAATGGTTCAGATCGAGCGGTTTCTACTGATAATTCGGGTCCCTGGTTCTATCACCGGCCAAGTACGTTAGTGGTGGACATCATTGAGTGAGTGGGTTTCCTCGGGCACTCTTCCTCCTTCCCCCATTCTCATTCCACCAATTTTCCATCATCATTCACTTTTCGTCATCATCCATCTTCCCTAGCCTAAAGGACGTAAGCGTGGGACGTTACACTGAAAGATTCCCCTTAATTTCATTTTCATCTTTTTTTACTGCCTGTGATATTTCGTTGCATGAGAACCAGAGGTACCTAACTCCAAAAACGCGGTTTTCGTTTTTTTCATGTTTGGACATAATTTTGAAAGCCCCACTTGGTGTAAATGGAACGAAACCCCACCTATTCTCCTTGTCGATCATCTGTTGTAATGTAGCTTAATTATCATCTTATTAAAAACACATCTTTCTAAGCAAATAGTATTTTTGTCCTCTCGCCTGTAAATTTACGAAAATGGAGTTACGTTCCTCTGGTTGTCATGCGACGATATGTGGGTGATGTACCTCAGTGTAAGATTGGTAACACCTCGTTTGTCAACATGCCACTTGAGTTCATGGTACAGGTTTCATGGGTTTTAAAATTTCTTCATGCATTCTTACTAAGACAATTTCTTCATAAAGATTCATTTCATTTAATCACCCTTCTTATTTAAACTACAACAAATAAAATGAAATTTACAACTAAAGATTTCATTTTGTTCTTTCTACCATAGTTCCATTACATCCTTACTAAGATAGTTTGGATTTTTCCTCAAGCAATGTGTCAATTAGTTTTTTTCCTCTATATCTTCCCCCTAGTAGATTACTACCCACTCGTATATCATTTTTCATTAGTCTGTCACCTTCTTCAATTAGCTTTTTTTACTTACACTCCAACTACACTTACTCTAAGTAGCCTACTCTAAGTAATTAAACCTTAATTACCCTAAATGCTCTAAGTACATTTACTCTAAGTGCACTAAGTACTTACACTTTAATTATTTTAATTAATCTAAGTACATTCACTCTAAGTACACCGAGTACTTTCACTTTACTCTAAGTATTCTAAGGACATACGCTCTAATTACAATAAGTACATATATACTAAATACTTAGGGTAATAAAAGTGTAAGTACTTAGGGTACTTAGAGTGTAAGTACAAGAAGTAATTGAAAAAGGTAACACACTATTTTAAAATGGTATATAAGTGGGTAGTAATCCATTTCCGCTTACATTGTTTCTTACCATACTTTCTGTTTCATCCAGTTAATTCTCCTCATTTTCTCCCATATTAGTGTTAAAATTCTTTCTTTTCCCTATTTCATATTTTCAACATTGCTACTACATACAGTGGAACAGTTCATATGAAGTATTTGTTCCGGAAGTCCCTATTAAACAACCTATAAAATAAGCTTTTCATTATTCTAAAGGCTATTTTTCTTCATTCCTACCCATATTTTTGTTTCTTATTTACTTTTCAAATCGACCTTAATTTAGTTGTATTTTTTGTTCCTGAAACTAGTAATCTATTATTTCTTTGCTCTGTTTTCTTTTCTCGTAGTTAACACAGTTAGGTTTTCCTTGTGGTCATTGCTTAAATATTTTCATTCTACATTCTATAGAGCATTTCCTCTGTTTATTTTCTTTTCCAGGTTACATAACAATGATAACATTTGCCTTTTTAATAGAGGAGGAAAACTACTCAAAAATTACCCTTATCGGCAATTGATGTTGAAAATATCCCTAAAGGTCCCGAGAGTTTAGTGTAAAAACATCACAAGTACAAGTACACACACACACACACCACTCCTGTTCGTCCTTGTTAATCGGGAGCAGTGCAAATATTCAAAAATTGTTGATTTTTGGAGTTATGTCACTATCCTATTAAAGAAGCGAGAATAACTCATTTATTCAGACCTTCTACCTTTCATTAAAATACTTGTAATTTACGGGTAGAACGCTCGCCTCTGGATCAAGGTGGTTTTCATTTCATCCGAAAGCATGAAAACTTGTGATAGATAACAGCGTGTCTCTGTGTGGCGGACAACTATTATGTTGTATGACTTAGCCCTATCTTTAAGTCTAATGCAATTATGTTTCACGTTGTCTAGTTTTGGATTTTCAGAACAATTGCTTTTATTGATTTCATCTTAGCTAAAGCACAGAAAACAATATGCGGTGTTCAATAATCAAAGATCTACTTTATTTGATGTTTACTCAGGTGTGCCACAAGGGTCTAACTTAGGACCTTTATTTTTTGTATTATTTATCAATGATTTGCCGTCTGTTCTCAAAAATTCAAATTGCTTATTGTACGCCGATGATATGAAACTGTATAGACAAATAAGAGAACCTAATGATGTTTGGAAGCTTCAAGATGATTTAAATAGCTGTTATAACTGGAGTCTTAAAAATAAACTGCATTTCAATATCAATAAATGTACTGCAATAACCTTTTCAAGAAAAAATAATCCCACTTATTTTGATTATAAGATTAATAACTTAAATATCAAAAGATGCCAAGAGGTAAATGATTTGGGAATTATTATCAATAATAGGATGTCTTTTAATGTACATATTGAGAAAGTATGTAATGAGGCTTTTAAGCTTTTGGGATTTGTAATGAGGAACACCAGAGACTTCCACAATGTGCATGCTTTAATAACTGTATTTAATACCCTTGTTAGAAGTAGACTTGATTATGCTTCTATAGTCTGGGCTTCTTATTACAAAAACTATATTAACAAGATTGAACGTATCCAAAATAAATTTTTGAGATATCTGTATTATAAGGTTTTTAATATTAATTCTTATGAAGCAAAGGTATCGTACAAAATAGTTCTGAGTATTTTTGGTTGTAGTTCATTGGCAACTGGACATGAGCGCTCTCAGCTAATTTTCCTCTACAAATTAGTGAACGGAATTGTCGACAGTTCAGAGTGTCTAAAGTTATTGAATTTTAATATAAAATCAATAAAATTAAGAAATCGATTACCTTTTATCTGCAACAGGTCTCAAACTATGGCACATTTAAATTCACCTATTACGAGAGTTTGTCGATTATACAACAAGCTGGTACAGGAGAATGTCGACTTAGATTTTGCTATGCCTTATTCAGTCTATGTAAAAACTCTTAAATGTAATTTTTGATTAAGAGAGATTTTCAATTCGAACCTGACATTGATTTTGTTATTTTGAAATTAAAAGAGTATTTCTATTAAATGAAAACATTTCTGCTTCTTGACAGAAATATTATTTCATCATTTATATTTTGGATATTTATATTTTTGTTATGTTCTGTTTGTTTTTCTTTCATTTCTTTTGTTACGAACGGCTGATTTTATAGTCTTTACTAGGTTCTATTTGTATATTTGCATTTCTTATTGGAGGAATTAATACAAATATATCTCTTGTGTTTTCTCATGTTCGTGATGTTAATTGCATGTTTATTTTCTTTTTTCTTTTTGTTGTGTGGCTCAATATTTATAAAGCTTGTAATTATGTAAGCCTATTGTAAATGGGAATATTCTTTTCCTGTAATAGGTGTCCAATAAATAAATAAATAAATAAATAAATAAATAAATAAATTCATAATTCATTCATTAAAAATGTAAAAATTTGTTTAAAATCAATAGCAGTATCACAGTTCATGCTACATGAAGGAGTTAAGTTAGGCTTTTCGTAAACCACATTCCTTAGCAAGCTCAATTTTACCAAATATAGACTTAAATATAACATTTTATCTCAAATTAAATTAATCCTAGAACACCTAGTGGGGTCCAATGGACTCCAGAGCATATTTTGATAGTTGATTATTTATATTGAATCACAACGAATTAGATCTTAATCCGTTACATTTATTATTTTTAATTGCTCTTTCTATTACACACATGGTTGTCATATTGTTTATGTTCCATTGGCAGGATAATAGTTCCATCGAAGACTTATCGTTGAAGCATACCATTGAGAACGTATTATCACTCTTTAAAGAACTTCACTTCCAGAATGACCTGTAAGTTATAATACGAGGAATCAATGACTGAAGCCAGGTTCTTTCAAATACGACGGAATTCTGAGTCTTTCTGAAATCCTGGATAACAGATTAAACTTACTCACGTTAAGAATGGGTGACATGCTGGATCAAGACTCATAATTAAATGTACCAATCAGTTTCTCAGTTTTTTGAACCTTTCAATCATCGCTCACCATTTAATATCTACAGCTTCACGTCCTTAAGTGTTTATAGTACCCAATTGTTCACGAAAGATATACATTCAAGGTATTCAGAGGAAATTGCATACAGGTTTGTGACAGTGGCATCATCCTCTCCATACATATGCCATCACTTCAAGACAGTATTAACTTCGACTCCGAGGCAGAAAAACACTTCGTTTCTGATACTCAAGGAGTAAACTTGTCATATAACTTTTCTTCCTCCAAGTATAAATCATCTCATGAAGTGTTTCTATTATGATACGAGCAAAGATCACAGTAAAAAATATACAATCGTGATAAATGAGATATAGCCAAAAATTTTGATTAATTCTCACTCAAATATTTATACATCAATCGATAGTTGAATAAAATAAAATATTCCTGCGCTTCTGCATAAGTTCTCATAAGTACACTGAGATAACTTTTCATCAAAAATTTAACAGTAAAGGCATGTAAAGTTGATTTTTCTCTGATTCCGTAGTTAAATTACGTAAATTGTGACTTGAAACCATTATAATGTTAATTTGTCATGTGTCGAAGTGGAAATACAACATGTTGCATTTTGTCTTTTACGAAAAATTTATAGTACCTAAGAAATTTCCTTAATGACAGGAAAGTTTTCACTTGTGTAATATTAAGAATATATTCTAGATTGGACAGATAAGAGTAACGTCATTCAAGAGAGATAAATGTCTTTCAAAAATGAAAATATTACAGACTATCGTATCCAGCACTTTTTTTTTTTGACATGGGAAAGAAAATATAGCAGAAAGAACAGATGTTCCTTGAAATGCATTTTTAAGTTATAATATTAAAAAACTCAATAATGAGAAAATGTTCGTAGTAAAGTGCAAACTTCACGTCATAAATGAAATTCTGTCATGATAATGAGACCTACCCATTTCTACACTATAAAGAGCAAACAAATCCGTACTATACAGACATTATACATGGAGATAAATCGTTCTATTATCACTATTAAAATATAGTCTAAGGAAAACATTATTTCATACAATTTCTACGTACAACTGGCCCTTCACTGGGAAAGTGCGATAAATAAAGTACGTGAATGAGTGATAGAAAGTCATTATAATGTTGTATATCCCAGAAAATTGATAAAAATACATTTAGAACGAATAATTTACAGTAAATAATGGAAAAAATTCCTGAAACTTTGTGTAATCATACAGTTCTTTTGTATTAAAATATGTATTGTAATGTTACTTTAATATTACCATACATGCAGTAACGCATTATTTGTTATAAAGGTGGGGGAAAAAGAAACCCAAAATTTCCATTACCCACAATTCCACACTGTATGACAAAACCCGGATGAACTGTCCTTTTTATGTGCTAGGACACAAGAACAACAGATAAGGAGAACAGATAGAAGCACTGTTATGTAACTGTTGTCAGACAATTCACATGTTTACAAAACTATTATTGAGAGAAATTAGATTTACAGAATACATATAACGTTATTCGTTACTTGTTGTAAATGCCAAATATACTACAAAAATCTATGCTAATGTCAAACAATAAAATCCAATGTGAATTCTCACAGCCAGTAGCTAGTTATTTCTGATATGCTCGGAAGGCGATGCGCTTGGTGCTTTCTTAAATGGACTTCATACTTCAAGTACATCTGTGCCAAGGCTAACTCACGCCTTAACCTTCTTCTTCGCCTGACATTCACTACATGGGGTCTCTCTGCCCTCACCCTTCTTAATACATACAAATATCCTTCCTTCGATCGGTCCTTACTTACGGTTTTAATGCATGGATAGCGCCCCTCTTCTTTCTATAAACGCCTCCTAATTCTAGAACGCCATGCACTCCGTCTTGCCTTTCGTGTCCGTCTTCCAAGCTGTACCTGAGATCTATATAACCGTACTCCGTTTCCCCATATTCTATATCATCTTGAAACACTCTGCTTACGTTATATTTCTCTTGCAGAACTACCACCCCTTACTTTTTTGACACCATGGATTCCGACGCCACCTTCCCGAAAACGTACATACTTCACCATGCACTGTTATCTCTTCTTTTCAGAGTTTATCAATACTCACTGCCACCGGGCAGCATTGATATCCCTCTCCCTCTCGTTGCCAATTTCATCACTCATCTCGATTCTATTTCATCTACTGCACAGTAGTCCTATTGTCTCAACAGACCTCCTACTGTGTTCATCACGATCTAGAGTAGTATTGGATCAGAAGGTAATCAGCATTTGTCGAACTATCCAAATACCTTGTGTTGTGACGTCTGATGCATTTTCTTCCCATTTCATCATCCTCTAATACTATGATCATGGTTAAAGGCAATGTTGTCCTGCAGCTCTCGCACTCAATGCCAGTGCATCCCTCCCTAATGTTGTTGTGATTTTGTAATATAATAAAGTTATTATAAATAAATTAAACCTAGCTTCTACCACCTATCTTCTCCCTCTCCAGAGTTTTCCTTCATTCCTCATTCCCTAATAAAGGGCTTGACCCTTTGGGCGGGGCTAGTCGTGCGCGACTAGCAAAAAAAAAGATATTAAAAGCTTGGTGCTTAGCCTTCCTAACATTAGGAGACAAATTTGCAGGCTAGAATTACAGCTTTCCTCGACTGATGTGGCAAGTGGCGATTGTCAGTTAACGAAGGCAAAACTCAGACAATAGTTGTTCTCCCATCTAAGTGTCGTAGTAATGTCCGACATAATCCAAATTTATTGCAGATACGGATAGGCGATTAACTTCTTCATCCTTCCAAAATAGTCACATAGCTAGGTATCGTCTTACGATGGACTCGATGGACACCCCAGCTTCAGAAACTTGTTACGAAGGCTGAAACAGACTACAACTTCTTCCACGTCTTGTTGGTCAGAACTGGGGATTAAACTCTAACTTACTGCTTAACACCCACAAAGCCTTCATCAGAAGTGCACTCACTTTTGGTCACCTGGCATGGTGTTCAGCCCCACAGAAATTCTATAATAGGTTGAGATTCTAGAGAGACACGCATTCACTTAGCATATCGGATCAACCTCCCATATCATAATACTGATCTATATGACAAAATTGACTTTCCCCTGTTCGTTCACCACATCACTCACTTGCGTCAAAAGTTTACAGCCACGAATCTCCAAGATCGGGAGGATATCTTTCTAGATACACTATTTACAGACTTACAGCAAAAATCTCCATATGAATACTATTATACACCGCACAGCGTCTTGCTTTCAATATTCCTTCGCAGTATTCCAGCAGATCATCACCATGCCACATTCTTCCATCATCACCTCATTCACCAGCATATTCCTCATCTTTTCCCATTATAGCACTGTCTCACTACACCAATAATAAGGGCTCTCCATACATCTTTCATCATCCATGGAGAGAAAGACAACGTCTAATTGTACGTACTTTAAATGCTTTCCTCTTCGGGAGAAATATGATGGCCTGTGTCGTGGTAGCAAATTGTAAGTTTCCAGTGTCCAGCATTAAGTGTAAGTTCCGAGTTGCAAGATACGGTTGACATGTTGAATAGATGTACCAAGAGCAAGAAAAACAGTGTCGTCTGCGTACTGAAAGGCGTGGACGGGATTTGGCAAGCGTGGCATGTCAGCTACAAACAGAATGTGTAGGAGAGGAGAAAGGGCGGAACGTTGCAGGACTTCTGATAGTAAGAAAATCGGATGAGACAGGCTATTGCGAATGGCAACATATGTAAGGCGGCCAGAGAGAAAGTTAAAGATGAGACGTACGTATTCAGCAGGTAGCTGAAGTCTAATGAGTTTGTGAATTAGCCCGAGATGCCACATTTTGTCGATTTTTTTTTTTCAAATTGAAGAGAATCAAACATGATGGATTCACTGAATCATAGTGTGTGCTGATTAGGCTGGTGAGGCGCGTAAAACCTCAACATTTATAGAAAACGAAGAGCGGAATCCTGTTTAAGTGAGAGGTAGGATGTTTCTGCGAGTGAGATAACTATGGAGACGTTTCACGAGAAGACCTTCAAGCATCTGGTTGAATGTTGTTGTTAGTTGAATCGGTCTATAGGAAGAAATTTCGTGAGGTGATTTATGTGGCTCGGGGAACATAAGCTTTTGAAGTCTTTCAAGACATAGGAAGGTATCCAGTACGCAGGATGAAGGTGAAATATTTGCAAGAAGAAGTAGCAAAGTAGAAGAATACTCTCTGAACTGGCGATACATTTAATATCTAATCCTGGTGCTATATTTCGTTTGTTCCGTATGGTATCGCTGAGCTCTGTGACTGTTATGGGTACGGTAATGGATTGATGTTGGTTGAGTACATGTAGATAACTAGGTTGTAAAATGGAGTAGATGGGTATATTAGATCAGCAATGTGTGGCCGAACCTCAGATTATGGCGGTGTAAAGATTGCCCCGAGGTGATCTGCAAAAACATTTGCTGTGTTTATATCTGTGGGAGTAGCGGAGTTCTTAATCCGTATGAGGTATGAAGTGTTACTGGACTTGCCGCATAAAGCGTTTAATCTTTTCCGGTTTCTTGTTGGGTGACTGGTGTTCGCTAGGTTATTGCAGGTTTTGATCCATCATCGTAGTTTATACGCTTTAATGTAATTGTGCACTGTGCGTTACAATTGTTTATGATGATTTAATGATTCAGGATTTCTGGTGCAAAGATAACCTATGAAAAGTTTACGTGAACAGGATATCATGTTCAGATATTGTGGTGGTAGGTGTGGTTGATATGGAGTGCATTTACTGGTTGCAATATAAAGTTTACTGGCTTTCTGGATGGAAGTGGTAACAGAATCAATAGTATATAGTTCATCTTCGGTTTTGGGTGATGTAAGATGTACTGTATGTTGAGCCATGTAACTGCAATAATGGGTACAGTTTGCTTTATCGAAGAGATAACAAGTACGAGAAGGCATCTGCGATCGAGGTAATGCAGTAGCTTGTAGTTGAAGCGTAAATTGGACAGGAGCGTGATCGCTACCTATTGTATCAAGAACATTAAGGAGCCTATGGGTGGAGAGGTTTGCGGAGGTGATGACAATGTCAGGCGTTGTGTTGGAGATGGTCGTGTAGGCTTTGGGAGAGGATGTATGATTCCAGTTGTACTTGCTGATATAAAAGCTTCGAAAGTGACACAATCTAGATGTGAGTGAATATGAAGATTGAAATCGGCCATGATGATATAGTGAAGGCATGTTTTTGAGATATACTAAACAAACTAAGTCGGAAGAGGATGGCCAGGTCGCACGTAAATTGTTCCAAACGTGATGCTGAAAGATTTGAAATATACAGTGGCGATGAGATGTTCAGGTAACAGATTAATGGCACAATGATGCTGACGATATGGGAGATGCGGAGAGAAATCAATTGCTTCGCCCCCATTTGATCTTGGTGCTGGGATCTGATTGTCTGCACTGATTCCTCCAGAAGGGGAGTTTCAAACTGAATTTGTTTGTGGAAAATGATCTCATATTCAAATAGAAAAAGGTTAAGGTCATGCTATAAGAATGATTAACTGGTGTGAGTGGTTGGAGATGCATGAAAATGTACTGTATTACCAGAATACGTAGCTGTGAAATTGATATGAAATGTGGTTTTGGCTGCAAGAGTAATTTGCTGTAAAATATGTGGCCGTATGAAGGGGTAAATATTCTGGAGTGCCAGACTGGAAAAGGTTAACAATTGATTTAATGTGATTCGAGTGTCAGTGGTAGGCGGAGTTGAAGGGGTTACGGATGTCGTACGTACTAGTACAACAAGTTCGGGATGGGCTGGTGTTGATTCCGGTTTTGCTTTACACTTATAAGTGAGATGGTCGTCACTACATGTCAAGCACTTCCCTAGCTGCTGTAAATTTGTAGAGAGCCAAGTTGAATGGGGTCCGGCACAGTAGCCGACTTGTAGGTTGTTTTTTTTTACATTCAGATGTGGTATGGGTATTGTATTACTGATAGAGGTCGCAGCGTATTGGCAATGGTGCTAATGATCGCGCTTGTTCAACTCTGTGTTTCCGATTATAAATATATACCTCATGAGCGAGTATATCGTCAATCGTCTTCTGTTGGGGAGTAAGAATACGGACCATGTAGGTGGGTCCACTGCCCACGGTCGTTACCGATCCTAAGCACTTTAGTAACAGAGTAGCCATCGAGTTTTAATTCCTCATGGATTTCGTCATCTGTGTATGATGGATCTACCCCGCGGATAACCACAAAAAGAAGTGAAGGCTGCCGTGGTTGAGGTAGTTGTTTTCGTGATGTATCTGAGAGACGAATGATTTCAGAGTTTGCCCCGAAAGTATCTACTGGTACCTTGTTGCGAATTGTGGTATAAAGATCAGGGTCTCTTGTTTTGAGAATGTATCTATTCCGGGTATGAACTATTTCCTTGAGAGCAGCACGTGGTAGATATTTTCGAAGTTGAAGTGAGACAAACTTCTCATTTGTAACTTACTGTCGTAATTACGGAGTAATATACAGAAAATTGGAACAGGTGAAGTAATCGATTCGGAAGCTCCTATTTCCATAGTATGAGTACCAGAGTTTTCGTGATGATATTTTTTCTTTGAAGGCAAATCCTGCACACGTGCAGCATAGATATCTTTAGACTAAGGTGATCTGGATCGAACGGAGGTCATGGATTCTAGAGATGCAACGGAAGTATGAGAATCTCTGCGTGTGCGAGAAGTTGTAACTGTAGCCTGCGCCTTCGACGATCCCTTCTGTGGCCTCATCTTCGTGGGGCACACAGGAGGTCCGTCAACTACAGAAGGAAGAGAGGTATGCCGACTGCTCGTGCGTTTGCCAGAAGTGGTGTGTGAATCCGCCATCTATAAAGATCGTCCCTTGGGTAACAGCCAAGGTGCAAAAAAATAGCAAGACTAATGTAAATATGATGAGATGAGAGAATTATCTCAAGGTTGTACTACCCGTTTGGATAGCAGTCACAGGTGGGATAGTTCCCCTATTTAACCAGTGATACTATGCACCCTTGGCTAGATCAGTCTAATGAACAGTGTCCTAGGAAAACGTGGAGAAAATCCAAGATAAGGAATAGGCAGGAATACAAAACTCGTCAATGTTGTAGAAGGTGACGCTTCAGAAGTGAAACCTCTAAAAAAAAGTATGAGCACTAAACTTTTTTTTAGGTGAGTAGGTGTAAGTAATACTTTATTTCTTTATTCAGAAGTTGAGGGCATCAATTAGTGGAATAGCATTCTTTGTTGTTAAGCAATCGAGTAACTAAGTGGTAATTACAATCTGCCATTAGAGAGTTGTGCCCTCTCTCTCTTGACCTGGGATTTGTGATCATCATTTATTCTTTATTTAATTTATACATGGTCAATGAGCTGTGAAAAAAATATATAAATAATAATAATAATAATAATAATAATAATAATAATAATATATTAAACAAATGTTACAACAATAATATTAAACTAGTAAACAAAGGTGCACATACAAAACAATAATCTAGGTGCAAAAAACAATGATAATAAATAGTGCAGAAGCAAATATTGTGGAATATACGGAGTATTGTTGAGATATATTACATTAGAAATTGACGACTAATGGAAAGTGATGAATGATTAGCTCTAGACGCCACAACACATTATAGTGATGTTACAAGAGACAAATGCATGTTAATCTTCTGTCCTAGGGAAAACCTTACAATGGATGATCGAAAATGACCTATGTTAGTGTCGAATCCATAGTTTTCGGGGTCCCTGAGATTAACAGTGACACTTTCGATGCCGCTTAAATCCAAATTCAGTTATTTATGTCCAAAACAAAACATATTCTCCCTGTGCGAAGAACGGGTATTCTGGTAGTATCGTATTATTGAAAAATATACATTATACTTTCACAACCGAGCTTACTTCGCATCCGTCTGCTGAAAGCTAAATTCGTAAAAAAAAAAAACTAAATTTATAAGGCAATTACATTAGATAGTAAGCACTAACAACAAACTAGGAAGAACTACTCCCAGTTCCTTCGTAGCTTGTTTACTTAAGGAGCTCTTGTTCGATATTTCTTTGTGAATTACTGCAGAAGTTTCCGATATGCAAAACAGGGAGTAGAAAATGTAACTAAGTGTATTAGTCATTGACATGTATGCTACATACAGGATACACAAAATACAGGTCTCTATATATCTCCTAAGAATAGCTGTAGCTTCAGGGAGGTCTGAGTTGGAAAAGGAAGAATAATTTTTCGAGGAGAATTTAATGGTCCGTCCAGAATAAATGAGGTCTGTAGCAGTTGTCATCAAGGGAATGAGATGGTTGTACACGAATGGAATCCAGTTAACCCTTCTTTTCCTCCCTGGGTTGAATTCATTTACATTCTACTTCCAAACTGGAAACGCTTGGGAACTGACATCCGCTCACATAGCAATTTGCTAAGTAAAGATGCAGCTCTATATTTCAAATGCTTATGGCGCATTCACTCCCTACTTCCCTTGGCCTATTTTATTTTACCCTGAGTGAAAATGTTTTCAACAGTGACTGTGTTATGTGATATTTCTACTACCATATCTTATTTCCAGGTTTTTATCACTGCAAACATTATTTTAAATTAATATTTATTCCTATTTCTTTAAATATTTCGAATTCTATGAGTTAAGAAAAACACAAAGGTTTATCACCTCAGAAACAATGGGAAATGAAATTAATTTCTAGTCCCACGATTATGTGCCGAGGCGAAGGAAGATGGCGATCATGAAAGAGACTGAAGAAATTGACGTGAGAGGAAATTGAAGAATTCCGACGAAACTCACACACACGGTGTTTATCCATTAAAAAGTTTACAGAGCAAGAGCAGGGATCGAACCAAGAATTCCCCGCAGCAGAGCCACTGCAGTCTCCCTACAACTGAGCACTGGAGTCTCTAATAGAGACAAAAGATCTCCACTCAACACTATTATGTAACAAACACGCGAGAGATGGCGTGGGTCAATGAATACTTGACCCATGACCAACGGACCCACTACCCACAGTCACCCATAACTCATTAGACCCACGACCCACTATGACCCACCACCCTCAATGGTGACCACCCACGACCCACTATGACCCACTACCCACCAACACCCACCAAAACCCATCAACATCAATTCTGATCCATGATCCATTCCTCCTTGGAATTCTACGGTTAATCGCTCAAATACCACCCTGTTACAATACCGGTGGATCTAACTTCCACGATATAAGATGGTAAAGTGTCTGTCATAAACCATATTATAATGAATTTAAATTTAATTATCATATATAATTATTTACTTGTTGAATTACATACTTTTCAGTGCAAAATAAAATTAAATTTGAAAGACTCAAATCAAGGTAAAGTAGCCTAACGTAAAGGAAAAAAATGTAAAAGTCGACTGTGCCTCGAAAGCCAAGTAGTAAGTTCTTTGCTATCATTACAATTACTAATATCAATATTCAAAAAGTGCCTGAAGTTTTTTTCACTTAAATATACCCATCTCAGGTAAGTAAATAGAAGCAAATGAAAAAAGAAAAATGTAGGCCTTGAAAATAAATCGGTCAAACTCATCAGTGTTCAGATGATGTCTAGAATGCACTGAACAGAGTGGATCGTTGGGGCTTAGTGGGTAGGTTTGCCAGAGTGGGTCAATGGGTCAAAGTAGATCACAATGGGTGCTGGGTCACAGTGGCTCACGTCCTTTTGACCCATGACCAACTGACCCACTTAAAAATCTTGACCCATGACCCACACCATCTCTGGTGTACACTCCTAATAGCATACGTTATGGAACACCAATTCACATCAGTTATTTGGGTCACGAGTTTTGTCGTAGTATTTCGAGCTTAGGTCTCTGTTATTAGACTGGGTCACAAGAAAGTTGCACAAATCATAAGTTTTACAGTATTATTGCAAACTTTGTACAGAATTAGCCTTCAGCTATCTGAGAGCTTCTCTTACAGTCCCTTGCAATTGCTCGCAATACCTGTTATTTCAGGCTTTGAAAAGCCTAGATATTAAATTTCATATCTCTAACCTTAAGGAATCTCCATACATCGTCATCTCATTTTAACAATTGCAAACACAATTCTTTTTTCTTCTTCTCGACTTTTTTCTTCCCTTTTGGGGGAAATACCTAAAAACGCTGGAACACGGCTTTAGTTATTTTAAATAATATGTCTAAATAGCAAATTTCATGTCTGTAACGTTAAAGGATTTCGGGATATGGTCATCCTGCTATAAGAATTGTATCTCCATCCTCTTTCTTCTTGTATTTTTCTTCTCTTTTTGGATAAATACCAAAAAACGATGAAACACGTATCTAATTATTTTAAATGGGAAGTCCATGTACCGAATTTTATGTCTCTACTTTTCAGAGATTCGAAGATATGTATATTTTACTATAATAATTGCCACCCAATTTCCCCTTTCCCCGCCAAATTTCCAAAAATCCTTTCTTAGAGATATTTTTTTATTATAAATCCTATCCACTGTCAAAATTTCAAGTTTCTAGCTTACGTGGTTTGGCCCGAGCGTTGGTCAGTAACTTAGAATTTCTTCCTTTATATATAGTGATTAAATATGTCCACTTGTCGAACTCGATGACTTACGTTTCGATTCCCGATGTGGCATGATTTGCTGTACGTTAAGTTCAAAAACTACAGGATTTACAAATGTACGCGTAACATACGATTTTACGTACGCCACATACATTTTCCCCCCTCAGTGTAGGGCCTTGACACACACACACACACAAAAATAATAATAAAGAAAGTTATAGATAAAGTGTGGAGAGAGAGAAATAGAGACAATCAGTCTGATTGGAAGTAAGTAAGTAATCTTAAAATTCTCCAAAGTTTCGTGGACTTTTGGTCACACCGGGACTGTTTAGTTACAGGTATGACCGCTTTCGTGTCTCCTGGGTCATAGGTGACAAAGTTCATTATATCCTTCATCATTGGTGTTCATGATCTTCTGAAAATGATATTCTTTTATATTATCAACCCTTTTCTTCTAGACCTACCCAGACATTGATTTGACTTGTTTTATTTATAGCACCGAGTGATGATTTGTCACGGATGAGGAGATTATATCATATTAAAGTGCAGTGGCGGCGTTTGGACGTTAAAAGTGACATGATCTGAATATTTGTATATCAATCTTAGTTTCCCTGGTTGTTTCTAACACTTTGACAAAAGGTTGTATAACTAATAGAATACTATATTTTTTCAGTTAAAATACGATATATCGTATTTCATATTCTATTA
The DNA here is from genome assembly GCF_964235325.1 of Thermobia domestica. Classification (NCBI taxonomy): domain Eukaryota; kingdom Metazoa; phylum Arthropoda; class Insecta; order Zygentoma; family Lepismatidae; genus Thermobia; species Thermobia domestica. The sequence goes on from NC_137465.1 coordinate 225,175,793, forward strand.
AGTAAATTGACAAGACTAACGCAAATAGGTACTAGACCTTTGTACTCTTAAATAACGAAAGTGTAAGAAGAGATTTGATTCCTTGCTCATGAACATCTTAAAATTCTGTCTGGAAAATTTTGTAATCAGATTATTTAATAACAAATTTGCAAACCAAATACATAGAAAGGATAATATTAATCATAGTAATGAATAACGAGGCTTGTTTTGTAGATGTTATACTGAAACTGGGGGTAATTGAACAACTTAATTTTTAATTAAAGACATGCTATTAAATGTATGTTATTACTCTTAGAAAATGAAAGACAGATACTACAAGCATATGCTACGACATTTAAGGAAATACTTCTGCAGCTTCCCAAAACATGCTCGTTGCCATTAGGTGCAGTTTTCACTTCCTTGGAACACATCAAAACACAACAATACTTAGAATCACTCCACACTCCTGCTATACAAAATAATCCTAAAACCTAGAATTATGTTGAATTCACTAAATTTAATTATATATACACTTACACCCCTAAACACACACCACTTCACTCGTATATTACATTACAAAATAATGGAAAAGGTAGTTGTTCTTATTACGCTCTTTTTGATCAATATAGAAATAAGAGAAAACTTTAGAAAGAATACTTTAGAAAGAAGAGAAGACATTTTAGGAATTGTCAATTTTTGTGCAATTAAAGAATAACTTATGAAATACTTTTGTTTTTTGCGAAATGTTCTCTCAATTAGTTTCAAAGCGGCTGAATAGCATATCGAGCCCTTATAAGAAGGGGATATAGAAGCAAAACCTGCTAAATCCATTTTTGAATTTTGTCTGGGAACGAAGAAAAAGCCCTCATGTTTTCAGAATTGTTGAACAACTTTTTTTTTTGTTTTTTTGTTTAGTGGTTGATTTCATTCATGTGTTAAGTAGGGACCACTAAACAAGAAAGTTGTTCAATAATTCTGAAACATAAGGGCATCACTACTTCGTTTCCTGACAAAACTGAAAATGAATTTAGCAGGTTTGGCTTCTATACCTCTGGATTGAATATAAGCTCGAATTTTTGGATTGTTTTCTGTCGCACTTAAAACGCAATTCCTGTAGCATTCTTAACTTCACGGGAAGACAACCAATACATACTCATGCAACGGCAAATATTATATAGCACCATTTTTCTATGAAACAGTAATACATACAAAAACTTTATATTTCCAAATAAAACTACAATATATACATTAATGTGTTGCTTCAAAAAAAGTGGGGGGGCAACTGCCCCCCTTCGCCCCCCTAATCGCCGCCCATGTTAAAGTGGGGCGTTTTCACATTGAATATTTCAAACAGCAGCAACTGTCAGGAAATTCGAATAAAAGAGTTAACGTTTTTCTTGATAATGTTTACTCAGCATTTATGTAATTGAAGCTAGTAGTATGTGAAGAAAACTGTTGAAAAGTTAATAATTGCTGTCACTCCAGAGAAGGATAAGCTTAGAACCAATTGTCTTACATTTACCCTTCCTTACAAGCTTATAAGAAACATTGGCATTTGATCGAAATGCTTAGGTGGAACACTACCAATAAAGAACAAACCGTAAGGCAGGATTAAATCGAATTGCATTATTCGTGGTATTTTGAATGCGGCTACTGTTAAAAAAAGATTCTGAAACTATTCCGATATTGCATAATATGTGAGATTAAAACTCTAATGAAAACATTGTATCTCAGTGGATAATCATTCACCTCTCGTGCAAGACTTCCTTTGAATGATCTTAACTAGCGGTGGGCACAAAAATAGGTTTTTCCGTTTTCAGTTTTTAGGAAAACCGATTCGATTTTTCACCGAAACCGGTTATCGGTTTTCTCCAAAACCGGTTAGGTTTTTCACCGGATCCGGTTTCGGTTTTCTTCAAAGCCGGTTCCGTTTTTTTCTTTCAAAAAATTTGTTCTATTTCTGATCAGAATAGTGTTTCGTTGTTCTCCGGAAACCGATTCCGTTTCCACAGAAATAGTTTTATATGTTTTCCAAAAGTTTTGAAACCACAGTTCATGTCGGTTTTCGGATTTTGGTTTTTCTAGAATCCGGTTTCCGGTTTTTATAAAAAACGGTTTTGCCCATCCATAATTCTAACATATAAGCTTGACATGAACAGCACCAGTTTCATACTTTTTTCTAAGAGTACCTTTCGTTTTCTTACACATTCACGCGTTTCTTATTGGTCTGGTGACCAGCTCCTGAGGCTGTGATGCAAGTGATCTTTGGTTCGATTTCATGTGGAAAAACATCAATCAATATTTGAACTCATTACAGTAGTTGTAATTCGAATTTAAACTTTCGGTCTCTGTCATATAGGCTCTATGTGTAGGTGTGAGCGTTTAAAAAAAAACTGAAACTATTTTGGTGAAAACTTGAATCTCAGATTTGTAACTGTAGAATAATGAACATCACTCTATGGATTTCATGAAACAGATCCAAGATGGAAGGTGTACTAAAAATCGCATTGTTAGGTACAAAATTACATTATTGCTTTTATTATTAGTTGTAGTTTTTCAACTGTTGAAGGTAAATGAACGATTTTGATATACAGGAATTTTTGGATGCATGATATATATATGTATAATCACGCACTTATATGTATTCAATATTGCGGACGCTACGAGAATGGGAGGCTGATTTGGAGCTGTTGGATTTATGTGGTATAGGGAATCACTTACACAGCAAAGGATTATCGGATACACTTATAAGAGTTTCAGAAATTCCAACCCCAGGGAGTTCGAGAAAATGTAATATAGCAGACTGAGAGAAGAGAAGTAGAAAACTGTACATAAATTGCTTATGAATTCTGTTTGAGGACAAGCAAAGCAACAAGTCATCTGTCACGACACCATAGTACGACTTGGTGAGAAAACACTAATACTTCCTCATATTTTCCACTTTAGAATTAAAATTTTGTTTCATTCATTCGACAACTCTCTGCAGAAGCAATATTTCCAAATCCTCAAAAGGTAACTCATGCATTGGAAATACTTTAAAGGATCTTAGTTTACCAGAAGCTTAATTCTGTATTTGCTCGCCTGGACGATCGTGTAAGCTTCCTTACAATATATTTCATCTCTACCTGTAACGTTATTAACTTTAATACTTACTTCTAATGTTAATCAAGTTTCATACCACTCTCTCAGCATATGACTTATTTTCATTGGACTACACCGTATACTTTTCATATAATTCAATTTTTATTGCATTCTTTCAGTGGCTGACTTGTTTTCATTGTACTGCACGTTATACTTACTTTTAATGCAATTTAAGTTTCATAGCACTTTTTCAGCATCTGACTTGTTTTGATTAGACTGCACCATATACTTACCTTTAATGTAATTCAAGTTTCATACACTTTTTCAGCGTCTGACTTGTTTTCATTAGTCTGCACCATATACTTACCTTTAATGTAATTCAAATTTCATACACTTTTCAGCGTCTGACTTGTTTTCATTAGTCTGCACCATATACTTACTTTTAATGTAATTCAAGTTTCATAGCACTTTTTCAGCGTCTGACTTGTTTTCATTAGACTGCACCGTATACTTAGTTTGAATGTAATTCAAGTTTCATAGCACTTTTTCAGCGTCTGACTTGTTTTCATTAGACTGCATCATATATTTATTTTAATGTAATTCAAGTTTCATAGCATTTTTTCACCGTCTGACTTGTTTTCATTAGACTGCACCATATACCTACTTTTAATGCAATTCAAGTTTCATAACACTTTATCAGTGTATGATTTGTTTTCATTGGACTGCACTACATACTTACTTTTCATGTAATTGAAGTTTCATAGCACTCTTTCAGCGTATGACTTGTTTTCATTGGACTAGACCGCATATTTTCGATCAAATAGTACACAAATCTATTAACAGTAAAATTAAGATATAATAAATTTAATATTGCTTAATGTTTCCCTCTTCAATGACATTATTTAAAAAAAAAGGTTTCATTAGTTCATGAACCAATATTCCCTCAATATGACAAACTATTGAGTTGTGGGAGAAAAAGGAAAACCAAGACGCTCATAACATGGCGCACTTGAAAGACAATTTTACAGAGGGGGAAAGAGGAAAAGAGATTTTCCCTTTATAATTCTTTTTTGGTTAGAAGACTCTTTTGAGAAAATCTCATTTTAATCACTTTCATTTACCTTCATTTGTAATCCTCGTTTTAGAAGATAAGGGAAAAAGTAACAGAAATAAAAGAGGAATAGTTGCTTAATGGGAAATGGACTCTTGAGGAAAATAAAGGTAAAAAAGTGAGGTAGAAGTAGGAAGACATTTCAACGATTCTTATTTCATTACACCGCACTGCTTCACTTTGCCCTTGAAACAAATGGAATGTCAATGACTTTTTTATTGAAATAGAAACAAGAGGAATTAGAATTTTTTTTAGTCGTTTATTTGTCTAGCGTCTTCTAAATAAGAGAAAAATATATTTCCTCGTGCAGAGATCTTCTTTTGATGATTGAAAGAGTTTTCATCAGTAATAGAACTAAATTTAAGGAAGAGAAAAAAAAGAAAGAAGTAGAAATATTTAAGACGATGTTCGAAGATTTTTTCTTTTACTTTTTTATTGGTGTTGGCGAAAACTAGCAACTTTAACCCATACTTTACATTAATAAAATAAAAATGAGGAAAGTTCTGGAAGTGGAACACTTAAGAAAACTTTTTGAAACACTTTTTCGTTGCAAGAAAGAATTAATTTTAATATAAACTTATTGTAGTTTCATGTAAACATAGATCTGCATAAGACGTCCGTCCAATTGGCAGTGCTCGATTGGATACAGGGTGAGCCAAAATAATTTTTCTTGAGCGGTATCGAAACACTTCCTACCCAATGGCATAAGTTTATATTAAAGTGGGAAGGGAATATGTTGAAAAATAATGTATACAACCACACATTCTCCCTGTAGTAAAATTATGAAGAAAAAAAATACTTCTGGGTTTACATTTGATTCCCCTCGTATGCGACCAGCAGTTTTGTTCTCTCGAGAGTCAGAAACGTGTTTATTATATTCCGTTAGGTATGTGAAAAGATATCAGGGTAAAATGTGAGATTTCATAGAAATCCTAGTCTTGATTATCACTATTAGGAGGAATTGAAATCAGTCAAGTGAACCCGTTGTACAGTTGTCGTGGGTGGTCAATGTTGCCATTACCAGACTCCCCCCCCCCAGAAAGCCTCACAATCTTCACAAAAAGCTAGAAACTTCTTTCGCAAAAATGTATTCTTCCTGAGAAAGGTATCTCCAACAGGTATGTGTTTTTCAACGTCGCTAAGCACACGTAAAAATGAAAATATAGTTGGAGAAGGATAGTCATTACATATATTTAAATATTCAGCCTTGATTGGCTGTAGGATAAAACAAATATTTCACTTAACAAACAACACTTTGAAATAAGTTAACTTAACAGAATTTATTAACAAACAAAAAATAAATAATAAATAAAATAGAGAAAAAAAAACTTCAATTCCGACGGGAATAAACATCTATAATTGGTAAGTAGAATAAATATACAGATCTTAAATACCTTCCAATCGGTACAAGGTACGGCAAAATTCACTTCACCACTGAATTTCTGAGAAAATTGTACATGAATTTGATGTATCACTTGCACCAATTCCCATTTGAAAAAAAAAAAAACGAAAGTTGACTTCAATATGGCGGATCCAAGATGGCGTCCGGGTGAGTAACATAGTATATCAGAGAAGCAGTACTTGATCCAATTTGTTTTGCATAGCATATGCCTATATTCATGTCCACTTATATTTAAAGAAACTAAAGCAATTTTGTATCCGAGCGTTATAGTAGTGTATGAATTACGGATATATGAAGGCCCATAAATGTGCAAATTATCGGTATGGGCAGCTAAAGTTAGTACAATATACAATGGGCTGCGGAAAACTTTGCATTTGAATCAATCTTACACGAATCCCGAGGGGACACTTCGCAAATGTACACTCATGCCAAAAATTATTGGCGCATGTCAATAAATATGTTGTTGGAGGAATATAATTTGATGACGAATTCCCCCGGTATTTCTTATAATGTTGGTATGTGTATAATCGGCAAATTTCATGTCAAAAGCGAAAGATATGTATGTGGCAAATTTCATGTCAAAAGAGCAATAAATAAGAACAAAAAAAAAAAAAACGAAAATAATACTTTCTTGTCCATTTAGGAACATTTTGTTTTACTCATTCTAATTTCAGAATTTATATTTTTTTCCTATGAAATTTACCACAAATATGTATTTCCCGATTATACACATAGTGTCAATATTAAAAGTACCATGCAAAATCATTATCAAATTATATTATTTCAAGAAGACAGTTATAGATATGCGACAAATCATTTTGGACATGAGTGTACCTTGTTAGTAGGTGGTGTGCATATTTTACAACACATGTAATAAATTTACTTAAAATTCGTTTTTTTATTTTTCTCAAAAACCACACTTGGGATTTTTCATTCACTAACATATTTTTATTGAGCTCTATTAGGTTTATCAATTGGCGTATGTGTCACTCTTAAATACTTTTATTTCTTTTTTCATTTCAAATAATACTGTAGAATTAGTTCATTAGAAAGATACTGGATAAGTGGTCAATGTGACTTCCCTCACGAGCCGTCACTGACTGCATGAAAATTCCAATTGATCTATTCATGTGAGCTCGCCATTAATCAACGTCCTCCCTTCCGAATTTTTATGTGCTTTTACAACCAAGAGGGAGATGTTCTCTCCTAACCAGCATATGCACGTGTGCGAGTAACTTAAAGAGAGAGAGAGAACTTGGAGAAAACAGTTGACTCAACTTGTTACGACGTCAGTTTGAATGCAGTAAGCAAAAGAGAGGAAGACATCCTCTGTGATTGGACGACAGAAGAGCATACCTCGTGGCTTTGCCAATTGAATCGTCAAGCATTCACAGTCAAGTTTTGTGGCCATTAATTAACTCTGTCAGTGCCCTAGAGTAACGACGTGTCCACTGAACAGGTAGGTAAACGCGTATGGATTACCAAGACAAACCAACTACAGATGTATTTTAGCTCTGTTTATTCGAGGAAATTCTGGTGTTCCGAAGTTCTGTTTCCCCATACATATAAATAAGGTGTTTCAGATGGCCACAGACAAACTTTGAGAGATTCTCCCTTATCTTGTATTAAGCATTGACAATATTGAAGCAATTTGGGGTCGAGAAAGCTAACGTACGGATGTGTGAAATGTAGAAGATATTTGAAAAGCCCGGCGCTGGTTACAGGAGTGTTCAATGGGTAGATCGCTGGACACCAATGTACAACAAAGTTCTACACAATAACTCGCGTCTTTTCAAAAATTATGTACCTACCATAGGCAGTTCTAAGTACAGTAATATACGGTACCTTATTGAACTACGAGTAATTGCATTTGATAATGTATCACGCACTGTCCGACATGTTGATGAAACTCTCAGGAATTATACTTTGCTGTTGAGCACTTTATGTGATATTCCATATTGTTATCAGTTTCGAGTTACTTCAATCTTTTTAAAAGGAAATGAAATATTTTAATTCTATATCCCACGAATATGTGCCTTAGCTTAAAGGTGACGGAAGACTACTCAAAGTAAATGATGGTCAAGTAAATTGTGGAATGAGAACGCGTAAGGAAACTGGGGACTCCCGATAGTACCCATGGGCACGATGTTGCCCACCGTAAGTGCACATATGCTGGGATCGAGCCAGGGAACCCTCGCACCAAAGGTGAGAGCTGTACGCATGTGGTACATGATTCGGGGCTGGAATTTCCTGAGAATTCCATTACTGGAATCAGTTTTTCTAAAACATGATACCACTGTATTTATCTACTTAGATTTATGTTGCACATTAAGTTTGGTAAAATTTGACATATTTAAATGAATGCGATTAACCTGTGTTTCTTTCAGGTTGGGGAAATAAACTTAATGTTTCGGATTAAAATCCGTGAAGAACCAGACAATAAAAAGAGTTAAAATCTACCCAAAGATAATATTTTGCGTATACGCATAATTTGATAAATTAATTTTCCAGCCTCTTCCAATACAAGTATTCCTGCTGATAAACTCATTTTCTATGCACGGAATCACGGATTTGATTTAAAATGATAGTGCTTACGTCTTACACAAACCTGAATTGTGGCTGAGATTTCAGTTTTAGTAGGAATACAGACAGAATCTGAGTCTCCTAATTGGCAGTATAAAACAATTATACACGGAGAACGTACGATTTCTACTTAAACTACTCTGAGTCATACATTGTATGTATCCAACACCCCTTACCGAAGGACCTCCCAACATACATCTGTAGTATATATGAACTTTTATCAGTATTCAATTGGTATAGACAGTTTGCACAATAAACCGGACGTATCTACAGAGAATGTATCGTACCATAAAAATTAAATGATACAGATATATTGACAGAGAAGAAGAAATCATGATTGAACAGGAAAATGGGTCGTCGTCCACCCATTTTTAGAAAATATCTGTGGTGTCCCCCATTATCTAAAAAAAAAAAAAAAAAAATACAATAGGCAAAAATAAGCACGGGAGACGGAATGACGTCATATGTCTCCCTATCTTTCCAGATCCACTTTTATCCCTGATTGGTGCATATTCACGGAACTTGAAATTAAAAAAAATCATTTATAGAAGAAAAGAGTTACATCACTTCTCTAAGCTAATTAGCTTTAATAATAATATCTTGTTATTAGGCATTTACATTTTTAAAGTCAGGGATGCAAATAACCACTCGCCCACTCGCCCGGGGCGAATGGTTCATCGGTGAAGGCGAGTATTTAATATCATACACAAGGTAAGTAAATGATTTCTGTTGTAGAGTGTGGACTAGTAATATTTTGTTGCTTATTTGTATTCCGTATTTAAGTGCTTTTTACAAGTATTATTGTAACAGTCAATAGGTTGTTAGGGCCTATGAAAGCTAACGTTACAATTTAGTATCATTAATGTGCTGATCTGATTGTAGGTAACGAAAGACAAATTGACACTTATAATCAACAAAATAATACGATGATTTGTTTCACTAATACTTCCAAATAATTTTATTGTATTGGAAATCAATCGGAAAACTATATTATTATTATGACTCAACCAATCAGAAACAAACGAACATCTATAATAGCTTTGACACGCACTCCCTCTCTTGTGTAAACTAAACTGTTAAAACCATTTTTCATTGTTGATGTCCATGCAGCGGTCGTTTATTTTTCAACTGATTTTGTTGGCATGGGTAGAAAACCAATCAATTAAAAACCCCGCTTGTTTGTTACATAGCTTTGTCTCTGCTTATTGTGAATTATAGAGGACGTTTGACAGCAATTTGCAGGTTTAATAATTTGTCACTTAACTTGGTCGTCAGATGTCCACAATTAATTCAAACGCTAATTTCGAAAGTTTTATAATAACAGGATTTTCTAAAACTAAATTATAAAGTTCGTTTGCTGAAGAATTTTAGAAATTTCGAAAAAGCAAACAAGTTTAAAGACGACGAACATTTTGAACGTACAGAGTGAATCCAAAATTCCAATATTTATTGCATTTTACGAATATGATTGTTGATGAAACTTAATACTGACATCAGAGGGAGAAACGAGGCGCGCGGACTCCTGGTGGCTACGTGTGGCCGCAGACATGTTGTAGTAGGTTGAGTAATATATACATTGTTCCGCCTGAAAGAAATTAATGGCAGCTTTGTGGCTGAAACTGAAGTGAAAAGAGTATAATAACATTAGATTCATACTATCTGGGGAGGCGCTATACATTTTGTATATTTTATTTTATATTTTGCATATAAAATCCATTATTTTTATAACAAAGAATTATTTGCTTCCGGGTACGGTGTTAAAATTATCCGCAGCATTGCAACTTGTTAGACGAAATACGGACTCAAAAGGAACGGGAATGGCGGAAATTTCATAACGAGGAACTACATAATTTAAACCATTTACCAAACACTGTTAGAGTCATCAAGTCTAGGACGCTCGGGTAGGCATGTCATGTAACCAGAATGGAAGAAAGTAGGAACGCATTCAAAGTTTTAACTGGAAGCAGGCACGTAGCCCGGATTTCGTAAAAGGGGGGGGGCGTGACATGAAATACTGTGGTCATCACACCAGGGGCTAGATCATTCTAAACTATTTTACTGGAACATATATTGGCTCGTTTAGCCAGGTTTCGTAACGGGGGGAGGGAGGCGAGACATGAAATTCTGAAGGCCCAAAAGCTCGATCAGTCTAAACTACTTTACTATTAACAAATATTGGTTAGTTAGGACAATAAAATGAGGATATTTTGGTAAGTATTTTAATAACAAACCATGAAGAAATCTCGAGTAAAATAATAAAAAACATATTGAAAAAGATTTTACAATATTTACGTCCTTCTTCTCTTTATTTAAATATAACAATTTTCCTTTCATTATGACCCCAACTCTTATAAAAAGTACATACTCAGTAATGTCTTGTAAAATATTTTACAATATCTGCGTTCCTCAACTGTTAATAACTTTTTTTCCACGTAAATTTTTGTTTTTATTATTCCGTCAACTACTGTGTATTCCAAATGACAGGTTAAAGGAGAAGTAGAAAATTGTTTTTGAAATAACATGTTTGATACTGTAAAGATGCGATGACGAAAAATTATGATAAAAAATGACCAGGCTGTTATACAACGGCACTATGCTTTCGGAAGCCTGAAATCTCCCTGACTAGTAGCAGAAATTCTGAAAATTCTGTAACTTTTCTAGACATTTCAAATTCCCTGACTCTTCCAGGTTATCTCGCTCACCTCGCCACTATGTATTGCAAGTAATACAAATCTCTTCAAAAGAAAGAGTAACCAAAAGCTTCCTGTAGCTTTTTATTTTTAACGCTGATCCTTCTTTTTCTCATTTCATTTTGTTTCATCCTTCCTTAATTTTTCATTTCTAGTCTCAAAGGCTGCGGGGGGGGGGGGTCCGGACCACCCCCCTTGGCTGCTGGAAGTCCAATCACATTAGGAAGACCTAGGGGAAGATGGGAGGACAATATTAAGATGGATCTAGCAGAAACAGGAATACAAAGTAGAAACTGGATCCAGTTGACTAATGGCAGAAGTCAATGGAGAGCTTTTGTGATCGTAGCATTTAACTTCCGGGTTCCATAGACCATAGAGTTGTTAGTTACTGCAACCTGTTTCGAAAAAGGCCTTCCGTAATATGATTTAGTTGGGTAGGGGAGGCTCATTAAACGGTGCAGCAAAATTCCTTCACATGTTTGTCATTGATTGTACTGTGTTAGGTCGCTCATGAACCCGGTGATCTTTTAACAATCTATTCGTCCACGATGTGAGATGCAGTCGTTCTTTCAGAAAAATGTTCCGCTGGGGCACACTTAGTATTTAGAGGGGGCACTGCTGGTAATGTGCTATTTATTATTATATTATAGACTTATTGTTCTGATCTCCTCCAGGGGAGGCAGTGCCCCCAAAATCATGTCTGAAAGAAACACTAGTGAGGTGACTCATCGGCCATGAATCCCACGTGACGTTGTCATCTTTTGTTAAATCAAAAAGGGATTCTGCACACATATCGACAAACTATCGATTTTAAATTATCAAATTTCAAAGGATCACAATGAGCTACGACGCGATTTTTCGTGGGTTGCATCAGTGTTGCCAGTGAATCTTCTGCCATAGATGTTTTGTCTCCTAGGTTAGTAAGCGCCCAACCTTAATAACTAGAATGTCATTCCAAAGCCATAAAATTGGGATTAAAATTTATACTGTAAATAGGGTGGCATGTTTGATACGATTAACATTATGATACGGTCAAATAAAATCTATTACATAAAAATATGATGTTTAGATATTAAAATGCGCACTTCATAATCACACCGAAGCCACTTTGTAAATAGAGAACATTTTTGGAATACTAGATAACTTCCTAGATTATTATTATTATTAATAAGCATCTAGAAATTTTAGTGCGACTAGAGAGGTCGTAGTTTAATAACTATCACAAATTTTCTTTGAACCGTTTGATATAAATCTATGAAAATTAATATATGGATTATATTTAGTACTCATAGTATGACTATGCTGTAGATTTAGAGGAATTTTACATGGGTGATGGAGAGGACGAGAAAATTATTTTGATTTATTGGTTTATATTTAACATCCGTTTTCAGTGAAGAGGTTACACCACAGTGGCGTAACCAGAAAAACAACATGGGGAAGACTAATAACTTAATGTCGAATAGGTGCATGCACACGTACACTCGCATATGATATACATATCGAACATGGCGACAGCTTAACGTGGGACCGTATATATATATATATATATATATATATATATATATATATATATATATATATATATATATATATAGTGCTATGTCGTCATGTAAACTGGAAACACGAGCTTTGACGCCTAGTTTTTTTGGCGTTACTATTCCTAATTTTTAAACCTATCTAATAAATTGATACAGCTGAAATGCAGTGCATAATTAGATTATTAAAGTAAAACAGATTAAAACTGAGTTATACTAATACGTAATAATATAAAATTTTGTGTTCTATGGCTGAGAAGGAGTATTGATTCCGAAAACAAACAAGTTCAACGTAGAGTACAGTAGAGCGTCGATTATCCGAACGTCGGTCAACCGAACGACCGCTTAACCGAACTGTGTACTCGCTCGCACCTGTTACTCTCCCACCCTACCGTCCATCATCCCCCTCACTCCCAAACCAAGTTTCCCACAGTAGTCGCCGCACTGAGCTACCGCTGGCGGAACATTGCTTCTAATGGGGCCTTCATAAGGCGCTGCTGACCGGCCAAGCCGCCAGTCGCTGTGTTTCAACAATCAGCACACTTCTGTCGGTCTGTCAACAATCAGCCTACTAAAGTTACCTTTGTACGTTACTTTGTAATACTTAAAGAGATGCCTGTTTTTATGAATAAATTTACTGTACAGTACTTCTTTTTGGCAAATCAACATGTACAGTTCGATTATCCGAACAAACCAGTTTTCCGAACACCCATGTCCCCCAATTACTTCGGATAATCGACGCTCTACTGTATATGTCCCGAACGTCGTTATTGGTGTTCTTCTTAATAATAATAATTAAAAAAAACGATACTCTCCATTTAAATAGCTTTCTAATTTCTTCACGGTGCTCATTAAACTAATAATAGAAATAACACTTGCTGGCACAAAGCTCCAAAGTGCTTCTGCTTTGGCCGAAAAATTTGAGTTGGAGTGGTCAGCGCATCGCGAATCCTTTTCTGTTGTCGCTGGTTTTTTCGACTGCTTTCATTCAAGAAAATTCATTGCTTATCTTTCCCCACTGGGAACCACAATCCTAATCACCATCTCTCGCGACACATCCCCAGCATACTTACTTTTTTGGTCACATTCACACCACATAAAAAAGCACCAACAAGCAATTTGGTCTCTTTGGAAACTAGATAGGTCGCTGATTTTAACATTATTAGCTTGTGTTCAGTACACTGTACACTGCTTTTCACATACATAGTATGGAGCTTGCTGCAACACCCCATCAACAACACACCTTACCGTTGGCAACCTACACTAAGAAAAAAATTGTAGGTGGCGTACTTAAAAAGATAGGTTACATGCGTAATTCCTGTAGTTTTTGGACTTAACGTACAGCAGACGTATAACTGAAAACGCATGTTTTATAATACTTTCTGTATATGTGTTCTATACGCACTTTCTGTATGAAACAATGTAGGCGGTCAGGATCTCACATAAAAATGGACGTATATAACATATAGCTGACGAGGGTAACATAAGTATATGCATGTGATATACGCAAAACTCTTAGATGTCAGACATTCTGCAACGGCATGATGTAACATTTAAGGGCAGTGTCTATATAGCATACGGATAACGTATGCTCCATACTGATTTCTATAGTAAGAAGACGGTACCATATATTTGTACAATAGACTGCTGTCCGGAGAACGGATGTTTCTCTGTGTAGGCATTTAACATGTTTCCAACTCCAGATACTTCTATCCCATCTGAATATGAATCAGTAGGCTTGATCCAACTGAACACAATAACTTCCTTGAGTATGTAGTCACTTTCACATTATTCGAGAAAATCGTTAAAAAAATTAATTTCTATGGCCGGTAAAATAACTTATTCGTGGCGAAGGAAAACAAACTGGAAAACACGCCGGCGATTCGGATAACGTTAAATATGTTCGTCAAACCCTTTCATTATGACAGTAGCAATATGATTTTGCACACTCTAGGTTTAGTATATATATATATATATATATATATATATATATATATATATATATAGGGTGGTAGGTAACGCCACCGACAAACTTTGGGAGGTGATTCCTTATATGAAATGAAAGAAAAAAGTTATTATAAACATAGGTCGAAAAACGTCTTCTTTCAGAGTTATGAACCGCCGAAAATTCGAAAATTCGCGTTTCGAAACGCTCTGCATTAGAAACTACAGGACCTATAACAAGCGATTTAAGGAATTACACAGGAACTAGTATGCGAACTATCTAAATATCCATGTTTTACCATCCTCCGTTATCGGCGAAACGAACGCGTTATTAGTACTTAAAGGAGTATCCCTATACCTCAATCTCCTTTTTACAGTTCGTTTTTACAGAACGCGTTATTTGTACTTAAAGGAGTGTTCCTATGCCTCAATCACCTTTTTACAGTTCATTTCGCCGATAACGGAGGATGGTAAAACATGGATATTTAGATAGTTCGCATACTAATTCCTTTGTAATTTCTTAATCCGCTTGGGATCGGTCCTGTAGTTTCTAAGGCAGAGCGTTTCGAAACGTGAATTTTCGAATTTTCGGTGGTTCATAACTCTGAAAGGAGACGTTTTTCGTCCCATGCTTATTAGAACTTTTTTCTTTCATTTCATATAAGGAATCACCTCCCAAAGTTTGTCGGTGGAGTTACCTACCACTCTGTATATATATATATATATATATATATATATATATATATATAAACTTTGTCGTTTTCCTCCCAGAACACCCTGTATAAGTTCTTACGATTGAAAGATGTCACATTTTTGGACAATTTTCTTCCCTTAAACAAGAACAATTTATTGTAGAATTGGCAATTGACAATTCATCTTACAGTAAACAATTACAGAAAACGTATTAATTAAGGGATTTATTAAAGGTTTTAGTGACCTCAACTCTTTAATTCCGTGTACGTATGAAGAAGGTGACGTAAAAATGGCTGCCATCATTGTTTACCTTGCTATTGTGAGGTATTGATGTCACGAAGCGACTCCCTTCGTTGCGTCGGCACATTCTCCATTAACAGCAATTTAGAGTAATTACGTAAGTTAGTAAACGTCCCCCCATCGTCGCCTTCTACAATACAACTACTAGCTGCACTCTTCACAATCAATTTTCCGTTGGGGCCACAGAACATCAATTATTGGAATTGAAGCAACGGTCTTCTTTACGTGTCCTCTTCGATTTTTCTTTTATTTTTCGTTTTTTTTTTTAACATTCAACAAGACCACGTGCACAACTTCACTTTCAGCTGCAATTTAGGAAATGAGTAATGAAGGATCATTCAGAAACACTACGCCGTACTTTAACTCATATACTACGGTTAGTTTTTTTTTTCGGCATATTTCGTCTACATTTATTAAAGAGGCTGTGAAAGTAATTTTACCTATTTATTAGTAGCATGTATTGGCGTACTTAGGATATTTTGCTTTAAGGGGGGCGAGGCGAGGTATGGACTTATATCTGACAATCTTCCAATGACCATAGTTTAGCATGCGATCCAATGGTATTCCACGGAGCAAAATTTTCTAGGAGGGACTGACTCTCTTCTGAAGGAAATTCAAAATTCTCTCAGAAATGTCCAACTGAAATCTCGAAAGTTAGCTTAAAATTCATCTTTGCATCATTGAAAACAAGAAAAAATATCTCTCTCTCTCTCTCTCTCTCTCTCTCCCTCTCTCTCGTTTGTTTTCGGAGAGAGAGAGAGAGAGAGAGAGAAATAAAGCAGCAAGGAGGAATCGTTTAATTGAACTGCGACTGGGTAGATACGAGGATTATTCAATACATCTTTAGAAAATTCGAAAGATGACATTCATAGCATCGAAAAAGGTTTGCTTTTAGTAAACGTCATTTCTCACTAAACTGTTGTTAAAGTTTAAGCCATATCCGTCATGCGGTTTCAACGTCATAGTCTTTTGAAGAAACAAATTTGTGTGTATTCAGAAAAATGGAAAGAAATAAGTTTCGTTATTGGACATTTCTATTTGAAAGGCTTACTACTGAAACAGATCAAAGCCGATTTGGATGAAGTCCATGGCACATTTGCTTCTATGTTTGTGCCTGTTTATAATTAGGTACATAAGTTCCCATCCACAAACAATAAACACCGTTCGAAACAAGGATCTTATAAAATAGAGGATCTGCCCTTACAACAAAATCTTGAAGCCATACGTCATAGTTTCGCCACCTCTACTCTGCCCACTCCGCCCAATAGGATCGCAATGTTTGGAGCCAACAATCATGGCGGAAACGAAAGTAGCCAATCAGACGATGGCAGAAACGAGAGTAGCCAATCAGACGTGCCGATGCTCGGTTGTTTTTTGTCTTCATCGATTTAATAGGATGAAGATACATATGGGCAGATCCTCTATTTATAACATCCTTGGATCGGAACGTCCAGTGGAAGTGACTTCCTCCGAAGGAATTGACAAAATTCACGATATGGTTTTGAGTTATCGGCATTTAAGCGTATGTATATACATACAGCGCGATATTTACATTCTACACTGAAGAAATCACTAGTCAAAATTTTGTTCTGCAATATTTTGGATTAGTGAGATTTCGTCTTAGGCGAGATTTTGGCCTCTTAATTTCGAGCTGCGAGGTTCTGAAAACGCAAAATTTTCGCCCACAATGTTGTGGCTGCAAGGTTCTGTACCCAAAATATCATATAATTCCCTTTTGTCATCAAAGTAATTTAGCAATCAAGTTGCAAACATGAACATAAAAACCACTATTGTTTTCTCTTAAGAAAACTACTGAAAAACAAAAGCCATGGTGATTGGAACGAAGGGGTCGGTGTCAAATACTGAAGTAGGAGAAGATAAAATAGAAGAGATGACTAATTTTCGATACCTGGGTAGTATTATTAGCGATGCTATGAAATGTGAACTTGAAATAAAAGCAAGGATAGGAATGGCGAAAGAACCCTTTAAGAGGAAGAAAATACTATTTTGTAGGACCTAGAATAAAGAGTTGAGAAAAAGACTTATAAAATGCTTCGTGCGGAATATTGTACTGTATGGGTCAGAAACATGGACATTGCAGAAAAAATGATGAAAAATGACTCGATGCTTTCGAAATGTAGCTGTGGAGAAGAATTTAGAGTTAGCTAGGTTGAGTGGAAACTGTGAGAGAGTGTGTTAGAAATGGCGAAAGGAAACAAAGAACAATTTTAAATATTATTAAGAAAAGGAAGATTAACTAGTTGTGACATTAGGTAAGAAGAAGCTGTATCATGAAGGACGTGCTAGACTGTACGATGGAAAGAGAGGGAGGGAGAGGGTAAAGGAGACTACAATTAATCGACGATACCAAAACAGAAAATTTCTAGATGAAGACGAAGAGTTTAGCGGAAGACCGTGGAGTATGGAAGCTTCTCAGTTGGATCAAGTGAGCTGTCAATAATGGTAAAATACCTATAATGATGACGTACTTACTGAAAGAAACTAAAGTCAAGAAATTGGTTTATCAGACTAGATTCTTAAAACTGGACAAACTAAGAGTCATTGGGAATCGAACTTGAAACTTGCCTAATAAAGACAAATTTTCTAGTCTATAGACATTTTTAAACGACGTGCCCGACACACTAATGTGTTACGAGGGAACTATTGTTATGGTGAAAGAAAGTTAATGCTTTATAGAAAACTTTATCGTTCATATCTTTCCAAACACTAAAAAAAAATAACAAATATCCTTTGCTGTTTGACAATCAGGCAATTCCAGTTCCGTATGTAATGTTTGTTTATGATCAAAAATACAAAGCAACTTGGTATTAGTTATGAAAAATCAATAATTTTTTTATACGTATGTATGCTATAGTATTTGAGAAGTATCGAGAGACGCTTACTGCACCAGAGAGATTAGGTCAAGAATAGTCATAGTCAAAGAAGTATTCAACAAGAAAAGATCACTCTTAACTAGCAGGCTCAACATTAGACGTAGGAAAGAGTTGGTCAAGTCCTATAAATGAAGCATTGGACTTTATGGTTCAGAGACTCGGACATTACGGAAGTTAGAGAAGAAATATTTGAGAAAATGTGATGTTGGAGAAAACTGGAGAAGATAAAATGGACAGAGAGAGCAACAAATGATGATATTTAAGACGGATAGGAGAGAAGAGGTCACTTCTAGTCAGCATCCTTTAAAGGAAGGCCAATTGCATTGGACACATCTTGCAAAGAAGTTGTCTTCTTCATACCGCCATAGAAGGAAAGATGGAAGGAAAACGAGGAAAAGGAAGAAGAGGACCACAACCAATCGATTATTTGAAAAATAGAAGAAAATATTGGAAATTAAAAGAGGAAGCTGAAGATCGAGAGGCGTGGAAGAAACTTTTCTAGGCCTAAATCTAAAATTGAAAACAGAAACTCGTTAGTCATAGGACTTGCCATAAGGCAGAATACTTAATGATTATAATAATGCTATAGTATTTTACTTTGCGTGGTTAGTGTACGAAAAACAGAAAAAGAAACAGCTGCTTTAGCGATTTCGCAAGTTAGAGTGGACCAACTAAACACATGAATAGAATTAGTGAAATTCTTTACATTGAAGATGAATTCCAATTAATTTTGGATGATGAATAGGCAGATCCCTAACTGAGGGAGAGAGAATTCGATATGTTCTTGCTTCCTCTTTTAAGAAATATAATGTCTAAACTTATTTTGGGTGAGAAATAGAGAAAGAGAGAGTGTGTAAAAAAAAAACTGACGGTGAAGGAGGTTGAAATGTTGAAAGATAAAAGCGACCCAAAATGAGATTCAGAGAGCAAAGTTTCGAGAGGTCGAAGTAGAACTCTGGGCGCGACATATCATCCGAACTTTCTGTAAAGCTTCAAGCCTTGAGTGTTGGCCTACTAATTAGCAGTACTTGCTTCGCGGATTTTCATCCATCCCGCAGTGAAAGGGGACTCGGAGCAAGAAGTATTTAAGTCGCTTAGTTCTCCTTTTGTGTAAGAAGCAAGAAGAAGAAGATGAGGAAGAGAAGGAGAACCCATGTACGCACAAATGCGGCCACGATTAACAGTAATGACGTTGTTCTACTGTCGCTGAGGTTTGCTGGCGTCATGGGAAAAGCTTATTTCAAAAGCTTACTTCTTGGATATTACGTATGCAAATCGTTTTTCACTTGTTATAATGTTTTCTGGCAAAGTCGTTCCGTCTCTTTCTTTACGGCGACTATTGTTCTCAAAACTCATCACGTAATACGCTGTTATTATTATCAGTTTAAATATAGTTTCAAAATTGGCAATTATAACCTGGAGCCCGTTTGTTGCGAAATCGTCAGATTTGCCAGAAGAATAACGTAACTGAATAAGACCCTTGTAATTGGTAAAGGTGTAAAGGACATAATTTATTACTTGAGGTACCGTGTTGCCATCTGTCTTTTATTTTAAAGACATCTAACATTTGACAATATTTATAGTATAAGGCTGTTATAAGGTCCTTGCTATAAAACAAATGCTTATAACTTTCTTTTAAAATAGTGACATTGCAGTGAAATAAATCTTAAATCTTTATTGAGTCTCACATTTTGTATCATCCATAGACACACCGTCGTCATCATTGCCACATCTCCCGCTGGGCCCCGTTGACATCTATACATTACAGCAACCCAGTGATGGTAGTTTGAGGGAAATTTCCCGCGGCGTAGGGAGATTTAGCAAAGAACCTTTTAAGGAGGGAAAAAGGGAGATTTTAAGAATTTAAGATAAAATGTAGGGAAATTAAGCTTTTCAACAAATGTCATGTTACTAAGCACTGCGGCAGTATGACGAAAGACGGTGGCGTTCCAGAATCTCACACACGAAGTGGCCAACTTTTTTTTTCCCACAAGTCTTTCGCGGCCTGGTTTGAAGATGTCATTGTAGTCTACAAGATAACATTGAAGTAATAACAGAAGATCAAAAGCACAATTGTATGCTATGAAGATATGAGCACAGTATAATAATCCATAGAATTCTCTCTTTAAACAATGATATAGATATAGTGAACTAAAATTAGGGAAATTTTATCTTAAAAAGGGAATTTTCAAGCATTCCTGAGGGAAATTTTAACTTGACGTAGCATCACTGCTGCAACCTCCGGAAAGTATCATTGATCACTTCACTAATCTTAGCTTTCAGGTTCTGCAAGCAAGGGTGCCCATCAGGGGGGGGAAAGGTGGGGAAATTGTACTCCCCCACCCCCTAGAGGAAATTGTATACAAGGTGGGCAAATTGTATCCAAGTCTCTGATTAGATCACTTAGTTCCTCTTGAGTAAGTCTATGTGGTTCACATGGAGGTTCTTCTACAATAAACATAGGGTCCTTAGAAGTACTTGATTCAGGAGCTTCAACTTCTTGATCATCATCAGAAAAAAGATCGTATTCTTTAGATGGGTCAGGAACAGGTAGTCCTTCTCCATGTGGAACAGGGCGCATTGCAGAAGGAATGTTAGGATAGATCAAGGCCCGTTTCTTCTTCGTGGAAATTCCCTTCTTGACGGAAGGAACCATACAAAAATAACAGTCTCTGATGTGGTCGCTTGGCTCCCTCCAAATCATGGGCACTGCAAAAGGCATTGAGCGCCCCTTCCCATTAATCCAATTTCTTAGATTGCTGGCACAAGTGTTACACACAATGTGGGGTGCCCAAGATTTACCTTGGTCTCCAATTTTACAACCAAAGTAATATTGATAGGCTTTTCTTATTAGTGGTGTTATAGTCTGCTTTTGTGAGGAAAATGTCACTTCCCCACACACGTAGCAGAAGCTATCCGCACTGTTTACACAATTTCGCGGCATTTTTGTTTATTGAAATCCTCAAAATGTCACTTGAAATAGTTCCGACAACTATTTAAAAATATACATTCGAAATACCAGTACTTTTGCGTACTTGTAGTTGTATTTTTATGTCCTGCACTACACAAACGTCACACCCAAAACGCTGATAACTGCACTAAACCTGTCTTTTCTAACAATAGCAGAACACTACTGACAATGAGATAAGGAACACAATGAAACCAAGCGTTCATATAGTTTCTCCAGTGTTGCCGGATCAGTGTAACATTTTACCCCAAACGAAGCGAATATATTTATTTTTAAAGCGTTATTATTAGACATGCATGTAAAACGAAAAGTAGAGCTAATATTCGAAAATAAATTTCAAATTCGTGATCAGCACCACAAAATCAATAAGAATTAGCTGATTTTGTTCAATTTACATTTTCGTTGTTGAACAGTGAAACCCAATAGAATTTTTACGTTAGTTACAGCAAAATTTGAAACTATATTTGAAACGTCGCTTGTACTTGCCCCCCCCCCTGGAAACCACAGCATGGGCGCCCTCGTCTGCAAGTCTTTTTTTTCGCATACCTGTGTCTTAACGTGACCTTATAACTACTGGATGTCAACTCGGGGGACCTGGCGGGCCAAGGGGTGGAGCCTCTGCGCCCAATCCACCTTTGAGCTAGCTTACGGTCAAGGTAATCCCTGATGACGCAAGATGTAGGGAAGGGGCTCTATTTTATTAGTAGTGGCTGCGATCCTTGATTCTCAATCTAACCAATTCGGGAATTAGGAAATTTGTAAGCATTTGAAAGTGTGTCTCGCTGTCACAGTTTTCTTTGTCGAATAAAAACGGGACTATGAGGTGTATCTATGCTGGAAATGTGGCGATGATGATGACTTTATGTCTATAGATAATGATACAAAATGTCTCAATAAAGATCTTAAAATTTGAGTTGATTTTGAGTTTAACGTTCCTTTTAGCAGGAAGACTATATGAGAAGGGACCTAATGATTAACGTGGAATCCGAACATGAGCTCCCGCCGGGAATCGAACGCGGGGTCTCCCAAGCCAAAGGCGAGTACGCTAACCGTTTAGCCACGAAGAAGCTCTATCTTAACATTTATTTCACTGTAATATCAATATTTTTTTAATTAATAAGCATTTGTTTTATAGTAAGGACTTCATAACAACACTGAAGTTAGTGCATCATATTGAGATTTAGTACTATTTAAAAAATCCAAGAATTTCAATCAGGTATTAAGTAAAAATATTAGTCAGTATTGCAATTTACAGTCAGGATTTAACTTTCTTTAGAAAATGATATCTTTGAGTTTTACGTCCCACGGTTATGCTGTTTTAGACTAAAGGAGACGGTGGTGATGAGTAATGAATGAAATGGTGGAATGAAGAAAGTGGGAGGAAACGGGAGATCCCTGAGAAAACCCAAGCACACAGTGTTTGTCCACCAGAAAGTTCACTTGGCGGGGGCTGGGATCGAACCCGGGACCCCAAGCACCAGAGGTGAACGCTCTACCACTGAACCACCGCGGCCCCTTAACTTTCTTTAGAGTCGTAACATTCCGACAGAATTAAAACTACTGGTGATTTACGTCAGAATAAGTATTTAGCAACATTGAAATACCTTCTGATACTTAAAAATCTCTTTTAGACTTTCAATTTTATTAAATAGTCAGAATTCATATTTCTGATTTCTTTAATTCAGAATTATAACTTATAGTCTGTACCAGAAATACTACGGTATTATAGCTTTCTGTCACTGCTGTAAGTTTTTATCCGAAGTAAAACTATTTGTAACAAACGCCTGAAATATGTTTTTGGTAATATTTAAACATATTTCGAAACTACGGAATTTTTTCCTGAATTTTCCATCGGGTTAAATAACCATAATTCTTACGTTTTTCTTCTTTCAACCAGAATTGTAACTTTCAGTCAAAATTGTAAATTTGCGTCAGAATTGAAGCTTATGGAAACATTAGCGGAGACATGGTGTCTCATTGGTAGAGCTATTACCTCTAGGTGTATGTGGTTCTTAGTTCGATAACCGGCCAAGTAATTTTTTTGGTGGACAACACCGTGTCCATGGATCTTCTCGGGGTACTCCAGTTTTCTACCACACTCTCATTCCACCATTTTTCCATCATTATCCACTTGCCTTAATTACCCTTCTCCCTTAGTCTAAAGGGCATAATCGTGGGACGTTAGACTGAAATATTGCATTTCATTTCATCTTTGTGGAAACATCAGTCAAAATTTGAAATTTTACTGACTTCTAGTCACGATTTAATTTTCAATTTAGATCATATTTTTTCAGTAACTATTAGTTAATTTTAGTCATGATTTGGTACATTTTAATCACCAGTGTAACATTAAGTTACTTCAAATTTTAAGTAACTTTTAATCGAGATTGTAACTTGGTAATATTAAGTCAATCAGAATTATAACTTTGAGTTTTAGTAATTATATGATTTTCGGAAATGAAAATGAAATGACTTTTTTTTTTTTTTTTTTTAGTTTAACGTCCAACGATTATACTCTTTAGGCTAAGAGAGACGATGATTAAGGCAAGTGAA
This sequence comes from Thermobia domestica, assembly GCF_964235325.1. NCBI lineage: Eukaryota > Metazoa > Arthropoda > Insecta > Zygentoma > Lepismatidae > Thermobia > Thermobia domestica. Next base: position 225,199,526 of record NC_137465.1, read on the forward strand.
TGATGATGAAAGAAATAATGGAATGAAAATATGGGAGGAAACGGAAGTACTCCGAGGAAACCCACATGCACGACGTTGTTCACCACAATCTTAATGACCAGGTATCAAACTAGGGACCCACTCACCAGACGTAAAATCTCCATCACTGCGTCACCGTGCTCCTATGTAAGATAGTAATATTAGTAACTATTGGTTAGTTTTAGCTACGAGTGAAACTTTCGGTAACTTTTAGTCAAAAATATAACTTTGTTAGAGTTCTAACTTTATATCACTTTTAGTCGGGATTGTAATTTGACAACATTAAGACACCTCATCCCGGCGAAATTAAATTACCGCTAATTTTACAGTATTTATGTGATACCTTCAAATAGATAAAAGATAATCGAAATGTGGAACAAAAGCGCCCTAGACAATATCATTTTACATGAGATACCGTTATCACGACTCACTTATCTGCTTTCGATTTCGAGCCATTTTGAAAATCGACATTTACTTTCGCGTTTCTAAACGGCTGAAAACGTAAAGCCACTAGGTGACTTGTGATAACGGTACCTCACGCAAAATAATATTGTCTAGGGCGCTCTTGTTTTACATTTCAATTATTTTTTATCTATTTGAAGGTATCACATAAATATTGTAAAATTAGCGGTATTTTAATTTCGCCGAGATGAGGCTTCTTAAGTCAATCAGCTCTATAATTTTAAGTGAGTATTAGTCAATATGTGATTTTCAATCAGGTTCAAAGTTTTAAAAACGGTGACTAATTTTTATCAGCAGTGTAACTTTCTTAAAAATTTTTGTCGTTAGTGCAACTTCTAGGAGTCTAGGAGTAATATAGAAGTCAAAGTTCTAAGATTACATAACTTTTAGTCGGGATTGTAACTTGATAACAATAAGTCAATCAACTGATAACTTTGAATTTTATTCAGAATAATCAAAATAAACATGGAAATTTTGGTAATAGCGAGTGACAACCTAACTTTTAAATACTGTTTTAAATTCAGAAAGAGTTGAAAATGAATTATCTTAACTTCAGTTTTGGTTTCAACCAAAACAGTGTTCTACATTCCTGGCAAACACATTTCTCTTCTGTTGATTGGTTGATTAGAATTTATGGGCCCTCTCAGCAGCGAGGCTACATGGAATATGAATGTACAACTTAACATGGAAACCGAATCACATGAGCTCTCACATGGAATTGAACCAGGATCTTCCACGCCAAAAACGCGTGCACTAACCTTGTGACCAAAAAAGAGCTCATATTTCACTTTTTGTAAAACCTGATCATTGCTTAACTATCTTACTAATCAATAAGTTTAAATGTAAACTCAGGCTATGTTTGATAGTTACCGGTATTTAAAAAAATAATTTCTATGCTGTATTTTAGCGAGAAAAATTCTATGTTGAATTAACTAATTGGATAAATACCAAGAATAGCCTAGGATGAGACAGGTGGAAAATTTCCATTCGTTTCCCAATTCACATTATTCACCCAGCATCTCCACCATGAAACATGACTAAATAGTAGTTATGTTTAGCTTGATATCATCTATCGCTTTGGTCATTATGAGACCGATAGATGACTAGATTTTGGGGTATCTTCTCCACCACCAGCTACTAGCGCTGGAATATAAAAATAAATCTCATCTGAAAGATAATTCTACAACTAAAGCATGTGGGAAATGTAGCTCATGGTATTTAGAAATCATAACTCATACTCAAATTTGCTTTTAAAAGTGCAGCAGATAGGGTAAGGAAAATTAAGTATAAGAGTAATTAGTCTGGCGTAGTCACTTATTGTTTCGACGAAATAAACAGTACCTTCTTCAAAGTTAGTAACTCCATTCTTCTCCTCCCTCTCTCGCTGGCTCGTTGCTGTTCTTCCAACTCCAAACGAAGTCCCCCGAGAAACACTCACCATCCAGTTTTGTTTCCCGGACTGAGGTCTCAAACCACACCTCCTGATTTCCTCAATACCAAATATGGTCACTCCATAACTCACCTCCTCCTGACACCGTGTTCGTGACGTCACATGAGTCAAAACGTTTGAGAGTCGAAGACCTCACACGCTGGGGAATTCACATCCAAATCCTGAAATGTACTTTCTGAGGAATTTCCAGAGCAAAGCTAAACCTCAGCGAAAAGTAGAAAATACAAAATACACACTTAATAATCGTTGACGTAGTTACCAGACAATAACTTTTAGTTGAGGCAATCGAATGAGTCAGCTAGAGAAAAGCTAACTGGCGCTCGAAATATGTACAAATAAGTTGTATGTGAGCAATGTCCTCAAACGCAGACTAGTGACACTGCCAAGAAATGGAAACGTAGCCAGACACAAGTAGAAAGTTGATAAGTTGCACAAAGGTAGGAAAACAAACAAGGGTAGTGACTTTATATGAGGTTAAAGGAATCTGCTATTGCACTTATCTTTTAATAAAACACAAAGGTATACAAATATGCTTCTAGGAAGCTTGAGACTACATAATTGAACTTTCCGAGGAAAGAAAAAAAAATAAAAATAATCCAGCGAAGTAGATGACGTAAATCCAAAAGTCTGTCGTTGGAATCGAACCAGGGACCTCCGACGTATAGTATCGTAACATTATTATTATTACTTTTACAATCATGTTATTGTTTAGTCTCTGCTGATATTTATATATAATATTCTATGTTTGTAAATAAATACTAATATTTTAAATACATTATTTATTATAGTCGATTGCCTACGTCTAGTTTAATTTAACAATATATTTTTGCTATCAAGGTCTTTTTGTTATATTTTCTTTACATTTTGTTTTATTCGTTATGTTTACTTATTAGAAACTTGATGTCCTTTCAAGCACAAGTTTACTCAAAGCGTACACCTACATCTTACTGTGATTTTCGAACCCAAAAACCTCTCACACAAAAGAGTGTAGCGGGTTGTGATGATATGTTTTTTTGATATCCTGAATTGATTGCATAAAATCACATGTCACTAATTATTACCACTTTAATATGTGGTTGTAAATGTTGAAACCGGAAATGGTTAACTTAATCACTTTCAGTTTGAATACAGTATTTGTGGAGGAGGTGGAAGCTATTTTTGATGCGCTGGCTCTATTGCAAAACGCTGCATATCGATATCTCGTACCGTTTTTGCTATATGGAAATCAGTATTGAAACCGGAAGTAATACTGAATTTGAACCACTTCCGGTTTAGGTAGAGTCTGGTGGGTAATCACGATACGTTGTGTCTTCAATCACTAAATCGTTTGTGAGAAAAAAACAATTCTCGGTTTCTGCTACTGGATCTTTTTCTACAGGAACAAATGTTGAAACCGGAAATTGATAATTTGAATCACTTCCGGTTTGAATAGAGGCTTAACGGAGGAAATGGAACCTATTCCTTGGACGCCAAATACGTAAAAAATAAAAAATTCGATTTCTCTTACCGTTTTTGCTCTGATATCTGTCAACAGACGGACGGACGGACAAAGCCGTTCAGACAATTGTGCGCATGCATACTTCGGAAGTCTAAAAATTAAATACTTTTATTTTCAGTTATTTTTATTACAGTGGGTACGTTGAAATCTCCTTTTGATTTCCAAAACCCTTTCTCTACAAAGAACAGTTCAAAATCATATCGTCAGCTTATGAACAGCCCACACCTCATAGACAATTCCTAAACAACCGAGCTACAATGCAAATGAGACACCTATTCACTATATTCTAATCCATAATCCGGAAGGCAAAGTGCAATGGCCAATGAAAGGGAAACAAGATACAAAATGAATTTAATTCAATGGAAATTTATTCAGCTAACTTTGAATGGTAATTATCCAACGTACTTCATTACGTTCAGTTATGGTAGCTGATATACTAAACCACCTAGTTGCTTTGTAGTTGATTTGTTGCATCCGGATTCACACAAAGGGCTTATCCAACGAGAGACTCTCATTGAATTGGTGATTGATAATCTTACCAAGGTCAAGTACTTGAGATATTTTTGTTTCTGTTGAAAGAGATTTGTTTCTAGGTCTGATAATTGGAAAGCATCTTCATTATAGTTTCACTTCATTATATTCGATTAGTCATTAGGATTTTAGCACATAAGAGTTGTTAAAAATAAAAAAAAATATAAAATAATAATGAGTTAATTTGGGAACAAATTAGTATTGATGTTCAACGGATTATCAACAGAGGAAAATAATTTAGTAAGCGCAACGGAATTGATACTTCTATCAGGTTATGAATGTTCCAGATTCTTGCGGTGGTGTCATTCCAAGCAAGAGGTTTTTAGATTTTTAAGAAGAAAAAAATATGTTTGGCTTTGCATCATTTATATAACATCTAAGTACTAATCCATTTATTGCTAATCATAAAAATAAATAAGTAATTTCCAATCCACTAAATTTTTATTGCATCCTTTTGTTTTAACATCAACAGTTAAATAACACAAGTAGAATTCTATGGAGTTTCGGCTGTATCAATAAAACCGCTGGAACAACATAATAGACATTGGCACCGTTCCATTTACTACTTTGGACACAATGATCTACTGTATAAGTTATTATATGAAAATTTTTGTATTAATAGATTGTATTAATATATCAGTTTAATAAAATTATTTTAAGTTGAACAAATGCTTATTCATTTCTTTCAAAGTTCAACAAAGTAGTGGGCATGAGCAATCTTAAACAGCTAGTCTGGATTGTTAGTAAAAAAATTATTGTAATCTATGCTGTACTCTATGCTGAGTTTTTTCTTTACTATTATTAGTTTTATTCTTACTCTTGATGCACTTTCAATTATACACATGTAATGTAGCTTTGGCAGTCATTTCCAATCACACAATTAGAAAGAGGATAAAAAAATCTTATTTTATCACCATAAATTATTCTATTATATCCCACGCAATCCATACTGATTCCAAACTCATCTCAAATATCCAGTTTTATTTCTCAACATTTAACAATTATTACCATTAACTGGCAACTAAGCCTCTTATTACTCATTTTCATCATTATTGGCACATTTATTCATTAAATACAGTGTAATATGTACATGACGTCAGTAAACACAAAACCTAACCTATCCTAGCTAATCTAACCTAATCTACCTAACCTTACTAACCTAGCCTAACTAAATACACAAATAACTTAACTCTCACTGCCAATGGAAACAGGTGCATCATTGAAGTATATATTTTTCAATAGTAATAACATTTCTAATATATAAATTAATTATCGAATAAGATTAATCATAGGATTCACACAGGTTGATAAACGCTCAGCATAGGAATATTCCAGACTAGTCAGCATTATAAGGTAGCAAATGAGATATGTGAACGACCGATGATATGTTTTAAATGCTCATATTATCTCGCTATTATACGATGGCTATTATAGCTGAATGACACTGTGTTCAGCCGAATAAGAAATTTGAATATTCAGTGTATATTGATATTATCAGTACCCAATTGGCAACTGATCTATCATAAAGGATTCATCTGTGGCTTGAATGTGTTTTCGGAAGTTACATGATAAACGACCTACTAAAGCATGCCCACGGCACTCATAGAGTATCATTTATAGGCCTAATGCATGCATCACGAACAATTTAGAATACACCCTCTTTTATAGCTTACCTGGTCTTATGTGACGGAACTGTTGAAAATCTACTCACACATCGCTTTCATTATTGAGGAAATAACTCACGAATACTTAGGAGGAATGATTCGTTCCAAGCTCAATACGTTCGATTAATGTTAATTTCACAAATATGCTAAACCAGTCTCAATCACCAAAATGGCTCCACTTTCATGCTTTCCTTTTTTTCGGTCTCTAGTTAGTAAACGAGAAGGTTACCTGTATATCCACGATTACCAATTGATTTCTCCAAATCTAGGGTTCCTTCTAATATATACTTTAGATAGTTTACGTACCAAACAGTTTCCAATTTGGGAATTAATTTAGATGGTTAGGTAACGGGATTTCGTCCAGTTTGTATCCTCGTCGTCAACTTACATCACATTACGTCACAATACTACGTGTATTCTCGGCTCCCTCGGAATTTCATTAACTATATACTATTAAATGTAAATTTATAAAATTCTAATTCTTTATCATTTTATACCAAAATTTTCTTCCTCATTAAAAGAAAACAATTTTTACTCCTATCCTTCAATTACACTACTATAATTCGGTATAAAATTATCTCCTTCATTCACGTAGTCCAACATGGCAGCCTCCAATGATAATATCGTTGATACTAGGTAAGCTCTTATTTTTACGTGATATTAAATATTGACGATTTAATCAATGTACTGAAATATCCTATTCAATGCCACTGATCGTCGAGTTTCCTTTTTATACAAAATTTTATGAAATATATTTGATTTATAATTAACTTTCATTCACAGTTATCAATATTTATGTTGCCGTCTGCATGCCTATAGTATATCGTTTATTTCAATCTCCATCTACTCTTATAAATATCAAACGAACTGAAAAAGTGAATATTATTAGATATAAATAATAATACAACTTTACCCTACTAAAATACCGTAATCTACATTACTAATAAGTAATAATTCAAACCGGTATTTGTTTAACACTAAGCTAAACAAACAACGCCCTACATACTAACCACTATCTACGTTAATGGCACAGTTTTACAAAATACAGGCCCTGACATTAACCCACGAAAATAACAAAATGGTTTGTTAATATATATATACAAACGAATAATTTTTTAAATGGTACAGATTGACGAAAAGCAGGCTGCAACACAGTAGCGGTCCTTCAGGGAAGTCACATCTTTAAAATTAAAATTTTATCTCTACAAAGTTGAGAATAAAAGTTCCATGCAGTTTCAGAAAGTTATAGATGCAACAATTAGTACTTCAGGTAAGAGTTCTTTCCTTAGATCACTAGTTTGTAACCTTGCCTACCTGATACCCGCTTCGTAAACTCTTAATAACTCACTTTCTTCTCCTTTCCAATTGTTCGTTACACTACATCATTATTGGTCTGACCTGTCCTGAGATTTCAATGCATTTAATTCTCAAATATTCAATAATAATAATAATAATAATAATAATAATAATAATAATAATAATAATAATAATAATAATAATAATATAATCCAACCAATTTACATCAATTTCCAGCAAGAATTATGCATACCATTGTAGGCAGTATTATTATTTTCTTTTTATCAATTGTGGTGTTAATGAAAACACACTTCTTACTCAGTAGCAAGGGCGCCCATGTTGTGGTTTCCAAGGGGGGGCAACTATAAGCGACATTTCAAATGTAGTCCCAAATTTTGCGGTAACTATTCTAAAATATCTATTGGGTTTTCGATCTTCCGAAGCACAATTTCCTTTAAAGGGGGGGGAGGAAGCGCCCCACCTTTCCCCACCTGATGTGCGCCCTTGCTCAGTAGTTATTACGTGTTTATTTATGCGGATTTTATTTTAACGCCTCCCTGGTACAATAATCGTAATATTTGTAATATTAACATTGTAGTTTTCTCCAATCAGCAGCTTGCACTCTTTTGCTCGCTCTTCATGTTCCCTTCGGGTTGGGATACACTGCCTTACATGGTAGCGATTAAAGTTTACAAATTTACTCCAAGAGCTGGCATATAGAGGTTCAGAGTTCTGTTCATGGTTACAAGCGCGCTCTCTGTATGTGGTTCTCGTTTTGATATCGGTAGTGTATGCTTGTCTCGGATATAAATCCGCGCGGAGGAATAAAATATATTTTATGCATTTGTTCTGGTCTCATTACAATTGTGGTGTTGAAAAGAAATGTTAAACTGAATCAATTAAACATTTTTTACAGGAAAACTTCCCTGAAATATATTAAGTGCTATTCGATACTTTTGTATTTTTTACATTATATGTCAGTGAGATATCGAATATATATTAAACATGAAAGAACAATAAAATTTACCTTCCATCGTAGTAATCCACGCATTCGAAAGTTGACTGACATCTAAAGATATGCAACTATTAAGGGATTTTAAAAGACAAAGTTTTCAGGAATATTTTCTCAGTAATGGGAGACGACAAATCTGGAGATCGTAAAATCATGACCATGAGACTCTGGATCGATTAGAGCAAACTATTTGCCATTGTCTATTACTATTTTGTCTAAGGCGATAAGAGTTAAAAGTGGAAATGCCTAACTTAACACTTTTGGTTTGAATAGAGAGTTAATGGAGGGGGGGGGGGGAAACCTATTCTTGGGAAAATAAATCGGTTGCAGAAAATCACATCAGGATGTCTCTTACCAGTTTTGCTTTGTGGTATTGAAACCGGAAATAATATATTTAAACCATTTCAAGTTTTCGGAGAGTATTCGGGGTAGTTATAGCACATTGTCTTCAGACATGGTTTGTAGTTTGCAAGAAACCGCTTCTCGCTATCTGTTACAATTTTCCTTCTATGGAGATAAACGTTGAAACCGGAAATGACTAATTTGAACCACTTTCGGTTTGAGTAGGTAATTAACATATTAGATAGAACATATCCTTGGATATGGATTTGACTGCAAAAACCACATCTCGATATATGTTACTGTTCATCTTCTGATATCACTTTACAGACGGACGAAGCCGTTCTGTGAGGCTTCTGAAGCTTATGATAACATAGCTTGGAAGTCTAATAATAGGAATTGAAAAATAAATATTTTAGTATTTTAAGATGAATGAAAGATTTAATTTATATAACTACAGAATGTAATAAAAATATCAGAATGTACTAAAAGTTTTTTTTTTTTAAAAAAAACTTAAACGACATTACACACAGAAACCACTTGTTTAAAATGTCCTGAACACCAGATACAGTATAATGTAATATGAAGTTGTTCCGAAATTTTGAAATGCAACCCCTGTGCTGTTATGAACGATAATCACCAGAAGCGTATTTACGATTTTGCTTCGGAGGGGCTTTGCTAACTTTCGCAGGGAAGGGGTTGCCTGAAAATGTGAAAATTCTGCAAGATATTTTATACACTTTACTATAGTAAGTAAGATTTCGGGGAGGACTTAAGCCCGGAAGCCCTCCCTCTAAATACGCCACTGATAATCACGCTCAAGAATGTATGATTACCCATAAACATATTGCTTTGCTATAATTAACACAGAGTCACTAAGATATTATATAAACTGGTTTCAAAGGTTACCATCACAATCTAAAGATATTTAGAAACTACCGAAGAATTGTAGTATTTAAAAAAACCGGAGAGCCTCTTTCTTTTTTTTTTAAGTTTGCTAGTAATACATACAGCAACAGTTTCTGAGGCTTCTAGGTAGATTGATTACATTTACATTAGTATTAATGAGAAAAATAATTTTGGTTCAGGTGCACTGTTACCGAACGAATTAGATTCGTTACCAGACGGTCCACTGTACATCAGTAACAGTTAAGGTTACAATGAGCATAGTCAAAAAGCACGAAGCATTAATATTTATGTCAACAGAAAATCAATAAAAAAACAAAACAAATAATTCCTCCACGTATCTCAAAAACCAAGAGAGGGAGATGGTTGAAATTCAGGTCAAATGTATCTATATTCCAAAAGCATATTGTCCTAAAATGGATTAAAAATACTCAAAAAAGCAGGAAACATTAACACTAATGCCAATGGGAAATCAATGAAATAAAACAATTCCTCCATTTATCTCAAAGTCTAAAAGAGGGACATGGCTAAATTTCACTTAAATATAGAAGAGATTATGTAAATTCTATATCCAAAAGTAAATTGTCCTAAAATTGATGGAACATAGTAAAAAAAAAAAAAAAAAATTAGAAACATGAAAGTTAAAGTCAATGGAAAATAAATTTTGAAAAACTGAAGTCTCCACAGGAGATGGCTGATTGAAAGCTTATTGTAAAGACATATAAAGCAGCTTAAAAACGATGTATAGCACGTATGTATATGGATACGTTGTCAAAAGTCAAATTGTTTGAGTATGATAAAGCATATGCATCTTCCTCGAATTACTCAGTGCACCCCACGCAGAGGTTACGTGCTTGAAATATACCACATCTGGATTTGGAATGTCCGGACTCGATTTAGCACGGAACGTGATTTTTGATCGGAGCACGTGATACACTCTGGTCCTTATGGCAAACCTGATTGACCTTTTGAGGCATTTAAACTGGACAATGAGAAAAACGTCGCTTGTATGTTCAACAGACGCCTTCCCACGAAATCTGGAAGTTAGTTAATGTTCTGAGAACTCTGGGATATTCCAGGATTCTTGCAGAACATTGGTATAAATACATTAAGACATGTAAATATTTCTTATAACAGGCACATTCCATTGAAATTCAAAGGAAATCCCGTAGATTTTTCCGTTAGCCTTACATATTCCATTGCGATCCTAAATGTCGCAGAATAAATATGGGCCCAATAGAATGTCCAGTAGCTCCGTTATGTGGACTTAGGATTTCAACTAAAAAATCTCTTGGAAGGTCCCGAAGAAGTTGTGAGAAAACGGATGACACTACTGAGGTGAATATTGACTATTACTTATTCAGAGTCATTTGATATCTATCTATCTATCTATCTATATATATATATATATAGATAGATAGATATAAATATAGATATAGATAGATAGATAGATAGATAGATAGATAGATAGATAGATAGATAGATAGATAGATAGATAGATAGATAGATAGATAGATAGATAGATAGATAGATAGATAGATAAAGCTGTGGCATTACTACCGTTAACGCTTTTTTGCATATGTGTCGACATCATTTAATCCAATATGGATTATCGATTCCAAAGCCTCTTCATATATCGCCTAACAATGTTGAAGGAAAAATAATTGTTTCAAGTTTTGCCGATGACGTAGTGTTATTCATAACACGGAATGAAGGTTTTAATGAAATTTATAATTTATTTTCTGAGTACAGTGTGGTGTCTGGAGCAAAGCTTAATCTTCAAAAATCATGTGGACTTTGGGTTGGCAGTTGGAAACATCGCAAAGACGCACCACTGAATGCCACATGGACTTCAAGATCGTGTAAATTTTTAGGAGTACACTTGGGGAATACAGAACACGATGAAAGAGTTAACTGGGACAATTTAGAAAGCAAAATAAAGAAGAGTCTTTTAAGGTGGCAGCACTTTTCGTATTGCACTTCATATTATAGTCGTCGCCTATTATTGAATACGTTTGTGGGATCAAAGTTGACACACGTGTTTACGGTTTTACAACCTCCGTTGGATTTTTTACAGCGAATAGATAAATTATTTTTGAATTTCCTCTGGAATAGACACCATTGGCTACACCCAAATTATGTATTTTCTCCAGTAACGCAAGGTGGTTTAGGAACAGTGCATATTTATAGTAAAGTAATATATTTGCGGTTACGTTTTATAGCAAATATTTTACGATCAAATTTTCATTCAGTTCTTAAGGATTTAATTTTGTTTCATTTATCATCCTGCTGTACACATCCATTAAACCCTGTTCATTTTTTTTATTATGGATTTTAATACAAATAGCATTAATGGTGTAAATTCTTTCTATTCATCTGTTATTAATTCATGGAAGCATATGAATGTCTATCCAAATCTGGAAAAATTTACATTGGATTTCTTTCGTTCTTTGCCCGTTTACAACTGTCTATTATTTCGATCAAACACAGGTTTGATTTCTTTGAGTCCTGAATGGAAGCGATTATCTGTATATGCAGTTGGAGATTTACTATCTGAAACTGGTAGTTGGTACGAAGAGGACCATTTTGATTATTCAAATCTCACAAAATGCTCCCAACGTGTCTTGATACTTGGCTTAAGAAGATTTAAGAATTTACTAAAACAATTTTTGACAAGAATTGATCATATGGCTGAAAATAAGATTGACTATACTTTTTTGCGATTGGGAACAAACGATACTATACATTTTCCAACAACATCAAAAACGCTATATCGACAGGTACTTTCTCGATCATTATCTCCTAATCCAATTACAAATAAATGTCGTTGGACGAATGAAAGGATTCCGTGGACTGAAATATGCCGATTTCCCTCAATTGGATATGATGCTCAGAATTCATGGAGGTTTTTCCATGATAGGCTAATAACTCCTGAAAGACTGTATCAATGGAAGAAATTAGATGGTCCGAAGTGTCTTTTCTGCCCGCAAGTCGGTACAGGATTACATATAATTTATGAATGTGATGCTGTTCAGTCAGTTTGGAAATTTGTAAGCACTTTAATCTGTAAAGTTTTGGACTTAAATGAAATACCTAATAGTAAACTCATGGTAGGCTATTTTAACTCTAAAAAGTCAACTGCTATTTCTCTCTCTAACTTTTTGATTATTTTAGCACGTAGTACAATATACATTGTATATAGATATCATTTATATTGCAGTTTCAATTGTCCTCTGGATTTTTTGAGTATCTATATTTTAAAGTATGCCGTTTAAAGTATGCTATAAATAATGCTTATAAAGAAGCTGTATCTCAAAATAATATTGTAGCCTTCGCAAATATATGGACATACAATGATGTTCTTTGTACCTTCAACGAGCAAGAACTTGTGTATAAAATATAATATGCACTTATATGTTGAATATAAATATGAAAATTTAAATTTGTAGAACATTGTACAGTCTAGTTTATAAAATATTGATGATAGAATTACCGATGTAACCTTATTGAATGGAAATAAAAAAAATCTATCTATCTATCTATCTATCTATCTATCTATCTATCTATCTATCTATATATATATATATATATATATATATATATATATATATATATATATATATATATATATATTATATCTATATATATCTATGTATATCTATCTATCTATCTATCTATCTATCTATCTATCTATATATATATATATATATATATATATATATATAGATAGATAGATAGATATAGATAGATAGATAGATAGATAGATAGATAGATAGATAGATAGATAGATAGATAGATAGATAGATAGATAGATAGATAGATAAAGCTGTGGCATTACTACCGTTAACGCTGAGAAGCCAACAATGCTCGAAACTTTTGTGAATTAGTGACGCATACAGCACCTGGATTTTTTCTCGAGAATGCCCAAAATAGATATCTCAAACAATATAAAGGTGTGTCAGCTGGAATCTAGGCAAACAGCATGTATTAAGACAATTCATCCCTTACTCAGAACTAGAACACGCCGTAAAAGGAAACTAGGATATTTTTGAACATCCATAATTGCGCTTTCCAAGTCACTAATGCAATAAAAATGTGGCTGCGTCACGAGCTTACACAAGGTGATGGCCTACAAAAATGTGTGTTTATCTTCAAACAATTTACGAGATACATGAAAATCTTTAAGAAACTAATAATAATAAAATTATTATTATTATTATTATTATTATTATTATTATTATTATTATTATTATTATTATTATTATTATTATTATTATTATTATTATTATTATTAATAATAATAATAATAATAATAATAATAATAAATACACTCACACATCTAAACCTATATGATGCTTCCTGTAGACACGGAAACTTATACGATTTGTTATACTCCTTTGCTTAGCGCAGTCTCGACCATTCTCGCCTTTGGTGTGAACGGTCCTAGGTTCGATTCCAGGTGAGTACATTCAGTCGAAAAAGTGTAAAAGCTTTTTCAGCCCTGTCATTCTAAGTGAGGTTTTCCTGTATTTTCCTCATTCACAGCAGGCAAATGCATGGATTTCACCTAACATAATTTTTCCAGGTTGCTTGCTTCTTTGTCATTTCTTTATTCGTCCACAATTGTCGAGTAGTATGATCGCCGAGAGACATGATCCCTAATACTTTACGGGTTAACATATCCTAAGATGCCGAAAGCCGAAAAAAATAATTTCTAATCCTAATCCTAACGATTTATTATACAAATAAGAGGAAAACATCCAAAAATTGGTGATTCTCCACCCCCTTCCCGCAATAGAGGAAACTTAAGTGCAAATTTCTTGTTACACAATTTATGAAAATGATTCATAACGAGTAGTGCACTCTGCATAAACGTAGAAATTTGACATTTGGCACAAATGAAGTAGTTATGATACAAGTAAAGGGGAAAATAATCCGAAAACTCGAAATTTCATCCTCCATGGAGGGAACTTAGGGAGCTAATTGTAACGATTACTTATAACAAGATTCAAAGAATATAGGGTACTTCCCGTAGACATTGAAACTTGGAATTTGGCACTAGGAGTTCTGATACAAATAAAGGAAAGAATTCGAAAAGTCGAATTTCCCCCCATCACTGAGGGAACTTGTTGAGAGAGGGCAAAGACAAACTACTTTTTGAGCTTCCTCGTGGCTAAGCGGTTAGCGTACGCGCCTTTGGCGTGGGAAACCCGCGTTCGATTCCCGGCGGAGCTCATGTGGTTCGGATTCCACGTTAATCAGTAGGTCCACGTCTCATATAGCCACGCTGCTGAAAGGGACGCTAAACTAAAATCACCAACAACAACAAACTACTTTTTTACATCTTACATATGACAACGATTCAATGCCTATAGGGTGCTTCTTGTAGACGTCAAAACTTGTAGATCTGAGTCACTCATAAATACTAAATCAAACACATACAGTAGTATATTTCCTTAAAACAATGAAATTTGAAATTCCTTACAAAGGTAGGAATCTGGTATAAATAATGATACAATATGCAAAATGTCAATTTTACCAGTTCATGAAGAATAATAGAGTACAGGTATGTTAAAACTCTATATTGGTTCACTGAGCTGTTGTTACTCACGGAAACCAATAAAATTTTTAAAAGTACTTCGTATAAATGAGCGGTTCAGATGAACATAATGATATGTCACATTTTCTAACTTAGAAGTAAACTGGAAAAGAAGATTGACCATTTCCATGAAAAACAATGTAATGGCACGTACCAAACAAGATTCCCCTGCCATCTGTAGGTATATTTCGAAATTATACTGCTTAAACGCTCCTCTGTGGTTCGATCATAACCTATTTCACCTAATAATTCAATTTTACCAGAAGTAGTGCATACCATTATTTCGCCAGAGCAGCTCAAATGAGAAAATCCGGAACCTGATAAGGATAAATAGCGATTGAATGTTTATCACCAACGACGACGACTTTCCAAACTTTATGTGGGTGCATATCAATTGTAAGACATGTTATATGTTTTCAGCGAAGTCTCGATATTTTTTTGATTGATTTCCTTTCAGTTAAAATCTTTTATGAACACTGTCATAAAGAGCTGTGCTCGATTTTATTCGCAATATAGTTCATTTTTATTTTTTTAATTGTGGGTCTGCCTTTGACTAAATCTTTAAGTTCAACGTCCCACGGTCATGCCGGTTAGGCTAAAGGAGACGGTGATAATGAGAAATGAGTGAAATGAAGAAAGTGGGAGGAAACGGGAGAACCCCGACAAAACTCACGAGCACGGTGTTTGTCCACCACAAAGTCCACACAGCGCGAGCTGGGATCGAACCAGGGATCCCAAGCACTGGAGGTGAACGCTCTACCACTGAGCCACCGCGCCCCCTGCATTTGATTAAGTGACAGGCAAAGAAATGGGGAGTGTATTGCTTGGTTTCTCTTGCAAAAACACATTTGAAACAAACAATTATGTTCCAGTGGCAATGGCAAGGGAGAAATGTTTATTTTATTTAGTTTCCATCAAACTAAAATCTTATGGATACGCCGCACCCACAAGATTATTTTTGTGGAGCCCCGGAGCAACCACGCAGTCGGCGCTCATGTTTTATTTAATACACGAACAAAGTAATGGTCTATCTACGACTCTAAATACTAGGTAGATAATTGAGGCATTTGATGGCAAAGTGCCGTAAGTCTTTTTTTAGACCCTTTCCAGCCCGATTTTTTTTTTGTGTGTGTTGGAAAAACATATGTTCACAGTATTTCCTCTTGCAATGATGCCACGTCCTAGATCCTCTGTTTTGCTTCACCGCG
This sequence comes from Thermobia domestica, assembly GCF_964235325.1. NCBI lineage: Eukaryota > Metazoa > Arthropoda > Insecta > Zygentoma > Lepismatidae > Thermobia > Thermobia domestica. The sequence continues at coordinate 225,215,509 of NC_137465.1, forward strand.
AGTAAGTAGAGGTACCAAATTATGAGATTGACCCGAAAGAAGAGTGTTATGATTACATGGGGAAACTGTATGAATTAATATTAGATTTATGATTATAAAAAGTTAGTAATTCCAAATGTTAGCATTGGGCTGGAAAGGATGAGATGCAGTTATTTCTGTGAATTTGAAACCATAACCTGTTGTATGGCAACGTTGGGTATTTCAGAGTTAACAGAACAGGACATAAGCCAAAAGATAGCAGCACAAAGAACCGAATTTGTCCGCTTTTTCTATATCGATTCTAATAAAAAGTCTCAGCATTTCACAATGCCTTAAAACCGACTTACGCCGTTTTGTCAAATCAACGCCTCAATTGTATCCGTAAATGTTCTACAATATTCCACCAAAAACATAAATGTGAGCTCATAAAAGAAGCTACAATAACAGTGTTATAATAATAGTTTATAATTAATGGGATACTTACACTTGAATGTTAAAATATAAAATGGTAAATACTTTTCCTTCATTTTCTATCAATATACATGTCATAACATGTAACCAATATGAAAAATATCCAATTTTTATATTTTTCAATTACTTTCCTTGCATTTGGTCCGAAAAATGAAGTTTCTATCTTTACTCCGTGAGAAATTATATTCGTCTAAACATAACCCTACAAATCTTGACGGTGGCCATATTGATGACGTCATTTCTCCTAAACCTACAATTCGATTAGTTGAAACTTCTTGTGAGGAATACCTCTTACACAGTACTACACATTCCAGCTAATTTCGTTTTGTTCTTGTTTATTATCTATGTTGAATCCACAAAACGCCTAATTTCCCTGTACTATACTCTGCATCAATGATTATTTCAGAAGATATTCCCGAAGAACCCCTAGGTGGTACAGAATTCACCCAGGGCATAATTCCAGGGTGAATTATTAGCTTGTGTGTTGACAACCTCCGGAAGTAATCTGAAATCATCGTTACTGTAGATATTTTGCCATTAAATTGGAAAAGAAACCACTTTTAAAAATTGGATTAAATTTTGGTATAAGTAAAAGACCTTTCATCTTAATAAAAATAATTTCTATCCTAAGAATCGTTTAGATCTATTTCATTTCAAGTGACGGTGATGTATTGAGCTTCTTAGTTAAGAAAACGGGACATTGGTTACAGGTTAAAAAAAATGAAAAAACACGGTATTACAGACCATTTTCCCTGAAAACTATAAAACTTACTGCGTATTTTTTAAAAAAAGCTCAGAATTTCTTGTGAAATAGAATCCATTACTACCTGTACATTAGTGTTTAGTCTTTGCCAAACCACGAAGCTGGCGAAACCACTCCCTTTTTCCAAAGAAAGAAAAAAAAACCCTAAGAGCTAAGTTTTGTAGCTCCTAAAATGTTATCAACAACCGACATTTTCCTTAGTGGTTTCTTAGGGGAGAATATGGAAGTGAAGTAATTTCGCAGAAACCCTGCAGCATCCTGCAAGCATTCAATCTCCTTATATATTGTCTTGCTTTCTTTCGGCTCGTTTCCGTTCTTGCAGTATGGATGGAACTCTCAACTTCTACAGCTCAATGTCAGCACCAATTTTCTAAGTCACAACACACTGCCTTATGCACGCAAAAGGGATATTCAAAGACGAAGAAAAAAAAATGGGAGACTGTTCAAAACAGAACTTTCATGTTATATATCATGGTTTGTTTTAGTTCTCTGTGTTCTTGGCTCACTCTCTCGTTTCTGACTTTCTTAATAGTACTTGCTGAAAAGAAAAGAACATACAACAACATAAAAAATGTGTTTATCTAGTATGAGCAACCAACTATACAACTCATAGCTTCTTATTTGTGATTTTTTTGTCTTAATTCTTTAAAACTAGACACAATTTTACACAACTGTTTCTGGATATACAGGTTTGTTAAACACTAGAATGTCTTTTGTGCCTATACACTACAGAGTATCCTAAAATGAAGTATACACTTTCAGCTTGATTGCGAATAAAATATGAGATAAGTTTTACATTGTATTTGTCAAATATATTCCTAAAATCAAATTTATGTACAACGTACTTAGTATCTTCAGTAGATGGGGGGCACCTGACCCCCGGTAGCTGAAAAATCGCCTTTTTTTCCATGGTCTCCTGAGAGCAAGGACTCAATTTTCCACTGTCTCACGATACGCTATGACCCACGCCCCGTCCACCCATGATCTTTTACGACCTCCATATTAGGGGTGTATTTGTTCCCTTTTATGAGCACTTTTAAGGGGGTGTACTCGTTCCCTTTTATGAGCACATTTTAGGGGGTGAACTCGTTCTCTTTTATGGCCACTTTTCCACCCCCTACGAACACAGAGATAACACGTAACACATAACAAAGGTGTACTCGTTCCCTTTTATGAGCATATTTTTCAACCCCCATAGCAGAGACAATGAACACACAGCAGAGCAGATAATACAAAACACAAGAGCATGGCTTATTTTCCAACCCCAGCAGAGACTATGAACACAGGGGTGTACTCGTTTCAACCCTTACGAACATCAGACTACGTAACACACAGCAGAGCAGATAACAGATAAGAATACGTAACATATAAGGGTGTATTCATTCTCTTTTATGAGCATATTTTCCACCCCTTATTTTAACATAGCAGATTTGTTCTCTTTTTCCACCCCTATTTGAACATAGCATAAGTACTCGTTCTGTTAGAACCTTCCCTCCTCCTTTCTCATCCAGGGCTTGGGACCGGCAATGGCGGAGTTAAAAGGTTAGGTTATTCATTTGTAGACATTTTAGCAGAGTTTAAAAAAAAATAACGACGTCTGGTTATTCACACACATATAATCTCATGTCAACCACCATCACGCATACATGGTTTACGGAGAACTTAATCTCGCGCCAGTGACCATCACACATACATGGTTTACGGAGAACTTAATCTCGCGCCAGTGACCATGGTTTACGGAGAACTTAATCTCGCGCCAGGGACCATCACACACTCGGTTTACGGAGAACTTAATCTCGCGCCAGTGATCATCTCATAAATGAATAGAGCATAATATCATTAGCAGCAATAGTGGTAAGTGAAAATTTGTTTAAGAAATTGCGTAGTGAATAACCAGACGCACGGCATGTTAGATACAAAAAACAATAATGTCCACAAAATTGAGATAAATCACCTTGAATTCGTCTTTTATTCCATGTATAATACAGACAGTTTCGTTTTAAAAACCTTATATGATGATGTACATAAGGTGGAATACCATAGCTATCGAAATACTCCCCCACACGCATATTAGTTATATAAACAGCAACCCAATGTTCACCAGGCTTATCGCTAGAATCAGTGTTTATAATTATGGCTGCTGGAAATGTATGAATAAACAGTGGTAGCTCATCTGCAGCATATACTCCAATAAAATGGTTTTTAGGCAGATTTTGTTGTAGCGCCTCATAAAGTTCAAGTGTATTTAACATTTTTTGTTTAATTAATATATACTTTTCTCTGGAAATCAATTTCTAATTCTGAAGAGAATTCAGCATAAATAATTGATGTTACAGGAGATGGCAGTGCTTCTTTAAAATGAACCTCTAGGCGTACACTTCCTTGTCGTTGTGGGCTAGTATGAAAGCCGGCACTAGCACTAGAATCGGGAGTTAAATCAAACACCAGTAGAGTATAACCACTAGGATATTCGGCGAGTGAAATATTATTACCTTGATTAGAATAATAAATACCTGAACCTGTAAATAACGTGGAATATGCTTGTATATATAGCTTATTATCAAAATCAGGTTGTAATGGTTTGGAAGGCACAGGCGTTCCATCAACATACAATGTAAAAAATGACATATTAAAATGTTGAAAATTGAACGGATTTGTCTGATAAGTACCATTAAAAGCAGTATTAGTAACAAAACCAATAATAATACGTTTAGGCACTAGGCCTGAAAATAGATCTGGAAGTGTACTATCCATAATTCCTTGTGGCAGCGTTTCAGTCTTCACTTGCACTTTTGTTATAGGATATTTTACTCTAAATTTAGGATTTTGTAATACTTTATTTTGCGCTATTTTAACGGCCGGTGATACATCAACCTTTTTCACAAGCAATGTTGCATCTGTAATTACAACTTTTCCATCAGCATCTGCGTCACCCATTAGACAGAATGTAGGTTTAGCTGGAATTAGTTTAATGCGCAGTTGTACACCATTCAGTAAAAATTTCTCCTGATTAAATATATCAGCATGAATATAACCCAATAATTCAAATGACTGACTTAAAGTAGTGAGAAGAAAACGTTGTTTAAATCCTACATTACTATCGGCCACACTGTCCATATGTCCTGCAGTATCTTTAAACCACATTGATGTTTGAAGATGCGTTGATTTAGCTTCAGCATTATAATTTAGTAGTTTTTCAATATACGCCCGATATGGATATGTGTGTGAAGAGTAGGAAATAAGTTGATTATTTAAATATAATTGCAATTCACTGAACATTGCATTGAGAAAATCATTTACAGGGCCGATTTTCTTATCGGCAGAAGTTAAATTAGAACCATCTGATTTAGTAATTTTACCTTTAATATAAAACATTGTGTGCGATAAGTCAATATAGTCATCCCCATGACCGGGGACGACAAATTCTATTGGTGCATTATCAGCTATCGAAGCCACAGGCTTATATGGAACTATTTTATTACCTATAATACTGGTTTGAGTGGGTAAACCAGCAAATAAATCTAATTCTGATTTCATACACTCACACTTCATTTTTTTTTCTCTCTATTAATATACACACATGGTAAAATTTATAATACCGTATTACGTTTGCGAAAATGTAATTTTACACATACACTGCCATGTTGGAAAGGAAGTGGATTACCTGTACTATCTCTTAAATCAATAATAATTTGATCAAATTGTTTACGTTGCACGGAGACATAGTGAGGATTGTCAAAAATATGTACATTATTAATACCATACTCTGTAATATTTGTATTTATAATACGTAACAATGGAGCTACTGTGTCACCCACCATTTGTGGTTCTACAATATCACTGTAAATATACATAAGTGTAGGTAGCGATTTTTGTAAATCAGGTGGATAACGAGCATGATGCACAACTGCAATATCTTCTTGTTGTATGTGATCAAAACCTAGTATTCTGGCTAGTTCAGGAGATAGACGTACTTCTATACGCCTCTCTTGATCTTTTATTACTCTACTGACTTCAATTCGTTTTACTGATGCTTTAACTTTTAATTGTAAATTTAATATATCACTTTTATGATTAATTTGAGATAGAATATCATCGACATTATAATAGTGTCCTGGTAAGATTTTAGTTATGTTCCAGCTTTCTGTATTCATGAGACGGTAATAAATATTATTAGTATATTTGGAAACATTCTGAAATGAATTTGTATAATGTACTTCAACAACTGCCGTCTCCCACTCACCTTTCTCTAGCACCAATGGATGATATAATTTGGTGGTATAACATGACAAAGTATTTTGTGGAAAATACTCCATAGAACTGTTACTCGGTAGTGTAAGATAAAAGCTAGTCTGTTCCATATTAATCAAAAATATCACTCTTCCTTTTCTTTTTACCACCAGTCGTCTTTGCAAAATGAACTTTTCTCCGTTTTCTTCCAGATCCTACCAACACTTGATTTATTTTATTTTGAGCTTTAGTTTTTAAATTATTTTTAGCTTCTTGCCAACGTGATGTTAAAGCTTCGTCAATAGGTCTATTATCACCTAATACATCTCCAGCTACATTAATTCCTGTACGTAACAATTCTTTACCAACAGTTTTTGCTCCTTGTTTAATTAACGGAAATACACTTCGAAATAAACCACCTAAAAAACTTCCAATACCATAACCTTCTTGATATGGTGCACCTCTATACACGTTATAACCACCTCCTGCTTGGTGAGTATAGTATTTAAAGTATGGATCATTCATTTTCCTATATACACAAATATAACAGTCGTTTATAATATTGTATTGTGGCTAAATGTTTTTTAAATGTGACACAGGAATCCATGAATTAAACGAAGGGGGATATCCCCGCCAACGAACAAGTACACGTTTACCTTTAACTTCTAAAATATCGTCTATTTCATAAACTTTAGGCAGAGGCACTCCTTGTAATTCCTCCTCGTAAAATGTACCATCAATTACTTCACCATTTAAGTCCTCCAACACATAAACCACTTTCTTTTCCTTATGTATCACCTGTTTTATTTTAAATATTTCTACAGTCCACTTTTCCTTGTACCCTTTTTCAAAATGCCGTTTTGCTTTAGTAATGCGCACAGTATCACCTTTTTTATATTTTGCAATGTTAGTATGTGGCATTGGTTTTATTAATTTATTCCAAACTTGTTGAAAAGTGTCCTGGTTCACACTGGCGGGTGGTAATTGATGAGCTCTATGTGGTCTAGAATTATATGCCTGAACAAGTTTCGATAGCACATCTATGTATCGGTAAGTCTTCTTGGCTGTAAAATATTTCCACATTCGTTCTTTAAGAGTTCGATTAAAACGTTCCACCACACTTGCTTTAATATCGGCGTTTTGTGTTGTGAAGAATTTAATATTTTGCTTTTTTAAGTATAACTGAAATGGTCTATTAACAAACTCTGTACCTTTATCTGTTTGTAGACGTAAGGGTCTACGACGTGTAGATGCAAATATTTGCTTAAATGCTTTTATAATGTTTTCACCAGTTTTTGTACGTACAGGCACAGCCCAGGCGTAACGACTAAACAAATCAATCACTGTTAAAATATACCTATTACCATCATTATACTTTTGCAGACTTTGCATATCGTTTAAATCAGCTTGCCACTGATCATCGATATTGAACACTAAATAGGGATTACGTGGAAACTTTTTACGTACTGGCTTATGCAGAGTATAAGTCGACTGTTCTTTTACCCACTGTTGCACTTTGTGTAAAGGAATAGATTTCTTCACAGCTCTCCATAATGACGTTGCGGTTGAAAACGAGGCAGGGTGTGAAGGGTTATAATAAATAGCGGCCAGCTTCTTCATATTTTATAATCACACCATCTGTTGACAACTTTACGTTTACGTGGTGGCTCCTCCTCCTCCTCCTCTTCTTCTTCCTGTTTTGGATCAGCAGCAGCAGCAGCAGATGACGTCAGCTTACGAATATATTCTATACGCTGTGGGTTACCTATATACTCTAAAGGTATATTGGATTTTGCTAACAGTTCAGCGAAGGGTTCCCAACCTGTAGGGGGAATATTTTTCTTGCGATACCTGACAAAATCTGCTATTAGATCTACTATATTAGCTCCAGGAATTAATTTATTATAAATATTAACATTACCATTGTCATCCCATTGAATGTTGGAATTTTGTTTTAATCTACGTAATAAAGGTCTTGCTTTACGCAGACAATTTTCGGGGAGAGTAGATAGTATTTCATCGTCCTCATCCTCCTCCTCCTCCTCCTTCTTAGTACCAACACTAGTTGATGTTGTTGCAGTAGGTTTTTGCACAATGTGTAAATATTTTTGTAACACCTCTTTATAGCGTATCCATTTTTCTTCAACACTCATATTTTTATTATTTAAAATATTTTTCATCTCATCGTCTAAATTAGATATAGTTTGATATTGGTGCAATTTTTCTGGTGCAATTAAAACAAGCTTTTGTGCATGCTGCATAATTATTTAATTAAAGTAGATAGTATTCCTCCAATAATAGGTGCAAGCAAAGCAGTAAGAAACCCACCTTTTTGTACAATTATTCGTTTTTTCTTTTGTTTTAACGATGGCCCCTTTTTCGCTAAATACCTCAATTCCTTTCTATACCTTTTTAATCTATTTTTCTCTTTTTTATTTAACGGAACATTTCCTTGTAATACGTTATAGGAACATTCACAAATAGAACGAATTAATTCGGGATCAGCATTTTGTAAAATTGCTTGGCGTACTTTGGGTTTCGCCTTTGCTAAAAGTTTTAGTAAATGTGCACTCTCTTTGCTAATCATTTTTTTCTTTTTTTTTGTAGCTATTATACTAAAATTGAGTATTAAAATATATCAGTTATTGAGATTATTTTTTTTTACCGGTACATAAACATAATTGTAAGAATCTGAGGGGAAAATTTTTGTTCGAACACGATGTTCGTCTGGAGTGCCCTGTTTTAAATCAAAAACCAAATAACTATGAGGATCTTGTGTTGCGTCCTGATAGGCTTCCTGTACAAATTTTGTGTTACCAGGATATAATTGTCGTGCTAGATAATTAATTTGAGCCTGGTCTCTGGGGTTTTTAAAACATATTATATAATGGCAATTTAATGATATGTCTCGCATACCTTTAGCTTGATGAAACAAATTTTGTGTTATAAAAATAACACTTAAATCTCGGTGGTGGCTACCTTTAGTAAAAAAGTCAACAATTCGTGTATCACACTCTCGCATTAAATCGTCAATAATTACCAGATGGGGGCCAGCTTGTGCTGGAAAATCATCTATTTTGGGGAGCCCTTCTTTAAATGTACAACCTGAGGATAGAGTTTCATACAGAGGTTGCCACTCACCATAACACCATACTATATTTTTCCATTTTTCGGCATAATGTTTTAAAAACTCTTTTACAAAATATGATTTACCACACCCAGTGGGACCAGCTATAATACAAGTAAATGGATGTTGAAACTCCATATTCTGTTACACCACAAAATAATTATGGATATAATAACATATTATTATTACGATTCAGACGGTAGATTGGTAGCAGTAGTAGTAGTAGTAAATTCAGGCATGTTTACAACTTTACATAATTGAGAACTAGTAATTATGGTCCGCTGAATGCACGGCAAATGTAGCTGGAGTTTTCGCCATGTACAAACACTGAAATTTACCTGACCATTACTATCGTCATCTGACGATTGAATAAAACACTGACGAATACCGTTAAGAGTATCTGACAATGATATTTTATAATTTTCACTAATGAAAAATTGTGTAGGCAATGAAGAATCTGTAACAGCGTTAAAGTAGTTTTCAATATCTGAATAATATGATAGAAAAGTATACCACTCATCAAGTGAAAGACGAATACGATCATAGTAATTATGTAAAATGATAATAACAGAAAATTCTCCCTCACCATCGTATGCTAGACCAACACATACCTCGATTTCATCGAAATAATAATAATAACGATTTAAAATTTGATTATCCATTTCTTTTACTCTCTACTTAATTAAAAACTATCGTTTCTACTAATACTGTATTTACCCTATTCGTATAACACCATACTATATTTTCCATTTTTCGGCATAATGTTTTAAAAACTCTTTTACAAAATATGATTTAGCACACCCAGTGGGGCCTGCAATAATGCAAGTGAAAGGATGTCGAAACTCCATTTTCTCTCTCTTTTATATTTCTTCAAAAAAATAAAATATTTATCAATCACCCAATAACATAGAAACTAATTCTAGTTGAATACGATTTGCTGTGACAGTATCTTCAACAAAAGTAACTTTAGAAAATTTACCCTTCACAACACATTCATATAGATATTTACTTATTAGAGGAGCAAGTGTAGAACATGAAGAAATTGCTTCATCAATACATGGGAAATAGTAACATATTTTTTTCCATGTAGAAAAATCTATTTCAACTCTACTATTATCATCATTTGCACAAATATACATTAAATTATCATCGTCATTATTAGCGTCAAGTATTACTTTCGTTTTCTCACTTAGTGCGTATTCAGTTGCATTCTCACCTTCTCTAAAATAATCATTTATATACATGGAATATGATAAAAACCTGGACCATTCATTAATTGATAACACAATACATTCATTAACAATGCGTAATTTTACAAACACATAAAATTTATAATCACTACTATATTTCAAATATACACAAAGATCTGTGGAATTATCAATGAAGTAAAAAGAACTTAAAAGTTGTTTTTTATCCATTATTATCTATTTACACAACTTATTCTATTTTACAATAGTCTATTTCTCTTAAAGCCATAAGGCACTGTATCATAACTTCCTTCAACTCTTTTGCGTTTTGTGTGTACCAATTGATAGGTTTTCGTTTCCTCTTTGCTGATAATTTTGATGTCTTTTGTGCGAGCAATTTTGCAAGGGTTTGACACACTTACAGGAGGGGCATCCTTCAGAACCATATTTCTAATTTGTTCGAAATTCACAATTTTCATTGTTTCACTATTTAGAGTAATTCCCCTCACCTTACAACAGGTCTTTGTTGTACCTCCGCTGAATACCTCGTACGCATAATTTTTGGTCCCGCCGCTACAAAATTCATTAATATATGCATTGGGACCTACATTATCTATTTCATTTTTTAACTCGCCGAAATAATCCCCAAGAGGTAATTTTATGCCTCCAGCTCTTACTATATAAATGAGACTATCCGTATCCATATATAACACATCTTTATCTAGCTTCTCTAAATAACTGTATAATTCTAAGCGACCATGCATAGTAGTATACGCAGCCAATATTACATTAGTATTTTTGAACGGAATAATTGCATCATCCAAAATCTTGTAATTTAATAATAATGCATCTTCATCAATTGGAATTACCTGTGTTACCTCAGCATTACTGTCGGTTAATTTATCATAAAATATGGCAGGTTCTCGAATAATTTGTGTGTGCGTCATATTATCATTCTGAGCAAATTTGCCCCATAAACAATTCAGTGCTAATTTGCAAATACTTTTTCGTGCTTTGTTTTTATTACCAATTTTCCCTTTGTCTAGTTGTACTCCTTCTCTTTCATAATAATCCTCAATATATTTACTTTTCTGTTCTTCACTTTTACACCATTTAGGCCAACCATGAGCTTCTGTTTTCAATTTCATGAACAAATTTATATAATTTGTAAATAAGCCACCTTCTTTTTTAACAGGATCATATTGCACTACTTTATATTCCCATACCTCATGCATTTCTAATATTTTATAACCTTTCTCTTGGGCTTTACGTACTTCGTCCACCACCCACGTCCCAGTGAGGGCCCTCTCCGCATCACTATGCTCACAGTCCTCTGTATTTAGAGTGTCCGCGCATCTGCGACACAGAGGGAACAGAAGTTTATGATTGCTGCGATACGGTAGGACGGGATGATACAAATCCCGGGGAGGAAGTACTGTACATTTTACGATACCCTCAAATTTATCTATTGCAGGACAATCGGCACCCACATAGATTTTTGGGTGCCCAATGGGATATTTTTTCACCTTGCAACAGTAGGGGTATAACGAAATGACGTCCACGTAGTGCACCTCCTCCCCGGGGGCAGTCTTATAGTAATATTTAACAGCGGAACATCGCCCCCCATATAGAGCATCTCTAGGTTTGATAGGATCTTTTCTACATAGGGGGTGATGTGCCACCAATTCTGCAATTTGCGGATTTTTACGTAGTTCATTCTTCCATTCACACCCCCACATTTCATGAACTACGTAGCCCAAGTTTTTTAAATGATTAATTTTTCTAATGGTGTTTTCATAGCGTATTTCAAGAGTGGTATGCGGATCATTATATATAGGTTTATCACGCCCTACTTTAAAACATTTAACACATCCGTGATAGAAACAACCTTCATATTCCCATACATGGATCTGTTCATCTATACGTGCATAACCATCTACTTTTAAAACACCATTTAGAACCATTTCCTTTCCATTTGCTGCGTGCTTGATTGTAATACCAAGTCTTTCTTGTTCGTAAACCAACCATTGAATCGCTTCGATGGACTGTTGATCTGACCAACGATAACCATTATGAGGAATAATACCTATAGTCTGTTCTTTGAGAAACTTGCGTCGAAATACCAGATTACAAGCCGAGGCTATACTAATTGCTTCGACTAGTGGATTAACATCAGTTATTTGCTGGAATTCTACTACGAATTTAACACATGCCTTCCGTAGAAGGTTAACATCCATGCGACAATAACGAATTAATTCTTCTTTAAAATTAAATGTCTGATTTGAGGATTTTTCATACCATTCCATAAACTGTTTTTGTTCTTTTTCCTTCATATACTGAAAACCATAGAATTTAGGGTCGGGCATAGGCCCTTCATAACTTTGATTATCTTTCGTATTAAAATAGTGTGGGAAATAACCTTTTGTTTCTTCTATGTCAAATGCATCAGATAATTTTGATAGAGCCATCGGAAAGAAATTAATGCTATCAATAAATTTTAAATATTTACAATCAATACTCATTATTTTACACCCCTTCATTATGACGCTTGGAGTCCATCGTTTCGCTGATATCATTGCACGCAGGATAAAATGTGCATCATATCCTTTTGCATTATGTGCAATGCATATAACTTTATTAATATTGGATGGTTTACTGCATAAATACTCCAGAAAATCAGTAACACACTCTTCACCATAAAAAATGTTTTCCTTTCTGTTGCAAATAGTACATGAATTACCCTCGCTATTCTCAAGACAATGATAACATACTTGCTGTGTGATTACCAAATTAGGCACATGTTCACGGAATATTTCATCTTGCCTACACTCAATGTCATATAATATCATCATCCATTTTCCTACGTTTGAATATTTTCGTGATTGCATGTAACATAAATGACGGTGGGGCATCATATTATCACAGTTTATACAGAATGTTTCCCCACACTGGTGAGGATTTCTATTTTTCTTGATAACATACGCTTTAAGACATATTTTACATACTTTTAGCTGGGAGCACAAACCTGATTTTATATGATACGCCATACATTCGTTACCGTAAAAACATCTGTTACAATTATTACAATTTAATACTTCATCTGTCTTCTTACATGGAGGATTTTTTTGACATTTTTGGCATAATGCCTTACAGTGCCCTATATGCTTTTCTTTCATATTATATCTCTTATGGCATGTTTCGCAAAAGTATGAACAACTAAATGCAGCACATAGATTGGTAATAACATTATAATGATTATTTATCAGGAGTAAATTAATTTTCTTTTCACCACCGATGCCCTCGAAAAATGTTTTCTCCCCCGTCAAATCGTCGTACACTGTAATCGTATAATCAGTTAAATATGATTGAATTAGTTTTAATTCAGGTATGCCACCACCATGCATCAAATTAACGCCAGAACTCTTACACAATAATTTAGCTTCTAAAGTCATAAAGTTCTTTTTTTGATTATAATAAGGCTTACATGCATTTTTATTCCCTTTGTTATCAATGAGCCCTTTAGCAACTACAATGGCGTGAGCAAGGCAACTACTATCTTTATTTTTAATAACGACTATACCATTGCATTTTTTCATATATTCTTCATCAGAGGAAAAATTTTGACTTTTCCTCCCTTCGCCTATAGGTAAAGCCACATGATGAAAATCAATAACAAAACGATCTTGTTCCATAAATTTTGCATTTGACTGAACGACTCGATTCAGAGCCTCCCAGACGAAGTCTTCACCGACATTCGCTGCTTCTCGAAATGAAAACCAAAACGATCTATCTGGATTATTCTGATTCCATAATGTCAGCCCTACCTGATGGTGGGAATCTACATCCTCCATCAACATATTCAATAGTTGAGCAATTCCACTTCGCAACCAGGTAATTGGGTTTTCCCCTTCAGGGGTTCTCGCAAGTTGTGCAGTTATCATTGTACCATTCATTCGGAATTTTTTGTACTTTCTAGTTATTTTGTTAATGATTGTAATATTACTAGAACTTTCCATTTTTTATTGCTTTATTCTATCAACTAACAATTATTTCCGCTGTTTGATGCTTTTACTGTAATTGGGGCTGTTCCCACTATAGAACACCAAGAAGTGTTTTTTCCAATAACGTTTTAGTGATATTTTCTAAAACTGAAAATAGTATTCTACCAACTAGCAATTATTTACGAAAACCTATATCTCACGTATTTCCGCTGTTTGATGCTTTTACTGTAATTTGGGCTGTTCCCACTATAGTACACCAAGAAGTGTTTTTTCCAATAACGTATTCTTCCTAGCGGTTTAGTGATGTTTTCTAAAACTGAAAATAGAGAAAAGCAAATTATTACATTTCTTACATTGCAAAATCATCCAAAAAATCGCTTATTAGGCGTATCCCACATAAACTAATATTTATGGGAAAGAAGATATAATATTCATAATTAGCATGATTGAAAACATCGAATATTTCATCAACCAACCAACTATAGCGCAAGTTATGAGGAACACTTAAAATCCGCATCGAAAATTTTGACAAAGTTCAAAACTAGCTTATTTTAAAAAAAATCTATATTCGGGTTATTTTTGGCCGCTGTGACACCGGGTTTTCACGAACGTACTCAACACAACGTATATTTCAAAAAATAATCTATCATGGGTGTGGTTATGAGGAACACTTAAAATCCGCATCGAAAATTTTGACAAAGTTCAAAACTAGCTTATTTTAAAAAAAATCTATATTCGGGTTATTTTTGGCCGATGTGACACCGGGTTTTCACGAACGTACTCAACACAACGTATTCTTCAAAAAATAATCTATCATGGGTGTGGTTATGAGGAACACTTAAAATCCGCATCGAAAATTTTGACAAAGTTCAAAACTAGCTTATTTTAAAAAAAATCTATATTCGGGTTATTTTTGGCCGCTGTGACACCGGGTTTTCACGAACGTACTCAACACAACGTATTCTTCAAAAAATAATCTATCATGGGTGTGGTTATGAGGAACACTTAAAATCCGCATCGAAAATTTTGACAAAGTTCAAAACTAGCTTATTTTAAAAAAAATCTATATTCGGGTTATTTTTGGCCGCTGTGACACCGGGTTTTCACGAACGTACTCAACACAACGTATATTTCAAAAAATAATCTATCATGGGTGTGGTTATGAGGAACACTTAAAATCCGCATCGAAAATTTTGACAAAGTTCAAAACTAGCTTATTTTAAAAAAAATCTATATTCGGCTTATTTTTGGCCGCTGTGACACCGGGTTTTCACGAACGTACTCAACACAACGTATATTTCAAAAAATAATCTATCATGGGTGTGGTTATGAGGAACACTTAAAATCCGCATCGAAAATTTTGACAAAGTTCAAAACTAGCTTATTTTAAAAAAAATCTATATTCGGGTTATTTTTGGCCGATGTGACACCGGGTTTTCACGAACGTACTCAACACAACGTATTCTTCAAAAAATAATCTATCATGGGTGTGGTTATGAGGAACACTTAAAATCCGCATCGAAAATTTTGACAAAGTTCAAAACTAGCTTATTTTAAAAAAAATCTATATTCGGGTTATTTTTGGCCGCTGTGACACCGGGTTTTCACGAACGTACTCAACACAACGTATATTTCAAAAAATAATCGGTCCGGGGTGAGGTTATGAGGAACACTTAAAAATCCGCACCGAAAATTTTGACAAAGTTCAAAAAATACTTACCCTTAATTCACACTTAAAATTCACTTCACTGTTCTCACACACTGCACACGATGTTATCTTGCACGCCGACGAATAACTGAGTGAGAATTGCTTCGAACCTCACCCCTTATATAGTGTTCTGCTTTCCTCTGATTGGCTAAAATAAAACTCTTTTTCATTGGAGCAAAATCTACAAGTCAAGTATCTCATTGGCTAGAATAAAACTATTTACTATTGGCTCCGAACAAAAACGACTAAGATATGTGCTAAATATTTTCTACGTCCATTTTGGGTAGCCAAAATTCATAAAATGGCCCATATCTCGAAAACGGTCAAAAATATCGAAAAAATAATCGAAAAAATCCCCCCGTACCTCACCCCTTGTCGTTTTTAGACATGAGGAACCCATGGAACCATGTTTCAATCTTGTACGATAAGTGTGGGGGGCCACGGTGGCCCCGAAAAAACTTCTCTTGAAAACTGTAAGAGATAGAGCAGCCATAACACATTGAAGTGCTGTTTCTCGTCTTTCATGGTTAATATTTTCTAAGTCCATTTTGGGTAGCCAAAATTCATAAAATGGCCCATATCTCGAAAACGGTCAAAAATATCGAAAAAATAATCGAAAAAATCCCCCCGTACCTCACCCCTTGTCGTTTTTAGACATGGGGAACCCATGGAACCATGTTTCAATCTTGTACGACAAGTGTGGGGGGCCACGGTGGCCCAGAAAAAACTTGGTGTCCAAAAATCATAAAATGGCCCATATCTCGAAAACGGTCAAAAATATCAAAAAAATAATCGAAAAAATCTCCCCTTTATAAATCCCCTTGCCGATTTTACACATGAAGAACCCATGGAACCATGTTTCAAACTTGTACGACAAGGGTGGGCCAAGTTGCCAAAAAAAACTTCGGATCGTCATATCTCGAGAACGGTGAGAGATAGAAATAAAATTTTAACGGCATTCGATTTAGGATCATCAAATGTATAATCTACCCAAGTTTGGTAAACAAACATCGCCCAACTTTCAACTTTTTCGAAAATCGAAATTTTTTGCCTCTAGACCGTCATATCTCGAAAGCGGTAAGAGATAGAGCCACATTTTTGACCGGTCTTTCCAGTGGAGTGCACATATACAGAGTTTCAAAAACTCAGAAACCAGATGGGTCGAAATTTTGAAAAATTCGAATCGTTATATCTGGAAAACGGTGAGAGATAGAAATAAAATTTTAACGGCATTCGATTTAGGATCATCAAATGTATCATCTACCCGAGTTTGACAAACATCGTGCAACTTTCAACTTTTTCGAAATCAAAATGTTTGTCTCTGCTAGAACAAGTCTTGTCCACCACATCTGAGCCCTACTGTGTTGAATGCTCCCTTATTATCTGCTATGTTAAAATAGGGATTGGAAAATATGCCATACTCTTTTTTTTTTACCTCTGCTAGGGGTTGAACTGGTACAGGGAATGAATCTTATGTAATATCTGCTATGTTCAAATAACGAGTACACTCCTGCTATGTTAAAATAGGGGTTGAAAAATATGCCATACTCTTTTATTACCTCTGCTATGTATAAATAGGGGATGAACGAGTACACCATAGCTGTTTGTCTACTATGTAATCTGTGCTATGTTTGTAATCTCCATGTATTCTCTGCTATGGTAAAATAGGGGTGGAAAAAGTATGTAGTCTTATGTATTATCTGCTATGTTACGTACTCTTATGTGCTCTTCTATGTGTTCGTAGGGGGTTGAAAACGAGTACACCTTTGTTATGTGATACGTACTCTTATGTGTTATCTCTGCTCTTCTTTGTGTTCGTAGGGGGTGGAAAAGTGATCATAAAAGAGAACGAGTTCACCCCCTAAAATGTGCTCATAAAAGGGAACGAGTACACCCCCTTAAAAGTGCTCATAAAAGGGAATGAATACACCCCTAATATGGAGGTCGTAAAAGACCATGAGTTGACGGTGCGTGGGTCATAGCGTATCGTGAGACAGTGGAAAATTGAGTCCTTGCTCTCAGGAGACCATGGAAAAAAAGGCGATTTTTCAGCTACCGGGGGTCAGGTGCCCCCCATCTACTTCTTCATAGGATATCCTAATTCTTACGATATAGTTATATAAAGCTACATGAACTCACTCACTCACTGACATAAAGTAACGGGTACTTTTGGTTGATGCTGGAAGTTGAAATTTGGCTTCATTGCAGATTTTTGGGACTAACCTCCAGGAAAATTGCCAAAAATGAATATTTTGTTTTAATTTTTAGAGGGTCTAAAGGGGTATGAAGAAATTCCCGGTGTTATTTAAAATGACTTTTTTTTTTACCTACAATGTCATTTCTTAGGTACTTGGAATTGGAATGAAAACTTGAAATTTGGAATACTTGTACATTTTTGTTATCGTTACCTAAGTAAATCACCAAAAATAAAAAATTTTCAAGTTTAGTGTGGTTTTGTGGCCAATTGAAAAATCTTTCTTATGTTATTTATAGACACATCTTCTACATCCCGAAATGTTTAGGCACTTCCTGTACTGCTACAATGATTAAATTTTTCATGATTGTAGTCCTCCGGTACTAACCCACATGAAGATTTCCAAAAGTTCATATACAGTGGACTCTTTTTAATTCGAAGTCCAAGGGGACACGAAAAAACTTCGAATTATCCAAAATTCGAATTATCCAACAACATTCATTTTCACATATATAACAACAAAGAAACCAAAGTACTGTGCATTAAAAACATATTCATATGGTGTAGACTTTACCTTTAAAGCAGCTTATTATTTGCGTGATCGAATACCGCAAACTAACAAACAACATTGACTCCACATAATTCAAGCTACGTGTACAATGGAAAATATATTTACGTACAACACTACAACATACATTGAATAGCCCAAACAATGAAACACCAGTAACAATTTGAATATTCTGTTCTCACTTTAAGAAGTCGTAAACCTCATTTGCTTGAATTTGATTGTTTTTGTACGGTCAATAAATCTTGAATTTCATGTATTGCGAGGAATACGATATTAATAACATTTGGCAGACTTTATCAATAATTCATCTTAACTTTTCAACCAATTCTGAAACAAGATGACATTGGCACACGTTCTCTATCTTTACTTCTTCCCCAAGTCACCTTCATCTTTATCACTACATAGATTTTCTATTTATCTTTTGTATTACTCTTCCCTATGGCTTCATCTGGATAACTGAAAACACGTTAAAACTGTATTTCTCTGTTTACATCTGTCCAACATTAAAAATTTTCAACTGTATTTACTTCGAATTATCCAAAACATAGGTTCAAAAGTTCGATTTATCCACGATTTTTTACTATTGTTTTCAATACAGTTTTCAAGGGGAATGGACGAATGTTCGAATTATCCAATATTTCGAATTATCCAAGTTCGAATTAACGAAACTCTACTGTATATAACTTTTGGGGGCTCTAAAGGGTGGTTGCAGAAATTCCCTATTAAGTTATTTAAATGAGCTCCTTTTTATGTGTAATGTCCTGTTTTACGTAGCTACTTGGAATTGGAATAAAAACTTGAAATTCGGTATGCTCGTACATTTTCGTTAATGTTACCTAAATAAATAACCAAAAATAAAAATTTCCAACTTCAGTGGATTTTTTATGGGCAATTGAAAACTCTTTATCCATTTTATTTATATGGGGCATCTTCTACACCCCAAAATGTTCAGACACTTCCGGTAGGATTAGAATGATGAAATTTGGTATGATTGTATTTGTATAATTTGGCATGATATGCTGGTCTAACCCACAGGAAAGTTGCCAAAAATGAATATTTTTAGTTTGTAAGGGGATTAAAGGGGAAACGAAAAATTTCCATGTTATTTAAGTGGGCATTGGGATACAAAATCTTATCTTTTAGGTATTTGAAATAGGAAAAGAAACTTAAAATTCCGTAGAATTGTAGGTTTAAGAGGTGCGAGGCCATATCCCAGCTACACGGGGTTCCGAGGCGAGGCTCCCAGCTAGTCAAAGGCTAGTTAAACTTATAAAATTAAATAAAAATGAAATATTTTAATTTTACGACCTGTGGTTATCCGCTGTACAATAAATATGACAGGTGATTGGTTGGACGTGAGTGATAATGAAGTAACTGAATAAATTAAAATGGGTGAGGGGAAACGGAAGAAACAATAGAAAACTCACAGACATAGTTTTGTAAGCCACAAGCTAGTGTGGCCAGCGATCGAATAAGTGAAAATTGGTTGACGAAAATCGAAACGAAATGACGACAACTGTTTGACAAAATATCCCAGGTACAGTACTGTCATTTTGAAGTTTCACTTGGGGAACAAAGAGGAGGGGGTAGGACAGAATGGGAGCCTGAAATAAACAATGCAGGCTTATTAACAACAATACCTAACATACAAGTTAAATCAAGTTAGAAGTGAACAAGTTCTCATGACACAAATGTCTGTCCTCCATCGTCCCCTGTTACTTTTAACTCAGAGAACTGTAAAATGTCATAGTTATAACTGTAACAAGACTACATAGGGGCCTACATGTAAGATGTACACTGTAAATCTAAGAATTGTTTGAACTAGGACAATGTGAGCATTCAGTAATCACCACCTGGATGTCCAAGACTCTGTACATCCCTTCTTCACGTAGCAGAACTGTAAAATGTCCAAACAATAATTTTAAATACAGAGTGTTTCAAAATGAATATCAGAGTTTTAACCTTTTAACTACGGAAATAAATTCTTTAACCTTTAAACTACGGTGGCAATTTATTTGATCTTTAAACTATATTTAAAGCGTTTTCGTAAGGATTTACAAAGAAGTCCATTTCATCACTCCTATTTATCGAAGACACATGAAACAAAAAGTGTTCCAAACGTTATTGTAGTACCATTTCGAAATCGAAATCGTAGTTAAAACAAGCAACAGGGTATTTCGAAAACGAAATATTCCGTAGTTATTAAGGCTTTGTAGCATTTATTACTTTTAGCATACAGTTATATGTAATACATCAAATGAGAGAGCAACTCAAAACAGTTTTTGATGCAAGCATTCAATGTGAGAACCATTCATCACACGACATACGTCGAGTGATGAGTTCTTCCCAAACCTTGATGATTGTGTTTGGAGTAATTGTTGCAATAACTGTTTCAATTTTCTTTCTTAAATTCCTTAATCTGCTTAAAATACTCCAAACAAACGTCACTGTAATTTCTAATCTTTGACTAGCCTTCCGAGTTGGTTTCGTAGGGCTACGCGTGACAGACTCTCTCATTTGTTCAACATGTTCTTAAGTCACTCTTGGTCGTCCCGTACTTTTCCGTTTTCACAGACATTCATCAACACATGTTATTATTATCACTTGTTGGATTGCAATTGAATTTAATACGGAAAGCACGTTCCACTGTAACTACAAATTCAGTCTTTGCAAATTGTAAAACAGAAAAATCTTTCTGCTCAGTAATCGCCATCTTTGCTACTAGCGCTTTCTAACGGCAGACAGAGGAAACGGTGTACGTGCATGCGCGCGTATAAAACTGTTTGAGTTGCTCTTTCCTTTGATATATTATTTATAACTGTAAGTTAGCTGTTATAAATATTGCAAAGCCTTAAATACCCGATATTCATTCAGAAACACCCTGTATTTACAGGCGTTTTAGAGATTATATTTGCAAGACATAAGATCCGACAACCGTACATGATACGTTTGACAACATTACGTGCGAAATAGCTTCTTATCTGCCTTTGTTTTTACATGTATCGGGGATTAAAATTACGAAATTAAGCCTGTAACTGGTTTTCAACAATGGCTACGGAAATTAGAATACATCATTTCAATTCCTGTTATATCCCCCGTACATTCACGCGATAGAGATGATTTAGTTAATTCTCAAATCTATGCTATAAATACCTGGTGAATTGGGAGAGCTGTGCTTCACGTCCTAACACACCAGAGCAACACACCGCTTGTTATATTTCATATACTTTCGTAGAAGTCGTCTAGATAACAAAAAAGTAAAATATTCCTTCCTACCTTCCACAAGTTGGTATTGTTTCGTTTTATGAGGTACTGCGAAATTATGAATAATGTGAACCTGGGAAAAATTGACCTATAAAATACACTATTAACTTATCTAGCAGATTTTATGTGTTGATATTTTTCTTCTGTTAGTGGTGATGTATGCTCCTAACAGTGCTGCACATATTGCTAACAGAGCTATATATTTCTAACATAGATACATATTTCTAAGAAAGATACATATTTCTAACATAGATACATATTCCTAACAGAGATAAATATTCCTAACAGGATATATATATTCCTAACAGAGATACATATTCCTAACAAGGTACATGTTCCTAAGTTAGATACATATTCCTGACAGTAACTCACGTACTATTGCTAATTTCTTTGTTTGTTTCCTGGTATCAAGCTGATCTTTACGTTTACAAACCACCGATATTTGAGCTCAACAGGAAATTTCAACTACATGAAGCATAAACTAGGTCAGGAAGTAATTAAGATCTTGGTTCTTGCGACTTAGTGAAATTAATTAGGACCGACATTCATTCCTTTGTGCAATTTCCTTTATAGGCATTCCCCACTAAGATTTTTATTATTTAATCTGCAACAGGATTATTGAAATATGGGATTAAATTATGAAATACTCAAAACGAAAAGAAGTGAATATGACTTAACATTAAGAAATCTTTTTTTTTTTTTTTTTTTTTTTTTTGGCAATCAGTCTCCGTAATTATACGACTTTGAAGGAAAGATCTTTAAATAGATTAGGTCTTTCTATTTATACTTTACCATATCTTATTCAACATATTACTTTTTTCATATATATATATATATATATATATATATATATATACCTTTTACATTTTCTTCCCGTAATGAAGCCCGATTTCCTCTTTGATGGCAGCATCGTGACTGGGAAATGTGGCCTTTCGATCCTGTATTCCAAATAGATCACCTGTAAAATGCGAACTTTAATAAGCTTAGGGATTGAAAAAGCTGACTCTTGCGGTAGTGGTGTGAATCTGTATCGAAAATAGCATCAAAAGATTTTATGCTCCCCTTTTTACTATATATATATATCTGCAACATCAAAAGCGTCAGAACATCATTCTATTAGCCACATTCGCTTTTTTTTCTTTCTTCATTCCCTCTTATTTCTTCAATCCGTGGGTTCTATACAGCAGCAATGTGGTTTTGATTTAGTGATGTGGTTATCACTTGTTAATAAAGTCTTTTCCCAATAGGCTTACAGATATTCAGTGACTATTTGTGGTCTTCATGTGGAAGTTTTAATATGTGTAAGTTCTACCTTGTTAGGGGAAAATTAACTTTTTTATATACAAAAAAAAACTTAAAAATATAAATTAGTAGCTGAATGTCCAGTTTTCACATTGGAGAAATACATTGTAAAGTTATTCTTTGGTACAGCATAATTAGTGCAAATTATACATGGGCAAGTTTTCTTCCAGTACCGAATTTTATTATTTGTATTTTTTGTTATATACAATATAATACAAAATCACTTTAATAACAGGTCATTCAATAAGTCCGTAGGATAAGTAAGAAAAAAACAAAATTTTGACAAAACTTGCCTTCGAGGGCGATACAACGAGTATAGCGATTTTCCAACTTTTCGATACCACTTTTATAGTACGATTTCTCTTTCTCGTCAAAATAGGCCTCAGTTTCAGCGATGACTTTATCATTGGATTTAAATTTCTTTCCAGCAAGCATTCTCTTGAGATCTGAAGACAGGAAAAAGTTCCTGGGGACTAAATCTGGAGAATATGGTGGGTGGGTAAGCAATTCAAAGCCCAATTCATTCAATTTTGCCATCGTTTTCATCGATCGGTGACACTGTGCAATTTCTTGGTGAAACGACACTTTTCTCTTTTGCAAATGTGGCCGTTTCTTTGCGATTTCAGCTTTCAATCGATCCAAAAGTCCACAGTAATAGTCGCTGTTGATGGTGGTTCCTTTTTGGAGATAGTCGATGAATATTATTCCGTTCGCATTCCAAAATACAGACGCCATCACCTTACTGGCCGATTGTTGCTTCTTCGCTCGCTTTGGATTCGGTTCGTCGACTGCTGTCCACTCAGTTGACTGTCTTTTGGATTCTGGTGTGTAATAGTGAAGCCATGTTTCATGCATTGTCATATATCGACGATAGAATTCCCTTTTATTGCTGTTTAACAGCGCCAAACACTCCTCTCAAGCGTCGACTGTGCACAGAGCTTTCGCATACCCAAATGTTCGTGTAAAATGGTAAAAAAACACTACCATCTGATATTTTTACAATGTCAGCTAGCTCCCGCACCTTCAATTTGCGATCGTTCATAACCAATTTGTGTATTTTTTATATATTCTGGAATAACAGCCTCATTTGGGCGTCCACTACGCTCTGTATCATTTGTGCTGGTTCGACCCCGTTTAAATTCAGCGATCCACTTCTCTACCATTTGTTTCGATGGAGCAGAGTTCGGATAATGTTTATGAAGCCGTTGTTTGGTTTCCACTGTAGTTTTTTTCATCAAAAAGCAATACGTTATTAAAACTCAAGATTCACTTTTGTCCATTGTTTTTGCACTAACACAAGTTGCTTCGTTCGTATCGTTTGAAGGTTACTACTAAATAAAAATCATATGGAAAAAAGTCTAGTAACGCCATCTCTGTGTCATCGTATGGACTTTTTGAATGGAGTAATTTGGTAAAGAATAGTATCGTAAGGCCTGAACAACCTAGGGAAGGATCTCCACAGAGTTCGGAGCAAGTTAAGTGGTGGTGAGTGGTGGTGGTAGTGGGGAGTGGTTTCAGGATCCTCAATACTCCACGCAAGCAGAGAGGATTAGAAAACCACAAAGCTCCACGCAAGCTGGGGTGCTGATATTAGGAATCCCACAGAGTTCCGAGCAAACTAAGTGGGTAGGATAGGAAGCCCAGAACTCCAATCAAGCTAGAGACTTTTTGGTTAAATAGCCCCAAGAGCTCCAAGCAAGCTAAGGGAGAGATGACCAGCCGTAGACTGATACAAAATGTGGAAGTAGTTCTAGTTTTATAGCTTATCCAGTGACGCAGGCGCTGGTGATCCTTCTCCATCACATGATTAGTTGTGTCAGTGATGTCCGTATCGTCTGTTACTGTTGTATTTCGTAGTAGGATACACATAAATAAATACTTTATTTGTAAACAGATTCATCTGTGGGATATTACATATTTATGGAAAATATTTGAACTCTATGTCCTCATTAGGATATTTTCATTTTAACGAAAGTGTCGTGATAAGAACCCATAAGATACTCTATATTTGGCATAAAATATTGAACCCACTAACCACTTAGGATTCGCCCTTTTAAAATGTGATGAAATCTTAACTTGACGTAGCTATTAACTATATTCAAAAAATCATTTTAATTGTTTCAGAAGTTTATTTTCGTCATGTAACCATAAACAACAAACAACTTTGACTTCAATTGTGGCTACGTCACGAAGTTTGACTACGGGCATATAATTAGAAGTACTCACCAACTACTTCTATAAAAATTATTGTGAAAGTACTGCAGGGTTCTGAAACATGGATATTTGGATTGGGTGCATACTAGTTTCTAAGTAAAGTCTTGACCCGACTACGGTAGATCCCATAGTATTGGAGCTACGGACCTTTAAACTTCATTTTTACATGTTTTCGGCAGCCTATAACTCCGAAGTGACGGATTTCTGCACCCAGGTGGGTCTATACTTTTTGTCTTACCTTGGTATCAGGTATCACCGTCTCCCAAACATTGTCAGTGTTGTTTTGAAACACCTACTATATGCCTTGCTGTATAGTTAAAAGTCATTCATGAGTGAACTCATTGTACAAACTAGCTCAACTTAAAATGTTAGATTTTGATTTTGATTAGATTTTGAATAACGTATTTACAGGTTGGAAATCTTTCTTTCATTTGGATTGGAATTTTCTTGGCTTACCTTTGGCTACATGTGAGACATGCATGGGTTTGAAATATTGGAGAAAAGCAAATGTCTTTGTAATCATAAGCATTGATGCTGGATAGAACTATCTCACTTATTGAGTTGAAGCAGACGTTAAAATATACCCTGACAAAACATCTTCAGTATGACACTAGAAAGACTACAGTAAATAGAATGGTTAAGATATAGCGTATAATTATTTAAAAATATTTACATATGCATGTACAGTCCGCGGCAAAAAAACCTGCAACATGAGCATGTAAGTTTATCGTGAAACTACGCCTAACAGCACAGGGAATCCACATAACGTCTAAGTGGCACGAATCACGCGAGGAGAAACTTCGGTGTCCTCCCCTGCACAATTATTTTGGAACAAAAGACTTTGTCGTTTCACAATAAACTTACATGCTTATGTTGCAGGTATTTTTGCTGCGGACTGTACACGTAAAATTTAATCTCTGTTGAACTAAATTATTGTCGTAATGCACTGGCGTCTCTGGCACGTAAAATTTGGGGGGGGGGCATCAAAGAAAGTGATTTAAATGGTACTACCTAGCCCAACTTGTTTATTATCTTCGATTCCATTTGTTACCTTTCTGTTTACCTTCACGGACCCCCTGAGGTACATAAAGAGCTCTGTTATAATCGTTTCACAGCCTGAATATTATATTCCAAATAAATATAATTATTATTATTTATATGATATTCTTTCGTTGGTAAATAAATTAAATTAGAATAAAATACTGAATATTTTGTACTTCAAAATATTGGGGGGACACGTCCCCCTCTTCCCCCGCCAAAGACGCCCGTGTCGTAATGTAAGACGCAGATATTAGAAAACATGAGGAAAGGCTGTGAAGAGTATGGGATGAAAATTAATGGTAGAAAGAAAAAAGCCATGGTGAATGGAACGAAGCGATTGGTGTCAAATACAGTAGGCGATTGGGTATATTATTAATGATGATATGAAGTGTGAGCGTGAAATCAAAGCAGAGATAGGAATAGCAAAAGAAGATTTTAGGAGAAAGAAAATACTATTTTTGGGACCTTGAATATAGAGTTGGAAAAAGACTCATAAAATCCTTAGTGTGGAGTATTGTTCTGTATGGGTTAGAAATGTGAATATTACGCAAAAAATGATGATAAATGAGTGTGGAGACGAATATAAAGAAAGAGTGAGTGCTTTCGCAATGTGAGTGTGGAGAAGAATAGAAAGAATTAGCTGGGTAGAACGGAAAACGAATGATAGGGTGTTAAAAATTGTGGGGGAGAAAAGAATAATTTTAGATATTATTAGGAAGAGGAAGAGACACCGATAGGGACATTGGATGAGACGGAACTATATCACGAGGGACGTGCCAGAAGATATGGTGGCAGGAAACAGAGGGAGAAGACTACATTTAATGGGCGATATCAAAACTAGTGGTGGGCACAAAAACCGGTTTTTCGGTTTTCGGTTTTTAGAAAAACGGAAACCGGTCTTTGAAAATTAAAAAAAATGGTTTCGGTTTTCTTCAAAACCGGTTCAGTTTTCTTCAAAACCGGTTCGGTTTTCTCCAAAACCGGTTAGGTTTTTCACCTGATCCGGTTTCGGTTTTCTTCAAAACCGATTCCGTTTTTTTCAAAATGTGTTCTATTTCTGACCAGAATGGTGTTTCGTTGTTCTCCGGAAACCGAATCCATTTCCACAGAAAGAGTTTTATGTGTTTTCGAAAAGTTTTCATCGAAACCAGTTTCGGCGAAAAACCGAACCGGTTTTGGAGAAAACCAAACCGGTTTTTGGAGAAAACCGAAACCGGTTCCGGTGCAAAACCGAACCGGTTTTGGAGAAAACCGAAATGTCGGTTTTTCGGTTTTCGGTTTTAATAAAAACCGGTTTTGCCCATCCCTAATCAAAACAGAGAGATCGTACGTGAAGACGAAAAGGTTATCGGAAAACCGTAGAGCATGGAAGCTTCTCAGTTGCAGCAAGTGACCTGCCAATAGTGGTAGAATATCTCTGATGATGATGATGATATAAGAATATTTCAGTCTTTAGAAGTTGTGGAGCTGAACAAAATGTTTTAGTGGAGAGGAAATTCTCTCACGCAATTTTCGAGGAAATTGAAAAAAAAAAATACTGCATACAAAAGCATGCTATTCGTCTCCAGTAATAATTACCTGTTTTTTGTTCTGCTGGAAGAAATTGTTTTGTGTCTGTGTCGTACATGTAGCAAAATAAACAGCTAAATAGAAGATGGTATTTATTGTTGTTTTTTCTGTTCTTAACGGTGACACACAAACTCCTTTACACATATAGCAGGACCTCTGTTTGGCGTAGTGGCTAGCACGCTTGCCTTTGGTGTGCGTGGTCCCGGATTCGATTTACGGTGGGGGTACAGTTGCCCAAAAAATGTGGTTCAGATTCCACTATAATAGTTTCCCTTAGCCTCCCAGGCATAAGCGTGGGACGTTAAATTCAAACAAACCAAACCAAAAATTTCCTTTACACGTATAAAATAAATAAATAATAAAAAACATTTGGCATGACAGCCATTGGTGGAAGTGAGCCGCTCCAACGACATCTGTTAGCGAACGGTTGAATTTCGTCCAACGTACCAACGAACAGGTGGTCAGCGCCCTGCGATGCCTTGTCTCTAAAAGGTGTATCAGGAACTTTCTAGACCCAGTGGCCGTCACGTCTTTTATTCACGTGACTTCCCAGTTTGCCTCACAACACTGGGCGGACACCGAAAATTGGGAAACTCCGGGCGGGATCGAACTACTGATGGACAGTGGGAATATTCCCGGTAGGAAGGAAAATAAAAAATTGAAATATTCCTGGGTTTTTTTCCTGGCATATAAATTAACGGGAAGGAATTTATTTCAATTTATTTATTTTATCTTCCAAATTATACGAACCAAATGACTAATTACTTTATTTTCATTTATTATGATTTACTTCTAGGTTTTAAATAATTTGGAGGTTGAAAAAATTAAAATTCGTTGACTGTACTTTATATAACTAATAATATGATTTTTAAAGTTCCATTTCCATTTGCACTAAAAAGTAGGAAATTACTAATTTACAAATGATGAAAAGGAACCTGTTTGCAAAGTAATGTAGAAATTATGTAGAAATAGAGATGAAGTACTATTAATCAACGGCGTCGACTTTCCAAAATTTATGTGGGTGCACAGGCCCGTATCTGTGGGAGTCTATGGGGGGCTGGTCCTTAAATGTTTACTGCCCCCCAGAAATGTTCACGATATGTTTGCAAATGAATTATAATATGGTTGGTTCGCCCCCCCCCTAACTTCTACCGGGCCCCTCCTACATTTTTGGGCTGGCTACCGACCTGTAGGGAACATATGAATGGCGAGACGTGTTAGCCTATTGTTTTCAGGGAAGTATCGATATTTGATTGATTTATTTTTAGTTAAAAATCTTTTATGAACATTGTCATAAAGGGCTGTGCTGTGATAAAGTAAAATATACCGGTGCTATAAGGGTATGTTGGGGCTACTGTAGCTCAGTCGGTAACATGTCTGACTTAAACACAAGAAAAACGGGTTCAAATCCGGGTCCAAACTAAAAACCGTGTGGGTGCGTCGCACCTACAAGATTGTTTGTATGGGTCTGGAGCCCGGAGCACCCACGTAGTCGGCGCGCATGCTATTAATACACCCCGAACCATCGTTAGCAATAGTCGTCGGTCTATCTCCTGTCTCTGACTCGAATTTCTGAAGAGGTAGCTCTACTCGGATTTCTCTTACATGTGAATAACGCATGGAATTTCGAGAAATAGGTAGGAAGGAAGGTCCTGTATGGCAATGTTAGGTGCAAAATTATAAAGATAAGTCAGTTTCATGCAAATATTGTAAATAAATAAATAAATATGTATGCGCAAATGTTAATAAAATGGTGAGACATGTGTCTTCTGGCCGATACCCAACCTAATTTATTTATAACATTTATAAATTTAGTATGTTCATAATATCAGTAGTCGAGTCAAATTTAGAAAATTCACTTACATATACATTTAAACTGTTTAGTGTTGTAAAAGTATGTTGACTTACTATACCTTTATCACCACATATTTACTTGCATAGAACGTATTGTAAGTAAATATACATTTATACGTACACTCTAAATATAATAAAATATTAATAAAATAACAGAATATACATTTTAAAGAATCCTTTGGACAAACAGTATACTGTGATAAATAATATACTGTGATAAAAAAACGAATTTAACTTTGAAATCATAAAATAGTAATAGAATGCAATTTTCTTCGTGATTGTACATAAATTTCCGGAAAATTCCCATTTTTGAGAATCTTCCCAAGGAATATTCGGAAAAAATATCTCCTCGGGAATTTACCCATCACTAGATCGAACCCAAGACCACGCGGACATGAATCCAACGCCGTTACCACAAGAGCACGGTGCCCCATTTTTACAATTTACTTCATAATCGAAGTGTATTTCACAATTATTTTGTATGTTCTTCATATATCAGGGCAAAACAATTCTACAAACTATAGATATAATTCTTTAGCATTTATAAACGAGAAAGTGATTATGTGTATTCTGGATAGCTCTTGTTCTGACTACACAAATAAATGCCTGTTGCACTATGCCCAATTGTATATATTCCCATTAAATGCTATTGTAGGTTGATCCTTCTGTATGTTTTAGCTACATTTGAGAAAGTCCCACAGAAGTTCATTGTCATTAGCAAACAGCTGTATCTGTCCGGGTGGATTAAATCGTTTTGTCCCTCTATCTAGGCACCACGAATCAGTTAAACATGTATCGGAGAACTGGTTGAACGGGGCAGGGGGAGGATATTTCAATTGTACGCTTGAGCGGAGTAATAAAGACAGGGTTGTGCCTCACTCATCTTGTGTGTCATTGAAAGCTAACTCACTGTGAAATATACAAGTTACAACTGGTCCTTGCGAATCAAAGCGCATTCAGTGAATCATTTCTGGATTTGACAGTATGCCACAAAGTTTTTTTTTTTTAATTCCTTACATTACATACACATGAATTGTGAATGGCTGTGCTTGTGTTTCTCTTATTTTTACTATTTTGTGCATGTTACCCATAGACACACTATGTGTTTAGAATTTTGTGTTGGACGTGATGGTGGTTTGTCTATTGTTCTACTTTCGTCTATAAATAAATAGGGATTGCATTTGATGTTAATAAAATAAAATATAAAATCTCTAATCAAGCCAAAAAAATAGCCACTATTGCTTTTTGATAAAGATGGTCCCAGATTCAATTCCCGTTGATGGCAAGAAGTTAATGCGGCTTTTTTGTTACCATTGATTTATTAAAACGTATAGTTTATCTAGCTAATAATAACTCTAGCAATTGAAAAAGAAATTTTACAGAGGATCAAGCTTAAGTTCCCAGCGTCCCCGTGAATCAGGGACTTAAAATTAAACTAACAGAAATATCTGCAAATTTTCCTCAAATCTACTGTAAAATCTGCTTTGTACTAATTAACTCTATGGGCTATAGAGCCCGAAGGTTCAGTGCTGCGTTCAGTGCCGCGTTCTATCCCTAGCCAACTGGATCCGGTTTCTACTTTGTATTCCTATTTCTGCGAGAT
Source organism: Thermobia domestica (assembly GCF_964235325.1). Lineage (NCBI taxonomy): Eukaryota > Metazoa > Arthropoda > Insecta > Zygentoma > Lepismatidae > Thermobia > Thermobia domestica. The sequence goes on from NC_137465.1 coordinate 225,246,584, forward strand.
TCATCTTAATATTATTCTCTCATCTGTGCGTAGATCTTCCTAATGGATTTCCAGTTAAAACTTTGAAAGCACTAGTACTTTCTTCCATTCTGGCTACATGACCTGCCCAACTGAGCCCTAACAATGTTTAATAAACGGTACAAGTTATGCTGTGTACTATATCTGTTTTAAAATTAGAAATCTTAGTTTATATAATAGATCTCAATTATTTGTGCAGTGACAAATTTCAAAGTATTACGACACAGTATGGCAAATGATATTACTTAAGATTGAGTATTTTGTTATAGGTGGCGTTACTGTATGTCATCCACAATTATATTTTTGCTGTGACATGTGAAGGGAGACTGTCCCTCGCACAGTGGTCGGAAACTTGGAAATAGCGGACAAAAATAGTTTATTCCGAAACAATGGAAGTTGACGTATGTCTCTCTATCGTTCTATACGTAATTGTCCTTTCTAAACTGATTGCAACTACTTCGAAAGTGATTCGAAGAACCCCTGGTGCAATACGTGCAGTTATATATACACAGTGGTCCAAAACTGTGGAAACCCCTCGCATAAATGTTAAATACTGCAAAATATAACCAAAGGAACAATGTAGAGGAGTAATAAAGGTCAGGAGAAATTGTTCAGGACAGAAAACAATAAAAGTCGCCATCTTGAAATCCACCATCGTGAATCATACATACAGTTTATAAATTGAAAATATAACATGTTGACGCTTTATGTGAATTGGACCTCGCTAGCCAGTACGAAGTTATGACAGGTGTTAATATGCACCCAAGAAGCGGCTACAGGTTCAATGTGCTCTCCCTTTAATTGTATATGCAACTAATAAAAAGACGGCGCAAAACAAATGCGTGTTTGACCTTAGGATAGAAAATTAAAGTTCGCAGTTTTGCACTCGTACTTCTTATGCTTGCTGGAAAGTAATTTAGTTCAGGATTACGTTGCTTTGGTAAGATTAAAAAATTCGACATAGGATCTTCTTATATAGCTACTACTGTACTGATGTGTAATGTACAGCAGGTCCACATGACTGATAGTTTATCACTGCGATATGTGAGGCTTTCACTACAACTTTGATTCAGGGACGAAAAGCAATCCAAATTACGTACAAGACAATATGCCCTTTCCTTTTGTAAGGCTCAGATAGCGGATCTCGATTATGACCTCAACAACATTACTCATCATGCATTTGCAGTTAGATAGAGCTGAGTCCTCCAGGTGCACTTGGGTGCAGCTACTTCCAATGCTCAACCTTTGTACTACTCATGGATAACTCAATAAACTATTTTACAGATAAGCAAGGATAAGCTTAGACTGCAGAGCTAGTAACATCCGCGTATATGTAACTTGTAGGTAACACTAACAAATATATCATATTAATGATATAACAATAGATAACAAATAAAACTCTTCACTAAACACAAGTATTTTAGTCCAATGTACTATCCAACTGCTTTCATCGACCTCAGAAACGATATAAATGATTAAAACATATCATATTGTTTGGCTAGTATTTTACTGATTTTTCAGCACTTTTATTATTCATGTTTACATGCATTTTATATACAGCGAAAATATACCTATGTCCTGAAACTACGGATTTGGAAGCAGCAGATGTTCTTATAATCAAATATCAATATCGATTCATAGGAGGCGAAGTTGAAAAAAATCGATTTTTGGCCGCTTTTTCTGTTTCCGACCACTGTGCGTCGTGGTCCGTTTTGACTATGTATTACCTTAAGTTTTAGAGCACTTCTTAGCTGATGGAATAAATTCCCTCGGAATCTGGATGATTTATTCTCTGAAGCTCACTACCTGATTTTTTTATCTTTGATACTGATTGAAGAGACACGTGTGGCGATGTTGAAGAAGCAAAATATATAACATTTTGCTCGGACCATTCTCTACACTCTGAAGGTGCTCAACGGTATGAAGTGTTACGCTCAGAGATGTCATCAGGCCTCTGGGGATACATTTACTATAGAAGAAACCAACATATTAGAATTGAAATAACTTTTTTGTTTGTCGAATGTTAGTATCCTTTTTCAATCCCAAGACTGTACAAGATATGGATCTACAATTTAAGGTGGAATCCGAACTACCGTAATGCTCTCCCACCATGAATCGAACTCGAGACCACTTGAGCGAAAGGCGTGGCCTTAGCCACTAGTGTAGCAAAGAACACGACTTCATTTTGAGCATCACTTTACTTAAACCTTTTCTACTTCTCACTAATTTTTTTTTAGACACCGCATGTTCATAAAATATTGAAGCTTTGTGGAAATCAATGTTTTCTTAATTCGTGATACAGACCTCTTTTAGGATTCCGATGATTTTTGCAGGGGTAATTACACTTTTATGCATCTTATTTCGCCTAAAACCCGGGTGATTCTAAAATAAGTATACAAATTACTGCTCCAGAAGGTTCAAAGATTGTGAAATGTTTCTGCTTACCGTACATTAAAAAAGGAAAACTTGGAAGAGAACATGTAGTGTTGCGCGATTAAAAGCTATACAAACAAATCAGTATGTGTAGGGTTAATTCATATGAAAACGTCGGCTGCATACTATGAAAGACATACAGATCTCGTTGTCACACAAGCAGGTAATGTTATGTCATAGACTTTTGCTTCTACTATCTTGCAGAGTGTGATGTGTATCTCTAGTTCAACGTTTTGCAAATCTGGTTCACTTTGTGTTCTCTTGATTGAGCTTTATCGCTCTTTTCAGCACGGAGCCTGGGTCAGTGTGCCTCAATGGTAGAGGAGTTATCTGTTGTGCATAAAGTCCACGGCTCGATCGCAGCTTGCTCCAAATGGACTTTCTGATTGAGAAAACTGTGTATTGAGAAAACTGTGTACGTGAGTTTTTTCATTTCATCATTTTGTTAGTTATTATCATGAACGTCTTTCTTACCCTCAAAGTATAATTATACTATGTAAAACTAAAGAAAAGTACCGAGCTAACAGTTTGTGACCTAACATACTGATCAACATGGGATCTCTACCATAACTCCAGTTTGAATCCAAAGTAAGTCCTCCCTTAGGGGATCGAAATCGAAATCACATGGAGATATTTGATTACATATTATGTTGCACATAGTGTATACCGGTAGACCCATCTCTTTGTCCCACCCAAAGATTTTTTTAAAAAATCTATTTTCTTACCAGTACTTTATGGCTGCACATATGAACCATGTGAATCACCAGTCGTCACTATATTTTATATGGTAGAGAGTTGGGTTCACATTCGGGAGGTCGTGGGTTCGATTTCCGCTGCCGACCATCCTGACTGGGGTTTTCGAGGGGTTTCCTCAGTCCTACCAGGTAAATGCCGGGATAGAACCTACTAGACAGATCATGGACGATACCTTCCCAAACCCTTTCCATTACTATTTTTGTTGTTACTTATTCAATATAAAATGGCCTCTGAGCTGTATCTGGTGATTGTTAAATGAATACAAGTAAATAAATAAATTCCTGTTACTACATTTGTTGACGACCATTCCTTGTGAAATTTCTTGTTATGTAACTTATCCGTTTCACGTTTTTTGTTCGTCTATTTTTGCTTATATTTTTCCACGACTTCTTTAATGACATGCCATCTTACTTCCCATGGTTTTGATGGTTAGGCCAAAGGTGAAGGTGATGATGAGAAATGAATGAAATGGTGGAATGAAGAAAACAGAAAGAAACGGGAGAACCCAGAGAAAACCCATGCACACGGTGTTTGTCCATCACAAAGTCACTTGGCGCGAGCCGGAATCGAAGCAAGGCACCAGAGATGAATTCTCCACCACTTCGTCACCGCAGCTATTATATTGTCTCCCTTCAAATCAAACTTACGTTTAGCACCAGCCAAGCCGCATATTGAGCAAAGGATAGGCCAGGCAAATTGACGCAGAGGAAGGTAGGAGAAGATGCAAAGTGTGAGGCCTGAGTTCATTGTCCGTATGGGAGAGGCCTTTGTCTAGCTCGTGGTTGGGCAAGTGTACGGTACAAGGTTTTGTTCCGTAATTCACAGTTCCCTGCCTATATTGCAACTTGGCTTATCTAACATGTTTTCTGATCCATATAAGGCTAGTCTTACGCTGTGTTAACAGTGCAAGAAGAACATAAACATTCGCATGAATTATCTAGACCGTACAAAATTATGCTTTTATAGATTTTACGCCTTAAATTCTTTGATAATTTTACGCCTTAAATTCTTTGACAATAATATGCATTGCATATGAGTCAGGATCAAAAACTGTTACAAGAGCGATATTTTTGAAGGTTCGTCTTTTATAGAGAAATGAGGAGTGCTGCAGTAATTTTACTACATAGAGTTGGCAACTGTGCAGAGTTTCTGCCACCCGTCACGTACGGCACTAGTTGAAGATAAACACAAATGGACGACTCATTTGGAAAACTGGTCTCACGCGGAAGTCAATTCAGTTATTTGGTTTCTGTGAGCGAAACATGTAACCGTGACTGGTAGAGGTTTTACGGAGGGACTGTAATATCTCGTCAAATTGTCGCAGAATGATGTCGATAGTTTCATACAGCCCAGAAGCCACCGCGCTGCTGAAGCAGTTTTGCTGGAATACCATCGACCCAACCAACCCTCCCTATATCCGGAACCTCGCTACCAAGTGACTTTCAACCGTTACCGCACTTGAAAGACTACCTAGGGGGTGGCTTCGCTTGAAACGAGGAGGTGAAACACTTCGTGACAATGTGGATGAACATACAAGGACAGGATTTTTAGCAGCAAGGAATATTCAAACTCATCCCACGATGCTACAAGTGCCTCAAACGATATGAGACTATGTCGAAAAATAACCTAATGTATGTTCCATCTGTTGGCTGTATTGTTTGTATGAAATAATATATACATGTTTCACTGCATGCTTTGTAACCTTACTTTCTGATCACCCCTCGTATATAAAACAAAACAACAGGGATGATAATTTCTTCTAGACGTTATTTTTCAGCACCAAGGTCATATGAGACAAGGACTTATAATTTACTCCCAACCGGAATCGAACTTCCGACCCAGTGTACTGAAGATCCTCACACTAGCCAGTAGACCAACAGTGAAGGTTATCATCCCTTTTCAACACCAGTGACGTAACTAGAAGGGGCAAATGGGCCATGTGCCCTGGGCACCGGATTGGGAGGCCGCAGAAATGAGCAAATATTTGGGGGGAGTGTTTTGGTTTGGTTGGTCAGGTTGGCGACGACGAGAGTTCATGCCTCGGGCGACAATTAGGGTATTTGTGTCTCTGTTCAACACCGAGGATAGCTGTAAAAGAATTTACTTCTTAAAGTGGGATTTGCACAAAAGTACATTTTGCTTTTGTTTCTTAGACAAACAATATCATCTGGACTCGAAATGAGAACCAGATGCACATAAAGCATATACGTGAGTCACTTGATCACACTGTAATACATTAGTGTGGTAACTAAACAACGGGTGAAGTCAACATGATGACAATGGAACCAAAAAGTGTTTCCAGTGGTTATCTACATTCCTGTGTGTGGGTTGTTTTTAAGAACGAAGTTTAAAAAATAAAGTTTAACTCAACAAAATCTCACAGAAAGATTGCAGGAAAGTTCAAGAACTCCCCAACGCTGCCTTTGTTTCAATTACTAACTCAGAACTTAAACTGTTTACAACAGTTTTGTTACATTTGCAAGTTAGCTTTAATTCTCACAGTCACCTGTATACGGTTTTAACACATACACTGTGCATCTCCTGTGCTTGTTAATTTAGAAAGGTCACCTCCCAAGTTGTAAATAATTTATTTTGAGTTACCGTAAGCTACTTCCGGATATTAATAGAACCATTGATGGGTTCTTCATATACATATGAATATAGTAGTTCTCAAAGTACTAAGTGGAAATTAACCATCAATTATTCAGACGATAATCTAACCAGCTCAACACTGCTAATATTCGCAAGTCACGGACAAAGTGAACGAACAACCACGAACAAAATTAGATTAACTGAACTATCTATGAGGTAGAAACCATATTCTTAAAGCGTGTCGAAGATCGTCGAATGTTAATTAAACCAATTATTATTAATCTCCGTCGGTCAAACTCAAATTCATGTTAAGTATAGTGTTATTAATGATTAAAGTTAATTACACACGAGTAAGTTTTCTTATTGCGTTGTTCATTGATTTTAGTAAATCTCTATTTTTATAAGGATTCGGATTAGGAGTTTTAGTTCGCGTCACCCAAATTGGCGTGTGGCATGAGCCAATAATCTCGCAGTACGCTGTTACTAAACCTTCAGGGAGAAACAAATCATTAATAGTAGCTAAGATTTGAAGCTTTCCTGGCGACGTATATGATAAAGTTCTTTTCGGGCAATCAGCCAGGTGAAAACTGGTGGATAGGCCAACGTTTCGAGAGCTGTCATCGTTCTCATCATCAGGGCAATTATGTAGAGATCAGCGGATGTAAGTAATATATACTCTGGACTGGCGAAAATGCTGGTTCCTGATTGGCTGAAAATGCTGGTTCCTGATTGGCTGCTTCAATCTGAAAACTGGAGCTGTGATTGGCTGGCTATGTTCCGTAGTCCGTGGTACTGAATGGCTGAGGGTTATCTGGATGTTTGTGTGTCGTTTTCTTTGCTGTGGTAACATGAAAATTACATTAGATTATTCCATCCAGAAAAATCAGGTTTAGCTGAACACAGTTTAACAGAAGGCCATAAAGTTTTATTTAAGGACACATCCATCATTACCAAGAGCACCAATTACTGGACCAGGATAGTAGCCGAATCTCTTGCCATAGTTCATGAACCGAACAACGTTAATAGAAACACTGGATTTCAACTCAGCCCCCTGTGGAGCCCGGTCATCAGTACCACAGCAAAGAAAACGACACACAAACATTCAGATAACTCTCAGCCAATCAGTACCACGGACTACGGAACATAGCCAGCCAATCACAGCTCCAGTTTTCAGATTGAAGCAGCCAATCGGGAACCAGCATTTTCGCCAGTCCAGAGTATATATTACTTACATCCGCTGATCTCTACATAATTGCCCTGATGATGAGAACGATGACAGTTCTCGAAACGTTGGCTTATCCACCAGTTTTCACCTGGATGATTGCCCGAGAAGAACTTTATCATAATCATTAATAATTGATTTTGTTTGTATTTGTGGACAATTATGAATGATTAGATTTCTCCCTGAAGGTTTAGTAATGGCGTACTGCGAGATTATTGGCTGATGCCACACGCCAATTCGGGTGACGCGGACTATAGATTTCTGGGCTTACGGCAACTACGGTCATATTAGCCCATCACGTATCAGGGACGACATCACTCCTCTGGAGGAAAGGGAAGGAAGGAAGCAGCCTGGAATCTGTATGTTGGATGCCATCCCAGCATTTTCCTGGTGTGAATGAGGAAACCCTCACTCAGGATAGTTGGGCTGGAAAAGCTGTTACACTTTTCCGACCGAATGTCTCCACCTAGAATCGAACCTGGGACAGCTCGCACAACCTATTTTTATAAATGTAGACATTGGCGTAACAATAATTTATGCTACAGGAGGTATGGTCTCTTACTTCTGAAAATTTAAAGAGCTTTCCTGTCGCCCAACAGCATTTAGGCAATAGGGGTGCATATGTCACTGAAGGAATTGGGCGAACCTCGAAAACTTACCATTTTTTCCTCTAAAGTTACCACTGAGTATCTAAATTTACCAATTTGTTCCCAAAATTTGCCATTCTTCACCACAAATTTACCATTCTGCGTCCAAATTTACTTTTCTGTTGCCCAAGTTTTCCATTCTGACTCCCAAATTTATCAATGTGGCCGAAATGTACCATTTTGTTCTCCATATTTTCCATTCTGTCCACCAAATTTACCTTTGTGCCTCCAAATTTACCATTCTGTTCCCAAAATGTACCAATCTGACCCGAAATGTACCATTCCGTTCTCCATATTTTCCATTCTGTCCACCAAAATTACCTTTGTGCCTCCAAATTTACCATTCTGTTCCCAAAATATATCAATCTGGCCCAAAATGTACCACCCCGTTCTCCATATTTTCCATTCTGTCCACCAAATTTACCTTTGTGCCTCCAAATTTACCATTCTGTTTCCAAAATGTACCAATCTGGCCCCAAATGTACCATTGTGTTCCCCATTTTTTAAAATAGAATAGAATAGAATATTTTTTGTCATTAAACAACATTTGTTGCAATAGACATTGTCAGCATATAAATAAATATATACAAAGAAAGAAAGAAAAAAGGTTACAATTTACACTTGTCTTCAATTCATTGATACTATAGGAGCCGCGGTGGCTCAGTGGTAGAGCGTTCACCTCTGGTGCTTGGGGTCCCGGGTTCGATCGCAGCCCCAGCCAAGTGAACTTGTGGTGGACAAACACCGTGTGCGTGGGTTTTCTCGGGGTTCTTCCGCTTCCTCCCACTTTCTTAATTCTACCATGTCATTCATTACTCATCATCACCGTCTCCTTTAGCCTAACCGGCATAACCGTGGAACGTAAAACTCAGAGATGTCATTTTCATTGATACTATAAATAGAATTACTTGCAAGAAAAGATTTACAATGTTTTTTGAAATCATTATCACACATCATTCGTATATGCACTGGCAATGTATTATATAGTTTCATTCCTGTATATTTATAACTTCTTTGTGTTATACTTAGCCTAATATAAGGCGTATTTAAGTCATCTTTATGTCTAGTATTATATGAATGGATATTGTTACGATAACATAAACTGCTCTCATTTTCTTTAACGTACATAAGACAACTATAAATATATAGAGAGGGAACTGTCATAATCTGTAAATCCGTAAAATATTGTCTACACGATACACTAGCAGTTAAACCTTTTATTGCTCTTATGGCTTTTTTCTGCCATTTAAAGACAGTCTGGGCACCTGGCGAATTTCCCCGCAATATTATGCCATACTATAGATGAGAATGAAAAAAAGCATAGTATGCTGCAAGAAGCATTGTTTCTGTAACTGCTGTTTTCAGTTTACGTAATAAAAATAGCACTCTAGATAATTTCCTGCATAAATTATCAGTATGTTCACTCCAGTTTAATTTCGGATCTAGATGGATTCCCAGTAGTTTTACGGAATGGTGCATATCTACCTCAGTCATATGATTACTAAGAGTAAAATATATAGTCTCTGTTTTAGATTCATTTATATAAAGTTTATTATGCTTTAACCATATAGATGACATTTCACGCATTTCATTGCTTTTGGTTTTAACACTTACTAAATTCTTACCCATATTTAGAAGAGTTGTGTCGTCAGCATATAATACAGATTTACAAGGTAGAAAACTCGGGAAATCATTTATATAGATAAGAAAAAGTAAAGGTCCTAACACACTACCCTGAGGTACCCCTGCTGTTACATCCAAAAATGTTGATCTTTCGTTAATAATACGGACAGATTGACGTCTATTACTAAGATCGGACTTAATCAATGACAACTCAGTTCCCCGAATACCATAATAATATAATTTACAACCAATATATGATGTGACACCGTATTGAATGCTTTACTTAGATCTATTAATGTTGCACACGTATTTAAATTATTTTCAAAGCTATCTAATATGTGTGGTACTACGATTTCTACGCCCTTAATCGTGGAAAGGACAGATCTGAATCCAAAGCGCGAACTGTGGAGTATTATATTTTGTTCAAAGTACATTGATAATTGACTTTTAATGCATTGTTCAAAAACGTTTGAAATAATTGGGACTAATGGTATAGGACGGTAGTTATTAGGATCACTTTTATTATTTTTTATGTATAGGTACTGTAACTGTCATTTTAAGGCAGTCAGGAAAGATTCCATCTAAAAGTATCCAATTGAATAAGTAAACCAAAGGATCAATTATAACATCAATTATTTTTCGAAACAAATTATTAGAAAACCCATAAAGATCTTCACTGTTTGAAGATTTTAATTTGTTAACAATTTGTAAAACAGTCCTGGTATTTATTCTAGTCCACTGAAAATTCGAGTTAACGCTATTTAGGTTTTGCTGCGCTTATAAACTACTAAAATTATAGATTTGATTTTCAGAAGAAAAGCCTTCACTTTTTGATTTATCACTTAATTTCCTTATGTTATTTACAAAATGTTCATTGAATTCATTGGCGGATATTGGTATGGGGTCTTTAATATTGCAGTTTTCGATTTCCTTATTGATTATAGACCAAGCCGCTCCACACTTGTTTTTTGAATTATTTATCCAATTTTCGTTTGCAGTAATATTTGCTGCTTTAATCTCTTTTCTGTATATCTTTTTAGCAATTTTAAATCTCTCTTTATCTCTAGATAACCCTGTTATATTAGCAATATTATACAATGTGATTAGTCTATCCCGCTGAGATCTAAGATGTGGCCTGTACCAATTAGGAACTGTTTGTGAATGTTTACTTCCGTAGATGGTATACCTTTTAACCTTTTCTGGATAACATTCATTTAAATATAGAATCAAAGTATTTATAAACTTGTGGAAAGTTTCGGAAACATTGGCACATTCAGAAAATAATTTTTTCAATTAAGATTCCCTAATGTTTATCTCACACTTTGTATGTTATGTTCACCTAACAATCTGAATCGTTTAATTACTGGATAGGTAGCGTTCATATGTGACATCACAGGGAACAATAGCCATACACCTTCATGGTCAGACAACAAAGGTTGTACAGTACCACATAACAGGCCAGCTTTGTTTTCATTAGTAAAAACATTATCTAAACATGCAAAGTTTCTTGTGGGCTGATCATTAATATAATAAAAGTTATGGCACCTAAGAACATCACATAGTAGTTCTTTAATGGGTGTACTAATAAGGACGTTAACATTTATATTGCCAATATAGAATGTTGTATGATTTTTGTATTTATAAAGATAGCTGTTTAATTTCTCCCAACCACTAAGAAAAATATGCATATCTGAATTCGGTGTCCGATACAACGTAATAACTATTACTCTGTTATGTTTAAGTAACACACCAGCTACCTCAAAATGTTGTTCTATGCAAAAATAAGGTAAGTCAAGAACAGAGTATTCAATACCTTTACCATTTTTTACATAAATGCCTACGTCACCGTGTAATGTTTTATCTCTACAGAAAATAGTAGCTAACGTGTAACCTGTTGGCGTATACATGTAGATTTCATCACTTGTTAGCCAATGTTCGTTGACACTTAAAATATCACAAGGAAGAATACCTAAAAATAACTCAAGTTCGGCTAGTTTGTTCATTATTGATTGCAAATTTAAATGGAATATCAATAAATTTTGCCTATCTATATGATTATTACAATTTTGAAAAAAGTTGCGATTGTTTTTCACATCTATTAAGTTATTTACATCATTCAGTTCAACACTCTTCGTTAGACTTGAGGTTTTTACCCGACCCCACATAGTATTCAGTGTATTCATGGAGTGGGGAGTATTCAGTTTCCCTGAACTAACCATGGCATTCTTATTGCTACCTTAAATTTAGATTTGCCATAAAGATCTCTATCAATTATTTCACAAATCATGTTGCTCAATATTCTTTTACCTCGTTGGTTGAAATGCATGCCATGTTTCGTGTACATCTCCCTACTTAATTTATTTACATCCAGAATTTCGACATTTTGGAAGCGGTTACAGAAATTCTTTAATTTTACATTACTATTTTGAATTGCTTTGTTTACACGATTCTTCAGTAAGATCATACCTGTGTGGAATGTTGCTTACAATTACCTTACAATGGTTTAGTTCAGAAAGCTTACACTTAATTCTCTTCACGACTTCACTTCCCTCATTACAAGCCACATCGTTAGCTCCACTTAATATCACAATATAGTTACCCTCCTTGTTTACTGTTTGGTTATTAACACTAGATAATATATCCACGCTTTTAGCTCCAGGTTTAACAAATCATTCTACTATTATATCGTGTTTCAAATCTTGGTTCACTTTTTCAGTCAATCCCCTACCATGACTCTCAGCATATATGAGCACCTTAGGCTGTCTCTTAGGAGTTGTCCTTGCACTAATCATATTCATCCTTGCACTACCCTTCGCGTTTATGAAATTCCCTTTCTTCTTGTTCATTGTTGTCAAACTATTTACAGTTTTGCTACTAATATTCACTGATTTCGGATTGTCCAGAGCTTCACTTTCAAAATTCGCTAAAACACTAAATTTATTCGCACACTCTACTGCGCTAGCTAGTACTGGCTCAAGTTGATTATATCTCGGCCTATGTCTATTATAACATACTCTTGTCCGTTCATAGTGTGAAGTTTTGTTTGCATCAACATTTGATTCTAATACCTTCACTCGTTTTTTAAATCTTCGTTTTCTGATTTCAATAACCTCATATCTTTCTGTAGAATGTTTATGATTTCTAGCAAGTTACCGGAATAATCATCAGACGAATTCATGTTCATTGGGCCGCCATCTTGTTCACATGTTGGACAGAACCACTCTAAATCTTCATCAATTCTATGTTCATTTTCTATTTTACCACACTTAAAATGCAGCCATCTGAAACAGGAGTAACACAAAATTCCATTTTTTACAATTATTTTGCACTTTGCACAATATTCATCGTATTTCAACTTTACTTTTACAGGAGCACAAGTACTCTCATCATTGCTACTGGACGCCATCTTGCTGAGTTGGTCCACTCTGTCCCCCAGATTTACCATTCTACCTCCAAATTTACCATTCTGTTCCCAAAATATACCAATCTGGCCCCAAATGTACCATTGTGTTTTCCATATTTTCCATTCTGTCTGCCAAATTTACCGTCCAGACCCCTAAATTTACAAATCTGACCCCAAAGGTACCATTCTATTCCCTATATTTTTATATTAGATCCCGGGTTCGATTACCGCTTGGAGAGCCTTTGGAATTTTCACTAGCCTCAATGTTTGTGTGTTTGTGTTCCTGTCGTTAGTGGCTACTGGATAAAGGAGTTAAATGAGGTAAAAACTAATAGAACATAGTAATTACGTACTTACGTTATTAAGGCACGTTTGGTTGAATCTGTTAACGTTTCAGAAAGAAAGAAAAAAGTCGTAGAGCGTTCACCTCTGGAGAATGGAGCCTCTGGTTCGATCCCACCTCGCACCAAGTGAGCTATGTGGTGGACAAACACCGTGTTCGTGGGTTTTCTCGGGGTTATACCGTTTTCTTCTCTTTTATTCATCACCGTTGCCTTTAGCTTAGCCGGCATAACTTTGGGACGTAAAGCTAATAGATTTCAAGTTTAACATGGTTACTAAACTCGACAAAATCTATTGTCATGCCAAGTTCGGTCAAGAACAAATTAATTTCGTTGGTTGCTTATGATATAAACTGCCTTTAAGATTTTTCTTGTGTAAAAATCAATTGAACGAAAATGAGTGTAGGCAGGGACGTACGCAGAGGGTGGGTTCAGGGAGCCCAGGAACCCCGAAATTCCGACTTTTTTTTGTAAATTTAGTCTGATTTTATGGGTGATTTTATACATTTTAATATAATTTATCGTCATATTGAATTTGGACCTCTCGAAAATTGTTGGAGCCCCCTTGAAATACATTCCTAAGTCTAGGCAATTAATGTTAGTGTACGAATAAACTCGATAGCAGTTCGGAATCCACTTTTTTAAAAAAATGCTCTCCCCTCTTATAAGATCGCTTGCTAGAAAGGAATGTTAAATCCGAATGAAATTACCACTGTTGTAGGTTGATTAATTGAAGACGAATGTTGTTCTGCAAAGTGTAAGTTTCTATTTAAAGAGTCTAACCAAATGTTTAATACACCACTATAGGAGTGAGCATTCTATAGCCTATATCCACCTCCCACTCCCCCAAGTTGCAGGGCTGAATTTGGGTTTACACGGGATCGAAAGCGTCAATATTTGTCTAAGCAACACCGAAAACTATGGATTCATTACTAATATCGATCATTTTTGACCATTTTTAAATACACCCCCTCCCTAAGTTGCTAACTTCAAAGCGAAATTGTGAAAACCATCTTAGGCACGAATCTCATCTATGTTGATAATTTGATCGAGATTGGTCGAATGGTTCAAAAGGTATGAAATCAGAAACTTAATTAATTTCATTTTTATATAACTTAAACAGATAAATGTTATTCCCTTTTTATATACTTTTCTCATTAAAAAAGGTGAAGGTGGTGTATATTGTATTTCTTGATGTAAAAAAGGCTTTTGACCGTGTTAATTGAGAATTGTTGTTGGGAGTTCTAAGAAGGATGGGTTAGAATTGAAAGATGAAAGACTCATAAGAAACTTATATATAAACCAACAAATAAATATTAGAATTGGGGAGGAAATAACAGAGGAAGGTGTAATTAGATAGCAAGTTCAACAGGGCTGATGTCTGTTATTATATCTATCTATATAGAAGAGATATGACATTTCGGTAGGAGGCAAAATGATTAGGTGTATATGGTTTGCAGATTGTATAGTTCTTCTTGCAGAATCTTAGAAGAAAATTAATAAGATGTTGAAAAACTTGAGGAAAGAATGTGAAGAATATAGCATGAAAATAGTCGTTAGAAATACAAAAGCCATGGTGACTGAAACAAAGTAGTCGGTATCAAATATGAGAAGTAGGAAGGGAGAAAATAGAACAGGTTACTTGTTTTCGATACCTGGGAAGTACGTAGTATTAATGATGATATGAAATGTGAACGTGAAATAGAAGGAAGGATAGGAATAGCGAAAAAAAAAAAACTCTTTAGGAGGAAGAAAAGTCTTTTCTGTGAGTTTTCATGTAAAGATTTGAAAAAAACGGCTCATGAAATTCTTCATGTGGAATATTGTACTATACGGGACAAAAGCATGGACATTACGAAAAAGGTTGGAAGATTTTCTGATATAGGTTATGGAGAAGAATGGAAAGAATTAGCTGAGTGGAGCGGAAAATGAATTTAAGCGTATTAGAAATGGTGGGGCAGAAAAGCACGATTTTAAATAATATTGAAAAGAGGGAAATAAACAGTTTGAGACATTGGCTGAGAAGGAACTGTATGACGAAAGTTTTGCTAGAGGATACGGTGGCAAGAAACAGAAGGAGGGAGCGTACAGTTGATGAACGGTATCAAAATTGTACGCTGGACCATGGAAGCTACTCAGTTGTGGCAAATGACCTGCCAATAACGGCAGAATACATATGATGATGATGATTTCTTTATTCCATACTTGTAAGTGAATTTTTTAATCTTTTTTTAAGACTACCTATGTTCAATACTTATAAAGGATTTGCAATAGGTAGCTAAAGTGATTGTTTCGGCCGAGCTCGTTAATGGAATCGATCCATTAATATCTTAATGAGTAATGGTGGTTATACAGAGTGGGCCAGAGGAACTTGCTTATTTGAATTAGGCGCCTTTAAGCGATAGTTGCCCCGAAGAGGGTCAGCGGTCGGGATCGTCACGTTCGAGAGGGCGGAGCGTAAAGTTGTAGCTCCGCCTAGTTTAGTTAGCATCATGGAGTGCACAAAGATGGAGCGCGCGTTTGCTGTCGTGGAATACTTTACTGACGGTCGCTGAATCATCGCCACGCAACATGCATTCCGTACCGAATTCAATATTGCGTCCCGTAGTTTGTTTGTGGCCGGCAGTCGATTGTTTCATAAGTAAATAACTTCAGGGAAACTGGTACTGTGAAGAAGAAAACATGGACTTCCACCAACAGCAAAGTCACACCAAAACATCCACTCAGTGCCCTGCCCACAAACATACAGGTGCTGTTAGGCGTCTGCTCATGAGGCGTATCCTTCATAAAGAACTAAACTTCCATCCCTACAAATTGGTTATGGTGCAGGAAATTTTTCCACGCGATTTTGTTGCTCGAGAAAATACAACACGTTGCCTGATTTATCCCCGTGCGACTATTTTTTTTATAAGACTATCTGAAATCACTTGTTTACCAGATCATTCTAGGATCCTGGCTCACCTGAAGACCAACATCCATCAATCTATCACCAATATACCGGTCGATATGCTGAAAAGAGTTGAACGAAATTTCTGAGTTCGATTAACACAGTTGAGAATAATGGACGCCATATGCCTGATATATTTAAAACTGGGCAAATATAAAATCTAAATGTTATATTTGATGTTCAAAGAATCAAATATAATATATCTGTATTACTTTTTTAAAATTAAATTTCTAAATAGGGAAGTTGTTCTGTCCCAACCTTTGAAATCTTTGAGTTTTACGTCCCACGGTTATGCCGGTTAAGCTAAAGGAGACGGTGATGATGAGAGATGAGTGAAATGGTGGAATGAAGAAAGTGGGAGGAAACGGGAGAACCCCGAGAAAATCCACGAGCACGGTGTTTGTCTAAAACAAAGTTCACTTGGCGGGGGCTGGGATCGAAACCGGGACCCCAAGCACCAGAGGTGAACGCTCTACCACTAAGCCACCGCGCCCCCCCTGCCCCACCCTGTATATATGTTCTATATGCGATACATGTCACTTTTCGTATTATCCTCTTTTTTCTATTTATTTGGCACTGGTGCTTATACGTAGGTAAACTTTTGTAACGAGCTTCTATATTTGGTAAATCTAAAGAGACAATCAACGGAACCCACATTTATTTATTTCACTTTCTGTTGGAGGATTATGTTCCAACGTAATAATGAAGCTTAATGCAAAAACATAGATTTTGTTAATTGTTTGTGGTTAGAACTCTAGTACATAATGATGCTTTTATAGCCGATGTGACATTGTAAAGTATCTTTATTAAACAAGTCCCCTAGTCGTTAACAAAACCAGAATTCACATTTCACGTTGGAAATTTTGCGAATGTACACATACAGAAGGAGACACTAAATGGTTACAAAAGAGGAATAATTCCGTTAAATTTATAATTTGTAAATAGACCAAGCGCACAGTTTCATTTTGCAACTGAAGAAAAATAAAGTGCATGACATTTTACAATCTCTATGTAAATGTACTTAATGGATCTTTCAGAAAGTAGATAATTTTTAATTTTTTTTGTGTACAAGTGTTGTCACCTCAAGTTAGTAACAAATACTACAGAATCTTGCTTAGTCCAGTGGTTCTCAACCGATGTATCGCGACACGCATCCTTTAAGGTAAGTCGCGAAATTTTAGAATTTAAAAATAATGGACAATTTAATAATAATTAATTAAAATCGAGACAGACTGTACCAGTCAACAGTTCGAGCGGCGGCAATAATGCTAAGTGCTACATAGAGTCACTATAAAAACTAATGGGTTTCACTATTGTAATAGATACAACCAGTGATGATTTCAAGGGCTGGCCCGGGGGGAAATTCAGGCCTCTCAGGGGGGAAATTCAGTGCCTCAGGCCTCTCCTTATAATTATTTGGTGAGAACCTGTTGTCTACTTGGACTTAGTAGATAAATATTTTTAAATTAAAACAAAAACTATGATTACTAAAGAATTATATCACTTAATCCATTCTATACTATCTTTATATTGTATATACAAACAAAGAAGAAGGCATAAGGGTGTTGAAAACAAAATAAGATTTTGATCTATCGAGTAGCAACCTAAGATTGGGATGAGCCAATGGCCAACCTGTCATTGACTACTGACTGTAGCGGAAGAAAAGATGTATCGTAAATCTACACATATTACTGAGAAAAAAAGCTTTGTTGAGTTTTCAAATCACAAACCCTGTTTGAAATTATGAGCAGTTAAATTTTTACAATTATATCAGTCGAATGCGTCTGAATTTCTTCACAGCATACCTGTTGATAACCTCGTGAATAAAATCTTCTGTACGCTCAATGTCTCCTTCGATCGATACTTTTAAACATGACTGACGAATATTTTGACCGATACGATTTCGCAATTTTGTCATGATTCTGTTCATAACACCTTTCTACAGTAGTAGTAGAAACAGGGATACACAACACACACTCAGCCAGAGGTTTAAGAGCCTCGTAACCAGTATCAGCTTTAAAAATAAAAGAAGCAACATCTGTTTCAGAATCTTCAAGTTTGCTGTGTGTAAAATATTTAAAAGAACGTACATCCAAGGGCGCCGGGGGTGCCCCCCCCCAAAGCTCATACGGGCTTTCCTACTGTATTTATGAATATACAATATTTGGCAAAATTTGAGTGCAATTTGTCTTAAAATCCTCATATATATATATATATATATATATATATATATATATATATATATATATATATATATATATATATATATATACCTTCTGCATCTGAATGCCCCCCCCAATTTTTTCAGAGAAATCGGTGCCCTTGCATACATTCGCAATGACAGCATCAACATCATTAATTCCAAATATAGCACAGAGTTCTTTGCATTTATTCTCATTGAGCTGTAAAAATGTATCAACATTTTGAAAATACTCACTTAGTTGAATCAATTTCATGACCTTATTGAATCTTTCCTGCAATTCATTAACGACACTTTCCACAAATTATTTTGCGCTTTTTAAAAATTTCACTTTATCCTCGTTAAAACATAGCCTACACATTTGACTTCCGATGCATCTTCCCCAAGTTTCTTGATTTTATTATTCACCTCATTTTCTTCAACCCTTGTAGCGCAAAGCAACAATGCTCTACTATTCCAGATACAAAAGCAGGAAGAAACGAACGTTTTATAGTTTCCTTTCGCAGAATTTTGCTGAGGTTGCTAACTGCACTTGATGTCTCATCCAGAATCACCAAACCAACAATAAAACTTAAATTCATAATTTCTAACAAATCAGCTCCATCCTTATAAATCTACTCACATGCTATTAATATGGATTTGTAGTAGACACTCACTGCGTGAACCGTGCGATAATGACTAAGCCAATGTACATCAACAGCTTCGGGAGTCATCACAGGTCTTCCAAAACTTTCTGAATTTCATGTAGAATTCTTTCTCATTTCGGGGACGACTGTATATGTCTTTTACAGCATACAGCGTGCGCCTGATAATCGGATGCTTGTTTCTACAATTTCTTTGATATTTTAATTCTCGTTCAACGTCATACTTACTTGAAGATGCCTTCAACTCAATATCACCGCTCACTGATATCTTAGGAGAAACAACTGGAATTGATTCTGCACTGTCAACTTCACTGTAAATGTTGCCTCTTGTAGAACATGGGTCACATTCAACACGTCGTCGTTTGTTTTAAAAAAGATAATAATGTCGGTTGTTTTGACATCTTAGCAAGGTGAAATGTCAACTGTTTCACACGCGTATTGACTCTTCAAAATATGCACACACACAAGTAGGACTAATCAAACACTTCCGCCATCTCCCAACATTTACAATAAATCATTTTCATTTACAGAATTTGTGCGTACGTTTCATCAGTTAAGTAAGTCTAGCTCGACACTTGTCTTTCAGTGTAATTAAACGTTTTCTATGCTGTAGATTTTTCAGTTAATACTACCTTTTTCACATTGATAGCCATTTGTTACTTTTAATTGCGTTATTGTCAATTAGAAAGGAAGTGGAAATACTGAAATTTGAAGTTTAAGAATAGTGTTAAGTTTAAGAACTTTTTAAGTTTAAGAATAATGTATTATCTGTTATTAATATATTATGATATTTATAATATATGCAAGTTTGTAACTATTGTGCAGATTTGTTTACTTGTATGAGACACAATTATAAGCTGTACGAATGATCAGAAAAAAATATAAGTTCTTTATATATTAACAAAATTTCCTTACGTAATATTCACGTTTGTACTCAATGTAGCTCACCATTACGTGTGTATGTGTGTGTGTGTGTGTGTGTGTGTGTGTGTGTGTGTGCAAGGGCGCCGATTTCTCTGTAAATTTGGGGGGGGCATTCAAATGCAGAAGGTATATATATATGAAGATTTTAAGACAAATTGCACTCAAATTATGAAAAATATTGTATATTCACAAATACAATAGGGGGGCCCACATAAGCTTTGGGGGGGACCCTCGGCCCCTAGGATCGGCGCCCTTGTGTGTGTGTGTGTCTTTGAATTGTCAGTTCAAATATATAGAAATATCAACAATCCAACTTTCTAAAATTTAAAAATTTGCTCTCTATTAATAAATTTTAACTGTAAAATATTTTAATAGTTTTTCACAATTTTTGTCGACCTTTCAGAGTCGATAAATATTTATGCCTCTTCTTCACGTAAGAATTATAGCGGGAACTGCTGTAGGACATTTATGGTTTGTACTTTTCTTCCTCCCTCCCTGTGTATTAATATTCCACCCGGGGAAAATGTTCTGAAATCATCACTATATACAACTATTACTATTTTTATTATTTATAATAAAAATATCAAAAGAAGTGTGTCGCGATGTCCCAGAAGTTCATTAAAATGTGTCGTTAGTAAAAGAAGATTGAGAACCACTGCGTTAGTCTATATTATTTTAATTGCTTTTCTTGCTCTGCTAGACATACCGAACAGAATAAAAGCGAACAACATAAGTTTATCCCCTGGAAATAGATGAAGGACTACTATCATCCACACTATTTTGTCCATGGAATAATAGAAATATTTTCTTAGTTGATGAAGCTTCTCTGAAACAATGACTTGATGACCTGAGTTAATCAATTTGTGTTGATGTGAGTTTAGAGACGTCTGCTGGGTTTCTTGAGACTTTATAAAGTAACAGGTTTGTTAATTTTACAGAAAGACAAACTTTTAACAAACGAAAACATGATATATCCTACGAATAACATGTGTTGCTCAGTTATTAATTAAACTTTGAATCTGTTCATCATCATCATCATCATCATCGTAGGTATTCTGCCGTTATTGGCAGGTTACATGCTGCAACTGAGAAGCTTCCATGCTCCACGGTCTTCCGCTAACTTCTTCGTCTTTATGTAAGAATTTTCTGTCTTGATATCGTCCATTAAATCTAGTCTCCTTCGTCCTCTCCCTATTTTTCCTGCCACCATACCCTCTGACACGTCTCTTATGATACAGTTCCTTCTTAGCCAATATCCCAAACAGTTTATCTTCCTCTTCTTAATAATATATAAAAGTGTTCTTTTCTCGGCCAGTATTTCTATTATCCTCACATTCGTTTTCCGCTTGACCCAGCTAATTGTCTCCATTCTTCTCCACACCCACATTTCGAAATCTTCCAGTCGTTTTTCCTCATTTTTGCGCTGTCTCCATGTTTCTGACTCGTACAACAAAATACTCCGCGAGAAGCATTTTATAAGTCTTTTTCTCAACTCTTTATTCTAGACCCCACAAAATAGTATTTTCTTCCTCCTAAAGACTTCTTTCACCATTCCTATCCTTGTTTTTCTTTCACGTTCACACTTTATATTATCAGTAATAATACTACCCATTTATCGAAAAGCAGTCACTTGTTCCATTTTATCCCCTCCCACTTCTATATTTGACACCAACCTCTTTGTTCCAATCACCATGGCTTTTGTTCTTTGGCTATTTATTTTCATCCCGTATTCTTCGCAGCCCTTCCTTGATTTTCCCTTCAGATTCCGCAACAAGCTCCATATCAGCTGCAAACCGTATATACCTAATTATTTCTACCTCCTACTGAAATGCAGTCTTCATTTTGTATGCTCTTATTCACTATCTCTTCTAGATAGATATTAAATAATGCAGGCTATAGATAGCATCCCTGTCGAACACTGCTTCCAATTGCACTCTTTTCTGTTCGAATCTCTTAATTGTTGTTATAATGTTAATTTTCTATTCTGGTATCAAGGGCGCCCATCAAGGGAGGCAAGGTGGGGCGCTCGCCCTCTCCTAAGAGGAAATTTTACTTGGGAATATCGAAAACCCAATAGAATTTTTACATTAGTTACAGCAAAATTTGAAACTATATTTGAAACGTTGTTTATACTTGCCCCCCTCTTGGAAACCACAACATGGGCGCCCTCTGTTTTAATTCATATGCCGTTGTTGTCTAGTTTTTGCTATTCAACCAATATAGATTATAAGTTAAGAAGGAAATTCGTATATGAAAAACGAAGAGCTCATAATTCTTGCTTTTTCTTCTTCAGGCTCCTACGTAACTTCACTCTCACTTTTTTTTAAATTAATGAGTAACTTAAAGACGGTGGCGGCCAGTTTTTGAATGACAAAAATAATTTAAGCCATTGTTTATATATTTTTGAAAGTTTATAAGAAACTCATGATATACCTTCCACTGTCTGGGTTATGTCTAGCCCCCAGTTTTTACCTTCTGGGTCCGCCACTGCTTAAAGACAATAAAAAATATAAAAATGTAGAAAATAAGCCATTTAATATCTACAAAAACGCAAACCGCTTCCAAACATTTTCCTGTAGACCAGAGATTTAAGAACTGTAATTCTCACATTAAGAACAATTATTAAGAACCCAAATATATACACTATATGAACGATGTTGAAAATAACTATTATTTCAAGTAATATCGTTTTGTAAAAACTATTTGGCTAACATATTGAGTATTTTTTTAAATGGGGGTGAGATTAGGGAACAGTCTTAAAATTAATGTACATCGACTTACTAAATGTAAGATCGTGATTTAGTGCTGTGTTAGAAATCATTAGTAGTCTAACTATGTAACTTCGAGAAAACGCTGTGAAACATGATATTCCACTTTACATTCTTAATTACTAGTTAAGATAGTTTTAGCTCATTAAGCAATGTAGCATAACTTTTTTTTAAAAAAATATATAGTATATATAAAAATGAAAGTGACTATGTTTGTATCTTAATAGTTCCTAAACCACTTGACCGATTTGGATCAAATTTTCAACATGGATGAATCTCGGTTCTGGGATGGTTTTTGTCATTTCATTGTGACAGTGCAACTTAGGGGAGGTGGAGGAAGGGATGTATATCAACGATCGAAAATGAAGGATATTAGTATCGAATTCTAAGTTTTCGAGGTCGCCGAAATGAACAGTGACACTTCCGATGATGCCAGTTTAAATCCAAATTCAGCTCCCATTAATACTCCTAAAAGAGGATAGTGATATGTAAAAATAATTGAAAATGGCTGACATTATTGTCGAATTCCTAGTTTTTGAGATCCCGTGGGAAGAACTGGCGTTCTGCTAGTAACTAAATAAAAAAAAAAACAAGGCTATCAGTCCTATACTTTGCCTTCTTGATGCATTTACATGTGCATATTACATAGTTGGGTAATACTATGGGTACATTTTGTGCAATAATTATGCACCTAGAAACTTACCTCGTCACTACAATCTCCTGCTACCAGAGAATATAACCATTCAGCTCATATGATAGCATATATAAATCTTCTCTTCACGTCATACCTAATTGATCCTCTGAGTATTAGTAATAATGTTATAGTAATGATGCTTCGAAGATATTTTATGTTATATTTCGTATACAGTATAATTCCACGTATTATTAATTGCAGAGTAATAATTGGATTATGGTGGAATTTAATTAAACAGATATATCTATATATTAATTAAAAGGAACATGGTTAGTATGGGATCTAGTCTGTCTTTCAAGAGGATTATATATGTGTATTGCGTACATTATTAGTGTGGTTGTTCTAAGATTTTTTGTTACTGATATTTCTTAAAAGTATACCTGGTGCGCAATAAAAAAAATATTGCTGGTACTTGAAGAGTGATGAAGAGTATCTATTTTGATAGTTTCTTTGGTAATGTAATCCTAGATTTATTTACTAATAAATATGTTCATGATTAAACCTGTTTTATATAGATACAAATAATTTTTCAAGCATCCTACGTAATTTATTAGTACTGGTCCCAATTTCTGAAGTGTCTCCGTAGTATTAACACTTCGGTTGACTATTGTGAGCTCATCCTGCCTTTCACAGTATATCTTGAGCTTCGATTAACTCGAAAATGAACCAATGTTGTCAGTTGCCAGGAAATTTACCATAAAAGGAAAACTTCCTAAAATTCCTAATTCCTAATAAGATAATATTTCTTTAAAATAGGCTAAAAAACAGAATCTAACATTTTAAACTTTACTAGCTCTTTTACACTTTTTCACTCCCTTCCTCCTTCTTTGCCTCTGTTTCACACATACATAAAATACTCGCTCATCCATCTCGAAGTACAATAGATTTGTATCTCTCTAAACAGGTATACGGTCTCAAGGCGACATTCATTACGAGTCTTCCTAAAATTCTGCCTAGAATAACGTAAATCAAAAAAAGTCATTGCAAATGCTATGGTGATTATCGCAAGGTTCAGCATGCGTACAATTCCTTGTTTCAGTTTTTGGGTTTCGTAGTGCCCGCAAACTTTTCCCAAGACTGAAAAGGAATCGAGAGATTTTCGCATTTGAATTTGGATTTAATATGGATGCAGTCTCCTCAAGAAATCAGGACAATCGATTAGTACAAATTACATAGCAATATCTGAGACAAATGACAAAAAGAAAATCAGGTTTAACTGCTGTTTCTCCGAGTAATGGGATCTCGCTCACACATATTCTGTGCCTGCGCTAAGACGAAATCCGAAGTTATAATCCAAATCACCTAATGAGTGAGAGGGTTCACACAGATCCGGCTTTACTGATGCAATTACATCTCAATAAACGAATTTTCTGTAAAGATTACATGCCTAAATGCGTTGTTGAAGAAGAGTAAGTAACCCTACATGCCACATCTGAGACTAGTGAGACAAAGACAGTGATACTGGTGTATGACTTTCATTTGAAATAAGAATCTTAATGTATCCATTACGTTCAGTTTTGTGGAAGTACAATTGCCACTTCTTGTATTTAGTGTTTACTTTAATGGTCTGTTATTCTTTTGTATGGACTCCTATGTCTGTGGTGAATCTTCTCTACTGTGGATTAGAGTGGGCCGAAAAAATCGAAAGTCGATGAATCGACTTCCAATAATGCGGTAAACTTGCCTCATGACCTCAAAACAACGTCTGCGAGATTTCATCGAAATCGGTTAATATCTTGAGGTTCCTCAGAGCTGCCAAAAATTTGAAAATTATTCAAAATACGTCTTTTTTAATTTTTTTTTATTTCATAAAAGTTTTACATTAAACAACTTCCGACAGCAATTAAAATTCAATTTTAATAGTCTTTAGCAATAGTAAAAAATTTCAGCTATATCAATCAATATCTTTAGGTTCCTCAGAACTGCCCAAAAATGACAAAATTTCACCAAAATCCTACTTTTTTGAAAATCTTTATAATATTTTATTTATGCCCGTAAAACAAATTCTGATTTCTTTTTTAGATAAATTGCCAATTGTTCAGTTGGCAACGCTGTACGTAGTAAAGAGTAAACTAGTTGGAACTGGTAATTGTTAGCGAGCGGTTGAGAAGAGTGTTGTACGTATAAATCAGAAACAATCAATACGTGGCGTTCAATGTGAGGTTAAAAGTTTTGTTTTTATTTTAGTGCAGTTAGATATTAATTATTAAATCAACATTAAAATAAAACGTGTTGATCTGTTCCATTTTCTTTGAACTCAAGCCAAGGAATTGAGGTAAAAAGTTTTGTTATTTTAGTACAGTAAGAAATTAAAGTTAACGTCGAAATGGCCTCCTGCAAGCCAGTAGACAAGAACGAGTTCGTGACCTCTAGGCCAAAGTCAAGCAAAGTATTGCGGAGGGAAATGGAGTGTCCGATAATCGGACCGCCAAAGGACTTGAATCCTTGCCAACTTCCAACTATCCTCGATGTACTGCGATGTTGCTTAGAAGAGAGGTTCAACATTATAAATGCTGCAGGCAATAAGAAGACCCAAGTATTTCTGCTATTGCCGAAACAGTTGCAGTAAAAATTAAGGAATTGTACCAAAAGTGTTCCATCCCATTTGCTAGTCACGACAGAGTTATCAAGATGATTAAAGGTTTCCACGTGAAGTATCAGGCACTAAAGAAGAACTACAAACGTGATAATGAGAAACTGCAATATGCCGCTAAACTGGATGAATTCATCAGGAAGCTGGGGGGAAACTTTTTGACATAGCTGCTTACAAGTGCAAGGATTTCAAAACCTGCACTTGTGAAAAAATGAAAAAGGTGCCTCCACTTTAGCAACCCTTTCTTTTGGACCAGAGGACTGCGAGGAAATGGAAGATTGGCTCCGTGGACAGGAATGAAACTAAAAGGATTCAGCGTAAGGAAAGAGAGGGCTCTTCGAATGGAGGCTAGCGATCAGCCGGACTTCGAATGTGAAACTATGCACATGCAGGAAGACGATTCAGATTCAGATTCAGAGGAGATGCAGGCAATGGATCTGTCTGAGACACTAACAGTAAGCGAGCAAACTGACGACCAGCCCTTCTCTTCTGCCAGCACCGCTATAATTACCCGCACGAACAGTCCCACAATACAAAACATATCGCCATCGACGTCACAAATGCGCTTCCATCTGGCGAAAACAGCTTTGGCTAGCGACAGGTTCGGCGTTTCGGACCGTGCAACGGGAGCTATTGCCACAAGTGTTCTGCAAAATCTAAAGCTCGTGAAACCAGGTGAAACAGTACTTGTAATCGATAAGAATAAGATTAGAAGAGAGAAGATGAAAGTAAGAGGTTCGCTTCAAGCTGGAAACGACACCAAGGTAAAAGGTCTTTACTTTGACGGAAGGAAAGACAAAACTATATACATTGAGAAAGAAGAGTCTAAGTCATATCGGAGGAGCAAGACTGAAGAGCACATTTCTCTTATCGAGGAGCCAGGATCGAAGTATATCGGCCACGTTACACCCTCATCTGGCTCAGCTGATAACATTTTCAGAAGCATAACGGCTTACATGGCGGATATTGGGGACGATCTGGAACACCTTATCGCTGTAGGTTGTGATGGTACGGCTATCAACACAGGTTTGAAAGATGGGATCATTCGCCGCCTGGAAGACAAGCTTAACAGACCCCTTCAGTGGCTGATATGCCTTCTGCACCTAAACGAGCTTCCGTTGAGGCATTTGTTTGAGCACTTGGATGGTGCAACCAGAGGTCCACGATCCTATGGGGGTGAGATTGGTCAGCAACTGGAGGGATGTCAGAGCCTGGGAGTAATGACCTTCGAAGCCATAGATTGCGAGCTACCTAACGTCAATGCGAATGACCTTAGCTCTGACCAAAAGTACCTGCTAGAAATTTCTCAAGCAGTGAAATCCGGAGTTTGCAGTGACGATTTGTCCAGGCGTTTTTCAGGGCACCTGTCACACTCCCGATGGCTTACGACAGCCAACCGCATTCTCCGTTTATACATAGCAACAGAGAATCCAACACCTCAGTTGAAGACACTGGCAGAGTTCGTCATGAAGTGCTACGTACCCGGATGGTTCACAATCAAGTGCAATCATTCAATCAAAGACGGGACCCGTAATCTCTGGAACATCATTCAGACCAGTAGATATTTGCCAATGAACCTGAAGAACGTAGTGGATAAGGTCATCTCCCGAAATGCGTTCTTTGCTCATCCGGAAAACATTATCCTCTCCATGGTGACCGACAATAGGGCGCACATTCGAGAGTTGGGTCTCAGAAGAATTCTGAAAGCAAGGGAGCAAGAGGAGAGTGTCATCAGATTGTTTGAAATTCCTAAAATCAAATTTGATGGAACAGATTATGTGGATATTATTGACTGGATGAACTGCAAATTTACCTCGCCTCCAGTCATGCAGAATGTGGAGACAGACTTTATCAAGTCATTGATCCAAAATAAGGAAACAGTTGTGGACTGGGAATTTTCAGCCTTTCCGTGCCACACCTAGGCCGTTGAGCGTTGTGTGAAGGTTGTCACAGAAGCGTCCCAAATGGTATGTGGTTTCCAGGGAAGGGACGGATTCATTCGTACAAAACTGGCTAGTCAGGCGGCAATTCCGAAGTTTGATCACAAATCTGACTACAGTGCAAACTAAAAACTAATGAACAATGAACGTTAAGAAGTGAATAGTCAAATAAGTGGATTTTAGTGATTTGTGTGTGGGGGGGCAGTTCTGAGGAACCTAAAGATATTCATTGACGTAGCTGAATTTTTTTACTGTTGCTAAAGACTATTAAAAGTGAATTCGTTATGCTGTCGGAAGTTGTTTAATGTAAAACTTTTAAGAAATAAAATTAGTACCAAAAACAGTATTTTGAAAATTTGTAAAAAAAATGCGTTTTTGGTGAAATTTTGTCATTTTTTGGCAGTTCTGAGGAACCTAAAGATATTCATTGATATAGCTGAAATTTTTTACTATTGCTAAAGACTATTAAAAGTGAATTTTAATTGCTGTCGGAAGTTGTTTAATGTAAAACTTTTATGAAATAAAAAAAAATTAAAAAATAATGTGTTTTGATTAATTTTCAAATTTTTGGCAGCTCTGAGGAACCTCAAGATATTAACCGATTTCGTTGAAATCTCGCAGACGTTGTTTTGAGGTCATGAGGCAAGTTTACCGCACTATCGGAAGTCGATTAATCAATTTTCGATTTTTTCGGCCCACCCTACTGTGGATGTGTAAGTGATGGAGTATTTACGTGGAGTTGATAGGCTGCCTGTGATTGACTCATTCTTGTGATAAATGTCTCTTTGCGATTGGTTGTAGAGAAGTGTTATGGAAATCGCTAATTGAACGATGCATCACTTAGGCTTCTAATGTAGTGAAAATGTTCTAAATGTGCACAGTTTGACTTTTAAAATAAGAGATTTCATTTGCATCATCATCCAAAATGTCAGCAAAGCTTGGTCGTGGAGTTATTGGCTTCACTGAGGCATGGGAATCCATTCTTGATCTTTTGAATGGTAGTTGCTAGATTGAGTCCTTTCTAGAGCTGGAGAATATCCCTTAGTGTCTGAGCCAAATCATTGTCTTCTGTAGATGTAGTTTCTGCTGAAACAAATGAATGAAAATAACTTGTAGCAATATAGCCAATATAAATTTAGAAACATCCATACTGACTAACAAGAATAATGACCTGTATTGAGTACTATTCGGATACCTCTCTAAATAACTCAAAAGGTGGATAATTGTGTAAATTCAAATGAATACATCAAGAAACAAATGGAATTGAATATAAATTCCTTTGATGCTGCAGGTAAATAGCTACAGACAAATGGTTATCGATCTGAACCCAGATATTCACATGGTCAATATCGAGCAATGTTTGGTTTATGTTGAATTTTGAATCGGATCCCATTGAGTGCCCAAAATAAAACTTTGTGGTGTTTTAGTACATATACGAGACTACAATATGGATAAGTTTGAACAAATTCGCAGAACCATTTCTATGCGAAATTCAAAATTTAATTTGAATTTTTGAAATGCTATTTTTTATTTTACAGGTTGTTTAATATAATACAACTTGTAGAGCAGTCTTTATGCTTTGAAATGTTGTTTATTTCATGTCTCTAGTGCACATATTAACCATTTTATGACAATATTTAATTATCACTGTAACTGAAAAATGCCCTTTTTTTGACACTTTTGAACACCCTGTATGGGGACACTTTCAGGAGGAGAGAGGTAATATTTAGGATTTTTTCATCTCCCACTGTAATAAAGCTGTGCACCAGTTTTTACAAAAATCTAAGATGGTCAGGTCAGATTTTGTCATTTCATTGGTTAATTTCACATGGAATGTCCCACAGCCGATTTCAAAATTACTTGATTAAAATTTTCTTTATAATATAAACGGGTATGAAAGAAATTGTTCACGATTTACGTGAAGAAAGCTGCATTGTAGGGTTCACAACATATTTTTCAAGCTATATAGGGCGTATGAAGAACATGAATTGAAACATAAAAATACAGTTTTTCGTATAATTGATTACCATTTTTAACCACATAGGAACAATATCGCATCTTACTTTTCTGTTGCGTTTTATTTTGAGCCTCAGAATGCTTCAGTGTGAAAAAGAACCAAAGGTTATAGCTGTGCATCACAATTTTCTTCGTAGTATTCTGCGGGTTGCATAGCCGAAGCTATAAAAATATTCAAGTCCCATGAGGCAAAGGAATAGGTTGCCTAAAAGATTACCACTAACACAAGGGAACTTTTTCGCAAGCAAGCAAATCGAGATTCAAAACGATAACTTTCGGTCCACCCTATTCAGTATGTTCTACGTTTCTTGGCTTCTGCGTTTTTCTAAAAAAAAAAAAAAAAAAAATCTTGGAACATTCGGACCCTTTGAAGTCTTCAGTAGTCCCCCCTCAACTGGGTGATACATCTGGATCAGTCTTCCCAGGACAGGTACTGGTAAAGTGATTCCTTGTGCATTTAAATCATCTGAATTTGCCTGATCAGCTCCATATCCAAAGTGCTGGTATCTGAACATTTCTAATATTCACTAGCGCTTCTTCAATTTCAATATACATTTTGATTTGCTTCACAAAATTTCATTACTGTTTAAAGGTAGGTGAAATTAACTTCAGATTCGTATTTCTGGTTAAATTCTATCCTAAAATCATGTGTCGTAGCCTCCTTCCCATTTAAAATATTTGGGGCTGCGGTGATTCAGTAGTAGAGCTTTCACTTCTGAGGAATGGGGTCCTTGGTTCGATTCTAGCTCGGGGCAAGTGAGCCTTGAGATGGATAAACACCGTGTGCATTGGTTTTCTCGGAGTTCTCCCGTTTCCTCCCACTTCATTCATTCCACCATTGCATTCATTCCTCATCATCACCGTCTCCTTTGGCCTAGCCGGCATAAGCATGGGACGTCAAATTTAACGATTTCATTTCCATTTGAAATATTGGGTGGGAAATGGTGGGTTTCAAGATGGCCGACATCATTTCAAATGGCACCATACAGTGCGACCCACCAAAATTGCCCACATCCAGTTTCGTCATCTTTCCTCAATTCTTTTCGAAAGTAAAAGGGTGGTGTTGTATTTTAACTCCCGCTATATATATATATATATATACAGTATCAGTCCAAAGCTAAACAGAATAGTATTCCTTTCATGTGTACTTTTTGAGCAAATCGAGAAAAAAGCAATTTATGTAACGCTACAACTTGTGTCGTTTATAGACAATCTGATATGTACTTGATAGTCTTTCTTCTACTTGAATAAATTGTTTATTATTTAACTCTATTTGAAAGATATACACTATAAACTATGTCCGTGCCTTTGAAAGATGTCCATTGCTTGATTTTATCTAACAGAAACGAATGCACTACTTTAATGATACTGAGAGAAATAAACATTAACTGAGTTTATTCCAAGGATCTTAAAAAATAGAGGATTTGCCATTACAACAAAATCTTGAAGCCATACGTCACAGTTTCGCCGCCCCTACTTTGCCCACTCCGCCCAATAGAATCGCAATGTTTTGAGCCAATAATTATGGCGAAAATGAAAGTAGCCAATCAGACGATGGCAGAAACGAGAGTAACCAATCAGACGTGCCGATGCTTGGTTGGTTTTTGGCTTCATCGATTTAATAGGATGAAGATACATATGGGCAGATCCTCTATTTATAACATCCTTGGTTTAATCAATGTCTTTTGTCTGAGAAAACGATAATTCTATAATCTTCCAAATGTATTTATGAAGTATTACAATCTACACCGATTGTTCCGTCTATTCACAAACCTCAAGCTTCTACATTACTTAATAAATAAAAAAATATATCTAATAGATACAACGGGGCTATGAGATCCTTGGTTCAATCACAGCTCCTGCCAAGTTTATTTCGTGGTTGACAAACACCGTGCGCATGGTTTTTTTCGGGTTTTACCCATTTGCTCCAATTTCTTTCATTCAACCATTATCATCCATCTCGTCATGACCGCATCCCTTAGCCTCGATGTACAGGGGGGGGCCAAAAGAAACCGGATTGAAAGAGCGCTGCCGTTCCTAGACGTAGTAGAGAGTCCTCGTGCTTGGTGGGTCTAGTAGAGACCTTCCCAGATCAGTTGGCCAAGCGGCGTCTATGTAGGAGGTTAACGTTTGATCGTATTATTGTTTTTCTCAACTGATCACGTTTGCCGCCTGCGAAATCGTTATGGCAGATTCAAAAGAACAAGGAGTGTGTTTGCTTCCTACTTGGAAAATCGGAAACGAAAACTTGCCAAATGCTTCAACAGACTTTCATGAGGGCGCTGATGAGATGAGTGTTGAAGATCATGCTCGTTCTGGGTGCTCTTCATCATTTCGAAACGACGAAAACATCGAACAAGTCTGCCCCAAAATCAGAGAGGATCGTCATTTCATGATTGATGATATTTCAAAACAGGCAGGAGTGAGTTGGAGCTCGTGCCAGCGTGAGGTTTTGCAAATGAGACATGTTGCCGCTAAGTTTGTTTCTCGACTAGATAAAATCAATCGTCTGAATTTGAGCCAGGACTTGAAAAATCAGATTGAAAGTGATCCAAACTTTTCGACCAACATGATGACATTTTCCGAGAATTAAACAAAATCTAAAAGGAAAATGTTTTGATGGTGTAGAGGCTGTAAAAAGAACTTCGCAGAACGCATTGGACGATATAAAACTTCCAGAGTTCCAGAGGTGCTTCAAACAGTGGGAAAGAAGATGGGAGAAATGAATCGCATTTAATGGAGAGTACTTTGAAGGAGACTGAAAGAATTTTGAAAAAAATGTAATAAATTATTCCTTTAGAACGAAAGTCCTGTTTCTTTTGGGTTCTCCCTCGTATAGTCGTGAGACTTTCAATTAAAAAGAATCCGAGACAAAACTTTGTTTTCTGTCTTAACGTTATTTGAGATTTTGGGTCTTCAGATGCCGACCTAGAACCCAGTTCACCCATATCATTGAATTTTGTTATAAATAATTGTTCAGAAATTATTTTATTTTGATGTAAAAATTTATGAAAAAGAGGAATCTTGAAAAAAAAAGGCTTATTAATCACACTTCCCTTGATTCTAACTTGAAACAACAGACTCACTAATTCCGAGCAAGCACCATGTCCGAATTGGGTTTATTCTTTCAATTCAGTCTTTATCTCTACAGTGGGCGGGTACAATTTTGAACATAACTATACAATAAATTCTTTTCAAAATAGTTTCTATGTCTTGAAATAAGGATCTCGCATAATTAAATGATATTTTAAATTCGTTTCATTTATGGAACCTTTTTATGATTATTATATAACTTTTCCGTAGATATACATATTCGGCTTTTATTTGAAGAAGATACTAATATGTGCACCTAACAAATGCACGTGTATGTACGGTAAATTTCTGCATTGCAGTAGATAAAGAAGCCGGGAATGCAAGATGAATAAAAAAGAATGTGGTAGTGTTTGCCTTAACGATTGTCCGTAGCTCCGTTGTTCGATTTTCAAAAGACATAGCATGTCTTCTCAGATTCCGAGGGCCACGAATATCTTTGTTCCCCGTTCCAATAATCCGTAATAGACGACGAGAAGACGTGAGGATAAAAGAAATCTTGTATGTACCAAAGAGCTGACTGAAGCAATTGCTAGGGAAGGGACGGGGGAGGTGGAGTTTCAAGTGTGCTTGAGCGGTATTATAGTTTGTTTGATCTTGTGCTTGTGAAATTCTGTAAAATCCCTTAGGCGCAATTGGAAAATTGAGATATTCTCTCTCTCTCTCTCTCTTACTCTCTCGGTCTCCTGTTCTCGTTGTTGTGCAATCATTGCATTGTACACAAAACGTTTATCTGTGGCTAAGAACACAGAATTTTCGAATCCAA
Source organism: Thermobia domestica (assembly GCF_964235325.1). Lineage (NCBI taxonomy): Eukaryota > Metazoa > Arthropoda > Insecta > Zygentoma > Lepismatidae > Thermobia > Thermobia domestica. The sequence continues at coordinate 225,280,201 of NC_137465.1, forward strand.
TGTAGATATATGCTCGTTGAAACATCACCTCTCTCAAAAATCTTAACTTAATCTACTTTATACATAGAGAGAGAGAGAGAGAGAGAGAGAGAGAGAAGGAGAGCAACCCTGACCTATATTTTTCTTTCTTGAATCGGAAAGTCAACATTACAGAAACATGTATTTCTTACTTAGAAATATAAATGTGTCTAGAATAACTTACACCATCCACTAATGAACCTCGTTTACTCAAACACAATCTTTATTCGTTTTGTACAGGCATTGCCAAATTTACTGTGTCTAAGCTAAACAAGCTATAGCTTAGGGCCCAACTTTCTTGTGGGTTGCAAGAAAGTTTAAAGGAAAGAATTAGATGTACAGTCAACGACAAAAGTTATTTCCGTTTTTTGAAATTAGTTTCGTAAATAACTTCAGAATGGAAGGACAATTTGAGTACAGTTTTCAGTAAATTAAAAAGAATGTAAGTGTCTTTATATTCCATCATACCACCGTTGTATATACATTTCACTCATACCACCTTTATTCCTTTTGCCGAGTGAAGTAGTTCAAGTGGTAGAGCGTTGGCTTCGCATTCGGGAGGTCGCGGGTTCGATTCCCGCTGCCGACCATCCTGATTGGGGTTTTCCAGGGTTTTCCTCAATCCTACCATTCAAATGCCGGGATGGTACCTACTAAAACAGGCCCTGGCCGATACCTTCCCAAAACTTCCCATTGTTGTTGTTATTGTTATTGTTATATATCCAGTATAAAATGGCCTCAGAGCTGTATCTAGTAATTGTTAAATAAATAAAATAAATAAATAAATAAAATAAATTTTACCAAATCAGAAATAACTTTTGTTGCTGACTGTACATATCCAATAGGCTATATTAAATATAAATATAAATGCAATGAATGATATATACAACAGCAATACATTGTGTTGTATATACTCCTATGATGTAATTATTGGAGTCCCTTCTCCTCGCTTGGTCCCCAAAACATGACAAGTTTCCTCATTTCTACTATATAAGTATAGGGTGCCTAAGATCTGGATGTACTGCTTACAGGGAACGTCTGACATGCAACTGCATGCAGCAATGTAGACAATTTGTTATTCACAAAGAACAGCTGGACCTATAAAGGATCTGAATACCATCAGTAGCTTACGGTTTTATCACGCTCAAATCCGGCTGTGTATAAGGGCATTAGAGTGCGGACAGGTTCGTTTGATGGCAAAGAAGCACTTGATCTTTTGCGCCATTAAGAAAACTAAAAATTGATTGATGGTAGTGCCAACAAAATTTCTTGTGAGCTGAATTAGGTTAGCCTACACTATTCTATGAACAGACTTTAAAGACACAAAACTCTTCTGTGTTCAATTTCGCAAATAGTTTGTGAATCACTGGTGAAGCATGCGTATGTTAAGAGCAGCTTCGTAACTTAATGGGGGGGAGCATTAATATTTAGGCCCCCTAGAAAAAGTTGTTTTGGGACCCTTCATTTTGGCCTATTAAGGCCCCTCTTACTCTGCGGGCCGCCGAAGCCGTTTCCAGTTTCTATCTATAACTCGCATAATAAATCAGTTTTAGTGGCGTATTTATGATTTTGTTTCAGGGGGGTTGCTAACTTTCGGGGGGACTTTGCCTGAAAATGTGAAAATTCTGCAAGATATTTCATATACTTTACTATAGTAAGTAAGATTTCTGGAGGGGCTTAAGCCCGGAAGCCCCCCCCCTAAATATGCCACTGCAGTATTTTATCCGAATAAACTACCAGTTTCTTACCTATAAGTTGGATAACAATTCACGGTTTTCCCTGGTCAAGTGATCTATAATTCGGATAAGAAATGACGGTTTTTCCTAACAAAGCTACCAGTTCCTACTTATAACTAAGATTACAAATTAGGGTTTTCCCTGATCAAGTGATCTATAATTCGGATAAGAAATGACGGTTTAAATGTAACCAAGCTATTATTTTTTACCTATAACTCGGATAACAATTCAGAGTTTTATTTAAATAAGTTACCAGTTTCTTACCTATAACTTTGATAATAAATCACGGTTTTAAATAAGCAAGCTGCAAGTTCCTACCTATAACTCAGATTTAAAAATCACAATTTTGCCTTACCGAGCTATACTTATAATCCGAAATACGAATCAAGGTCCAAATCAAGATGTAGTAGTGTGTTCTTTCTCTTGATACCAATGGCACAGATCAACTTTGCAAGAGTTCACGGATTTCTTCAACCAGAGACGATCCATGATTTACAGACACCACTAATCTTTATCTATTTGTAGGATATAAATATGTGAATACTGCAACTTAAATCTTGGTAGAAAAATGCGTACGAGAAAAGCTTAGTCTGTCTTTTCTCAGGAAACAATTAAATGACTTTTACCAAAGAAAAGTTGGAGGTTAGTTCTCGGAAGAATCTTAATGCCGTAGAATTTTTCAAGCATCTACAAAGCAGGTCCGCAAACAGAGGGGGGATAGAGGGCACCTGGCCCCCTAAACTTTTCGTGGCTCCTGCAGACCTCTACACAGAAAACACAATTTACATATGTGTAAGTGAATTTTTAATGAGTTGCCCCCTTAACATATCCATGGCCCCCCAAATCTCTGTGGCTGGTTGCGGGCCTGCTACAAAGTTGTCATTCCGAGTTAGTACAAAGTGTGTTCCATTATTATCTGAAGATGTGATGAGAATGTTTCTCAATTTACAAAGACGTTTTATCTCCAAATATAAAGGAGCTAACATTTAACAATTTAGAGATCCTTAATATTGATTTTTTTTAAAAAAAAAAAGCTTCATGATTTTTCATCCTAATATGTAATGTACTTAATCCTATAATATAGACAAAAGTACGTAGTTATGTTCCATTGTTTTCAATTAGATAATACTGCTGTTGTCAAAACGGAAAAGGAAAAATAAGATCTCTCTAAAAGTTCAAATTATTTTAGCACATTTTGCTTTCTTTTTTTTCTATGAAAAATGCCCTTAAAAATCCTAAGTGTAGGGGTAACAAACCTCTTACTTCTCTTTACAGAAACATGAGTTAGAATCGAAAGTGAGGGCAATTGCTAATCTACAAAGTGTGATTTAGCTATACTACATGTATATCAATAACATTTTAGTATAGTATTGCAAAAAGTGAACTTTAATTATGTCTGTGAATAATCCAATCCACACCCTAAACAAAACCTCAAATTCTAATGATTTTATGCATTTCAGATCTCCAGTGTGTGCTCACCCCATAAATGGAGCGATACACCCCTAAAGATACCTTATTAATTACGTAAATTGTTATTAGTTTATTAATCTCTATAAAGTCTCTCTCTCTCTCTCTCTCTCATCTTAGCATCTTTCATTATTACTACGGAAGCTAAAATAAGGATAAAGCTGAAAACATATTACTATTAATTCAAGAAACTTATCTTTGAAGGATCGATTGCAAAAAGAAAAAATGTCTCGACTTTGGGTTACAAAACTGTTTTCCACTCTATCTTTCCTTCCCTTTATGGGTTTATTGTTAGTGGGTCATCCTGCAGGACTTCTCAGGTTTCAGAACATCCTATCCATATTTCTGAGTCCCTTGAAGAAAAGGCGCATTGGCAGCAGAGAAAACAAGTTCAAACTGTATTGGACAATGCCGATATATGTTGTAGCACAAATGGGGCTTTTATATGGTTAGTAAAACGCAAAGATGCGTGCAGTAGATCACTGAAACAGTAACGGTAGTATTCAATGTCGAAAATATAAAACAATACACTCACCTTTCTCTCTCTTTTCGTTTCACTTTCCGTTTGATATTTTTTTCTTTTAAATAAGAAAGCACGTAGGCTAGAAACAGCTTCCTAAAATATAAGACCGAGTACTAGTTCAGCTCATTTATAAAGTGGCGAGGGTGGTACATTTTTCGTAGTCAATAATTTTCTCCTGCTGTACCTTTGTCAAGGTATTTATTTGTTAATGCATGTATTTTGCTGTAATTTCCAAGGACTATTTAAAATGTCAAGGTTTCATTCTTGTTTTTCAATTCATTGTAACGTTTTCCATGCTTTACTTACCATGTTTATTAAGATTATAATGAACCGACCAACTATTTGGGATTGACGAAAATTATTTTTTCTATTGCTGCTTAACTATATAATAATAATAATAATAATAATAATAATAATAATAATAATAATAATAATAATAATAATAATAATAATAATAATAAATACATAAAGAAATGCAATAAATACGAAAGTAATTCACAGTACTTTCGTATTCATTGAACGTCTTCTATGAATCTATAATTACTCATTATACTACAGAAGATGCGATACAAAATTTACAAATTCTGATACAAATTGAAATTTGTATCGCAATTTTTTACACAAAATGTAAGTTTTAAAAGAAAAAACTTACCGTATTAACATATTCTCATCGCTATAGACTCTCTAGACTTTTAAGGACGCAACTTTGAGTCACGACCCTGAACCCCTATGAAGTAACCCTGATTATATACACAATTTTACTCCTCGTGAGAAAAATTCAGCATTTTACTAAAGTTTGCTGTAGCTCGTCACAATAGAATTACTCACTATTTAAAAAATGATTCCTTAGACCTTAGAAATGATAGATATGCAACTATTATACCATTTAACTATGTGATAAAAAAAGGTCAATTATACTGATTTTTCGATCCCTAATTTAGCTCATGAGAGATATCCAGATAACATAGTTTTCTATTATGTGAAGTTTATTTGCAATATTACGAGGGTGAATCAGAAAGTTATGCCTTCAAGCACACTACTTGGCCAATATTGCTGCAAACATTCTAAACCGTTTGTCATTAATGCATTGATGTTTAATCTATAGAACACCACTTGTTTCACCTTTCTCTTCTCGTTCTATAGTAATGGACCGATCGTCGGCGACGAGTCGTGAATACAGCAATACGGCTCGGAAATGGAGCGTCAGTCGATAAAGTACCGCCACACGTACTCTTCTCCGCCAAAAAATTCAAACTTGTCCCATCTGATTGCAAAATGTTGTTGACATTCTGCCTCATTCTCGCTATAGTCCAGATCTTGCACCCTACGACTTTTGCTCTTTCCCAAATTTAAGGATCACCTTAAAGGTAACGCTACAGTTATGATGCGGTGGTGGAAGTAACTGTTCGGCGACAGTCTTGCCAACAGCCACCACAATTCTTCGCCGACCACATGAAAAATCTTGTTTCGAGTTGGCGCAAGTGTTGCCCGTAATGAGAACTATGTTCAAAAGTGATGCCAGCATTTGTATTGCAATCTTTCTACTGACACCTGTATTCATGCTTTCTGCACAGAGAAAAATCCGTTCTCCGGACAGCGGTATATTGTACAAATATACGGTATCCTCTTGCTTACTATAGAAATCAGTGCGGAGCATACGTTATCCGAATGCTACATAGGCACTGCCCTTAGATGTTACATCGTGCCGTTGCAGGATGTCTGACATCTAACAATTTTCCGTATATCACATGCATATACTTACGTTACCTTTGTCAGCTATATGTTATATACATCCACTTGTATGTGAGATCCTGACCGCCTACATTGTTTCATACGGAAAGTACATATAGATGGAACATTTACACAGAAAGTATTATAAAACATGCGTTTTGAGTTACACGTCTGCTGTACGTTAAGTCCAAAAACTACAGGAATTACGCATGTAACCTATCTTTTTAAGTACGCCACCTACATTTTTTTCTTAGTGTGTCAAACACAAATAAAAGTATCACCTTGGAGTCATTACTTTCTGAATCATCCTCGTATAGTCAATTATCGACAAAATAATTGTCGTATTATTACTGTGAAATTACAAATTAGTAATGTATTTATAGTATAAAATTACTTTTGGCAGTGGTTTGATATACTTTTAAAATATTTTCTTGTTTCATTACTGAGTTTAATTTCTTAAATAGATAAGACAAAATTAATCATATTTCATGATACGTTGGATTACTGTAACTTCGTTTCTTTTTTCTAAAGTTACGACGACGGAAATTGGTTTCTATTTTCTTTGATTTTAACGACCATTTTAGAAGGATGCTTTACGTCCGTAAAATGCTATTTTATATACGTTGTATAATCCTGTAGCAAAGACGTGGATTGATGTGATACGAAACTTAAAAAGAAAAAAAAAAAGAAGCAAAAATTTTATATATTCTACACCGATGACCGCAAGACATAGTTTCACGTAGACAATTTACCCATGTAGTTTATCACCCACGAGAAGATCCGTCCATGGTGGTTGAGGTTATACGTAGTAATGTGTTCAGGAGCATGCAGGTTCGAAAAATTGTTTCTGAATTGAATCTCTCTCTCTCCCTCTTCACATTTTGATTTTTTTTAAGTTTTAGAAAAGTAGGGTGCGGTTGAGGGGAAAGAATCTTTCATCCACATTTTCTTTCTTTCTTTCTTTTTCTTTCTTTCTGTTCTCGATTCGTCCGTTCAAGAGTTATTGTTTCCAGTTGAATGAATCATTGTTGAACCGAGAAATAGTGACCACGAAGAGTTTTAAGGTCAATTTTTCGCCTCTTAAGCAAGACGAGAAAATCGAAACCTTGTCTTCTTTTTTTTTTTTTCTTTCTTTAATATTCTACCATATACTGTTCTCATATTATAGGCGTTATGGCGAGAAATATGAAAAGAGAGGAATACGTTTTTTTTTTTTTGTCACTTCCAGGCTACCAGTAAATTGAAATTGAAGTCAAAACTAGAATTTCCAAAATGCACCTCTATTCTTTAAAAGAAATAAAAGCAAAACATTTATCTCTTTCAAGTATTTGATTTAACGTAAGGGCTAAGAGAAACGGATTAGCAATCATATTTGCTGATTATGGTGGAATGAGAATGTGGATGAATCGGAAGAATACCCATGAACACTTTGTTATCCACTACAAAGTCACATTGTTTGAGATTGAACCACGAGCTCCCTGCACCTGAAATGAGCTCTCTTCTACTAAACTACAGTGCCCAATAGTCTTTAATTAAATTTTAATATATAGAGTGGTCGTGGGAACACCGTTGTGTTGAACTTATGTCCGTGTGGTCCCGGGTTCAATTCCTGGCCGGTACTTTGCTTAATTTTCGGCGTCCACTTAGCGTCGTGAGACAAAATGGGGAGTCGATCTAGAAAGCTCCCGATACGCAGCGCAGTCAGCTAATTACGTCGCTAGGTTGAACGTAGTTCCACCAAACGCAAATTGATGGCGTTCAGAGCGGCTCAGACCCCACAAATCAGGACGTTACGCCAAGCGGTTTGGTCCGTGGTTTCTTTGGTTTTATATAGAGTTGTCCGAAAGTGTGAAAACACCCTAGTAAGTGTGAAAACAAAGGGTGAACGCTACAAAATATAACCAAAGTAACAATTTAGGTGGAGAGTAGAGTGGAGAAATATGTTTGAGGACACGCCACAATGACGTTTGCAATCTTAAACTGGATGCAGTTGTTTAAAATGGAAACCATAACACGTCATATGACATCTTAATAAGAAAATTATGTAGTAATCAAATGAGAATGTTATTTTTACTCTAGTGGTAACCATGACGAAGTCATAACTGTTTCTTTGTTTATATCATTACAGGTGATTTACTACCAAAAGATGGCCTTGACACATGCAAAGTGCATTAAGATCTTGCTCATCCCTGGAGAACGAAGCACCAAGGGTAGTTGCAAACAATTTTAACCCCCGTCACCCAGAAATTACTCCCATCAGCAATGGTATTGTGTTCAAAGTACTCAAGCAATTCCAATAATCTGGAACTGTGGCAGATTGAACCAAGACTGGTAGACCACACACTGTCACATACGAGTCAACAACTGTGACAGTGTTGATATAATTCAGTAAAAGACCCAAGAGAAGCAAAACGTAGTGTAACCAGCGAAAGTGGTGTAAGTAGAGATGTGGGTCGGATAAATACCCAGTGGGTAGGTAAATAAAAAATGGGTATTTACCCGGGTATTTACCCCTTTTGTATTTACCTACCCAAAAAATGGATATTTTCCGAAAGTTCAATTATTTTGAGGATTTAAGAATTGTTAACCGTACCGGTAACCTTTTTTATATTTTGGGATCTTTCGAGCGTGTTTTCTCATTCATTCACTATAAATATGCAAAATAATAACCAATTGACCCCGTTCATGTGCGGTGCGGGTTTGCAGACAATTTTAACAATGGCCCACCCGAGATACAATTTTGGATATTATATGTTATTCTAGGTTAAAACATCTAAAACTTATTTTTTTATATTTTTCTCGAAGAACTTCATAAGTAAGAGATCAAAATATTGAATCGAGTGTTTTGAAAGGAGGAAATGGTGGGGATGAGCTGTTACAATTGTCAGACGAAGCCCTCGTGTACACCTATACATGCATCTGAGTTTGAACAACATCGATCAAGCCAATCTTGAGAAATAATTAACTTTTCCGAGTTTACGTCATTGCTCACGAACAAATCAGAGTTGAGAATCATAGTCAGAGTTGAAACATGAGAAACTAATGTCTCCTGGGGGTACCTACATTAACACCCTCTTGTCGTCTCAAGATTGATCTCGGGCTATTTTACTATACTTATCCACCTATGCCCTTTCTTCACCAAGGTGTCAATGGCTTTTAAACTTGGATTAGTTTCGCCAAGACTTAAAAAATTTAGAAATCGTAGTATGGCTTCAAGCCTTAGGTTCTCCAAACATAGAAATCGTATATAAACCCTCTTTGTTAAATCCTTGGGAGACGGCCCCAGTTTTAAATGTAAAGTGTGCGATACGCCATCGATTTTCAAGAACTGTATCAAGTTATTGTGTATTAACATTTGAGAACAGATGCTTTGAGACTCCTTCAATCAAACAATTTTTTCCGAAATGTGGAATTTTGAAATTTTAAAATTCTCAGAAATGTTTCACAGACAACTCAGACAACCGTCATAGGAATAAAAGATAAACGAAAGCTGGATCATGTATCTAAAGCATTACATATCAGACGCTACAACTAATTGAATAAAGACGACCAAAATTATCAAAATCTATCCGAGTCGAACATTATGGAGGTTCAAGTTAATCATGAAAAGATGGTATCTTATGTCTACTAGTTTCCAACTTAAAAGAATATTCTGGAGTAATTTTAATAAAAGGAGAAAGTGAGTTTGATATAGTAGATATAGTCGCATTTATTTTACATCAATTTCCATCAATTATACAGGCTTTTCTTAATTTTTTATGGCTTCTTAGGTTCAACGTTACTATTTCGGATTTTTGATAGAATCTTAATATTGAAGTTTCTTAAAACAAATGCCGACGTATGGAACCTTAATGAAGTCTTACAGGAAGCGCTGAAGGAAAGCATTGCCAAAGCGAGATTCGTTAGTGCGTGTGCCCTGTCACTTGTTGATCACCCTTTGTGGATTGATTTTTTTTTAAAAGAAAATTCGTCCTTCGTATTCTCTCCTATCAATGTATCGCCTGGCTACGTGTTACTGGGATGCCCAACACAGTGAAATGCAACGGGAAGTTAAAATGAAGTTAGAGGAATCAAGAAATCTATATTTACAGTGTGACGGTTGGAATAACTTAAGAAATGAATCTATCAGTTATTTCGTCATTTTAAAGCCTGAACCTGTTTTTTGTTGATTTCGCTTTGTCGAAAGAAAATAAATGCGATGCACATTACTTGTCTGAAGAGATTATGAATGTTCTGTAAAAACATAACCGTAAAAACAATGTAACAATCATAGAAGACAACGCGTCCAACATGAGAGCATGTTTTAAATTAGTAAAACAGAAGTATCCTAGTATAGTATCTTTGGGTTGTCTTGCTCATCTTCTTCATTTGCTTTTTTCTGACATCATCGGATGTCCATCGGTAAAGACATTACTGGGAACTGTAATTGATGTTGTTAAAACAATCAAACATAGCCATCACCTGCAAGCACTATTTACACAAAACTCAAGGAAGGAAAGGGTTACAATTTCGTTAAAGTTGCCTGAAGAAACAAGATGGGGAAGCCATTATTTACAATGCCTCCAAAGTGTGCTTGTCAATAAAACTGGGCTTCAGACACTCGCGTGAGTGAGGAATCGTCATTACCTACAGAAATAATAATAATAATAATAATAATAAACCTTCTTGATGATGTATTCTGGATTTGTATTGAAAACCTTGTAGCCATTTTGAAACCTATATCGGATTTGATTAATTTCTTCGAGTAAAATCAGATAGACACTTTGTACTCAAAATTCCAGAGCCTTCATCTAACTCTGATGACAGAACAGTTACCATCATCAATCCTTTCGAAAACAGAAGAGCAATCAATGATGGAAAAATTTAAACAAAGAAGTGAACCCGGCTACAGGTCCAATTCATCTGGCTGCAGATGTCCTCAATTTCACTTTTCACGGCTGCAAATTGACCGCTGAAGAATTGATTGATGGAGTAAACTTCGTTTGTGAAGTTGGAAAACAAATGGGATTGAATTCTGAGATCACATTTGACTGATTATAGGGACAGGGAAGGAAATTGGGCAAGGAAGTTTTTGTGGGACAGAGTGGAACAAATGAGCTCACTAGTTTGATGGAGAGGGTTTCGAGACATCACTGAATTAGCTGATGTCGCTATTTGAATACTTTGTGCTCCGGTTACATCTGCTGCCACAGAAAGATCTCCCTCTACATTTAATAAAACAATAAATTGTTATCATTGGAGAGGACAGGAAAACTAACATATCCTTCTTATAACTGGAAGCTTTTAAATAAGAGATTGCCTGAAGTTTCACGGATGCAACACTCAGGACCAGGATCATCAAGGTACAAGTCACCAGCTGTTGGCATGGAACAAAACTAAATACCAGAGACATTGGAAAAGAATACAGAGAAATGAGTGACATAGAAGAAAATGAAGAAGCTAGTAATAGTAATGTTGATACTGAAGAATTATGTGATGATTCCGACTCTGATCTTACGGTTGATTCTGAGTGGGACGGTAAAATTTGTGGTCGTTTTATAGTACTCCAAATATGGTGGAGGTTAATTGCTGTTCTATACTGAATAATTTAAAGTATAAATATTACTGAGTTACTATACAGCTTAACGTTGTTTATCACATTAATATTTTAAATATGCTATTCCGTTAAATACTTTTACAAAGCATTATAGTTAAACTCAATTTAGTGAACACTTCTAAAAATCAGGAATTAGTTACTTAAGTGTTTTACGAAATGTTATTCCTTATTTTATGGATAATTTTCTTTCAACGGCATATTTAGTAAATAATTTAATCGATCAATTTATTAAACTTAATTACCTTGATTATTCTGCAACTTTCGTAATCGTTAAATGTATGTTTTTTAAGTTTCTAAGGATTTTCAAGGTTATTAGTTACTAAAGTCGAGTTTCTTTACTATGATATATCTATATCAATAACTTCGTTGTTACAATGTAGTTTCTTAAAGAGATGAATTTATTAATTCCGTAAACCAGGTGTACAACTTAAGAAGAAGCTTATTGGTCCAATTCTTTACATACTCGACAATTCAGTGCATCTCATTGCCTATAGATAAAATAACAAAAATAACATTATTTTGCGTGAAGAAAGTAACCAGCCGTATCTGTAATATCAGTTCATTTTTTTAATTGTTAAAAAGATTATTTTCATCATTGCTATTCAAATTTTTTTTAAGGTAATGTTAACAATATATATGTATAATAAAATTGTTGTAAACTTTGGATCTATAAAACAGGAAAGCAATTATTAATAATTCATTTCCCGCCATTAATAAATTTGGTAAACCAAAAGAAAACTTCTTTAGTAATAGAGATCCTGCTGTTACTTAAATACTTTAGTTAGTGTGTTCATCGGTGATTTGAAAAAACTGGAGAATGTATTGTAAGATAAAAAGAAGATGAGCCAGATTGAGAAAAATGGATAAAGTTTCATGAGAGGCGAACATAAGGAAGAAAAATTCCGTTTCAGTAATACCAGGAGCTGCTGGCAGGCAGAATACTTAATAATAGTGGTTTGGTGACAACTGACTTCACTTTCTTTAGTCATCGTTACGTTCTATCATAAATTTTAAATTTTCATGTTGGTTTGATCCACTATCAAATTCTACCGTGTAGTTGATTGGACGCCTCAGGGGCACACCAAGGTAAGAATTCACAGGATAGAATGGATAATTATTTTCCGCCAAGGGTAATAGAAGGAAATTTAGTGTAAGTAGAAAGAAAATTATGGTGAGTACGTAAAAAATCCGTACTGTATTACTTAATAAATATCAGATTCATTCTTTAATTACTAGAAAAAATGATTAATTAGGTGGTTATTTAGTGCTCCTGTTGCAGGTGACAAATGACCATTATATTTTTCATTGACAACGATAAAATCCATTTATTGTTAACTGAAACATAAAATACCCACTAAAATACCCATTTTGGGTAAATACCCGGGTATTTACCCAGGGTATTTACCCGCTAAAATAAATACCCAGGTATTTTACATCCCTAGGTGTAAGTCACCCCTCAATCATTTGCACTATGCCAATGAATAAATGGTACCCTTATAAGCTGCAAGTTTTTCAATACGCAATACAGAAGATGATCCAAGTAGTCTGAAATTTGCTCTATGAGCCACATAGTGGGCTACGATAAAATCCCTCATTCATCCTGATGTGTTGTATACTGATGATGCAATCACTTACATATCGGGCGATGTTAACAAACATTACGTGAGGCACTGGTCGGATAATTATCCGCAATTGGTTTCATGCATCCGTATGTGTTCCCGGCGAAATGATCGTCTGTCGTCTGTGGGGGACTCGCGTTGTGAATCTGTCGTCTGTGAGGGATCTTTATCGACCCGACCTTAACGGCGAAGGTTATCGGCACATGCTAGAAGACGACGACTTGGCATCATTACCCTCAAGTTTTCCCAGCTCAATGGCACCCCCTCCCGTTACGGTACCTGTATATGTGAGTATCTTGATCACCAGTTTCCTAATATGTGGATTGGTCGAGATGACCCCCTCATTCCTCTGACTTGACGCAACTGGTTTACTAGCTGAGGAGCCATGTAAAGTATGTTGTGTGTGTTCAGAACGAATTTTGAATGCATGTTCCAACATTATAACCTACACAGTTGCGTAAGAGTTCAGTTGACTTTATTTTGAGGTTAAGTTCATTTTAGCAGCCAGACTATAAAGACGGGACCTACTGATTAATGTGGAATCCGAACCACATGAGCTCCTGCCGAGAATCGAACCCTGATCCCCCACGCCAAAGTCACGTACGCTAACCGCTTAGCCGCGAAGAAACTCACATTGCGTAAGAATATGCATGACTGGAAACTCAGAATGCTTGCGATAAACGAACGAGTTGGGAATCTTATTCAACAGTCCGCGATCCTTGTCATATGATTAACTTCTTTTGTTGGGGGACACAACAAACAAAGAAACAGTAGTAATTTCGTGATAGTTAGAGCAAAAATTCACTCCCATTAAACTTCTACGAACCTTTGCAATCAAAATGACATATCACATGCTGTACGTTTCATTTAAGTAAGTTGAGTAAAATTCCAGTTGGCGGACGTCATTGTGATGTATCCTCAAATATTTCACTATTTCCCACCCACATTCTTACTTTGATTATATTTGGCAGCGTTTACCACTTATTACAGTCTTTGTACATTTTTGGGCCATTATAACAATGTATCAAGTAGTCAACGAAGTAGTACAGAATATGTACCAAGTAGTCAACGAAATTTACCTGTAGAACAGAATATATGGCAAGGTTCCACATACCTACACGTACCATGAACACGTGTTTTCACGATTTGTAAATAAACAGTTGCAGACGACAGAAGAAAGCCACATCTGTTGGAAGAGAAGCAGAGGACACGGAGAGCCACGAAGGACTCCGACAACCCCTCCACACGTTCTACCTCCAAAGAATGGCTATAAAAGAATACGTCAAGGCCAAGAAGTCATCAATGCCCTCTACTGATCTTAACCTACAATACCTACTACCGAGGCCACTTTGAGCTACGGAATCTTAACCTACAATACTTACTCCGAAGGCTGCTTTGAGCTACGAAGATACCGATTCCGGCTATGGCAGGTTTGGGCTAGAACCCATCCCAGTAACCCGGAGCAATATAGCATGCCGAGGGTGTCTCTTTATTGATTTTTAATTGAGACTGTATAATAATTATATACGACATTTTTGTAACAAACGATGAAGGGCTAAAATCCGATGCACTTTATTAACTCTATCTACAGAATATTACATGGTGAAGGTGCCGGGGATTGATCTTGGTGCCTCTTGTAGAGCAAATTAGAGCTATGTTCGAGGACATAATAGTACACAAATAACTCAATATGACATAGTTAACTTAGAAACAAGAATTGTTATTTTAGGGACAAAAGTTAAATTTGACAGGGTAGAAAATAAAATCCGAATAGGTGGGTCATTCCATGTCAAATCACCTAAATTTAAAACATGGCCGTGCTTCAATGTCTCAGATTGTCTTCAAAATTTTTTCGTACATTCATACCAATGAAAGTATGCTAAATTAATTTTTTCCGATTTTTTGGATGAGAAATAGGAGGGGGTGAAATTTTTGAAAAATGTGGATAGAAGGTTGGCTATATAGAAAGTTATTATATAAATTATTATAGAGAAGGTTGGTTACATAGAAAGTTATTATAGAAATTATTATAGAGAAGGTTGGTTATATAGAAGGTTATTATAGAAATTATTATAGAGAAGGTTTGTTACATAGAAGGTTATTATGGAAATTATTATAGAGAAGGTTGTGATAGAAACGGAAGTTATTATTGACGCGTATCTAATAGTACTGATATTATAGCTCGAAAAAGATCGTTGAAGGGAACGCGTAATAGAGATGTTCGTATTTTTGGAAATCAACATACTGTTCAGAGGAGGAGAACAAAATTAGGTTTATTCCCGAACGGAATACTGCTACGTCCGAGCCTATGGCAATTCCTAGTGTTTTTTCCCCACTTTAACTACTTTTATTAGTAATTTTCCCAATTTTCAAAATCAGAATGTGAGGTAGCCAAATGAGAAAAAAATCCCTATTTTTCTTCACCGTACCTCCTATCAAATGCCTCATGATACAGCTTGCTTTCAGTCAAAGACAACCATTTTCTAGTATTCTCTTTAATTATATATGAGAATTGTTGTTTTTCCTTTACTGTCACTACTAATTCCCTTTTATTTTCCGCTTTACGCTAATAGATTTTTTTTCTATTCTTATTCACACTGACATTTCAAAAGCCCGTCGTTCATCATATTTCTGTCTTTTATCATAGGTTTAGCGTCGTGATATCCGTATTCTTCATACGCGGGTACAGTTCTTCATACGTAAAATTTTATGACCTTTTCTTAACTCTTAAAAACCTATTTCTCTTGGTGCACAGAGGCGGATCCAAGACCAACATTTTATGGGGTGGTTAGAGTGTGGTGGTGAAAGACTATTAGTTATCTTTCTCACCAAGATTTTGGAGCACCTGTGCCCCTGTGGTGGAGGGCGAATGACCCTTCACATCCCTTCAACTATGTTGTCGCATGAGGTCTCGGGTTCGCTTGCCGGTGGCAATCCGATATATCTCTTTATTTCTTCCTAAATGATTATTTCGTTATTGATGTGTTGCGCTCTCAACTCAGTTAGAAGAATCAATTTTAACATATTATAGTTATTATGGTTAATATGCTGTGTTCAAGATCTTTTTTTTTTCTTTTCTTGTTCCAGGTCTTCAGTCTTCAAACTTAATTGAAGTTTAAACGGATATTTAGTGCAAAGTTTACACAAGAAAGTTTTCTTTTCGCTTCTCGAGATGCTTTAAGTAATCACATATTTCCCTATCCTATTACTGTTCACTATTGACGTGTTTCACGAAGTCTGAATTCCAAGCAATTTTAAGCCTATTGACTATCTACACAATGTTTGGTTTCGAGATCCTTGATTTATGTGGGAAGTTATTTTTTTTAATGTTTTCTTTGAAATTAAATGAAATTTTAATTATGTAATTTTACTAGCTTCTTCTGCAAGTCTAGTTAAGCATCTATTACCGTACACTCTGAAAAAAATATACGAAGCGTGGTCAAGAATCCGGAATTTTTTTATTCTAAATAATTAATTTGTTAAATTATTTTAAAACAAAATTCTTTTAGTTTCCTTCTAAGTGCTCTCCACTAGATGTAAATATACTTCTCCAGTCCTTTCCCCACTGTTTGCAGCACCTCTGGAACTCTTCAACTTTGATATCGTTCAGTGTCCTCTGCAAAACTCTTTTTACAGCCTTTACATCATCAAAACCCTTTCCTTTTAGATTCGTTTTCGGCAATTCTCATCATCTGTAATGACCTTGGTCAAAAAGTTTACTTACACTCTGATTTTTCAAGTCCTCTCACAAATTCAGACAAATGCTTTTTTTTCTTTCTTTTTTGATTCTCTATGAGGAGGCGAGGAACAAACTTACAAGCAACATGTGCCATTTCCAAATTTTCAGTCAAAATCAGCTGCCACGAGCTTCAACTCACTCTTGTGTATTCTGTAATTACATCCATCGTGAAACGATGATCCTACCTGATTTTTTAAAATTTTTTTTCGATGTTTTTATCGTTTCGACATGGGTGAAGATCGCCAGCAACGAGCATGATCTTCAACATCCGTCTGACCATTTAAAGCAACCAAACCCTCAAAAAGTTGTGTGTGGTTCACAACATACTTCTTGCAAGCCTGTTGAATCGTTTGGTAAGCTTCCGTTGTCGATTTGTTTTAAGGATAAAGCAAAAATTTCAAACACACTCTTTGTTTCTTTAAATTTGCAATAACGATTACGTAAGCGTCAAACGAAAACAATTTAGGTAACCAAGACTACGATCAAACATGAACCTCCCACGCAGACACCACTTAGGCAACTGATTTGAGAAGTTGTCTACTAGTCTGGCCTAGAGGGAGAACATTGTATTATGCCTAGGCTTTCAAACCGATTTGTTTTCGGCCACCCCTAGTATTCTTATAAAATAGTGTCCGTCCTGAAGCCTTCGGCTCGTCTACAAGTTAACTGCATGGTGGTGACACCTGTTGGTGCTAAGTAAGAGGCATTGCAGTTAGTGAAATTTGACTGTAAAGCATTGTGAATTAGGGTGACGACAGGCTGAGACATTTGTAATAACAGTTAAAAATACGTAAATGTTTTTCGTCTAGATATTTATGCAATCCGCATCACATGCATGGTTTTCGATATGTATATAAGCATTATTTATAGACTGGTACGTTTTTTTTTTTTGTATTATTATTAATAGGGTTTTAAAAACCTTGTATAAAATTTGAGTTTGAAATAGTAATGTTACAAGTAGTTTGTGTGTCATAGGTAGAGGAAGATAAAGAACTATAGATGGAGTCTGTTACTTAACAGACTATCTTTTATACATATACAGTTTGTAAATACAGGGTGAACTGAAAGTCTCTCTATACCTGTACGTATTTGAATCTTGCATTGATAATACTTACAAATACGTGTTCCAAATGTCTGTATGTGTACATCCATTATCTCTGCATAGCTTGACATGTCTCCATGTTTTCTTGTTAATCCGCTTTAGCAGCTGCGACTTCACAAGCTGGAAGGCTTGAAGAAGGTTCAAGACAAGTTGTCATTTTACAAGAATTTTGTAGCTGTCATTAAAAAAATCTTGCAACCCGATCTTTCTATTTACTGTTTACACATTACAACTTTCTGGAAGCAAAAAAAGATAGCTCCACCCATGCAGCACTGCACTCTAGTGGACAAATAGTGAACCTCATCATTAAAAAAAAGTATATTTTGGCGCGCTTCCCCTCCCTTTCCCTTGTTTCGGAAGCGGCAAAACTGTTTTGTTCTTTATTTCAGTGGGACGGGGATAGCAGACAAGACGACCTAGAAAGTTGCACATGGTTTGATTCCTTGCAAGATGAAAAATGTTGTACGTCCCTTTCAAGACTATGTTTACATGGAGAAATATAGTAGTGCTGCAAGATTTTTTTATGACAGCTACAATATTCTTGTAAAATGACAACCTCGCTTTACCCACAGAGCATTATTGTCCACGTACCGCTTCTTCTTGACGTATGATTTGATGGTACTCTATAAGGCATTATCTGGTGTCGTAAGGTACGGCAATTCACGTGAGGAGCACTGTTTCCATATCACTAATCAGGATGGGAAGATTGATATGATTAAATATCTTCACATCTTATATTGTTACATGCATTTAATGCGGGAGTAAAGAGAATTTGTGGCCATCCTGTGTATAAACAATCTATTCCAGCAGGTAAAATATAATTCTATTGGCAAAAAGAGAAACACATTTTAGCATTCCAAACAACAATTTTCTCGTTTCTATTTATTTAAAAATTACACATGACAATTTATCGTCTACCATTTTCTTTTGTTTATCTGATTGTGGACAATAGATTGATACAATGTATATATCTCTTTCTTTCACACAATATTATAGTTACGCAAAAGAAAAATGAAATGAAATATTTGAGTTTTACGTCCCACGGTTATGCCGGTTAGGCTAAAGGAGACGGTGATGATGAGTGATGAATGAAATGGTGGAATGAAGAAAGTGGGAGTAAACGGGAGGACCCCGAGAAAACCCACGCGCAAGGTATTTGTCCACCACAAGGTTCACTTGGCGGGGGCTGGGATCGAACCCGGGACCCCAAGCACCCGAGGTGAACGCTCTACCACTGAACCACCGCGGCCCCCTAGTTACGCAAAAGAGTAATGTTTCAGGGACAATTATAATGTTGAGCTTTACCTCATTCAACTCTAATATATACAGTCATCATATTGGGTCATAATGAAAAGTTCGGTTAACTCACGCACCTTTGGCGTGAGAGACTCAGGTTCGATTCCCAGCGGTATCTCATGTGATTCGTATTACAAGTTAATCAGTAGGTCCACGTCTCATATACACCCGCTGCTGAACGGGACGTTAAACTCAAAAAGTCAATCAATCAGTGAATCGTAATTAAAAGTTTGGTGAGGGTGTGCCTCAGTATAAATTTTTCATCTTAATGGGTAGAGTCATTATCGTTTTAGGTTTATCAAAATACTTGAATCGCTGATTTGAGAAACGTCATAAGTCAATAATATCAATAATGTCAAATCAGTGATTTGTGACGTTTCTCAATTCAGAGACACTTGTTTCAGCAAGAAATTGCACGAGCAATTGGTGTAACTTCTGACCTACCACAACCCAATGGTGTAGCAACCCTTCAAAAATTAATTAAAGCTGCATGGAAACTCATTTTCGGCATGTGAGTGATTTATGACATTTCTCAAATCCGAGATTCAATCGCATGAGGATTTGCAAGCAGCCATATCTTTTTCTTGAGTTTGGTGAGGTATTTCGCTCGATATACACAAGAAGTTTCGAGACTATCTCGAAATAAAATACTTAACATTACCAGGAAAAAAGTATTAGAACCTTAATTTTCTACATACTACCTTCGCGCAGCACATATTCACGGCAGTCGCCGTGGGAAGTCTCGAAAACCCTTGGAAAGTCGTCTACCATCGCCTTATTATGTCTGAATCGATGCATTATCGTCAAATTTGTCCCTATTGAGGGTAACGTTGAACTTATAGAAGAACATGAAGGCCGCTGGGGCCAAATCAGGTGAATGTCCGTGATATTCAAGGTCTCTCACATTTCTTCTTTTGGCCAAGAAAATGGATGTACAAGAAAACTGGTGTGGAATGGTACACTTTTCTTTGACTAAGATAGTAATGTTCATAATTTGTACGGTTTTCGCATTTGTATAATTCTGTACGTTTTTCGCATTTAACATAACTTGATTGTAGTACGTTGCTCCATTCTCTCAACACTGATAACAAATAAAGAAAACAACACGGATAACATTCCAGAGGACAGCTTTCCTATAGCGTTCTAGAGCCAATCGTATGAGCGCGTGGCGCTGGGAAGTATGTAGGTAGAGAATTAACGTGGTAATAAATGCTTCTGGCACCTTTAAATATTTTATTTCCAGGTTGTCCCGGAACGTCTTAAACTCACTGTATATGCCTCATCTCTGAACATTTTTTTTTTCATTAGACCCTAATAACATTTTAGAATCCAATTACAAAATTTAATTTTTACGAACCTTTGACAAAGAAATTAGTAAAAATTACGTCATTAAAATTCAATTCCAAGAAAAGGAAATAACTTTTGCATTTAAATCATTAAAGTAAAATCAAAGATGGTAGAGGTGTTTTAACATTCCCATAATTCATTCAAAAATAAAATAAAACACAAAATAAAATACCAAAAGGTATCAGTACTGAGAATACACGGCATAACACGGCGATGTAAGAAACAGAAGTAAGAAATGTTTTCTGTATTTATATTAAAACCGTTTACAGAGATACTCTATTTCTTTTTCATATTTTCTATTCTTCCATGTTGAATTTCTAACTTTCTATTCCTAACAAAAGACTAAAAATGAAGAGAAAATACTAGCAGAGATCGTATAGAGAAAAGAAACTTTATGTGGAACTTCTACAATAAGTTACCTTGTCATCTGTTTAGAAACTACAGAACTATTTTTTTTTTTTTTTGTCAAATCGAGAAAATGTTCAACAAATCATAACACACTCTATTATTCCTCCACAAAAAAGCAAAAACTTTTTCCGAAACGTTCTTTCGTTATTATGATACGTTGTATTGTGATTATATGGTACTTTGTTGTACAATATTCCCGTTAGATGTGGACGCTAACTAGTTTGTAAAGTATTAAGTTTTATCAGATAAATTGATTATTTTTTTTAAACTTTTTCCAAGTTAAGAAAAAGTCTTAATTAGATATTCTTCTCAGTATAATGTAAATAAATTTTCGTAAAACATTTATAAGTTTTATATTTGTTGAAATACTGAAATACTTTCTTACAAATCTAAAGAACGCTGTAGTTATGTATTTACAAGTAATCTACCATTATATTGGCACCAGCACTATTGCACCTCTATGCCTTTACGAATATGAGAGCTGAACTAACATTTCCTTATTTGTGATTCATTAATCATTGCTTATCTATTCGTTAAACATTGTTTCTTAATTATTCTGTTTTCCTATTAGAATTAATATAAATTATATTGATGGAAATTACGGGATTGAATTAATATATAAATATGAAAGAAGTGCTATATTAGGACATTCTACAATCTATTTTTAGTACTTCCTGCTGGTCTATTGGCTAGCGAGCTTGCTTTTGGTAACAGAGTCCTGAGTTGGATTTCCAATTGGAGAATTTTGAAATTTGAACATACTACGTTGGTTGGATTACCCCTTAACGTTTCTTATATCCTCGGTGCTAAAAGGAAAGCACAATTCTACTCCAGCCATCTCAAATTCTATTTGTTAGCACATGCGTACGGAACTCCACTTGGAACAGGTAAAGTAAGGAGGCAACACCATATATAATTTGTTCAGAAATTAAAATTATTTCATTACTTGTTTCCAGTGCCGTATTTACGATTTTGTTTCGGGGGGCTTTGTCTGAAAATGTGAAAATTCTGCAAGATATTTCATATACTTTACTATAGTAAGTGAGATTTCGGGGGGTGGGGGAGCTTAAGCCCGGAAGCCCCCTAAATACGCCACTGCTTGTATTCTAATGTCTTCTGTACATTTATTTTCTTGATGCCTGCATTCCAGTCATGTACAGTTTTAAAATGTGGCTGCGGACGCCATAAAAAAGTGGTTCTAGGAGGAGCCCATCGCTTCTTTCAGGAAGGTTGGGCTTTTTTGCATATAAATTATTAGCAATTTTAGCATTTTCACGTGCAAATTAAAGAAACATACGTGTATAAACGTTTTAATATGTGAATAATTTTGTATCTCACTATACTCTACGTACCCTTACAATATTTCAGTATTTTGTCTGGAAACTCCTGACTTGACATAGTACCTGGATTCGTTTTGGCATCTGGTTTATTAACTTACAACAAAAATTCTTTCTTTCTGGATCAACGTACCATATTCACCACTTCTATCAGCTGGTTTCTTGAAGTTGGATTCTGCTCTGTATTTTGTTTCTTCAGGAAGACCCACAGACACTCTATGAGGTTCACATATGGGTTATTTCTAGGCCAGGAGAGGGCTCTGACGCCCTTCGATTAAAAAGTCTTGGAAAAAGCCTTAGCTTTGTAGCACGGTGCACCATCATGCATAAAAATCGGGTTCTCAGATGAAGACCATTCAAGCAACTGTGGCAAAAGATGTTTCCTTCTACTACATAGAGACGTCCCGTACCTTTCCATTAATGTAGCTCCATACCATCACTCGTGTCAACGGCGCCGACTTTCCAAAATTTATGTGGGTGCGTATCAATGGCGGGACGTGTTTTATGTTTTCAAGGGAGTTTCAATATTTTTTGATTGATTTCCTTTTAGTTACAATCTTTTATTAACACTGTCATAAAGAGCTGTGCTGTGACGCAAGCCGAAAATATGAGATTCTATTCACAATATAGCTCCGTCTTTTATTGTGGGAACTGCTTTTGACTGGGCCAGAGACAGGCAAAGAAGGGGGAGTGCGTTGCTTGGTTGCCTTCGCAGAAGCACACTTGAAACAAACAATTATATTTTAGAGTTTAGAAATTTTAACTTCCACCTCAATGTTTTAATTGCTTATTATTTTTTGATAGTGGCAAATGAGAAATATTTATTTTATTTTATTTTATTTCTATCAAACTAAAAATCTTGAGGGTGCGGTGCACCCACAAGATTATTTGTGTGGGTGCTGGAGCAGCGGAGGACCCACATAGTCGGCGCGCATGACTCGTGTTGGATATTTCACACTTTGTCTTACACAATCTACCTTAAAGCTTCGGCTTCGGTTCTCTTCACATATCACTGGCTCCACATTCCTAGCCACTTTTCTATTACGCCATCTCCTATCACACTTTTCCCCCAAAAATCACTTTGGGAGTTCTAGTCTTCTACAGAAAATATGGTCTCATCAGTGAATACAAACAGTGGACAAATAGGCATGTTTTAATGACTTTAAAATTACTGAAGTCGACGTGAATCACATTAAAATTCGTTCAGTAACCAACAATACAGGCAACCTGTATATTTGCAATCTATCAAATTAAATGGTAAATTAAATGTATTATTACACTCAAATAGCAAATAAATTATCAACCTACTTTTCCGCAATCCTCTGCATTCCAATCCTGGTGATCTTTGGCCCACTGATACTGTTTCTTTACTATCACCGAAATGAGTTTTTATTTTTTCTGGACCGTCTAACTTTCGGCCCTCTCACAAACACTCGGGCGATGGACAGTTCTCGATGAAACATGGACATTACCATTTGCGAAGATTCCTTGTAGTTATGTGGAAGTTGATCGATGATTTTTTCTTGATTTCCTTAGCAGCAATCTGTCTGCGTAGGTTGATAGAGATAATTTTCGGCAATCACGTTTACATTTTGATGATAGCGCATTCGCACGGATTAAGTTTTGGGCAAATCTTGTAATATGATGTCCCTATGTTTCTGCTAATCTACAAATTGAACATGCTTTTCAAGTTCAACATAATCCGATTTAATGCTCGTTTCTTTGGCGACAGGTCTCTTCTCTTACTAATTGCTCCAGTACCAAAGTTCACAACAATTCAAAGAATCCTCTTCAAACAAACACACAAAATCGCACTTGTACCACCCAACGTGCACACAAGACACTTTTAAATGAATCAGTAGCTGCTGCAGCAAATCTTATTCCTATCAAGATAGGCTTTTAGTTGAACATTATGAGCGATTTTATCTTCGAACTCGAGTTTACTTGCCCCCTGGGCTTTTCCTCCATATTCCTCGTTTGTAAACCACGTATCGTCATATTGCGTCAGATTACTGGTGAATCGTCATTCACGTAACATGTAAGAATTCGTAAATAACTTAGAAATGTCGCTCAGTGATAACACCAGGGCCTGCTCGTTCATATAGATAACCTAGGCGGATGCTTAGGGCGGAAACTTTTAGGGGCGGAATGGCAAGCATTTTTTTTTTTTTAGATGCGGTTTATCAACATTAGCCAAAACATACGTGCGCCAGCGCCCTACACATTTAGGAAGAGGAAGTTAATGAAAAGTGGGATAACCCAAGACCGATCGCTGCTCACCTATATGGATTAGGGGAACATCTATCTGGCCATAGTACCTTTCCGTGTTCCCACTGTTCATTCTATGACTAAAGAAGATTTCTCGCATAATGGTTAAAGGAATAGGTAACTTCCCAAGGGTTTGAAAAATAGAAAATTTTCTTATGTTCATTACAATAGAAGACTTCCGAATGCAGAAGTATACCGTGAGTACCTTCAATACTCAAGTTCAACAGATAAAGTATTCTGCTTTTGTTGCAAGGTTTTTGGCATCAATGTTTCCTCTCTGCATTAGCACAAAGTGATTGGAATGATTGGCACAACATTTAAGCAATTGTTAGCTAACACGAAACATCTGTTGAATACCTGAATAATTTTCAGAAATGGAAAACGTTGAAGAAAAACCTTGAAGATGGCTCAACCTTGGCCATGTACATGAAAGTAAATTAAAAGAAGAAACCTACTGACAGCAAATTTTGGAGCGAATAATGGCTCTCGTTAGAACTCTTGATTCCAAAACTTGACATTTCGAAGTAGAACTGAAAAACTGGATGCTCAAGATAACGGAAACGTTTTTGAAAATTATCGAATATTTGGCAATGTTTGACCCAATTATGAATTAGCTTTTACGAAGAATCAGAAGTGATGACAAAAAGTATACTCATTACCTGGGAGAAATACACAAAATAAATTGATCCAATTGTTGGCTAGTGCCATAAATAGAGAGATCTTGCCCTCAGTTCAAAAAGCTAAATATTTTTCCATCATATTGGACTGCAACTCAGACGTTAGTCACACAGAGCAAAAGACTATGATCATTAGATAGCTGCAAATAATTTCTTCTTCTGAGGTAACGTCCAAAAACTAATCTGAATTTAATCAAGTTCTAGTGAAAGATCACTTTTTGGGATTTATGCCCCTGCAAGAAAGTACTTGATAGTCTATGACTGGGATAATTCTTGAAAAGTTAAAAGCTATGTCATTACCTGTTGACAATATGGGAGACAAGGTTATGAGAATGGCAATAATACGAAAGGAAAGGAAAGTAGTGTTCAGAAAAGGATTTTGAATATTAATCTACGTGCATTCTATGTTCCATGTTTCTCGCATACTCTAAATCTCGTGGTCAATGACGCAGCTTCATGCTGCCTGGAAGTAACCATCTTTTTTGATATGGTCCAACGAATTTATGTGTTCTTTTCAGCATTGACAAGTTAGTGGGAGATTTTACGTCGTCACATGTCATCTTTGACTTTAAAACTCCTGAATGATACACGATGGTCCAGTCGAATTGACGCACTTACGCCTGTGTGTTATTAGTTGTCAAGCGTATATGTGATACTTTGGAAGAAATATCTAAAGGTAACTCTCTTACAGGCTCTACTAGCACTAAAATAATGGCTGAAGCACTTGAGTTACTTAGAAACCTCTCAGACTTCAAGTTTGTAGTTGCTCTTGTCACATTTCACAATATTTTGCTTCAAGTCAATTTAGCAAGTAACGTACTACAAGAAAAGGATTTGTCTCTCCAAAGAGCAATTAGTCACCTGAAAAGAACAGAACATTATTTAATCATTGCTAGCTAAAAGTGATTTGGAATTCAAGAGAAATATGGTTGATGCTCGTGAAATAGCAGAAGAAATTCGAATAGGAGGATGTTTTGAGAAAGAGAAGGTCCGCATTCGAAATAAGAAGACAATATTTGACTAGAATCAACAGATGAATCTGCAAATATAGCTGACCACGCGGAAAATCTCAAGATCAATTTTTATGTTATTGTTTTAGACACGGCCATGAATGCAGTCGAAGAAAGGTTTTCCAAGTTAAATGATGTATGTGTTATCTTCGGATTTTTGTACAACATTCATGATCTCAAAAACCAAAAATACAGCATAGATCAAAGTGTTCTGTGATAACTTGGAAAACCCCTGAAAATAAAGAAGAAGGTGTGAAAGAATGTGATATTGTTGCTTTAGAACTGTGTTCTGTGCTCAGAGAAATTAGTCATCATCATCTTAATGATTTGGTATCAACCTCTGAAGTCCTAAGCTACATTTACCACCATGGTCTTGAAAATGGATTTTCTAACGTACATATAGCTCTTTGCATTTTGTTCACATTGCCAGTGTCTATGGCTAGTGCAGAACGAAATTTTTCCAAATTAAGACTTACTAGAACATATCTTCCTTCTACAATGTGCCAGGAAAGACTAGTAGGTCTAGCCATAATTTATATTGAAAGTGAGTTAGCGAGAAAAATAGATCTGACAGTTCTAGTGAAAGAGTTTGCAAGTATGAAAGCAAGAAAAGTATCGTTAAGGTTATAAATGCTGTTGCTCAAGTTATATCAAACAGTAAATAAGAGACTTAGGTAGATATTAAAATATACTACCCCAACATCAGGAACTTTATGCTGTTTTTAGCACTGGGGCAAACAGAACTGATTTTACTGTGATATTCCTTTAATGTAGATAAAGCTAATCCAATCAAAAATTATATTAACTATTAACTTTTCTAGTTTAGACTAATTATTAACATATAAATTGTTCAAAACACAAAGCTGTTTATGGTATACCTTTACTATTGATTTCCTTAAACAGGGAAAAATTAAATTTTTGGACCCATTGCAGTCACTAATCGCGTTTTTTATGGAATCTTTTTTCAAAGAATTACAACCATCTTTTGTTTGTATTTACAATGAACATCGACACGGTTTACATCTCAATAAAACTTTAATTTCTTGTTTCCCTGTGGTTATATTAGTAAAATTTCATTCCAAATGCCACAGTAATATTTTTAAAAATAATTGACTTATATATTACTTATTAGAGGTACTGGGAATAAGTTTTATTGTATTTAATGCTTAAACAAATGGTAACAATGTAGTGAAAATGTCATGGGTGACAAGGCTTCACTTTGGTTTGGGTTTGGGGAAGAAGGGGATTATGGAGGCGCAGACACATTTTCCGTCTAGGGTATAAAATATCCTAGAGCCGCCCCTGGATAACATTCTCATGTGGTGTCCAACAAATGACTGGCTGTCTTCAACAAAATTTAAGAAACACAATAAACAAACGAATTTGCATGAATTTCAAAACAAAAAATGATAAGAATTTGTACACGTCTGTAGTAAAATCAAACCAAAAGTCTCCTTTCAAAATGTAAAGATATTAGTTCAACATACATACATATATATTATATAAATACATATGTAATTAATATTATTACGTCATTATTATTATTAATAATAATAATAACTTATTTTTTTTGTATACTACTTTATTGAAATATGGATCTGGATAGTGTGTTATGGTAGAATCACCGTGTGTGGAATATACTAATAAACTATCCATAAGGAAACAAAAATTGTTTATGAAAATCCATTTGTTTGACGTTGCGTTATATCGGTATAAATCGCATCGCTACAATAAGACTGTCTTAACCATGGAATGTCAATTTTACACGTCAGCCAGAGAAAACTTCGTATATAAAGATATTTATATTTTTATTTTGTTTGAAAGGGAGAAGGATAACATTACTTCAGTGTACATAGTGTAAATTATTGTGGAGAAAATCTTTCTTAAATACATATAAATTACTATTATTTCACATTAAAAATTGATTATTAAACACCTATTTAAGTTGGGACAGTCCTAGTCATGCTGAGAAATTGTTTAGAAAAAAGACTAAGCAAAAATAACGTCAACATCAAAGTTTATTACGGAATAATATAGTAATTAGTTTGCGACTGTGTGCATCTAGTTAGACAACACACACACACACACACACATATATATATATATCGCGTGTAATTAATTAATGTTCGTGACTGTAGTACAAATCGATGAGGAACAATGGCGGCGCAAGGGGGCACTCATATGACAGTACTGGTTGGCATCGGAAACATTGGGTAAAACTTACCGGAAGGATGGAAAAGGACACAGAAAGCAATTCGAGAGACGGATTTCTATTTCAGAACTGCAGTAATTCCGAGCTTTAGTCCGTCGAAACTGCGATTGACTAATACCAATGAGCTTGAACTAAAGACCGAATTGTCGGAAAAAGGTCGGGTCAAAGAAAATAGTACATATTTGACCTGCAGATACGATTCATGTACAAATCGATTAGGAACAGTGGCGGCGTAAGAAAAGAATCACAGAAATGTACTGTATTACTACCGGAGCGTTGGGAAAAGTGCCAGGGATAATTGACAGTGATTCAAGAGGCCATAACAAAACAGGAGGCGATTTGCCGGCGTCACGAAAGAGGTATAAATTGTGACAGTTGACAGGGGTCTAGCAGAATACGGGATCTCAAAGACCAGATATCACCGAAGGTTGAGAGCTATCCTAGTAAGCAGAATGCTTTGAGTAAGAAATACGTACGGCATAAACGACAATTGAATGACATAGGATGTCGGTTGCAAAAATCGTACAGTGCGTGTATGGTAAGGGAGGACGACACATTCTAAGGCTAGACAAGACTGAAAATTATACTGGTAGAAAGAGCAAATGTACTTATATTCACAGCACGTGCTCAAAATGGCATCCCCTAGTTTCGATGCAGACATGGCATCGCCATAATAAGTTTTGCATCATTATCTAGAAGATGCCTAGTTTCGTGCTAATGACACCACATGCAGCGAGGATTCGTGCAAGGAGGGTTTCTTCGTTCTGTACAGGTGTGTCGTAGACAAGGGATTTTACATAACTCCACAAAAAATCAATTGGGATCAGATCAGGGAATCATGCCGGCCAAGATATGACATTTCCTTACAATCCACCTGTGTGGGAAGGAATAGTCAAGACACTGTCCAGCAGATACTCCAAAGTGTCCAAAGTGTCCAGCTGATACTCCCGTCATGCTGAACCTACATACGTTGACAAACATCAAGATTTACATCTAATAATTCAGGTAGTGTTTCTTGCACGAACAATTCGTACACTGATGCAGTTAAGCGAGGCGGTAAGAGATATAGTCCTATAAGCTTGTCACCGACGATGCGTGCCCAGTTATTTATCCCAAATCTATGTTGATGTCCATACACAATGCTACCATGGACATTTTCGTCGGCCCATACATGACTATTCTGGCTGTTGAATACACCTCTCTTGTAAAATAGACTTCATCTGTGTAGAGTCTCGCGGCACGAAACTGCGGTTCATGCAAACGGTGCTGCACTAGCAATTCAATAAGCACCACATTGGGTGTGAAGTCTGTAAGATTCAGATCTTGGACTTTCTGTGGATGATAGGGGTGTAGTTGTTGTTCACGGAGTACTCTCCAAACAATATTGTGATCAACTCTTACTCATGTGCTAATGCTTTAGTGCTTGTTGTAGGCTGTTCTGTCACACGTTCAAGAACCTCTTCTTCAAGGTCTGGAACTCTGGTTGTTCGTCTTCTTCTGCGGTCGTGGGCACAAGTGTCCCGTTTCCCGTAAACGTCGAAATAGTCTCGGAAATATGGAGTACTTTGGATGTCGTCTGTCGGGATACCTGGTGTGATACAAACGTGCAGCTGCACGACTGTTTCCATTAGCTATCCTATATAAAAACACCATATCTGCAAGTTCTTGAAACGTGAACTTCATTTCACTCCAGCATTAATCCCGCTACCGACCAAGAGCACAGACAACGCACAGGTCCAGATACTGAGAGACTACCCACGGAATAGAAACACGCCTTCCTCAGTTTAATGAACGAAACACTTCGCGTCCTAAACGATAACGTCCATGACGTCCGAGTATTGTAATACAGCGGGCCTACAGCTACAGAGACTTTGTTGTTTCCTCTGTTGGTGTGAAGTAAACAAAGTAGATAACATATGATATTCAAGTAAGAACAGGTGTCGAATGACGCTTTTAACCAGCGGCGGCTGGTACTATATGTTGCATGGTTGTGCAACCGGATTTTTTTTAATACTAAAAATATTTTTAAGTATCAAAGTAGTGTATCAGTAAAAAAACAAACCTCTGCTCTTGAGTGCAAAACAGTACTGATGCATTTCTGAAAAAACAAAATCAATTAGAAAACGGAAAGAAAGAGAGAGATTTACATTTCCAGTGGCAGCAAATGTTGCCACTGGAAGCAGTAGCATTGAGCATATGGCAGCGAGCTCCTATATCTTAATATGGGGAAGTGGATTTATTCTTGCATTGCTCCTATCTTTCCGTATTGTTCTCTTGGGGTTGCACTTTCTTGCGCAACTGGTCAGCTTCTGTAATAGTTACGAATTCCTCCGCTTAGCAGCGCTTGACTCAATTGATAGGGTGAGGGAGATACAGACGCTTGAAAGAAAGAAGTTATTCACAAAACATAACTCGCAAAGAACAGATACAAGTCTGGTGGTAGCAGGGACGGATCCAGGCTGAAAGTTAGGGGGCCGTCGTTCGAAGTCAATAGATTTTATTTAACATTTATAATACAAAGGTGAAAATTCTTGGGATAAGTTTTATTTTTTTTAAAATCCTATTCTGGGGGGCTCGATCGAGTCTCGAAGAAGAATTTGTCTTACTACTGGTCTAATTCCTAGCTCTGTGTCTTTCGTGCACATGATTCCGTGTTCGATTTCCGGCGGAGAGCATAAACTAATATCCAATCATTCACTTCCAATACTCATCTGTCTTCTTTAGCCTAATTTGCTGGAATGTTAAACTATTATTTTTCATTTTCGAAGGAAAACATCTTTGCAGACAAAAATACGTGGTTTCTGAAAATGGACTTTTTGTACCGTATATTTATACACAAAATGCTAACAAAATGCATATTGTCGGAGGAGAGAGGTGTTTCTGGACCCTAAAGAAAATAAAGCGGAAAATATTTGCGGTAGCGATGCTTTCTATTCAGAGAAACTTGGCGAGCAGCATTTCAGATTTCAATAAAGTCATAGAAAAATTTGAAGCCCAAAAGATCGAAGAAAGACCTTCCATTCTAAAATAATGCATAGTTTATAAAATTAAATAATTTTGTTTAACTGCGTGCATGCAATTTTCTTACTTTTTTTCTTCTTTTCGGATTAACGCCATCATTCATGGCTTACAGCACATACTATATAGCCTATTCGATTTATCTCGTGTTCAATAACATGAGAGTAGAGGTTTTGTATATAAATAGTGTATAAACGTACATTGATAGTGGTTGTTTGAAAAAAGGAAATAGCTTATATATTAAATGAATATTAGAGAAATAATTTAATCAATAATATACAAATAGAGCTTAAAAGACTTTCCTCTTCATATTTCCTGAATATTTTTTGGATAAGACTCAAGAATGCTGAGGGAGGGGAACACTTGCGCGTACCTACATACCTTTGATATTGCAACATTGCAACCTGTGCTTGTACAGACTACGACGCGCTACTGCTTTTAACAAGATGAAGTGTGTTTTGTTGTGGGTTACTAAATAGGGCTTTCAAGAAAAGATTTATGCAAGATTGTGGAGCATTGTACTTGTCATAGCGTCGTGAAAGAGAAATTATACGCAAGCTGAGGCTGTTGAAAGTCAGGTCTGCTGATATTTACAATAATTGCTGAAATACGAAGTAGGAGAATCCCGTAGACACCAGTACAACGATGTCATCCAACACGAAACCTTAAGTGATTTGGGATCGACTCCAAGACTCCTGGATTCAAATCTCAGTGCTTTATAGTGCAACCACGATGCATCAAGGATGATATTAAAAGGGAATGTTTACATAACAACAATGTTCGAGCTTTGTGGTAAAGGAGCTCTCTTGTGGTTAGTAGTCGCCAAGTCTAGTAGACCACTTATAATGGCGATAACTCACCTCTATATGTACTGTCGGTAGCTAGTTCAAACTACTTCGATACAAGTGCAGACATGTCTTTTCCAAACAAATACCACTGTGTACATCCTGTGTGTATGTTGTTCGCTCCCAAACGGTTCTACGTACAACAATTACAACCCAGTTTAAACGTCGGAAATTTGCCTCCGGCAACAAAAGTAAGTCAATTTCCTGTGAACATACCCTTACACCACCACTGCTCCTTATCGACTTGTACCTGAATTGAACCTCCAAGTCAAATAATACACATTTTTTTGTTTGACCCGATCTTTCTCCAACAATTCGTTCACTCGTTCTCGCTCGTTTGTATTAGTCAATCGCAGTTTCGGCGGGCTATAGCTCGGGATTTCTGCAGTTCCGAAATAGGGATCCGTCTCTCGAATTGCTTTCTGTGTCCTTTTCCATCCTCCTGGTAAGTTTTACCCAATGCTTCCGATCCCAACTAGTGCTGTCATATGAGCCCCCTTCCGCCACCACTGTTCCTCATCGATTTGTAAATGATTCGAATCTCCAAGTGAAACAATGCAATATTTTCTTTAGTTCGACCATTCTCCGACAATTCGTTCTCTAGTTCTCTTCATTCTTGTTCTATTTTGGTACATTTTTGGCAGGCTATAGCTCAGAACTGACGCATTTTCGGAAAGTAACTTCTGATCTTTATTTAAAAATGTTTCTTTTTGCACTTTCTACTTTAGATTTTCTTCATTCTTCTTCTACAAATGAACCTTGTTTCACGGAACAAGAAATTGTTTCCAGTCAGACACCCACTTGCCACTTATGGCTACAACTTTAGGGAAATTTCAAACCTATAGGACTCCAATTAGGAACGTAGAAACAGGAGTAAATTCTAAGGGTCCGAACCCTCTGTGAACTACATTTTTGCTATATATTTAGTCTTGTTTCAGGAGTAAATTGCCACATTTTAAATATGAACTATCTTTATATTTAATTGTGAGCCCCTCGCAAAGATATAAGCCTTGCGAGACAAATTTCCGAGTACGTCTCTGGTTCCAATATTCAAATTAGAAGTGATAATTTTCTCAATTCAGATTTTTATTGGTGGACGAGGAGAGGGTCGAAAGAGGGGCTGTATACCCAGCCCTTCAGATGGAAGTCACAACTCTAATCAAAGTCTTAACTGGATGTCCACAAAGAATCATCCTAGATAAAACCATCACCACAAGATAAAATACGACCAGAAATGTGAAACAAATTTCTTCGTTAGTTACAACCACCTTTTTAATATGCGAAGTTCAATTAGGTATAATATGATCTAATACATGACATAGTTGATATCGTAGAACTACATGTATTCTCTTAACTTTCCATCTGTACTTTCACAGAAATATATTAGACGAAGTAATCTGGCATCACATATTTTTTCTAACCCCAGACCTCTAGATGGGTTAATCCGCCCTTGATCGAAGGGAAGACGGAATGCTAATTAGGTATCAAAAAGCAGCTTTTCGCTCTCTCTCTTAATGTCTTCACTATACGCAAATCCAATACTAAATCCGGAAGCGAAAAGTTTGTCTAACTTCCGGTTTTTAATAAAGATATTTAAACCACAGTTGAATCATAGTAAAACTAGGTATTTCCTATATGACATGTTCAGTGCAAAATGGAATCAAATCCACTTTTTAGTCATTTGATCATATTTCATCTTTAAGATCTGTATTTCAACCTCCTTTCAAAACGCCTGAAAGATTCATCTCCAGATATTGTAAACAAGTCTTATGGTATAACGAACAAAGGAATGAAGTCCATCATTGGTCATTTTGGACATATTTCAAGTATGACTTATATCTGAACTCCTTTCAAAGCCTGAAGGATTCACATCCAGATATTGTAAATAACTGTTATAATGTGAAACTAGTGTTAACTTTTCCATGTAATTAAAGGAACCGTGCAAATTTAATGTATCTTATTATCACAACTTTGGTACCTGGACTTGCTTCGTTTATACTCTGATTGCCCCAATCTGACTCAAATGAAACACTAAGGATAAGTTACGACCGTAACAGTGCTTTTTGAAAAGCTAACTTCAGTATGCCTACGTGTTTGTCTTGGTCGATGGATATATTAATAGTTATAACTTGTATTACGTTGAGCGAACAGCTCAATATTGTTTCGTTCCCTGTAGTCACATATTAACTCTTATGATATATATATATATATATACCATATGACGCCTTAGGGAAAAAAGTCATCATATGAATGTCCAGTACCTGCATATATGTATGGGTGATGTATTTACAAAAAACGATTTATGCCTGGAGGCATATCATCTATTCATATGTAAATGTACGTATTATCTAATATATTTCTTTTAATTTTATTTACTTCAAATAAAAAAGTGAGCTTGATTTCAGGCTGTAAAAAATTACAGTAGATTTCCAAACTTTGCGAATTCAATGTTGAAACTACTAGACGTAGTAGTAAATATATGAATCGCTAATTGAGAAACGTCGTAAATCAGCCATATGCCAAAAATGAGTTTATATGCGGCTTTGATTCTTGAAGGATAACCATACCATTGGGTTGTAATATGTCAGAAGTCATGCTAATAATTCGTGCTAAATCAAGCTGCAACAAGAATCCGTGAGTTGAGAAACGTCACAAACCATTGACTTATGCCATTTATGACTTATGACGTTTCTCAAATCAGCGATTCATATATGAAGATATGAATATGGTGTCTACTTGAAACGCTGAATCAATTCCAAGAAAGAGCTCCTCGGTGGCTAAGCGGTTACCGTACGCGCCTTCGAAGTATGAGACTCGGGTTCGATTCTCGGCGGGAGCTAATGTGGTTCGGATTCCACGTTAATCAGTATGTTCCGTCTCATATAGAGTCGTTGCTGAAATGGATGTTAAACTCAAAATCAACTCAACTCAACTCAATTCCAAGCAACCTATTGCCAGTATCGTGATCAATATTGAAATAGGAACGGTTAATTTATTCTACTTCCAGTTTGAATACAGGGTTTAACAGAAAGTGAATCTATTGTTGGTATGCCAAACAATTTAAGATATATTTTTTTACCGTTTTAGCTCTGATACCTCTCAACAGATAGATAGACAGATGGACATAACAGCTCTATAAAGTCCACACATTGTGTACTATGCCCAAGTTATTCCTCTACCATGTTCCATCCTGCCCGGCCGCAACCATGCAGTCCCACGATTGCTTTCAACACCACTTCCCTTGGTTCTGGTCAACTTCGTGTCTCTTCGTGTGCTCCGAAGAAAGACGAAGGATCACGTCCGACGAGGCACAACCTGGCTGGTTCCTCTCCAAGTTGACCTGTCCGCGTGTCGGGACTCGGCACGTGAGGTGTGAATTAAAAACAGACAAACTGATGTATGTTTATTTTTAAAGTCTAAAAACAAACTTCGTGGTCGACCGTACGGACGGGGAATCCCACACTATTGAGAAACTTCCGATACTTATCCTTAGCATAGTTTGGAAGTATAAATGATCAGAATATATCAGAAGTGTGTGTACGAGAAATTCCTCAAACGGCGGTAGACGATGGGCTTTAAGTCTAAGTGCGTACGTAGAGGGTAGTAAAGCTAGGCTTCTTGCATAAAAACTTATCTTTGAGACGTAACAAACATGAAATCTACGAAGAATAAAAATCCTGGACCTGAAATCATTTAACTATCAAGGAATGAATTTACATACTTAAATTGAAGAATAGAAATATAAGAAAAAGTTTTTATTTTATTCGTTTATAAGGTAGACGGTATAATTAGTATTATATTTTGTTCAGAACTTCGATGAGAAATCATTGTTTCTCAAAAAATCTAAAATTAGTTTAATGACAAATTGTTTACTAAGCAAAAAACATCTATATAAAACTTGAAATTTAAGAACATAAGGATGGTTTGATTTAATTAGAGACCACGAATTATAAGAAATATTTTAATTTCTCAAACGTCAAATGCATACACATAAAATAATGTACATTTATATATATATATATATATATATATATATATATATATATCGTAAATGTTGGTTAGTTTCGTAGTTTCCCTTGTCCTAAATTGATTTCTTGTCCTACCGACTGAAACATGGAAGTAATTGCAAAACAAAAGACCATCAAGTGAAGCTAATATATTTTGAAGTTGTTACAGTAGATACCTTCTCTCTCTCTATCTCTTTCTCTAAGCTTTCGGCTTTTCGCCTTAAAAGTTAAAAAAAAATCAAAAGAACTAAAAAAAAGAAGTAGAAGGGGGAGCACAAACGACGGTAGTTTTGTCGTAATCGGGAACCTATGTTTTTTAGTATCCACTCTCCGCTCAGTAGCCATAATGAAATTACCAACCTGCTGTTCTGGACGATCCTTGCATCTGAGTTTATTAACCATATAGCTCCCGCTTTACCGTTCATGAATATATAGCAGTATTTTTGCATCATAAAATTTACTCTCTCCTCTTCTCCCGCCACAACAAACTTTTTCGGTTGCGACACATTGCAATACAGGACGCTGTCTGCAGCTACTACTTTTACTGTGATATCCAGAAAAGTGAAGCATCTAGACAACATTTCATCGCTCAAATAAACTTCAAAAGTGGCAGCCATGCTTCAAATGCGATTCCTGTTTTGGCTCCAACACTTTCTGATCTAAAATCAAGCAGATTATTTTGATATTATTCACCGTCAGTGCTTTTATCAGTCAGTGTAGTAATACGGTGTTGGAAAACCTCTTTAATGGAACTATTTTGTCCATATACGTTTTGCGTAATAGAAAAAAATCATAGAATACACTATAGAACGTCCCAATAGAGGTATTTCTGTGATGGAATTTCTATTATGAATAAATTCTTATTAACTAGACCAATTAGAGCATATTGTTTAGTTTCTTTTAAGTAATTGCACATTTCTTTATTTTACAATTGAAGAAAAAGAAACTAGTTTTTCTTAAATTTATGGTTAAAAATATTAAGCATGAAATATTTTCGAATTGACTCATTAAAAATATATTAAATGATATGATAAGTGTTTAATGTGTGCTTGGAAGAAACAAGCAACAACAACAACAACAACAACAAAAAAAAAAACACTTTGGATTGTTTTTATATGCATTTACAAAATGGAGAAGTTTTGTTATTTACAGTCGTTATTACTGATTTTAAAGTTTAAAAAAGAACTCTGAGTTTGTAAGGAGTTTGAAAGTGGTCAGAACATAGGAAAGAAAAACGAAAGAAAAACGGCGGTTATGCCCTTAAGGATAAGGGAGACGGTGCTTAAGGCAAGTGAACGGTTATGGAAGAAAAATGGTGGAATTAGGAAGTGGGAGGAAACAGCAGTACCCTGCTAAAACCTACAGACACAATGTTGGCAGCCATAAACTTACCTGGTTGGGTATCGAACCAGGTACTCCATGCACAACAGGTAAGTGCTCTACAACTGAACCACCGTGTCACCAAACATAAGAAAGAATTTAGTTTTACTCTAGGATTGTATTCCAAAGACAAATTAATACTTTCTGTTTTGAGTAGTTTATGAAATAAATAATATACATAATGAGCGGCTTGGTTGATGATAACGGTAAACACAACCTCTGTAAGAAATTAACTTATTAGATGAAATGGGTTGAAATCGAATCACTTAACAGTATGTAGAGTTTAGTTAATTTTTAATTTAACTCCCCTCTCAGTAGCGAGGCTATATGAGACGGGACCTACTGATTAACGTGGAATCCGTACCACATGAGCTCCGCCGGGAATCGAACCAGGGTCTCCCACGCGTACGCTAACAGGTTAGCCACGAAGGAGCTCGGTACGTAGGTAGTTGGAGTTCGGAGCTCTACCTGCACATGCCAGTGAGATTTCTTGGTGCGTGGCACTATATGACATTGCATGACATTGTTCCAATAGTTTACTATTACCTTCCCCGAGCCGCTGATTTACTCTCATATAAATACATGGGAAACCGTTTTTTGGTTTCTCACATCTTGGGATTAACTGGATGGATCAAGAGTATTAGATAACTCTATTCACGAGAATAACTCGATGGATCAAGATTATTAAAGAACTCAATTCATGCGTTTAACTGAATTTATGAAGACTATCAAAGAGCTCAACTCCTTTGGTTAACTGCATGAATCAAGACTGTGAACAATCTCAATTCCTTGGATTTACTGGATTGATTAAGACTATCAAAGAACTTAATTTCTGAGATTAACTGGATGGATTAAGACTATCAAAGAACTTAATTAATGAAATTAACTTAATGCATTGAGACTATCAAAGAAAATAATTCCTAAGATGAAATAGATGGGTTAAGACAATTAAAGAACGTAATTTCTCAGATTAACTGGATGGATCAAGACTATCAACAATGTCAATTCCTTGAATTAACTGGATTGATCAAGACTATCAAGGAACTTAATTTTTGAGATTAACTGGATGGATTAAGACTATCAAAGAACTTAATTGCTCAGATTAACTTAATGCATTGAGACTATCAAAGAAAATAATTCCTAAGATTAAATAGATGGGTTAAGACTATTAAAGAACATAATTTCTCAGATTAACTGCATGGATCAAGACTATCAACAATGTCAATTGCTTGGATTAACTGGATGGATCAAGACTATCAACAAGGTCAATTCCTTGGATTAACTGGATTGATTAAGACTATCGAAGAACTTAATTTCTGAGATTAACTGGATGGATTAAGACTATCAAAGAACTTAATTCCTGAGATTAACTGGATGGATTAAGACTATCAAAGAACTTAATTCCTCAAATTAACTTAATGCATTGAGACTATCAAAGAAAATAATTCCTAAGATTAAATAGATGGGTTAAGACTATTAAAGAACATAATTTCTCAGATTAACTGCATGGATCAAGACTATCAACAATGTCAATTGCTTGGATTAACTAGATGGATCAAGACTATCAACAAGGTCAATTCCTTGGATTAACTGGATTGATTAAGACTATCGAAGAACTTAATTTCTGAGATTAACTGGATGGATTAAGACTATCAAAGAACTTAATTAATGAAATTAACTTAATGCATTGAGACTATCAAAGAAAATAATTCCTAAGATGAAATAGATGGGTTAAGACAATTAAAGAACGTAATTTCTCAGATTAACTGGATGGATCAAGACTATCAACAATGTCAATTCCTTGAATTAACTGGATTGATCAAGACTATCAAGGAACTTAATTTTTGAGATTAACTGGATGGATTAAGACTATCAAAGAACTTAATTGCTCAGATTAACTTAATGCACTGAGACTATCAAAGATAATAATTTCTAAGATAAACTAGATGAATTAAGACTATTAAAGAACTTGATTTTTCAGATTAACTGGATGTATCAAGACTGTCAACAATCTCAATTCCTTGGAATAACTGGATTGATTAAGGCTATCAAAGAACTTAATTTCTGAGATTAACTTAATGGATTGAGACTATCAGAGAAAATAATTCCTAAAATAAACTAGATTATTTAAGATTATTAAAGAACTTAATTTCAAAGATTAACTGGATGGATCAAGACTATCAACAATCTCAATTCCTTGGATTGACTGGATTGATAAAGACTATCAAAGTACTTAATTTCTGAGATTAACTGGGTGGATTAAGACTATCAAAAAACTTAATTCCTGAGATCAACTTAATGCATTGAGACTATCAAGGAAAATAATTCCTAAGATAAACTAGATGGGTTAAGACTATTAAAGAACTTAATTTTCCAGATAAAGTGGATAGATCAAGACGGTCACCAATCGCAATTCCTTGGATAAACTGGGTTGATTAAGACTATAAAAGATCTGAATTCATGGAATTGACTGGATTTCTTAAGACTATGAAAAAACTCAATTCCTGAGATGAACTGGATGGATCAAGACTATAAAGAACTTAATTTTTAACTTTAGATTCTCTATATCCTGATCAAAATTGATGGTGATTTATCAAATAGTTCTTTATATTTTCTCTTTCCCAGAGTAAATATATTAGGAAATTTTTGGGAAACGAAGCTACTTAGAAAACTGTACAACGGTTATTAACTAATTCATATGGTATAAAACGAGAAATTAAGAAAAATGAAGCATGAATAAATGAAACATTTTTCCAGGAAATTCAGCAAACTACCACAGTATAATCTAATAATATTAATTGTAAGTTTAACATAATATAATATAGGTCTATTTGGAAAACAAAAGAATACTCTTTACTTT
Organism: Thermobia domestica; assembly: GCF_964235325.1. NCBI lineage: Eukaryota > Metazoa > Arthropoda > Insecta > Zygentoma > Lepismatidae > Thermobia > Thermobia domestica. Next base: position 225,320,397 of record NC_137465.1, read on the forward strand.
AACTAGATATCTTAGAAAGGAATGAAAAAGAGTTTATAAATTATAGCAATTTACAAGGGCGCCCATGTAGTGGTTTCCAGGGGGGGGGGCAAATATAAGCGAGGTTTCAAATATAGTTTCAAATTTTGCTATAACTAATGTGAAAATTCTATTGGGCTTTCGATATTCCGAAGTACGATTTCCTCTTGGGGGGCAAGCGCCCCACCTTGCCCCCCCTGATGGACGCCCTTGGCATACTAGGACATTTCTTTAGGTCAGAGGTCTCCAAACTACTAGCCTTGAGCACAGCCAATTCGACCCGCCACAGTTTATTTTGATTAAATTGTCAAATTTACTAAGTAAATCATACAAAATAATAATAATCAAATGATTTTATGCGACCAATTAGGAAAGACAATAACCGACATACATAATGAAATCGAACATTTAACAACAATTAAAGATATGATATTTATCCTAAAGACTTGCAATAAGTGGTATACATAAGTAATTTGCATAATGAAACTAAATATTACAATTATGATTAATGAGATTTATGTATCTGTACTTTCCACTGATAATTAACTGCAGTTGAGGATCAAGTTTAATAGTGAAACTTATTAATAGTATCTTCAAATGCTCATATATTAACTTGAATATGTAAATATTCTTTGTATATTTTATTTTGTATACTGTTTTCTGATACAGAAAATTAATTCCTCAAGCGGATAGAATACTACGAGCAAACTTGTAGAATTGATCAAACTATGTGAATGGAAGACTCTTACGGAATTCCACCAATGGATTTAAATATTTGTTTTCAAAAATATCGCTACACTGCAAATCAATCATTTTCATTTGAAGTTCTGGAGCAAGGTCTTGTATGTCAACGCAGGCCCGTATCCAGGGGAGGTTAGGGGGCCGTCCCCCTAAATTTTGACTGCCCCCCTAAAATTGTCACGTTAGGCTGGCAAATGAACTATAATATGGTGATGAACTATAATATGATTGAATCGAGCCCCTCTAAGTTCATCCGCCCCCTCCCCTACATTTTTGGGCTGACTACAGGCCTGTGTCAACGTTAAAAGGGTTGAACGGGTTGAAAAGTTTGAAGGATTTATAATCTTTTAAAAAATATCATATATTTCACTCAACAGCAATGAAAATTATAACCATAGACTTTGTAAATTCCCAGATCCATAAAGTTTAGTTGTAATTACATAGAGCATTTGATGAAGTGAAAACAGCTGTAAGGCATTGATTCAAAATAATAAAAGCTCAGGCGTTATCCTTTGGTTCTTGATTCAATTTACTCCTTTGCTGAAATTTAACTGTAGTTCTCTTGAATTTTAATGAATTATTGTCAATATTATACTCACTAGAAGAATACATTAATAGAATGAGTGAGAAGCCTGACATCTATTGACAATTAACAGTCTTTTATAGAAACCTTAATTTTTGAAATGTGTAAAATAAAGTCATAATTATGAACTACATAACTTCCGTTATCTATGATTTAGCGACTAGGCTAGTGTTCCGATCTAAACAACGGGAAGAAACACAATAATTGTGAAACGAATTAGGCAAATTCAGTAACTGAGATTTTGTTTTGTCTTTGAAATTTAAGTAACCATTCTGTTGGCTTCAGAAAGAAAAAAATCTGTAAGCACAGCATGCAAAAGCTGCGGAATAAAAATCTACACAAGACTTAATTTCATTATGGCTTCTTTAGATGCTTGGCAGTAGCTCGAATTAAGTTCATTCTCATTTCATTTTTGTCTTTTACTTTCTTTTAAGTTATCTATTTTTTTGCCTGGACTCCTGTCCTCCTGCTTCGCTTAGTAATAACGTTGTAAACGTACCCTTGTGGCAGCCAAAGCGCCATCAGCTCTGAATTGTTAAAGAGTTTGGTGTTGTCGCCAAACAGACTAAATTAAGAACAGAACTCATCATCGAGGCAGTAAACGCAATTTTCAGCTGTGGATGTTGTAGCGAAAGCGTAAACAGCCTCTAGATATCCCCTTAACAATTCGTGGGAAAAAGAACATAATTTAATCTTTCTGGTATTTCCATCTCTCGTAGCTGGCAAGAGTCAGCGTTCGTTTGCCTGTCGTTAGAAACGTGACGTGGTCTATACTTCCGAGAGATAAGCTGCACGTGGCAAAAACACAATGTATCGTATAGAACTATATTTGTTTTTTTAAAAAAATGCAGTAAAATTCCGTTAATTTGATTCCCGATATCTCGAAACTTTGTATAACTCAAC